>NC_092352.1:37619459-38337886 GCF_963676685.1 Mytilus edulis | reverse complement strand
TACTGAACTCCAAGGTTATGAAAGAAAGCCAATTATTCATGAAAGAAGTCAAACCAAAACATAGCAGCTTAATGATACACAAATAGAGAACCAAAACATAGCAGCTTAATGATACACAAATAGAGATGACAAGAATTACCAAATATATTAGAAAATACAAGACCACAAAAATTCACCAACACATAACTCCTATAAAAAAAAAACCATTCAAAGACAGACAACAATAACAGACACATGGTACAATCTTGTGCATGACAACTCTTACTGACACAAGAAACTTTATTTTTTATCAATTTATAACTTATCAGTGTCTACCATTTACTTGACTTTTTTTTAAGATGAATATTTAATTTTTATCAGAAAACAAAACACTATTTTTGCAAAAAATAACTGTAAATCTGATGAAATAAGATATCTTAAAACCATATACATAAACATTTGTTGCCAAAAATAATCGTGACTTTATTCTATCAGTTTAAATAATTCATAATATGATTATAGATGTACTCAATACATTTATCAATTTTCCTGAGGCCACTTTCTAGACGATTGATCCTATGATTGTTTTCTTACATATTCAATAACCAAATAACCATATCAAGTTACAATAAAGAACAAAAATGATTGACGTCGGCATAAAATTTTAAGACTTCCAAGTAGAAAAGTTCATATATATTTATAAGAATTAAGTTTAAATACTAATTTCAAGTGTACAATAGGTCATTTAGTTAATTGTTTGTTAAATGACTTTTCAATGTCTTATCTATAACAAAAAGTTTGTACTGATTTTACTCGGCCAGATATCTGTATGATTGACAGGTCTCTATTGACAAATTATACAGGTAAATTTACCTATAATTGGCAAGAATCAACATGACTTAAAGGTGTCCTCTGTGTTCATAAGTAACCTAATTCTATGCTTACACTTTAGCAACAAGCTGACAACAGTGTGTGTTGATTATTGATTTCTCAACTATAATTCATCTGTGATTGAAATAATTTAACCTTTTAAATGCGCATCATTTTCTTGAATTATGTAATGGTTTGTTTAACTGTGTCTAGCTCCTTTTATATAATCTTTTGAAATTTTCCAATTGTATGAATTTACCACCTCTATTAAAAATATAAAATCAAAGTCCATTATATTAGTCATTTATGTAAAAGTGGAAAGATAGTTTTGCTAGAAAATTAATTAAGAATGAATTGTACTGTATAAGCACAATTTTTTTCCACATTAAATAAAGGCAACATTAGTTTACCAATGTTCAATAGTCCTAAATCATGAAGTGATTGCAAAAACTCCAATTTTTAATATGGATTTTAACTATTTTGATATGTAAAGTCATTTAACCTAATTCTAGTTGTACTGAGTAATAAGAAGTTTAAACTGCAAATCAAAACACAACCTTGGACTTTAGTCCTTATATATTAATGAAGGTTATCGTGATAGCACCAATGTTATATTATCTGATATCTCCACTAAAACAAAACCAGATCTTACCATCCTATTCATACAGAAATGAAATAGACGGAAAGAAAGTAGCAAGATTTACCATATTTTGGTAATTTTTGGACCCAAATAATAACTCATATCATTGCACTTCCCCTATGAGTATGGATGATTTTCCAAGACAGTTATTGCATAAAGATCTGCAAATGCTTATCCTACTTATTCTTATAATTCTTGACCGTATTAAACACGAATTTTATATTTTAAAAAGGAGGCATTTGAATAATAAACTAATTTCATTTGGTTGATTTCGAAATGCTATTCTTTAGGGTGAATGTTCACAAAAAGCTTTGATACATTAACTTTCATCATTTATGATACCTACAAGATGACTAAAGCAGTAAACTAGAGATTTGATGGAAAACGTATACAGATAAAGAAAGCATGCCCATTCGTAATTTGGTTCTTATGCAAAAAAAAGGTTAAAAATTTGCATTTCAATATAATTCATTGTGCAAACATTGGTTATGAGGATGTGAATGATTGTTTTCCATACAGGTCGTAATTACTGTGAAAAGTTGATTTTCTGAACATGTAAGAGTTGATTCAAATGCATTGATGCTTTCAAGTGGAAATTCATGATTTTTCTGCAATTGGATTGAATGCCAAGAATAGGAAGATTGTTATTTTGTAAATTGTCTTCCGCAGTTTCAAGTTATATTTTGATATTATCTCCATGAAGTCTATATCAAGAAAAAATTTGAATAGCATGTACGCCAAAGAGACTTGACCATTTTATTGACAAGATTTTAAAAGCTTTGAGGATTATCTAATATTTTCCAACAAATAGTATTCCAAT
Organism: Mytilus edulis; assembly: GCF_963676685.1. NCBI lineage: Eukaryota > Metazoa > Mollusca > Bivalvia > Mytilida > Mytilidae > Mytilus > Mytilus edulis. The sequence continues at coordinate 38,335,577 of NC_092352.1, read as the reverse complement.
GGGTGTTCAAAGTGCCTCCCTTATAGAAGAGGGACGAAGATACCAGAGAGACGGTCAAACTCACAAATCGAAAACAAACTGACAACTCCATGGCTAAAAATGACAAACAGACGACAAACAATAGTACACATGACACAACATAGAAAACTAAATAATAAGCAACACGTTTTCAGTTGATCTTGGAATTGAATATAGTCTGTAGAGAAGAAATAGTCTGAATCATATTACTGTGGAATCATTGTTATTCGTTGAAATCAATTTTCGTTTGAATTAGTTGGTTAAAAAACACGAATTCAAATGTTCAACAATATACAAGTGTTATATAAGCTTGTATGTAGACTTTGGCAAAACCACGAAATTAAATATCCACGAAAATGAAATGCTTACTGAATCCACGAAAATAAATGAATCCACAGTAAGTACTGATGACACAAATGAAGTGTAAAACGATGATAAAAGTCTGTAGTGCATGTTGTAAATGTGTTCTTGATTGTAACATACCATATGTCTAACCTCTCCTCTGTCATTTTTGCATTTCAATTGACACGATTTTATATGTATGATATCATAGATACAAGTATACCCTAATTAGAAACCACTTTTACTGGATTGTGTTGAATAAGTACTAACATCTACACTTGCTAAAGTATCTTCAGTTTGCTATAGCGGTTTTGGCTGATTATTGTCTCTTTTGACGAGACATTTTGTACTCAGATGTTGATCCAACATATTCACTATAAGGTATATTTGACATTTAGATTAGTTCTGTTCGTGTTTTTTTTTTATTTATGCTTCTTGAAATGGCTATATAATTTAATAACAGTTCATGTATGTATAGCAACTGATACTTACCCTATGGTGAACCAAATCTTACTCAAAACGGCTGCTTATATATTTGACAAAAATCGTGTTGAAGTCACTCATCATTGAAAACCCGAGATTAACAATCAACATGCATAAAACATAATAATTATTCCTTTGCCTTTTTCCTTTTCTTTTAATTTACCTGTCAAAGCTGTCTGGTGTATACTGACTAATTTTCATTGAAATTGACAAATGCATCCAAGTATAATTAAAATACACGGTATGCTTACTATTAAAAATTTGATATTAAGGATGCATATAGGATAGATCTAATAAAACCAAAGTTAAACACATAAAAGGTTGAGGAAAAACAGACCTGAACCAAGCCGAAAAACGACATAGAGACAAAACAACAGTTCACAAAACACTTACAGAAAGAAAGAAAACTAAAGACTGACCAAAAACTTGGGAGACACGTGTGGTCTAGTATAGTAAGCAGATCCTTAGCCACTTGTGGCATCCATTATGTGGTATCTGTTAATTACAAGATAAATTTGGAAGATGTGATCAACGTGTTCCCCACATTAAACTTGTATTTTATAAAGTAAGCTAGCTGCTTTATAGACTTTCATATGAAGTCCGACTCCTGCAAATTATTAAGAAAGTGATAAGAGGAGCACTGCTTGTTCTCTGACGAAGGTCGACTACTTGTATCTGTTATAAAAAGCATACCAAGCAAATACACCAAATATGTTAAACTTTAGCATCCCCATATGTGATATATGATTCTTATATCTTTTTGTTAATATTAGAGTGTTTTATTACGAGGCAAAATGTGAACTCTCTTATAACCTTTGGTTGAAAAAAAGTTGTGTTGATTTCTTGATAGCTCCTATTGTTCACAGTGAAATTTGAATAACTGATATCCTGTAAAAGTTGAAATATTGTATCCTTTCAAGATGTTCATATACTTCTGCATTTGTTCGTCAAGATTTCTTGTAAAAGGATATCATTTAAGTTGAGAAAGTGTTGAGTACTCTCTTAGCAAACAGTACGCTGTACTCATCATTAAAAGCTACAGAGTTAATTTCATCAAAATGAATAGAAATAAGCACAATCATTGTTGTCTTAGTTTTTTTTATGAATTGCTTGTAAATTCTTTGATATTGAACTTGTGTCTCGTGTATTTGATTTTTATTTGATGGGAAACTGGTATGTCTGTTTGATAGTGAAAAGAGATATTCAGGACGCATTTAAGATAATTCAGATAAATGTGTGGTTTAAAAATAAAACAGATTATGTAGAGACATTTCCAAATATAAATAAGATGCAATAGTAGTTTTCCAGTTAAATATCTGAAATCCATTAGAATCCTTATATTTTACTTACAGGAACAAATGGTGATGCAATAAAGGCAGTAACCGTATAACCTGTATACTGTCGATTTTAAAAGTTGATGTTTAACCATTTCCATTTCAAATTTTCAAATACCATGTTTTTTTTCTGACGTGTCAACATATTTGTAGTAAAGTTATAAAGGTGAAACAAATAAAAAAAATCCGTTTTCCATACGAAAAAGGGGGTAATGCGGGAGGTTATATCCAACTGGTATATTATAATTTAGGACACCGATGGCATTGTTATCTTGATTCTTTAGTCGAAATTTCAATACATATGATTAACCATAGAATCGTTTAAGGTATAACAAATAATACAAGCACCTATCTGTTCTAGTGCTAACATTGAATTAATATTTTAAAATTTGTTATCCTTTAAGTTGTACCTACATGAATGTGCATTGTGCAGCAATGATACTGCTGTGTCGGAAGATCAAAAGAAGGAAGTTGAGATAATTGCCAGTCAATCATTTATACCGGTATCATGTTGATCTATTAGGGATATTACTTCATCAATACATTTTCACCTACCATACTTAACTACATTGTTGCCAGTTATATTCATTTATCAAGTGTATCAAAATAGATTCCGGATAATTATCTGCTGTAAGTTTGTTATAAACATAACTTCTCTTGTTGGCTTATCAACAAATGGGGCTGTAATGGGGTGTTTGATATCAAGAGATACACACGCTTACTAGCAGGATCTCTGTTGGAGTGTACATTTCTTTGTCGATAAAAAAGGCATTCCTCAAGAGGTTAATTTAATATCAGAATGTGTAAGATGCTAACTTTAATTTTATTTATTGGAAGAGGTACGCATTGCCATTTAACAGATTGTTAAAACATTGTAATCATGGAAATATCGAACACAATCAGCTTTAGTTCTTCTGGACTAAAAACATTTATGTCTCAATTAAATGATCTGCATCACATCAACTTCATTAACTTTCGTTCTTTAATTTAAATAGTGAAGCCAGTATAAGCAAACAAACTGAGACTTCTAGAATTCTCAAATATAAAACACCAGACGTCAAACTTGTTCCATAAGTACCAAGTTAAGATTATTGACAGCGTGTCTGAGTTTTTGTTTATGTGAATATTTATTAAATGCCTCAGGCAAAAATGTAACAACGTGTTGGTGAACATGTACCAATGTGGATATTGACCACATCCTGTTAATTTGGATTCGTGTACAAGGCATTTAATTTCGACCTCAGTAACAGCAACTTTATTTTATTGTTCATAATCGAATAAGGTCTTTTAAAACATTCATCATCTAACCTGCAAAAACAATCCTTAAACACTATCATGTTATTGTTTACAAATATGTTTCATCTGGTCACGCACCTGTAGAAATATCTGCAAAGATTTAACCATGATCTTTCCATTGTGGCTTTATACGAGATGCAAATCATAACAACAACACAATGATCAAAATACAAATTAAGAGTCTAGATAAATGAATAAAGTGATTTTAACACTAAAGCAAGGTTTATTATTTATTGCTTAAAATCCTCAATAAGTTATCTCAATTGCCCTTGTCAAAATTTCAAAGGTATTTAAATGAATGGAGCATATCATGTTAAACTGATTTGATGTAATGAGTGAATAATTTTGTTTTATTAAATAGTGTACACAAATAAGGGTGGTGGCTCTGTATTACGAAGTATTTTTATCACATCGCAACAACATGGAAACGCCGCGGTCATATGATAAGATGGTGTTTATGACCTCAGCAAGTTGTGAGCAATGCACAGAGTATAACACTTATCTTGACATTCATCTGATCTTCAGTCCAGATAATTTCTTCGAGGTCTTATGAAAAAGTATGCTTAGTTAGTTGATTAATTGACAAAAAGCGGCAAATAGTGCCTGTAAATACTATAATATATTATACGACCGCAAAAATTTAAAATTTTTTGGTCGTATATTGGTATCACGTTTCGTCGTCGTCGTCGTTTTCGCACTACAACTTAAGTATAAGTGAATAGAAATCTATGAAATTTAAACACAAGGTATATGACCATAAAAGGAAGGTTGGGATTGATTTTGGAAGTTTTGGTCCCAACAGTTTGGGAATTAGGGGCCAAAAAGGGCCCAAATAAGCATTATTCTTGGTTTTCGCACAATAACTTTAGTATAAGTAAATAGAAATCAATGAAATTTAAACACAAGGTTTATGAACACAAAAGGAAGGTTGGGGTTGATTTTGGGAGTTTAGGTCCCAACAGTTTATAAATAAGGGGCCAAAAAGGGGCCCAAATAAGCATTTTTCTTGGTTTTTGCACCATAACTTAAGTATAAGGAAATAGAAATCTATGAAATTTAAACACAAGGTTTATGACCATAAAAGGAAGGTTGGGATTGATTTTGGAAGTTTTGGTCCCTACAGTTTAGGAATAAGGGGCCCAAAGGGTCCAAAATTAAACTTTGTTTGATTTCATCAAAAATTGAATAAGTTGGTTTCTTTGATATGCCGAATCTAACTGTGTATGTAGATTTGTCTGGTAGATGGTCCCATTTTCAAATTGGTCTACTTTTAGGTCCAAAGGGTCCAAAATTAAACTTAGTTTGATTTTAACAAAAATTGAAATCTTTGGGTTCTTTGATATGCTGAATCTAAAAATGTACTTAGATTTTTGATTATTGGCCCAGTTTTCAATTTGGTCCAAATCGGGGTCCAAAAGTAAACTTTGTTTGATTTCATCAAAAATTGAATAATTGGGGTTCTTTGATATGCCAAATCTAACTGTGTATGTAGATTCTTAATTTTTGGTCCGATTTTCAAATTGGTCTACATTAAGGTCCAAAGGGTCCAAAATTAAACTTAGTTTGATTTTAACAAAAATTTAAATCTTGGGGTTCTTTGATATGCTGAATCTAAAAATGTACTTAGATTTTTTATTATGGGCCCAGTATTCAAGTTGCTCCAAATCGTGGTCCAAAATTCAACTTTGTTTGATTTCAACAAAAATTGAATTCTTGGGTTTTTTTGATATGCTGAATCTGAACATGTACTTAAGTAAATAGAAAAAGGATTTTTTATTATGGGCCCAGTTTTCAAGTTGGTCCAAATCGTGGTCCAAATTTAAACTTTGTTTGATATCAACAAAAATTGAATCCTTGGGGTTCTTTGATATGCTGAATCTAAACCTGTATTGAGATTTTTGATTATAGGCCCAGATTCAAGTTGGTCCAAATTGCGGTCCAAGATTAAACTTTGTTTGATTTCAACAAAAATTGTATATATGGGGTTCTTTGATATATGCTTAATCTAACCATGTATATAGATTTTTGATGTTTTGGCCCGGTTATCAGATTGGTCCACATTGAGGTCTAAATGGTCCAAAATGAACTTTATTTGATTTCATCAAAAATCGAATTCTTGGGGTTCTTTGATATGCTAAATCTAACCATGTATTTAGATTTTGGATATTGGACCATAATAGGTAATGTCCAATTTAAAATTTGAAGTTTTTAAGTTTAAATTCTTAGACCACATTCATTATGTGTCAGAAATCTGTGTTGTGTCAACTATTTAATCACAATCCAAATTCAGAGCTGTATCAAGCTTGAATGTCCATACTTGCCCCAATGTTCAGGGTTCGAACTCTGCGGTCGTATAAAGCTGCGCCCTGGAGCATCTGGTTTAAATATATATAAATTACTAGTAAAGATATACAAATAAACTAATATGTAAGTGAAATAGTGTGCATAACCTTGAAGTAGACTCTGAAGGGGGAAACATAAGCCCAAAGTATGAATTTGATGCGACTGTCATACATGTGAGCGGTTCAGCAAGCTATAAAACCAGGTTTAAATGCCTGTAGTGTGCGAAGTCAGGAGTAAGACAGTTGTTATCCATTCGTTTTGATGTGTTTGGCCTTTTGATTTTGCCATTTGATAAGGGACTTTCCGTTTTAAATTTTCCTCCGAGTTAAGTATTTTTGTCATTTACGTTTTATATGAATATATGCAGGGCTTACACATATACGTGTTTGTATAAATCTGATATATGTGCGAGCTAGGCATGCATTTCTGGAACTGCCAGAATCGTATTTCTGTGTTTTAATGATGTCTTAACGTAATGTCATATATTTTCAATGCACAGAATGTGTACATTAGTGATACTGAATACTGTCATTTTATCCTTTTAATCTTGGATCATACCTGTCGTTCATTTAATTCCATATACTTGATTTTGGTATTTAAAAAGTCACTGAAAAGAATAAAAAGAAGCCTCCTTCTCACTATAATTGTCTTGCAACACCTAAACAATTGACTTGTTATATTTGTGCTCGCTGTTGAGGTATGTTAGAAATTAATAGCTTTGAAAAGTATTGTTGATTCAAAAACATGTTAAACAAACATCTGTGTTAAAAGATTTTCACAAGATTACATAATAGCATCTTAACAACGGGCAAAACTACATAATACATAAATCAACTTGGCTTCTGAATATGTTTCTTTCTTTCGTTACATATCAAATTTCTTTTTCATTTCTTGATAAAATGTCTGCAGTTGCTTTTAAGAAAAAACAACAAATCGGTGAAATATTATCTAGTAAAATGTGCCGGTTACAGCATCAATCAACTAAATGCATGAAATATGGATTCGTTAGTTTAAAGATGAACTACTTTAACCTTTTGTTAGGTTGTCAGTACAATCAGAACAAAGGCAAAACAGCCTGATTCTTTAGAGGACATCTGTCATGCTAAACAAATCAAACATTTAAACAGATTGTGGCGAAGAACACAAACTATTTCTCGATATGAGTCAAATTTTAATTTAGTAACTTAAAATACACGTTATTTTATAACAGGAAGTATCAAAACATGAAAATGAAAACTTTAATAAAACAGTGTATGATTTTGATAAATGGGTAGGAACTTCGAAAAGCCCAAAGACGCAACGTTGTGTCGCCATTGAAGTTTTATGACTGTAACAGCCCAGAAATTGTGATGATATGATGAGGAGACGTGTTTGTTGTGCAGCATTCAATGCCCAAACATTCGTGCAATACCATAGACGAAATTTTAGTTTTGCAAAATTATTTGAATGCCCGTCGTCAATCAACCATTAATTGTTCCTTATCGGCTCTTTTTACACTTGAAGTACTCCATTTAATTGAAAGGTTAAGGGAGAAACATTTTCTTTGCTACGTGGGGTTCACTAGAGATATATTTCGAGCATCACGAATTGATAAGTGCTTTATATAACTAATTACAGTGCCAGAACTCACACCCAATCAGTTTACTCAACAAAAGATATAGATGTCCAAACACGTTACGTGTATCAATTTAAATAGAAAGTCCTAAAGATTAACACCCTACCCGTCATAGACACCTCTCGGTAAGTGAATTAAAAAGATACTTGACCGCATCGATGGATAATGAAGATGAATAATTTACCTGTCACCTGTTTACAAACTGTATTGATGGCTTGTAAAGATTTAACTGTTTGTTTTCTGTGTGAACCTAGGTGAAGGCAAAGGTTTTTTAGTAAACATGTTTCGGTGCTCTCATGGTCAGCTGAGTATGACAGCGGAAGTAAACAAGTTGTGTGCGTTTGAATCTGATAATTTGCACAGTATTCATAAAGATACAAATAATCATCCGATAGTGAGAAAATATTTTTATGAAATTTACACGTATAATTTTTTTTATGGACCTATGCACTGGTATTCTTTAAAATGGTAGCTTTTACTGATGTAGAATAAAAGGGGGTTTGAGAACGATAGAGGCTAGTTGAATGTGTCTGTACCAATCCACAAGCCTCATCAGTCAGGGCATGCTTTGTCGTTTGTGAATTTTTTTTTGTTAAATGTAGAATCGGTCTATTTAGAGCTTTACGTTGAATATGTAGACATGCATGCACCTGTCATTGTGTTGCCCTCTGCTTGTGTTGTGTTTTCTGTGTGATTGGGTTATTGTCTCGTTGACGCATACCGCACATCTCAATTAATCCATGAACATTATAGTATTGCATCTGCATGCTCATTTACTTGTGTCAGAAAGCACTTTCCTTTATCAGTACATGCTTACTTTCGGGTTTAAAGTCATTAAATACATATCAATTTCTTTATAAAATCTTTTAAATAGATATTACCATTTTAACTGTAACCATTATTTACATTTAGTCCATTTTAAATAAAGAGACTTGGGTTTTAAATTATGAAATAATAATTTGTCTTACATTGTTTGAATAGGGAAGTTTTTATATGTATCTGTGAAAGAAGGTCAGTGTGTTAACCAGACTGTGATTAAATATAATTTTGTTATATATTGGGTCATATTGTAATATGTTTAACAACCAGAACTTAAAACATTGTCCTTAATGAACTGGGTAATAATAATTTGAATGCATTTTACAGAAAGACAAGCCCATGAAGAACTATTTGCACTAAATATCGTGATTTCATTTGTTTTCACGGCATCTGCATATACTTAATACCAAAAAATAGCAAGTCAAAAGTTTCCGGTCATTCTTATAAAAGAGGGTTTAAAGAAATTATCATTATTATTATTTGAAAATCCTATTTGCTATTTGCAGCAAAGATCATCAAATTGCGTCCAATCAGACACAAAATCATAGTTCGATTGACTGACTGTTTAATGTCCAGTGGCAAAAAGTTCATGCAGCTTCAAGATTGGAAAACAATATAAATACAGATTAAAGAATAGCCGAGATGACGGGTTTACATTTTGGTGTTACTGTTATGTTGCAGAGATCATGGCACTTTCCATGATTTGACGTCCCCATTTCGATTGCATGTATGCATATTGCACTCAGTAGCCAAACAAAATCATCTTCAGCTGAAATTTCACTGCATGTCATTTATATACATTATACAACGCCTTTAATACGTGTATTAAAATATAAATAAAAATATAGGGTCACCCAATGGCCATAACGAATGTCCGACAGATCCGTTAGTTTAGGATTACATCAGTGTGTTAATCTCCAGTGGAGGATCCAGAAATTTTCATAAGTGGGGGGCTCACTGACTGACCTAAGAGGGGACCCGCTCCAGTCACGCTTCAGTGATTCCCTATATAAGCAACCAAATTTTTTTCTAAAAAGGGGGGGCCTGGGCCCCTGCCCCCTCCCCCCCTAAATCCGCCTCTTCTCTCAGTAGAAAGGCTCGGATAAGTTACATGCAGTCAAGGTTGATTACTTGCGATCGTTTTATCCATGGGCTCAGACGACCCCAGTAACGTTATAAAAACCTCAACTATTCTCTTAATGATCACTGATGACTTTATCTACATGTAAACGGTTGTCACCTTTGGTTACCTGTTGTCAACCTGTACATGATCACCTGTTATCTTTTATGGCCGTGTAGTGGTATTTTAATTCTTTGTAAAGATGACAATATCTTTCTTGATACCTTTTAACACGCAACTTAGCCACTGTTGATATTTTGATGATACTCATCATGCTCGTTTATACACTGATGTTTATATAAATAGCAAACAGTTTTAGCTCACCTGGTTAGAGGGTCTTGTAAGTGGTTAGTGGTTGGCGATTAGAACTGCAAAGTTCAAAGACGCCCGACCGATGCTTACCCCGACTATAGCAATAAAACAATATTAAAAATAAATGGTTTTACGCTGGCTGTACACAGAGAAAAATCTGTTGCAAATCACTGAACCAAGGATTTATAAAGTTACTATATCTCTAGTTGCCAACGTCCAAGAAAACACACCGCGTGTATTTGGTCTAACTATTGGTATTTAAAAATGTACGCTGAAGTGGTTCAAATATAAAATAATGTAAATGATGCACAAAAAAAACAACAACAAAAAACAGATAAAATATCTAATGTCACTGAGATATGACGTCTAATTAGTAAAATTAGTTCTGTAACGGTACAAAAGATTAATGTCTAAATTTATTTTGTAAAATCAGGAGCCTATTTACAGATAATTAATTACAGAAAACATTATTAAATTGTTTATTTATTGCATATTAAATGTCCTGTTAAACAGTTCAAAAATATTTTTACCTATGAAATTATCCCGCCCATTCAAATATATTGTAATACGTCAAACATCAATACTGATTTGCGTTGTCTTGTAAACCTTTGCGTAGTTAGACATACCACGCATTACAAAAGTTTGTACGCATCCTCGATCCGGGCCGGTGCGTATGAATATTCATCATGGAGAACCCCATTGTGTGTTGAAGTGAATAAGATACTTTGTCAAGCTAACAAGTTAGTGATATCGTTAAATAAACTTTAAAGAGGAGTTTTGTGCAGCATTATACAACTATTTACGACTCATCAAGAATATTGTCAATGTGAATATAAAGGAGAGATTCTATCCGTGAAGAAATATGACGTTAGGAAAGGGGTATGTATATTGTCTGTTCGCGTGCTTTTTTGATAAGATTACCGGTGTTTTTGTTGCGAGAGCTGATTATTTAAATTGCCTATCAGTTGAGTCTCAGTTTGCACTGCTGTGTGAATGATATAAATAACAAATCATATAATCGTTTGCATTTACGTGATTAGAAGAAGATAGAATTTTAAAAGACAAAAAAAAACATATCAATAACAGATCTATTTTTAGAACAGCATGTGCTAGACGTAAACACAAGCACGTTGTCGGTGTTGCGCAAGTAGTTTATGAACAAAATGAAAGTTAGTTAATCATACTTGGAATAATATAATATGTATTAATATGGAATATTTTTATATGAATAATAAGATTTGCCAGAATTAATGCATTTATCTGAAATTCAAGTCGATACTTTATATGCAGGTATCATGTACATGTAGTTGCCATTTTGTTTAATCTTATAAATTTATCTATTTAATACTTGCTTTAGCATTATACTTGACACGGTTTGGGTGATTAAACTTTAGCAGTTTGGCTTGAGTTAATTACATTACAGTGATATTCTAGTTTGTGTCTTGAAGAATTTTGTTAACAAACTTCCCTCAAACAAATAAGCTAAAATTTAGTTACAAATTTCTTTTGAGTAATAGAAATTTCATTAGTTCACCGAAATAGTATTAAATGCATTTATCATTTCATTTTATATTTTACATTTTTTTCAACAAAAATTAGGGTCCAGCAAATGCCAGGTAGTAGATACTATATTTACAATATAATTTGTTTTCTTTTTTAATCTGGACATGTACAAATGTCTATATTTGTCCAGTTTACCTGTGCACAGATAGTTTATGTCATAAAGTGGTCTATTTACGATGAGTAAGGTGTTAGTGGTGACAACAGTAAAGTCAAACAAAATAATGCCCCAGGGAACTAGTTGTAATCATGTCTTCTGAATGAGCATATCTTTGGATTAACTGATTAAATTACTGGTGTTGATATAAGACCTTTTTAATGGGATACTACTATCTATCTACTTGTATTGATTTTTAGGTCTCAATTTGTATATCTATAATGACCACAATGGCATTTTTATAGAGATTGAAGTACTTGACACTTTTTTTTATTTACCAGATTTGAATAGGTTTTTTATACTCTCCTGATCATTTGGGAACTACATCTGTACTGTACATACATTTTTTAGATTTTATTTTAAAAATGGGGAATAATAACAAAGATAAAGCTTATAAAAATCAAAATTTGTGTAAATAAAAGTAGCAATACAGTAAAAATAGACATCAAGGAGTAAACAATCTTCTTAGGTAGTTCATATTTTTTGCAACATTTTTTGGGCTAGGCTGAAATCCCTAATACAAGGCTTTGTATTATCCAAAAAAAGAGAGAAGGTAGTACATGTAGGTGCCAGTCTATGATGATTTTGGTACTGAAACTTTGCTAGCAAATTATGATAACATCCAATCACTCCACTCAAGCTCAAGTGGACAGTATCTTAACCCTTGGCGAGCAAAGATGGATATATTTGTAACAGTTTGTTTTTTTTATATGATGACCACAATCATATCCAAGCTTGATGTTTTACATTTAATCAATAATTAATTGAATTAATGTGTTTGCTAATATAAGTGGTTATAATATGTGTATAAGTTTAAAAATTAAAAGATCATTTCAATATCAGGAATATGAAGAAAGTTATAAGCTGTGGTTTTCTTGTGCGTTTCATCATTTTCATGTTGTATAAATTCCGATTATAAAGGCAATGATAGATAACCATTTAAAGAAGATACATGATAATACACCCTGTTTAAATAAACAAAGCTAATAGTCTCAGTAAGTGATAAATTGGATAAATATTGATTCTCTCACCTGTAATCATGTTAACCTGTAGAGATACAGAAAGTGGTGCAAGGGAGGTAATCTACTCTTTTTCAAACTGATGTAGATTATTTGTGCAACTTAGTTAAAAATGGACAGGTTTTGCGTAACTTTTGAACATCTCTGCTTACTATCTTTTTAAATCAAGATTTCTGTCAAATACGTAAATAAAATAAGCAAAAGCATATATATAGACTAATCAACTAATTACAATCTGTAATTAATATGCTACCTTCAATTACCCAATATAAATCATATAATATACAAACTACAACACAATAAACTAAATATAAAAATATACACAATTACTGTAAAACCTATAAAATACAGTTAACCACATCTAGAATTTACTTCAGGTTTTAGGTATTTAGATTTTATCTTCCATCAACTGATCAAAGAGGATTAATTTCTGAGAAGTATTTATGGCAAACACAAGCAAGAAAAACACTGAAGTTGAAATCTCCCAACATAAACCATCACCTTGACAAATTAACTATCTCATCATATGTTAAAATTATTGCTTCCTTTTTTTTTAAAAGATTTTCAGGACATAAATATCATTAGATTTGAACAGGTTTTCCAGTAATCATTTGTATGATGGAAGCACTGATGAACAGCATGTACAGCAAAGACCAGACAAAGAAGTAGAATAGTTTTATATGTACATGTTCAATTTGTATTTGAGGGCATTTTTAATTTTTCATGTGACAGGTTACTTTATTTCTCTTGATTTTTAGTGAATAATTTGCGAATTTTCTTAGTTTTGCTGACCAAGATGAGTTGGAATTTAGATTTACTGTATTATATGCATATATCATTATTTACAAGGATATAGTAACAGTCTTATCCTTACTTACACATCTCTTTTTAAGGAATACAATATATACATGGGTATTTGTAACCTTAGATATTTATTTATTGACATGAAATGAGTTTCATGTTTGAAATTGAATTGCCTTTATTTGGGAATATTTAATCTTATGGTAACAATGTTCATCTCTCACCAACCTTTGTCCATGTTAAAAATTATCTGAACTTTTTTTCTTTCTCATTCCTCTCTGAAGTTGCATAATTTTTAAAATGAATGTTTTGTCTGAATTATTTTTTGGATCAAATGTGAATGTACATTTTGTACATGTGTGGTCCCAAACTGGTAGCTGTCAACCAATTCTGACTTGTAAAATATAAAAAATTGTTAAATATAGTCATAAAGATACTGGGGAGAGTAACTAATGATATTTGTATGATATAAAATTTCTTGACTGATATTTTCTTCTTTTGGCAATATTAAAAAAAAATGAAAATCTATTATGGAATTGCATCATATAAACCAGTTTAACCATCTTGGCTGCAATGAGATCACATTGTATATATATTACTTAACAAACTTATAGAAAACATCATTTTATATTTTTATTCTTTCTGAAAACAAGTAAAATGTTACAGCTCTTGACATGATTTTGTTTGCTTAGTTGTAAGAAAAGCTTGGTGAGCCACACTTTTTACTTCCTGGTTCATAGGTTGTACAGATCAATTTTATGTTTCTGACATTAAACATATATTGTATGTAAACTTAACATGTGAAAACTACTAATTAATGTCAACTAGGTACCATTGACCTACGAAGATGTTTTAACCTTGAATTGACTATGTAATATACATATATATGTATTTTCTGTAACTCAGAAGTTTATATTTTGTAGTTTTATTTCATATTGTAACTAATCAACTATCATTGTACATTGATTTCTAACTGGATTATCTGTGGCACGTATTTGTAGTAACAACATTGGTGGTCTCATTGTCACCTATCTTGAAAGTTCAATCCCTTTTTTGGGTTGAACCAAATTTAAAAAATTGATATTGCTAATCAAGCAACATTTAGGGGGAGAGAGAAAGCAGTCATATTTGTCTGCTTTGAGTCAGAATACTACTGAATGTTGTCTTGTTCCTTAGTGGCTGGAATTTCTACTCAGTGGTTCGATCTTAAAACAAAGCCGGGTATGTTCTTCGTAACAGATTTTTTTCCCCATTTAATTGTCATAAATCTGCATGTCATTTTTGCTACAGAACATAAGCAGCCTTCAATCAGTCATACATGTAGTTGTTAAAAAAAAATTAACACAAAATTGAATAAAAAACAAAGAAATACTTTGCAAATTGTATGTAAACATGTTTATTTGAAGAGTTTTGCACACTTTTTTATATGCAACTTATATACAGGAAATTCACTTCACACCGTGATCTAAAAACAAAATAACAAAGAAAACAGATAAGTAAAACAGAGAAATTACTTGCAGGAGTTAGTTTAGTGCAGGGGTGCATTTCTTAAAGACTGATTTATGAGTTGGCTCTGCGCCAGACTTGGGTGTTGTTGTGGAGTCAATTTCACTTTACCTATATTTAATATTTCTTACTTAGCCAGATAATTCATGTACCTTAGTATAAGTAATTGAAAAGGTATTCTGAAACTTTTTATTGCAGTAAATTTTGCAATCTTGTTAACTGTTCAACACTTAATGTTTTGTAATTGAAAACTCTAAGCGTATTTAGATCAAATTAAAAAAATGGATAATGGAATGTAGAATTATGTATTAATTGTCTGGTATCTGAGATACAGATGATAATCTGAAAATTATGTATACATAAATAATGTCTACAAGAAAAAAAATATATATGTTGAAACAAAGAAAGATATAAACAAAGTTACGGAGATATAGATGTGTGAATTTGCGTAGATTTCTTTACTGTCTGTTGTAGGTTTTGTCTTGAAATTTGTTTGAAAGATGATATTTTTTCAACACATTGATAAAAATGCATCCAATATATTGAAGTCTGTGATAGAGATGCTAGTATTTATGTTCAAACTAAGATATCAGAAATATTAACATTACATGTTCTTATAGGTTGTCATGTAATGTAGTTGATGTATGAGTTCTTGACATCATGGAAAGATAATAATTAATTTGTTTCAATGATTACACTTGTAATTAATGGCATATTTAGCTGTGTTTTTATCTATGAGTTTGAAATGACAACAGACTCAAACGATTGTATTTTGCAAATCCTTACTGACTCTTCAAAAATATTGTAAGCTGTACTTAATAAATTCCACAATGTCAAAACTTTTTCTTTGTATTTATTGGATATTTAGCATGTTCACCTGTGAGACAGGTATTTAAAGGTCAACCTAGCGGTCACTATTATGACCTATTGACTGTCAGTTGAGTGTATATTGTGTGGTCAACACTGCATAGATTTTCCTGCCAAATTAAGTGATTTTTCGGTCTGTTTGGCTAATAGAAATGATAACATGGGTTAAATATAACAGATTTACAGTGTTTAAATAGTAGTACGATTATCTAAGATATTTATATGGCCCTGTGTTTGGTGTAAATAAAACTGTTTATTTTTGTTACATATCAGTACTTTTAACTTTAAGAATGTTAATACTTTGTAAATTAGGAGATAATGTTCCAGTCATCAATTGTTAATATAACTTTAACTAACTGCTTATTATTTAATTGGTGGGGATTTATTTGACAAATTTTGCATCAAAACGGCAAAAAGCCATTTCATTATTTTTTAACTAAATTGCATCAGTACAGGATACTTTGCAATTATAAAATATTAATTTACTGTATCAATTACAAATCAGAAGCCAATTTTTTTTCAAATATTTGGTAATAACTTGAAGCAATACTTATGAATTTGATGGTATGAAAATTTAGACAGTGTCCAATAGAAAATTAGCATGTACATGTATGAACGAATACTTGTACTTTTACCACAATATTTTAAGTGTGTTAAGAGAAGGAAAATAGTTATTGTATTGATTGCACATTACTGTAAAAACTTTGATTTTATTTAGTAAAACTGGAGTTAACCTCTCAAAATAATGTGTCTGTTGCAAATCAGACTGTCTAATTTATATGTTTATCTTTAACTTTACAAAAAATAAGGAGATGTGGTATGATGGCCAATGACACAACTAATGACTGAAGAAAGAGGATGCAAATAAATAAACAAATGTTACTGCACCATCTTTTTGTCTGTGTGTTTGTTACTTCCTTTGATGTATTTATTGTTAGGTTTGTGCATTTTGTTGTTGATACCAATTATTTTGTGTTATCTAATATTTAGTGCAATGTACATGTACGTATCAATATGTATGTTAAACTCATCATTACATGTAAAACTGTGAAATCTTTTGTATTTACCTGCTTTTATTTGACATTAGAGTTTGTTGATTGCACAATATGTGCTATTTTTCTGCGTAAGAAAATTTTTGATGACGTAAACTGAAATTGATGTCACAATCATTTAAATTTCTAAAACATAAACCAAAATAGTTTACATGTTTCTTCGTGTACCTATTTAGTGCATAACGAAATGACAGTTGTAAGGCATTGTAACTTAAAATATGCTTAATGTAAATAAATACAAAGGAAAAGACAATGAAGCAGCCAAACCAATTTTGAGAACCTCTTGAGCTGTCTAATCTATTGAGTTTGTGATGTATGAGTTGCTAGCATATAAGCTGCTGAGTGTGGTGTATGAGTTATTTCCATATGAGCTATAGAGTTTGTGGTGTATGAGCTGCTAGCATATGAGCTTTAGAGTTAGTGGTGCATGAGTTGTTTGAATATGAGTTGTTGAGTTTGTGTTGTATGGGTTGCTTGCATTTGAGGTATAGAGTTTGTGGTGCATGAGTTGTTTGCATATAAGTTGTTGAGTTTGTGGTGTATAAGTTGCTTGCATATGAGCTGTTGAGTTTGTGGTGTATAAGTTGCTTGCATATGAGCTGTTGAGTTTGTGGTGTATAAGTTTCTTGCATATGAGCTGTTGAGTTTGTGGTGTATAAGATGCTTGCATATAAGCTGTTGAGTTTGTGGTGTATGAGCTGCCCATTCACTGATTCATAAATCTTGAGTGACTTGTTTAATAATTAGTTTACTTATGTATATGAGCTCCTGAGATAATGTTTTTATTTTGCTACATTGTATTAAGTTTCATGTATAAGATACTGTATGGAAGCTAGTGAAGTGAATTGTAAAGGGAAAGGAAGTTGTTTACATGTTTTTAAGTAGGAAACATATTACTCTGTAATCTTTTGCCAGACTTAAGTCATTTATAAATAAGTCTGTTGATATTCTCAGTATGGAATTAAAATTAGATAAACATCAGTGTAAAAGATATCAAATTGATTTGTAGCAAATAAACGAAACAAGTTTAAAAATTTAAAGCAAAAATTTTAGATTTAAAAAAAAAAATGATTTCAGATCCTTTTGACAAATTGTTGGTAGAATCATAAAACACATTTTCATCATTATTATTGATAATTTATTTATTTACACTTATGATACAAATCTCTCCAGGCTACTTCATGTTCCAACTGCCCACTCAAATATACATGTACAAGTAGAAAATTAAAATGAATCATAAGGGTTCAGATATATCTACAATTTGGGGGGAAAAAGGAAAAGGGGGAGGGTTATAATCGTTAAGTTAATTTTGTATTCATTTTTGATACCTCTCAATCTGACAGTTGAAAAAGGAAAAGGGGGAAGGTGGTTTTATAATTTGTTAGATTATTTTGTATTCATTTTTGATATGTCTCAATTTGACAGATAAAGAATGTACAAAATCACTGATGCATGATATTTTATGACCAACAACTGTTGTAAAATTATGTTGTGACATATCAGCTTGACTAACAAGTCTTGTAGTAGTAACTATAATCATTTATTTATTATTTATATCAAAAAAACATTTAGTAGAACATGTTTTACCAACAAAGTGAAGGTCAAAGTGTGTCTGGTTTTTAACAGGTCGTTTGACCCCCTCTAGCAAGTCGTAAAGGGCATAAGTTTTGCTTCTGTTGAAATTATCATGAAATGTGTCAAAGAAGTTTTGAAAATTGATTATCAAGTACATTGTAATAAAAATGTAAAATTTAAAAAGTTGTTTAACCATAATTTTCATGAGGGAACTGTTTGAATTAATTATTGACGAAAAAATATCTAATAAGTAGCATCTTGGTGGTCAGCTTTAAAGAAAATACAAGTCCTTTCTTCGTCTAATCATTGAAATATTTTTGATGACCTCAAGAGTTAAGAAGATGTTTTTTGAAAGGATGAAGTGATTGCCCTTGTGATTAATGACTTTATTTACTCCTCTTTAAAAATTCAAATAAAAAAGTCGACAAAATTTATTTACTTTACGTAAAACTTGACATATTTCAAACTCCTTTGTTCCCTAAGTAAATGACATTGGATTTCATTTAAATGTCTTTTTCTAGTAACAATTTGATACAAATCTTTTGAAGTTTGTTTGGAATAAACCTGTTAAAATTGGTAATAAAATAATCTATAGAATTGTTACCTGTGTAGATTACATAGATCAGATGACTTCTTGTTACTTTAGAGTAGTTAAATATTGTTTATTTAATAATAAGACGACCGTCCCATGTGTGGCTTTTTTACGCTCTAAATCTATTATAGGTAGAGAACACAGGTGAATTATCTCTCTCTACCTGTAAAAGTCGTGTAACTTGGTTCATTTTAAAAATCCCAGGTAAATATTGAGGAGGGAAACAATGATTCTTGAGCAGACAACAAAGTTGAAAGGTCAACATAGAAGGGGAACTTCATGAATATTCATTAGATGGGCTGTGATAACAAAAGGTTATTGATTTCAAATTCCTAGTTTGTCATATTAAGGGCTCAGTTATTCATTAGATTTTGTTTGTCCTAGGTGATTTGTAAGCTATTGGAGTTTAACAACACGATAATGACACACAAAGTGTCTGCATTGTGAGTATTGGTGAAATGTTAGAGTAGTAATGGACTGGATAAATGGCCTATAGGGCTATTGAGAAAAAATAACATACTTAGAGCTTTACAATTAGATAGGAAGCTATTATTTACTAATGTAAAGTTAATCGTTACTTAACTGTTTTGTAGATATTGTAAGGTACCACACAGGTGAAGATTTTTATTGATCAGTCATTGTTAGCTAATTCTTTGATTGATTAGCGTTTTGTTGATAAATAATTCTCATTCGATGATTACATAGAATGAGGTGAATATTTATGTAAATATGTTATTATAATATGATATTTATTGATATTAAGTAAGTTAAGATTAAATTTACAGGTATAGATATGCTTGAGAGCAATAAATTGATTAGAAAACAAAGTAAATTAAACATGATGATATGGTGCTTTTATAATCGCTTGTAATTATTGAAAGGATTGGATTAAATGGAAATAGAGTTGTTAAGTCATTGTTTGAAGTGAAAGTAAGCTAGTTGTGCAATCATATTTAGATAGCTTGTTCAGATTAATTTTATAAGGATAGATATATTATGTAAATAATTAAGTGTTTTTGATGTAGATTGAGGATAACATATATTGTCCAGATTTTTCTTGATCATTTTAATTATGTGAAAAATTGAAAGTTTCTGATGAAATTTCTTAATCTATCAATAGATCTTACTCTCTGTATTAAGATATGGCGATTATTTTTTATCAGTTTAAAATAATATGATGAAAATCACATACATTTTGTGTTTTAAAAGGGATGCTAGGTATGCATCAATTTGACAGCAACCGCACAACACAAATAACCACATGCAACATACTGTCTTGAGCAATATGCACTGTAACTCAAAGTGAAATATTCAAACGCAATGCACATTTAAAAAAAAAAGGAACTTCCAATTATTTTATATCAAAATAACACGCTCTGCCCTTGAATAATTTGTAGGATAAAGAATGAGATCTTGTCTTGTATTAACTGGACTTAGGCACTGATATACTGTTTAAAAGATTGTCCTTTGGTCTAATTTCTAGGGCAGAGTTCTATTTTTAGAAATGAAACTGGTCATAATCTTTAAGTATTAAATTGTCAAAGAGCAGTTAAATGTCTGTCACAGCAAATATGAAGTTAGCATTATCAAATTGGACTAAATGTCTTATGTATCAAGGGCGGATAATAGTTCTTTTATGAAAAGGCTTCGTAATACTTTTTAAGAAGTGATAAATGAAAATTAAATGGTTATAAATATTTGCAGACAAAGATTTTGTAGTTGTATTTAATATCATTATATAGAAGTGATTATGAAAACCCAATTGAATATTAACAGCTTGAACTCAAATGGCCCATCACAAATACTGTACATAATTTGTAATAGGTTGAAAAAACTTTATTCATGTTCTATCAGGACCTATAACATCATATAATTTGATTTGGAAATATATTGTTTGATGATATGATGTTAAGCATACATCAAAATTGATTTTAAATGAATTTTTGCCAGCTGACCAGTAAATATTGTAATGAGCTTTGATGGAAAAAAATGTTAAGATGTTACCAATACTTTATAGATATCTTACATCATCAATTTTTGGTGTTACAACTGATTGACCAAATATATAGCTTCATCTCAACAAGGAGCTTGTTTAAAAAAAGAAACAAATCAGATATGAAATAACTTTCTAAATAACTAAAAGAATGTCAAAATGTTGATTTAAATATCAAATTCATTGAAATTATAAAAAATTGTTGTTTTCTAAGATTTGGAAGGAAAATATTTGTTGTCCCATTAAAGGAATTACGCAACAGATTTACCATAAACTTTTTCAAATAAGTAATTTCAGGATTTGAATTTCTTTATCATATTTAACATATTAAGAATAGATAACAAGTAAAGAAAATTTATTTTATAGTCAGTTGTTTTGAATTGAATGTTGACGTCAATATAAATAACCTCATGATCATATTGTAACACGTTACTGTTATAATATATATAACACTGCTGATCCTTTCCAACAAAAGGAAAAATCTGATTAACAAACTGTTACTGTATGTAATTGAGGAAGTCTGAAAGTTTAGAGGGCAGTAGTGCAATCTGCGCAACTTATTTCTATATGTGGACTTAACATATACCTACATAAACAAACGGGATCGGTAGTATTGATCTGTCATGTATTTGTGGGTTTCTAAAAAGTTCATTAAGTTGCAAGACATCAACAGTTACTAAACCCATAGATCTAACAAAAGAAAAATCAACCACGGATCAACCAGTTTGTATTATCATTTAAAAGGTATTTAGGTATTTAAACTCTGGAAGAAATCAAATCTGTCAAGTTACCATTCAGTGCAACATGGACAAAGGGAGGCAACTCTAATTTGATTATCAAATCTGCCCTTTGATGCTGATATTCTTTTGATTATAACAACTTAGCAGGGAATACAATTATTGTTTACAGTTAAATGATAAATTGTAATGAATATTAATCAGAATCTACATGATTGACAACATTTGTGGACACAGATGCTTTATTAACATAAAATTATATAAAAAGTACATTGAACATGTTTAAAAGTTGAAGGCCAAACACTACATATGTAATGGAGTAATTGATTAAATTAAATTTATATGAAATGTATTTAAACATGACACACTAATAAGTTTCACATTAAGATTTTATCTGTGGTTGATCTTTTGACTCTTAGTGTCCTATAGGTGTTTGGGTGGCACTAGAAAGTGTTAAAATATTCAAATATTTGTCACAGTTAAACTCATCCCTGTTTATTTTGTTCTCATTAACAGGAGTGTTTATTGGAAATCTATTAGAAATACATATTTGTAATTACAGAAATGTTTTTCAAAAAAGGTGTTGCATACTTGTTGTTATTTAAAACAGTGCTGTTTTAGTTTGTGGTACCATGAATTCATTTTCTTGACCCTTTCTTCAGGAATAGTTTCAATGTATGAGTCCTGTAAATCAGAATAGACCAAGATCAAATATTCAGTTTTCAAATCTTAATTTCGATATATACCACAAATTGAACGTATACCATAAATCTTTGACCTTTGACAAGTACCTTGTCGATGATCATTTGTCAAGCTGCTGTGTTGCTAATCTATTTGTACTCAAGGTTATTATATGGACATAATTTTGTTTGAAATCAACACATTTTTACACCTGAGTATAATGCTTAAACAAGCATATTTTTCGATGTATTGGAAGTTTTATTGTTGTAAATAGTACCATCAAGTCGTATGATCTATTAACCTGAAACATATGTTGTTTTTCTATGTTGCTTATTGATTTATTCATATTTATTATTCAGGTAGATATATATACTCATAGAAAGTAACTATATAAGGAAATTGTCAATTTTAAAATGAAATCAGGAAGAGAATGGGGACAAAATTATCCAGTGTTAATTATTTAATGGTCGATTTTATACAACAATTAGAAATCGTAGGTTTAATTGGAAGTGCAGTTTACTTCCTATTCATGTTTTAAGAAAATGAATTGTTGAGTTAAATATACACTACAGGAAGATTAAAAGTCACACAATTTAACAGTCATTCATTTGAATAAGGTTGCATGTCATATAATGTTCATTTATTTATTCAACAATTAAAACGAACAACTTAAATTTTTTTTTTTTTTTTAAATTGAATGAGTAGGTGTTCGTTCTTTGGGTCAATGTATTATTTGCATTCAACATTCTTTGCAGTACTGATATACTAATAATGAAGGTCTCCTGATATTGCTTTAAAAAAAACCTAAATTGGTTTGGAAAACATAAATCATAAAATAAAAATTTTGTAATTTTGTTTCTCTTGAATCCTAAGCCTGCTTTAGGTTAATAATGAAACACACCATGATTTTACAAAGTATGAAAAATATGGCACTGGAGGAAAGCTTGTGTTGTGATTTTACAAAGTATACTGGAGGTAAACCGAAACCTGGTGTAGGTTTTTTATTTATTGACTTTCCTGTGACACCAAAATAATATGATATATTTTTTATTTTGCAGCCTTACTGTCAATGTGGTGTGAGGAACTTGGAAGACTGTTATTACTGCGACACCAGAAAAACAGAACCCCTGATTCCAAGTCACCAGGAATGCATTCACAGTTACAAAATAAAATGCCACCGATGCCGCCCATGTCAGGGTATGTAAAGAACTGGTACGACATTTATTATATTTATATTTTGAGTCTTTTTCCAAATTGGAGGTTCACACAATACTACTAGGTTGTGTTCATTCTAACAGCTTTTAAAGATTGAATAGAAAAAAAATGCTGTAATTCTTCATTTCATTTCTGTAAAATATAAGCACATCACCAAATCTGTCAACTGAAAACAAATATTGATGGAACAATATTAATCAATATACCTGTAGTCTGGTTGTTAATTGAAAGCTTAAATTGTAATAAGTATAAAGAAATTGAGCATCATCTACAAGTGAAACCATACAAGCGTTAACCAGATTTCTTGTAATCTGGTAGTTTCATTTTAGTTTCATCAGAGTCTGAAAAAATAGTTTATCAAAATAGAATTGCTTAGGTAGAAGTAGATACACCAAACATTTAAGTATACTATCTTGTCAGAAAAACATGAAAAAGCTTGCCCAAGCATGTTATAGATATTTTTACCTTAAGAAACAGTTATTTTCTGTGGCAAAAGGTACAATAAAAAAATTGCCCTACGATTTAAATGAGTTATATGAATATTGTAGTAATGGCTCCTGTAGTGAAGACCAAAGATAAAAATTGCAAGTTTTTCATCAATAATGCAGAAATTCTTATCTACATTGTATATGTTGCAGTACATGTATTTAAAAAATAAAATTCAATAGCGTCTGAATTTATAGTAGCAAAAAATTGCAATTGGATTTTAAAATCTCATTACGACTATAAAACAAAGTGTGACAGATGTTACACTGTATGAAACACCAATTATTCTGTTCCATTACGGGATAAATGTGTGTTTTTCTCAATGTTTTTTTTGCTGTGGAAAATGAGGGGTGAATAACATTTTCAAACCTTACTGAGCATATTTTGGAGGAAAATGTGTTTATAAAGTAAGGGTCATTTGTAAAACTAGAATGAAAATGTGTAAGAAGGTCCATAACTGTCAAACTTTTTTTCTAATTTTTTTAGGCTGAAAATGTGTGCTTCAAAAGTTGTGAAAATTATTTATATATATTTATTTAAACATATATGGTATGGTAATAATTCTAGAAAATTTTATTTCTCAATTCATACGAGTGGGATCTATTTGAACTTTGACATTTAACTGTTTAGGAGCTATTATATTATTTATTCTGGGATATAAATTATAAGTTTATTGGATTGTGTTGTGTGACTAAAGACCGGGATGTTTTTTTTCTAAGAAACATTTTTACATTGGTATTAATTGATTTTTAGCCTAAATCAAGTAGATGATTTAAAGGAGCGTTCTTTTGTTGTTTGACATTAGTTAAAAGACGGTAACAGATGTAAGAAAACTATTGATTCGATTTAAGATGTAATTTAATGGAAAATATTTCTATAATAGAAACAGTTAATATAGTGATCAAACTATATGAACATCTTTGTAAAGTTCAGGCACTCTGGTTTTTTCCACCAATAAAAAAAAAGCCGCCATGAAATAGCCATTGTGTTTAAAAATGTGTTAAAACCAAAAAAGAAACAACCTTTCGCAAATAGGGTATTAGTTAAAACAAAATAAATGGCTTTTTTATCAAGATAACTTTGCAATTCATCTTCCTTTTTGAGTCTTAAAAACCTTAAATCTTGCCATGCTAAACCTATCAAAAATTAATAAATGAGGCTTTTGAACAAAAAGCATGCAAGTGCCTCCCCTTGTTGCCCTTTTATGGTCCTTCAGTTGTATAGGACCCTTACTCTTCATTGTTTATAATACTCGTATAAACTTGAGTTGTTTTCCCCCTTTTACCATAGCAGTCGGGTTTTCATCAATACATTTTCTGTTGTTAGTAATTTTTTGTTGCAAATTTCTTTACATGGACATGGTTTTTGTAGTTGGAACCTCCAAATTACACTCTCTGCTTTACACTTGGCACTATGACTTTCAGAATATGCAAGTTTAAAGGAACCTTGATGCAATGCAAAATTTTTCTAAAATAATGCAATGTGCAATGACTAAAGTACAGAAAAAGCCCTCCTTAGCAGGCAATCTTCATTTGTTAAACATAATAAAATCTATTAAATAGAGATCTTTATGCACATTTGACCAATATTGTCAGTGGAAATAGGCATCTCTAATGTCAGACATTTGTAGTATTATTTTTCTCATTAATATGCAACTTAATTTTATTTGTTAAACGTCTGTCACCGATAATATTTGTCATCAGCGAGAAATTTTTTCATGGTAACATCAGATACTTCAACTGTTACAAAATCAATGCCAAGATTACAATAAAAACACTGATATTTTGTGTTTTCTCATTTATTGATTTTGGTTCTTTTCTCCGCCTAATAACAGTCATATTATACTGACAAAACTGTTTAATCAAATTGTCTAAGTATTTCATCTGGGAAAGGGAAGTACATTAACAAAATAGATATATTTCTGTCAATTTCATCTTAATAGGTTACTGGTGTAATTGGGGAATAATGATGCTCAAACTGTGTCATTGGTATTGGTATTGACAATTCTCTTATTACAAAAATCACATTGTCCATTGCAGCTTTTTATGTTCCTAAAAAACTCAAGTTCAGTTGTCCTTTTGTTTCTTATTTGGTCTGATAAGACATTGTAAGCTTTTTTTTCTAAATTTGTCTTTTATGTCTAAAAGATATTTTTTTATCATTTATTGCTTTGAGAAAATTAAATCAAAGTTGGTATTCTATGATTCAAAATACCTAAAGCTGCTCCATATAATAATGTGTGCTGCAGGCTCTGAGGAGCCTCTAGTTTACTTGTTTGAAAGTTTGATCTCTTGCACTAGAAAATATTGAGGCACAACTTGGTGGAGCCTATTGATGAAAATATTGTGGCACAACTTGATTGCACCTATTGATGAAAATATTGTGGCACAACTTGATGGTGCCAATGGATGAAAATATTGTGGTACAACTTTGTGGCACCTATTTATGTAAATATTGTGGCACAACTTGGTGGTACTTATTGATGAAAAAACTCTGGCACAACTTGGTGGCGCCTTCTGATGAAAATATGTTGACACAACTAAATGGCCTCTATTGATGAAAATACTTCATACATGTATATCTGGTGGTGCCTACTAATAAAAAGACTAAGAAAATGGAAATTGGCCAAGAGAGATTGAGAATAATTTTCAAGACAGATGAAGTTTACAAGCCAGGAAAAAGATTTAGAAGAGGCTTTTAAATGTTTACTGTATGTAGCTAGGTTGGAAAGCATGGAGAAGGCAGAAACCTGTACATAAATTCCATTGCAATGCTCCTTATTTAGACATATAACATTACCAATATTTAACAGATGAATGATTTTTCAGGCCATCATACCATACAACATTATCTTTATGTTAGTTAATTTGTAAAAGTTGGTTATAAATGTTGTCACTTTGTTGATTTTTTACACTCAGGTATACAAATGTATGTAAATTGCCACAGGGCAAGTCACCTATAAGTTATGTTGGAACAACGACAATCTTGTTAATATATTTAGATAGGTACTTTTGTATCAATTTTGAAAAAAATGTAAAAATATATAAGTTTACAAATTAGGTTGTTGCCCTAAGGTTCAGTATTCTTTTTGAGAAAAAAAAATGCCAGTGAATCAAAAACTATAAATAGAATAAGCTGCTAAAACAAAGAAGAAAGGGAAATTTGAATTTTAAAATAAATTTTCTGTAAGGATTAACATCCGTGACAGAAGAATAAAATTAAATGTTGAAATTTTCCGGAAATGAAATCTAAGTTAAAGTTCACGGGTTTTTTACGAGAACACGAAATTGTCACCAATGAACTTGATGATTGTAAAGGGAAGTATTACAAGAGCCTCTTATCGGAAGTAACTATGTAATACTTGGTTTTCAAGGATATGTGCTTTACAATTCAAGTCCCTGTCAAATTTCCTAACATGTGTTTTAAATATCAAATCTGTTAAATTTTCTAACTTTCAGTTGATATTTTAACAAAATTCAAGGAGCCTGATATTTTTTTATTATTGTTTATTGACATGGCTCGCACAGTTGCATTTCAGAAATCAAGGTGAACTTCATTTAATTCATTCCATTAGTCTCATAATTACCTAATAATTAGTTTTCTTATGTATACTTTTATGGTTGATGAAAGGAGAAAAAGTTTTCATATAGAGCATAAAAGTTTCTAAATATAAAAGTCATATTGATGGGTTATTATACTTTATAAATTTAAGATATATTGTAAATTAAAGAACAATCAATTAAGGCACATTTTGTAAATAATGTTTGAAGGGGTTTTAACATTACTTAAGTGAGGTTAAAATGGTAACACTATTGAGTTTTAACTGATACAATTACAATGTAAACACATACTTTAAACATGCACTTTGCACTTGTTTTCTGTCATGAAGAGGCATATATTTATCTACCCAATAGTTAGGAAATCTCTCGGTTTCCATAACTGTGAACGTAGAGTTGTAATAATTAAGGACATAAACAGTTATAGTATAGTCAAGTGCTACTTAGATCTTGTAAATAACCATCCAGACACAAGATATATATCATTTCACTTAGTCTGGACTAGTAAATGTAGTTTTTATTGCAAAACATGTATGGAAATATTTGTGCCTTGCTTGTCTTTTAATACCTTGACCTTTGATTTTTGTTTGATCAATGATTAGCCATTCTTATTTTTTTGGGCAGTTCTCTCACTTAATTTTTTATTCAAACATACATTTACTAAATCCATAGTTGCACTAGAAAGTCTTTTCAGAGAGTTTAATGTGTTATATGCAAGTTGTTTGAAGTTACATGACACCACTAGGAAAAAAGTCTCCAAAAAGAAGATAGCAAAATAATATAAACAATTGTAAACAATTTAGTCTTCTTCATAACTTTTATTTTTCAACCTTAACCCATCAGTTAGAACTTTAAGAATGATAAATAGGTCAGCCTTTTCATACATGCTTGAAAAGTAGGTTAAAACACTTCTACAATGAATATTGCAATGTTTAAAGGAGTGTATTGTTAAAGAGATATCTATGTCGTTTTATAGCTTGGCAGACATAACACTTTTTTACTGTCTCAATTGAGCTAACCTGTGGAAGCATTGTGGAGCTAAAATAATTACCCAAGACCAACAAGTTTCCTTCAATGAAAACAGTCAGTCATTTTACAGTATATTAACTTCTAAATTGGTGCCAACTATGCCAGCATGCTGACCTTTTTGTTTGTAATTCATAGTTTGTATTTTGACCAATTAAAATTGTGTACCAAATATGAATCCTTGAGTGCAATTATTACGGATGTTATTTATGCAAGAAAATTTAAAAATACTATTTCGGTAGGCAGAGTTTCCTGTGATATTTTGAGAGGTTGTTGATCTAATTCTGTTTACATTCTAACCAATGACTCAGTATCTTCTTTAATTGCTTAACAAATTTCTTTATCTACACCCTAATTATCAGATATTGCGTACAATATATAACAACAGTGCATGGTCAAAATGCACGTTTTTTCAAATGCCTTTTTGATATCTTGTTTATGAAGACGCAAGGTCACACCTTATTGTAATATCTTATAATATCTTGTTACATCTTATATAAGAAATTCATCAGACAGTGATCTATTTCTGAAAGCTCGAATTTAACTTGTTATGAAATCAGAGAAATATGTTTTTTTTACAATAAAAAATCAAGACAGACCATATGTTAGGCAAAAAAAAACAATAAGTCACAAAATCATACTCATTGTGTAAGAGTTATTTTTGGTAGATTTTATTTTATGTTTTCTAAAGGTATGATTCGTACTAATAGGGAAAATTAGGAAATGTATAATGAGATCATTATTTTTTCCTGAGTAGGTGGGGGCCAAAAGTTTTTTCAAAACCAAGGGATCCCCAATATAAATTTCAGTTTCTAATATTATAATAGTTTAACTTGTCTTAAAATCTACTTTTTTAATGCAGTTTTAAAATAAACTTTACTGATTTATAAAGATTTAAACCTTATCATCAATAATTAATTTTTGATTAAATTAATTATTATATAAGGTAATCTGTCAGAAAGCCAAATATTTTTATTGTAGGTACTTATCGATTAGGTTTAAAAGTTTAGTTGTGTAGAGGTCATTATTTGATAAGTATAATGTGTTTATTTCTAAAACAGCAGGTGAATAGACTTGTAGATTAGCCCCATGAAATGTTACCTTCTAACAATAGAAAAGTGGTTTGTGTTGTAGTCACATGATCAAAACATGAATGCCCCTTAGGACATTTAAAAACCAGACATGTTTATGAAAATAATTATTGATTTTATATGTGTGTTTATTAGTTAAATTGAGTGTACATATTGTGGTTTTTAACTGGATTTTATATTGCTCAGCATTTTTGACATTTTTAACTAAAAAATTGGGAGAAAAAATAAGACATTTCCCTTCAGAGCCTCTGTGTACTAAAACAAGGCATTGAGCAGTTAGTGCTGATCATGTGATCAACCAAGGATGAACTAAGATTATATTCTAGATAAAGTATTACATAGTGGGTTAAATCAATCAGCTTTATAATTGTGTATCAACATTATGTGTAAAATGGACTGATAGAAAGAAGAAAGGAAAAAGATGGCAAATACAGAATGGCAGCCTCAGGTGGATACGGAATTTCAGATAGCTATTCAGACGGAAAGGTGTGCTCTAATTTCTATATGATTATATTGTATTTACACACATAGGTAGTTTAGTTTTATAGGTCAAATATCTGACAATGTTTTACTTACTATTGACATTTAATACATGTTTCTAGAATGTACATAATTTAATACATATTTTATATGTGTGTAGGCTCACGATTTAAAGAATTGCTGATACATTGATTTTTGTAATGATCATCCTATAACAATTAGACTTGCCTACACTATTGTTAAGGATTGACTACAAATTTCTTCCTCTCAATATTACAATTTGTAAATGCCGTGTAAGGTTGCAGTATTGGTATTTTTGTGGAAATTCACTCTAATATGGACATATTTTTGTATGTGGGGACAGTTTCATTCAAAGATTTTTAAGACATTCATAAAACTCGGCATGTTGTTTTTCCTGTATATTGTTATTGTTGATAGATCATTATGTAATTTATATAAACAGTTATAGAACTCAAAGTGATTTTAAAATCCTTTTTGTTTTTTAAAGTAAGATTTAATTTACTTTGATAGACCTTTTTGGTTATATATTTTAAAAGGCTATGTATAAACTAGGGATTAACTGCAGATTAACTTGATAAGACCTTGATTTCAGTCTAACAACCCTAATAATAATTTATATATAACCTAATATGTATGTTATAATGTTATTATATTTTGACACTGTTCATTTCTTATTTAACATATTCTTTAATTGTTAGAGTATATAGAAGGGGAGGGAATATTCCACAAAAGTCTTTCAATCATGATTTAGCATACACAATATATCTTTTATAATCTCTGAAATGTTTTCAATCTATTTTTGTTTGTGTGATATATACAAAAAAGGATAAGTCACTTAATTCTAATTGATTTAATTGACTTCTAATTTATTTATTTTTTATATATTTTTGAATTGACAATTCTGTATATATTTAGATTACTCTGAAAAGTCTTAACATTTTGTAAATTGGGACAATGAAGACTTACATTTTTCATATTCTAGAATTGTAATTATTCTAAATGCATCATATATATTGTAAATATATTTTTACTATAAATGAATAAGATTGTGTATAAAATGGCAACATTTTTTTTCCTCACAAATTTTCTCCTACAAATGAAAAATTACGTAAATAACATCTTCTAAATATGTTAAATAGGTGAAGAAACGCTATGACAGTTCATAACTAGTTCATATAGACATGATCATCTGATTTAATGTATCGCGGTACATAACTGTCACTCAAAAACAATCAAAATCCAATGTCATTGATAGGTACACGATTTTATAAAGGTGACTTTTCATTTGCTTTTCTTCATGTGTTTATTACTTCCTGGTTTCTGTTGTCTTAACGGTAACAACGTTGAATTAGTCCCTAAAAATAATTGAAGAAGCTGGTGGTTTTTCTTTCGACACCCTAAATCACAAATACATGAAGTATAAGTTATATTTCAAAATACAATGTATGAACACTTGGTTCTTTTGAATGAAGGCAGAGAAAATGCAAAACTGGCTTCAATTCATTCTTTTCTTTCACTTGATTTACTTATTTCAAAGTAAGAACTCCATGTTTTTGCTACTTAATTTGTAGTTCTTAAGATTAATAATATGAAATTTTCATAGCCCATACTTCATTCATATATAAACATCATAATATATAAATTTCTTGTACATGCTTATGTTTGAAAGTGATAGATTCAATGTTAATTTTATTTTTGGAAGAGTATTAAATACATGTAATCAGATCTGTATAGTAACATGTATTTAACCAAACAGTGATCAAGAGCCTTGTCAGTTTGAACACTGCTTCAGTCAAAATTTTAATTGAGGATTGCCAATTCTACTGCCAAAGTTCAGTGGTTTCCAAGTGACGTCTGGCTGCTTTCTCCATTAGTAAGAACGGAACAACACAATAAGACCATGGTCTCTAAAAATGGTGTTTAACACCAACAAATCAAAACAAAGAAACAATCGTCTTGCTGATGCCAGTTACTATAGAAATGGATTAATTGAAAGCAAGGCAAAAAGGGAAATTATTTCTATTGGAGGGACATGCCCTAATTCACACATGGACAGCACATATTTTTTACTGAACTTTCAGAGTTTGATGAAATGTGTCGTATTCCTTACACAGAGTGTTAATTATATTAAACAAAGGGTACCTCCTCAGTTATGACATCAGTTGAATAATCATGAGGGAAAACTGTTTTATATTGATTTGTAACATATATGTATATCATTTACGCTTTGATTAAGAAGCAGTTTAAGTTTATTCTTAACTTCATTGAAATGTTTGAACTTCTGGAAACAGATTTGAAATCTTCTCTTGAGTTGATGTATGAATTGGAGTTGCTTGTAGTTCATCTGAAATATGCATATCTACTGTGTATTCATTTATTTTATTGGGTACCAATTTTCGTGGATTGAGGAAAACTTACACTTCTGTGGATATTTAATTTCGTTGTTTTGCTAAAGTCAGCATACAAGTGTGGAAAATTTTGTAATTAGTTTAAACATTTAATTTTGTGGTTCACCTGTACCCACGAAATCCACAAAAATTGGTATCTAACGAAAAATAATGAATCTACAGTGATGTAAATAAGTTATTCAGCTTAATTCAAAAATATACTATTGGAGTATTATAATAAACTAAGCAAATAGGGAATCAGATATAGTGATTGAAGGATTTTATATAAAGAATATATGTTGTTTATTTTAGTGATCCAAATGGTCCATGGTGTACAGGAAATCAAGGCCAGTCTGGACCTGGTTTATCTGTAGTGACCACTGTCTGGGGAATGACCAATACTACGCAAACAGCACCATTTAATCATCAAACCCCAGGATATACCACTACCATGTCATCAACAAACTATACGCAACAACCAAACTTCCAAGTTAATGCATTACAGAAAGGACCATACAACCCTACTTCATTATCAAACAACATTCCATATCGTCGTCCAAGGTAAGTGTCACCAACCAAGCTGTAAAGATTATTGGGTTGTCTACAATGTGAACCTTTTTGGCTGGTGAGCACAGCAAACTTTCATGAAGGCATATTTTAGAGAGAAACCCATTTCTTATATCCTTCGCCCTATTTTCTACACTATTTCATGAAGAAAGTAAAGAATTGTTTTTAATGCAAATTTTTATGTCTGGATATTGCAGAATGAAACTCATATCTAAAATTCTATCTGCCCCCTCTTTTAACCATAATTCATGAAGAAACTCTGAATTTATACATGCAAAAGCTCACTTAGGCATATTGCAGAAAACCATTCCTAATGTATTGTAGATTTCCTTCCTCAAAAAAGGAGATAATTGCATAAACATTCATATGCCAATCACTGAGTACTTTATTGAAACTTTTTAAAAATGGTACTTCAGCTTTAATCAAACAACTTTATCCCATTATTGTTCTTTTTCCAAAAAAAACATTTTTAGGGCTTGATGTTGGAGTGGTCTTAAGTAATTCATCTATAGTGATCACTAGCTAGTTTCCCTGTCAAAGGTCATTTGTTCTCTACAAGTGCCAGTACTCTGGCTTCCAACCAATCAGCACATTATTAACTGCAATTCATTGTCTTTGAGTTCTGCTGCAATATGTGATGGTTGTTAACCATAAAATAAAAAAATGCAATTCCTTGAAATAATTTTGGTAAATCATGTTGGTAATCCATTTTGCAGATAACAACATTATAAGCTTAAAAACATGGTCTTTTTAAATAATTAGAAGATGAATTTAAATACAGAGTGATTTTTTTGTTCAAAATCTAAATATTTGGTTGTTCATTATATTTCAGTTACCCTCCTACACCAAATACCCCAGGGTCAAATACACCGAGTAATAATGATTACCCTGGTGCACCTCAACAAGGAAATCCAGCACTGGCACAAGCTTTAGTAGCGGCAGCAGCCACAGCCTCGGCCACAGCAACAGCGACTGCCACCATGATGATGCAGAATGACCCACAGATGAATAACAACCAACCAATGAATGTCCAAATGAATTATGGGCCAGGCATGCAGGTAATATATTAAAAAAAATCATCTGTTTAGGGCTGGTCCATAAAATACCATGTCTCCCCAGAGACTGTACTTTTTTTTAACCCACAGAAATGAAAATAAATTATAACAACACTCCCTTTGCATTTTGGTATTTCAAATACATCCACCTACACAAAATTTTAAAGAATTGCCTTCCCTTGGGGGGGAATAGTATTTTCTGGAACAACCCTACCCTAAGAACAATCATACCTGTTCTTAGTCACAAGTCTTATATTCAGTGGTTGTCTTTTGTTACTTTATAACCTAAATTGTTATTCTTCAGTTGTTTTGAACATAATCAAACCATTTGTTTTCACCTTTGAATTGTGTGGCATTTTTTCATTTTGTAGCCTTTTAGGGTTGCCATACGGTATGTGTTTTGCTCATTGTTGAAGGTGGTACAGTGACCTGTTGTTGCTAACCTTGTATATCACTTTGAAATATCTGATGGAGAGCTGTATCATCTGTGAAATTTGATCAGTTTTCACATTCAAATCATATTTACCGTTAAGGAAATTTTGAAGGAAATGCTGTTTATTGTATCTTTGCTGCTGCTTTTTATATTTTTACGGGATAGGAAGATTGTTTTGATAAATACTTTCATCAGTTAGATGTTTTGCACGACTATTGATGGTAATATTTTCAGTTTGTTGTTTTTTCCGTAGTAATCTCTTAAGGGTATTATCAGTATGTTTTTGGTATTTATCCCACACTGGTTTTTTTATGGGCTTGATCTTGTTTTGAAAAATACGTTATAGTGATTTTTTTTTTACATTTTTTTTTCATGTGTGAAATTTGGTCAGTTTTTTTTACCTAGAATCAAAATATTGTGACCTTTTAGGAAAATTATGATGAGGTTTATTGTATCTTTGCTGTATTATATTTTTTATGGATAGGAAGAATGTTTTGATAAATATGTTCGTCAGTCAGATGTTTTGTTCATAGTTTTGCATGACTGCTGAGGATAAGATTTTCAGTTTGTGGTTTTTATCGTTGTAACCTTTTGAGGATATTTTCGGTAACTTTACCACCTGAGTTTTCATAGGATTGATCTGGTTTGGATAAATATGATAATCAGTTAGATGATCGTTCATAGGGATTTTATGATTGATGTGGGTAAGTGCGTCAGTTTTTAGTCTGTATTCTATGGTAACCTTTAAGAACATTTTGGCGAGATGTTTAGTCCAATTAACAATTTTAAAAGGTGTTTCTGTGTTTATAATTCATTTTTAGGTCATAACCATAGTCAATGAATGTCTTAAAAAAAATGATGCAAATTATGGATCTTTGAGATAACTGTATTTTTTTATTTTAAAAATCCAAATGTCAGTTTTTAATGAAAGAAAAATTTAATTTTTAAACAATAAATAATCAGTGCTACAAGTATTAAATTCAGAAGTAACTTTCTCTAGCAGAAAAGTGTCAATTATAAGTTTAATTCTGCATGGGTAGTTCCAAAAGAGTATTTAAAACGTCAGTTTATTTAGTGTCGAAGTGAAAGATGATCAGCCATTGTTTGACGACTGCTTAGACACATTTAACAATGTATGAATATTGATGCTGCGTTAATAAGATCTATAATTCTGGCATCGCTGTAATCATTCGTTGACACTTTATTGATTCTTCTTACAAACTGACGTGTCTTTTTACCTGTGTTTCACTATATAGTAGGTAGTTAAACAGCTTTTCTTAATTACCTGAGTGTTTTTTCACTGTCAATCTGGTGCTTGTGAGTCTGCGATACCTGGGTTGATAAATTATTCACACTTGATTATTATTTCAGTAAATTTTATCATTAAAAAGGTTGGTTCTGATATATTGACTTTTTTATTTTGATACATTTTGTATTAAAAAATGCATCTTGATAAACTTGTTTTTTTTTCAGCAACAGTGTTTTGAAAATTATTGATTTTTTTGGTCAAGGTGCAAGATGATAAATATGATTTGCATATTTTGATTTACATAAATCAAGATGATGCATATTTTTGATATGATAAAAATTATATGTTTTTATTTTTATTTTTCAGCAACAGATGCCAATGGGCCAGTATGGGAATCAGTATCCTCCAGGAATGTCTCAAAGACACCCTGGTCCTATGAATATGGGACCTGGTCCAGGGGCAGGTCCAGGCCCTATGATGAGAAATCCCA
Organism: Mytilus edulis; assembly: GCF_963676685.1. Classification (NCBI taxonomy): domain Eukaryota; kingdom Metazoa; phylum Mollusca; class Bivalvia; order Mytilida; family Mytilidae; genus Mytilus; species Mytilus edulis. The sequence goes on along the minus strand of NC_092352.1, from coordinate 38,299,298 downwards.
TGTATGCCAGAAGACAAGCACCATATCACAATCCTCACCAAAAGATGCCAACACGGCCTTCTTTTCCTAATGGTCCACAGGTAGGTACCACTAATCATGCATTGGCTTTGAAATATTTTTTTTTCTTTCAAAAATCAAATTCAAAAAATCAAATTTGACATTATGGGATTGTTCAGTTAGGTCTTTTTCTAGAGTATAAAAATTCAACTACATTCAAATCCCTTTTGTTTGTCCATTATTTTATGTTGGTTTTTTTGTTGGTTTTTTTATCCAAACAATTTTTATGAAATTTATCAATGTCCCATGTGCATAATACTTTTAAGCTTTGATCGAAACAAACAAAAAATGATGTTAGCATAGCTTTTTGTCCTTTAATTTGTTTGATAACATTATTTTATGAATTTTGTTGCATAAATCTCTCCTATCATTTAAATGATGCCGCTGTTGAAATATTGTATGTAAAATCACATGAAAGATAGGTCAGAAACTAGGATGTTATAATACCTACCAGCTGATACAACATTTAATTCATTGTCCAAGGAAAGAGAGATATAATAAACCACAGTATTATTTGTTTTCACATTAGAAGAAAATACTAGAGCAACCTTTGATACAAAAAACTCAATGTTGGCAGTATATTTAATTAAGAAAAAAAATTCTTTAAAATAATGGGTCGATTTGATTTATTTATTTATTTAAAAGACCCATTTATAAATGTATTCCTAATTATTCAATACTTGTTGATGTTTGCGTTTTAACTTTCATTCATGTTTATCAACGGAAACTAGAAATCAATTTGTATATCAGATGAAGTGATTATGTATTGTACATTGTTCAAGGGGAACTAACTCTAGTGAATATCTATTTTAGTATGGTGATCAGTATAACAACCCACAACAGTATTCTGGTGGAAAATACCCACCAACACAGCAGCCACTTCCTTCACCGACATACCACCAGCAACCCGGAATGCGACCCAACCCTGGTGGCCCATATCCCAACATGCCTAACGGCCAGGCATACTATAATAATCCAGTAGGCAGAGCGATGCCACCCCAGCCACAGAACTTTAATAATTATAACATGGGACAACAAGGCATATCTGTAAGTACAAATTTTGTATGATAAATGTATCTTATTTGAACCATTAAACTTGCACATAAAGATTACAAGACAAAGAACAAATTGCAATAAACTTTATCTTAAATCATATTCATACATGTAATAAAAATTTATTGACAATGGATCTACAAAATTTGGTTTCACAGTTAAAGGTTTGCTTTGAAACTTAATTCATGTCATTATACAACTTTCTAGTACAGTGAAACCAGCTAAACCGAATCCTGTTTAAACCTAAAACCTTTATAAACCAAACATGTTCTAAAGCACCGTCATATCAAATTTTATGTGTTAGGTACCTGATAAACCTGAACTTCGGCCAAAACCAAACAAAATCTTATGACCAAAAGAGGTTCGGTTTAAACAGGTTTCAATGTTTGCTAAAAGGTCATTGAATTATTTTTTTTTTCTTCATTTTTCAGTCACCACCATCAAATTATCCTCATTCCCCATTACCTGGAAATCCGACCCCACCCATCACCCCTGGGCCAGGTCCTAATGGCTACAATGGACCCATGCCAAATGGACCACCAATGCCAATTAAAAAAGGTATGTATAGGATTGTAGTTTTAATTATTTTGATGTTAATCTATGTTAAAATGATTGTTGTTCTATTTATTTTGATGTTAATCTATTTTAATACTATTTATTTCCTGTTATTGTAACATAAATCCATTTATAATAATTGTGGTTGTTATATGAAGTGATCACTATTTAATTCAAGGTCATTTGACATTTAGATAGAAATTAAGATTTTCTTTATCCTCTTAAAAATTAAGAATTCAGACATAATGGAATTCAAATCCAAAAGTTTATATTGTATTACTGATAATACTCTTAGCTTCATGAAAGCTGAGTTGAAATGAACAGCATAACTTTTGATGAACAAATTTTTCCCCATATTTCTTACCTCTTGATTTTAGTATAAGAATAAGAAGAGGAATAAAAATTTAATTATTCTGATCAAGAACCCATAAAGGGCATCATTTTACAACAACAATATGCACAATAATATTCAGGAAAAATACATGAACCTAGTATATTTCTATTATGTTATGGACAGGATCAGAGCCAACACATCATGTGTCTTAAATAACTATTCTGAACTGGTAGAATTTTAGTTTCACTTGTGATTTTGTTTGTGTTTTAGATCCTGAAGAATTACGATTGACGTTTCCTGTACGAGATGGTGTGGTATTACCGCCTTTTAGACTGGAGCATAACTTGGCAGTTAGTAACCATGTCTTCCATCTGAGGGAATCGGTTTATCAGACATTAATGTTCAGGTTAGTAACAAGCTGTCCAGCAGGGTTCTCACTAATATGTGTGCACGAGTCCTGGAGATAACCAGCTGTCCAGCAGGGTTCTCACGAATATGTGTGCACGAGTACTGGAGATTGGACTCCTTAGTATCTCAACTAACAAGCTGTCCAGCAGGGTTCTCACTAATATGTGTGCACGAGTACTGGAGATTGGACTCCTTAGTATCTCAACTAACAAGCTGTCCAGCAGGGTTCTCACTAATATGTGGGCACGAGTACTGGAGATTGGACTCCTTAGTATCTCAACTAACAAGCTGTCCAGCAGGGTTCTCACTAATATGTGTGCACGAGTACTGGAGATTGGACTCTCTTAGTTTCTCAACTAACAAGCTGTCCAGCAGGGTTCTCACTAATATGTGTGCACGACTACTGGATATTGGACTCTCTTAGTTTCTCAACTAACAAGCTGTCCAGCAGGGTTCTCACTAATATGTGTGCACGAGTACTGGAGATTGGACTCTCTTAGTTTCTCAACTAACAAGCTGTCCAGCAGGGTTCTCACTTATATGTGTGCACGAGTACTGGAGATTGGACTTCTTAGTATCTCAACTAGTCAGTTCAAAGAGTCCAAAAATACTTAATTTTGTTTCATATTCAGACATCGGACTCAGACTTCTCTTAAACTGAGTTTTACTGTGCGTTTTAGTGAGTTTGTTTTTTCTACATTGGCTAGAGGTATAGGGGGAGGGTTGAGATCCCAAAAAACATGTTTGTGCTTGTCCCGAGTCAGGAGCCTCTGGCCTTTGTTTGTCTTGTATGATTTTTAATTTTATTCTTGTATATAATTCGGAGTTTAGTATGACGTCCATTATCACTGAACTAGTATACATATTTGTTAAGGGGCCAACTGAAGGACACCGCCGGGTGGGGGAGTTTCTTGCTACATTGAAGACCTATTGGTAACCTTCAGTTGTTGTATGCCTTATGGTCAGGTTGTTGTCACTTTGACACATTCCCCATTTCCTTTCTCAATTTTATTAATGATTGTTATCAGCAGAGTCCATTCATATTTTGATTGCACAAGTTTAGAAATGTACAATTTATTCGTCTCATTTATCATTTTGTTTGTAAGAAGACTGACATTGACCATGTTTCTCTACAAAACTTTAAACTTGCTTTGGCAAAAAATGGGGTATCCCTAGAATCTGCAGAAATGATCCTTTGTGAGAATCCTGTTTTCCAGTAAACGTGATTAAGGTGTTCCATAAACATTTTGTTTACATGAAAATCTGTATCATAATTTTTATAACCATGTAAATTAGAGTTTCTGTAAACATGCTTTCTATCAAAATAGTTTACCTGATTTAATGTCAGTGAACTTAACAACACAAGATCAATGAACTAGTGGTAGTAGCCATTTTTTTGTTTTGCTGTTTAGTAAGAATAACAAATGTTCAAATCAAAGTTTTATGAAGTGGATAATCCTTTATCATTGAATTGTATGCCATTTAAAATTTGATGGACTTACCTATTTGTTGACCTAGATATTGACCTAGATGTTGTTTATGGTATGATGTTTATCCAAATTTACCTTGTTTATACATGTACTTGCTTATAAAATTTTATATATAAGAATAAGAATGTATGTTGACATTTAAATTGCTTCTGGTTATTTGTGTTGGGATGCTGTCTCATTGACATAATCACTTTATCTCTTTCTATCATATATAAAATACCCTAATTAACAGGGCAAAGATGTGGTCAAATAAGACGCTGATGATAAAAAAAAAAAACAGATTTAGTTAGGCATTGCTGTAAATGGTTGGTAAAAACTGTGAAATTTATTTAAGGGATAATTAATGGAAAATTGTTGCATACAATAAATGCAAATAGAATTTAATTATAATATTCCTAAAACTCTGCCACATATTAAGCAATTACAGAAACAAACAAAAATGGATTTACAGTCTGAATAGATAAATAAAGTGATAAATGATATTAATAGCAATTTTGTTTTTCTTCAGATCTGATTTAGAGTTACAGCTGAAATGTTTTCATCATGAGGACAGACAGATGAATACTAACTGGCCAGCCTCCGTCACAGTCAGTGTCAATGCTAATCCTCTCAACATTGAACGTGGGGAAAATAAAACCTCTCATAAACCATTATACCTCAAAGATGTCTGTCAACCAGGCAGAAATACCATTCAAATTACTGTCACTGCATGTTGTTGTGTAAGTATACATACAAATAAAAAAAAAAGAAGATGTGGTATGATTGCCAATGAGACAACTCTCCACAAGAGACCAAATGATACAGAAATTAACAGCAATAGGTCCTTGTACGGCCTTCAACAATGAGCAAAGCCCATACAAGGCTTTTTCTGCACATGATTTTTATGGTAGGGTGTTTTTAGAACTTTAAATGTTTAAAAGAGTTAAAAGATTCTGAAAACCAATGTGATATTAGTAATTCCATAAATACTGGCTTTTAATTAAAAAGGGAAATGATATTAGAATATCCTCATTCGAACAAGTAGAATTGACTGTCATTAGGTTTACTAGGTACTTACCTGCTTCAAAACCTCATACTTATATGATGCTTAATTCTAGTTCAAATTTATCTGTATAGCTTCAATTTAAATTCCTCAATCAATCTGGTCATGACTGTACTGTAGTCTTACTATACCTAATAACTTATTATTTCTGTTTTCAGTCTCATTTGTTTGTTCTACAATTAGTACATCGACCAAGTGTACGATCAGTTTTACAAGGGTTGTTACGGAAACGGTTGTTACCAGCAGAACATTGTATTACAAAAAGTAAGTAGTTACTGTTGGAAAATACATTTTTAAATAGAAGATGTGATATGATTACCAATGAGACAACTCTTAGCAAGATACCAAATTACACAGTAATTAACAACTATAGGTCATCATACAGTATATATTAGGAACATGAAATAGAAAACTAAACAAATACTTTGAATATGACACACAAATGTAATCCTAAATTTATACATTGATGGAACATACTTCAATGATATTATCAAGACAGTTGAAATCTATACCATGTAGAAATGTTTTTGGTGTTTGTCGTTTTAAAGAATCTAATAAAAAGCTATAAAAAAAAAATTAGTCATACACAGAATATTTCCAAATTGAGAGAACTACATAGAAATGGGTCGACAATGATTCTCAATTAAGAAATCATATATTTTAAGAAATTCTAGTTACTTTATAATGTTGATATTGTTTTTCTTTTCAGTCAAAAGAAATTTTAGCAGTGTTCCATCCAATTCATTAAGTGGCGAAGATGGAGTTGAACAAACAGCGATTAAAGTTTCATTAAAATGTCCAATCACCTTCAGACGGATAACACTGCCGGCTAGAGGTCATGAATGTAAACACATACAGGTAAGTTTGGTATAGCTTTCACCATTATTTTTGTAAATGAGGGGGGAAGAGGAGGAGGTTAGAAACAGAAGCAATATATATACAAAGGGAGGTAATAAAAAAATCAAAAGTTAAACAAGGAGAGGTAACACTATCACTAAAAAAGAAAAGAAAAAAATAATAATAGTAAAACTGAAAACAAAGATAGAGTGATGCTAAGGAGACAATAAAGATAAGAGTGATCGTAAATTTTCAGGAAGGTTAACTTGCATTCAACAAATGAAATCACGAATATAAATATATAACTGTAAGGAGGGACTACACTGAAATTTTAATCTTATAATTTTGTTACATTTGGTAAATTATGTTAATGGTTAATAATTTTCTATTGCAGTGTTTTGATCTTGAATCATACCTACAGTTGAATTGTGAAAGAGGGTCATGGCGATGTCCAGTTTGCAAGTAAGTATAAATCTCTCTTCTGGTAGACACTAACAACTTGATAAACCATGTTTTATTTATATCAAGTCTAATTATAAATTATTTCATTTTGGTATATAAAAAAAGAAGTCTTGGTACACATGCCTGCTGATTAAAATATCTGTCCCTTTTTTCCACTCTTTTATTTCAATTAGTGTCATTTTATACATAAAGACTGCATGTTAAACTCAAAATTAAAAAAAATAAATGTTTCTTTTATTTATTTACAGCAAAACAGCATTATTAGAAGGTTTAGAAATAGACCAATATATTTGGGGTATTCTGACAAATCTTCAGACGACAGAGTTTGAGGAGGTTACTATAGATCCCCTGGCAGCATGGAAACCTGTACAACATAAAACTATCAAAGAAGAGGAAGCTGGTAGGTTATAATATTGTTTACATCACACCCAAAAATGACTTTTTACGAAATATGTTTTGAAATGTTCGAGGGGTGCAGCAATTATATATGATGTTTAAAAAAAATATTTAACTAATTTCATTCTTTATGAAACTGTCATGACAGTTAGAGGTTTAGCTAGCTATAAAACCAGGTTTAATCCAATATTTTCTACATAAGAAAATATCTGTACTAAGGAAGGAATATGACAGTTGTTTTCCATTCGTTTGGTGTGTTTGAGCTTTTGATTTTGCCATTAAGAAGGAACTTTCCATTTTGAATTTTCCATGAAGTTCTGTTTTTTTTTGTAATTTTACATTTTTTCAACTGTTAATTTACAAGAAAGCACCTGAAACAATTTTAGAAGAACCTAAAAGGAAAGGTAATAATTCATCACATGGCCTTGTTAAACAGGTTATAGGAATGAATAAAGGGTAATTGAAGTAGACAATGATGCAATCCTCACATTTAAACTTTGGAAAATTTAATTATTTCGTGACATTTAAACTTTGGAAAATTTAATTATTTCGTGACATTTAAACTTTGGAAAATTTGATTACTTCGTGACATTTAAACTTTGGAAAAATTGATTACTTCGTGACATTTAAACTTTGGAAAAATTGATTACTTCGTGACATTTAAACTTTGGAAAAATTGATTACTTCGTGACATTTAAACTTTGGAAAAATTGATTACTTCGTGACATTTAAACTTTGGAAAAATTGATTACTTCGTGACATTTAAACTTTGGAAAATTTGATTACTTCGTGACATTTAAACTTTGGAAAAATTGATTACTTCGTGACATTTAAACTTTGGAAAATTTGATTACTTCGTGACATTTAAACTTTGGAAAATTTGATTACTTCGTGACATTTAAACTTTGGAAAAATTGATTACTTCGTGACATTTAAACTTTGGAAAATTTAATTACTTCGTGACATTTAAACTTTGGAAAATTTAATTATTTCATGAAGATAAATATCATAACCAATGGGGTATTGTGGCAGAACATATTTATGAATTATTAAGACAAAATATAGTTCTAATGGTGTATTCTTTATTCACAGAATCCTGTAGCAGTCGATGGAGACAAGCTATGTCTCCGTCAAGTATGCAGTTACCAACCATGAATTCATGGGACGTGGGTCGAGGACCTTCACCATTTACTGGTAACATGCCACCTTCATCACAGAATATGCAGGGTAGGTTTATTTACTACATAAATGCTTTAATGTAACAAAATATCTTTATTATGGAATAGGTTGACTGTAAAAATAACTGGGATCTTACAAGATAACATTATTAAGATATCCGTTAGGAAAAAAACAGGGTCACTTGACTTTTAAGTTCTCAAAGTTGGTTATTTTGATAATAGAATGACAATTTTTTTACCCTTCGGCAACAAAATCTGAATTTTATATTTCTTATAATTCAAAATCAACTAGTTATTTTCAATTTTGTTTTAAATCAACAATACAATAACATGGAAAATTAATATTAAATTTATATTGTAGGTCCACCTTATTCAAACATGCACAGCAATGATGTCATGCCAAATGGAGGCCCATCACCTATGAGCTATCAGCACCCGGCCACCCCCGGGGATTATAACAGTCCTCTTTCACATATGTCACCTCCCACAAGTGTGGAAGATATTAAAAGGGAACTTCATTCGTCAGTAGACATTCAAAATCATATGAATCATTATTTACCGACAGTGAGTGACACGACGCCATTGCGACATCCTGATTCAAGCAATATAAACAATTGTGGAACTCCATCCAGCCAATCACAGAACCAAATTAATGGCAGCCAACTTAACCATGGTACACCAAATGGAATTCAGTCGAACAATTCAGGGGCAGATAATAATACTATAGGAGATTTGAGCTTTGACCCATCAAGTGTGATAGATGGTGAAGGTCAAACTCCGACATTAGATGTAAGTATTGGTAATTTAAATATTTATGATACATTCCTAACCTTTATTTAGGAGATTGCAATATTTTAATGAGTAAGACATACTTCAAGAAATATATTGACCATAGAAACAAAAATAAACCAGAAAAAAACATGGTAAAAATATAGAAGAATAGAAAAAAAGTTGAAAGATATTGGTATCTGTTTTCAAGAAACAATATTCTCACAAAACATGCAAAGTAAAGATAACTATAAAAAGAAACATCATATACAAAGTTGTTTTTAAAGATCAGTATTGCTTATACAGCTTACACATACATGTAAGACCAAGACTACTCCTATGATTGATTTTGAATATAAACAAGAAACAATTTACATGTATTTGATTCCATATTTATTACACATTGCAAACCATAAAACTTGATATGGGATTTAATAGTTTTATGCATTTAGAGTAAAGTAAGGTTGCAATTAATCCTGACATCAGATCAATAAAATTCAGTGCATTGCTACACACATATATTTTAGTATGAAGATTGTTTGTTATCAGTTCATTTATTGCTATTTTGCTTCTTTGTTTTTGACACAGACAATTAAAATAACCCATTGATTTGGACTTCTTTTACGAAAGACAATACTTTTAAGGTTACAACAAAGTCTGATATATAACATTGTTCAGATAGAAATATTACATAACATTTGCAACGAATGAATTAATTATCTTATATGATCTTTATTGATTGTAACTGAGAAGGACAGAAGTCAGTTTCATCCTACAGATTATTATGTAATGATAGATTAATTGAGTTAGTAATTTTTTACATTCTGATTTTCTTCCGTCATTGGGAAGTTATTTGTTTAATTTAATTAGATAGTTTCTGCTCCTGTATTATGTTTGATCAATACACATTTTGTGTTTTACTGCTATCTTAAACAAAAGTTAAAGTTCTTATTTATTGAAGAAAAAATAGATTTCCTTATGATTAAAAAAGTAGATGCACTTATGATTCTAAAAATAGATTTAATAATGTTACTTTCTCTTTCAGCTTGATTTGAACTTAACAGATCCTATGGAGTTATTATCATATTTAGGGCCTTCGGAAAATTCTAATAATAACTCAGGTTCAGTCTCGTCGGGAAACACAGGGAACAATCAAAACACTAATACGACGTCGAGTAACAATGACGATTTACTGGCCTTGTTTGAATGATCAGTTGAGTGATAACGGACACACACACAGCATAGGGCCAGTAAATTGGAGACGGATTCGTTTCCTGTAAACAGTGCTATTGTTTTTCATTACTACAGCAAATGGTGGAGGACCCTGTACGTTGATTCGTGTTTAAATCCGCCAGTGTAAATTCATAATCGTAGAAGTGGTTGTTGAAACAGGAGGGTAATAAGATGCAAAATTTGTGGACAGTGATAGCCGTTGAGGTCGATATCAACAAGTTTTATCATTCAATTACTGAGGAGTATCATGTGATCAGCGTTGTCATGCAAACAAACAAAACAATATGGTTGACAGATCTGCAAGAACAATGATCAATTTCATCGAAACTCATTCATTTATTTATTTTATCATTGTATCTCAATTTGACTTGCCCAAAGAAAACAGTACAGAACATTCATGTGAACAAAATCTTCGTGCAAAATAAAGGATAGTGACCTTTGACCTATTTACAATGATCATGTGACTTTATACAAGATGTGATATGTTTTATTATCAGTAAAATATGCTGGTCTTGACCAAGACATTATACTTTAAAAAAGGCAGCATTATCAATATCATGTGAAAATCAAGACACATTGTGCTTAATGACGATGATGACGATGTTATCATGTTGTCATTTGGGGAAAATCCTATTTGTGGTTGTTATTAATGGACTGCAATACATTATAATTATGAATGCTGTTGCAAAATAAGGAGCATTTTGTTAGAATCATATCTCTGTGCAAAAAAATCATTAACTCAAAATTGCAATAATTTGACCAATTTCAATCTTCTTGCTCTTAACTTCTGAAGTACAGGCCAACATTTTATGGTCTAAATCTATTGAATGGTTAGAGCTCTCGTCTTATGTCTTGATTTTTTTTTTATTAAATTTTTTGAATAAATTCAAAACTAAATCATTATTAAATACTAGTTAATTTATATAAGACATTGAAAGCTGTTCAAGATAATATTTTTTTTAAAAGTTTATAAAAGACATTTAACTTTTTTAAACATATAAAAAAAAATTAAAAAATGAGCAAACCATGAATGAATCTTTGCAGAAACAGATAATATTAAAAGAGGAAATGAATGTCCTGAAAAATTCTATTAAATAAAAGGAAGGATCCATTTTAGAACAAATCTTTTGCTTTATTTTTGATCTGCACATTAACACTTCTGTAATAAAAAAATTAAAGTGCAATATAAGATGCCTTACTTAATGTGATCAACAGATTTGTATTTATTTTCATAGTTCTTTGTAGAAGTTCTTTAATAATTTTTTTTAATGTAGACAGTCATATCTTTATTTTACATGCAATCTATTTTTAGCAATTTATAATCAAACTGTTAGAAGTCTTTACAAAATTAGTAACCGAATAAACAGCACATTCAGTGATGTTACTAAAATTATTTTTCAGACTTCAAATAAAAAATTAGGAGGGATGTATATCTTAGAAAGGGCAATATATGACTGTCTATACCAAACATTTTTAATAAATTGTTAAGAGACAACATGTACTTTTTTGCAACCTTAACTGATTATTTTTTAATCATTTGTGCAATTATTCAGAATTCATCTTTGGCAATTCATTTGTAATCAATATTTACCATGACAATTCAAAATATTTTTAATTTTTTTTATGAATTCAATTTATGAAAACTTGTTATCTTGTTGTTTTTAAACCCAAAACATTGAATTATTTTTATGAAATCACCATTACAAATCAGTTTCATTTCACACCTTGTTGACATCTTTTTAAAAGATCTTGTATGAATTATTTTGTCTCACGCAAGGCGTTAATTATTATTTATAATGTGAAAGACATTTTTTTAACTGTTTACTGTGGTTTTAAGAAGATATTGTATGGAGACGAGTTTGCCAATTTTTTGTTAATGTTGTACTGTTGACTATAAGCATTAATTTACATTTTTTGCCAGTGTTTATATATAACCAGATTTATCATATACCAGTGTATTATATATGTAAATTATTTAAGATGTGAACGCATCATCTGTACAGAAATTTTTGAAAATGAAATTTAAGGTAACCATGGCGTCTGTTTTTTTGTGCCGAAGCCAAGTTCATATAACAAAAAAGTAGATTAGTTTTAAAACATTTCTCTGTATATATTGACTTTTTATAAGTAGAAACATTGATTTGTAGTCATAAACAAATATATAAACTATTTTTTGTGAAGATTTATTTATGCTTCATGTCTTCTCATTGGCAGTCAGTTGTAGAGTCACTTATGCCGGTTGGTTTGCAACAGTTTTGCTTATTGCCAAAATCAGTCTTATTATGTTAGATAAAATATAATTGTTGATACAGAAGAGTTTCGATCAATATTTTTATTTATTTTTTAAATGATAGTAAAAATTATGCATTAATTTTAAACTTAGGAAAAAATCTCAATCTTTTTAGTTTATTACTCTTGCAAATTTAATGACACTTTTACTCTGATTTTTTCTTTGTTTTTAAAGGGAAAATCAAAAGAAAAAGAGTAGCAAGTAGTTTTGTTTTGGCAGCAAGGAAAATGTATGTTGCAGTTCATATGAAAGAGATTTGCATTTGAAGAAAAATGAAATAATTAGCACCCCCTTTTTTCAGCATTCTGTTTATACAGCTGTAGTTACCTGGGTTAAATATCTAAAATCTGTCTATGCAATGTGCTATGTTAAACTTAATCACGTTTTTGTTTGATCAGGGAATAATTATAAAGCACATTATTTTATCCGTCAGCTATGCATATTCTCAGGATTAGCATACATCCAGTTTTCTGATATCAACTGCAGATCTCTTTCAGCTGAGTGTTTGTTTCCATCTGTTACTTCTAAATGTGACAAAGAGTTAACTTTTCTACCTGCCCCAAAAATTCTGGTTGTGTTGTCAATTTATGACAAAAAATGCATTTCATATATTTCAGAAATTTATATATTCAAAAATTAAATTCATGGCAGCCTGGAAAGTATTCACTTGGCAAAAAATTCTTAGCATTCAGTTGTTGTAGGTTGCAATAGGTTATCTCCCCTCAGTTGTATTAGCTCCCCTTGTTAATGTAAAATAATCAATTCTGCAATAGAAAAAAAATAAGCCAATTAATGCAATAGTTTGTCATAATATCTTGGCAATATTATAAATTCATATTCCCTAAACCAAAGAAGATTAAAAGGATGGAAAAAATCAGTTCTTTTATTTGTAAACAAAGAAAGTGCTCATAATCATTTTAATAAAACCATAAAGAGTGGTATATGTGTTATTGAATGCTCTAGTTTTAATTTTATATAAAATGTTACTTAAAAAAGAAAGTTGATTTATTTTTGTTTTTTTACGTTAATGACTTGCAAGATGAAGTTCTTGAAGGGACCATTATCAAAACAGTTTATCAAATACACTTCTTTCAGTGAGAACAAGACGATTCTGAATGTTGCAATTTGAACGAATCATTTCTATTACAAAAAATATTGTTCTCACATGACATTATAATTTGTACATGACATTACTAGACATGAAATATTCACTTTAATCGCTAAAAATACAGTTCTCTAAAATGATACTATGAACAAAATTATTTCAAATATCATACAATGCATTGAAAGGAACTGAATTTTTTTAACAAATGCAACATTTAGAATTTATCTTGTTTGCCTAGGACACATAATACTAAAGACAATAAATATGTTCGGATGCAGTCAGTGTTTTTAAAATGGCTATTTTTCTGTGAGAAAGTGCAATCACATGTTAGATGTCACCTGCAACTTATGTACTTTAGTCCCTTACATGTGATCATTATTTATCTAATAAAAAAGGAATTATTACAAATCATTGAAGTTTTTAATGTGTTATATTTGATGCCATAATCCATCAATACCACATGTTTATCTTGTACTGTGAAATTACATGACACAATGCAGGAGTACAGCATATACATCGTACCTTGTGTGTCAAGTGTTGAAAATGGAAATGACACCTTATAAATTTGTTGTTAAAAGTGCTTTGTGAATTTACCTTTATCATAAACACTCTTACATAAAAAATTGAAAGCAAAGGAAGCATAAATGTGAAAAAAAGTAAAATACAAAAGTCCAAGGAGATCTTTTAATCAGAAATTTCCATATCTAATAGCAAAATCAAAAGCTCAAATACATAAAACAACTGTCATATTCCTGATTTGGTACAGATATTTTATAATGTAGAAAATGGTGGATCAAACCAGGTTTATAGCTAAAATAAACTTCAACTTGTATGTGACAGTCACATAAAATTTCTTTATATCTACAATGTGTGAACAAAAGAAACGGACATAAGAAGAAAATAATTGTCAAAAAATTTGGGAAAAGCAGTTTACATTGTGTTATATCTCAATCAGTATAAAAAGAAAAAAAATATGTCTAAACCAGAAACAAAATGGCATATAGACAAAGCATATAAGCCAAAATGAAAGACAAGAATACAAAAAATTACCACAGCATAACTACATATTGGCTGGATGTAGAAGTAACGAGCCATGTCAAATTGATACTTTCTAAAATGGACTCGACATGAATGGTTAAAATATACAAAGACAAATAGAAAGAACACTTCAACAAATAGTTGAGATGATAAACATTTTCAATACCTAGAGTTTATACTTTAAGACCATCATATATTATTTGATGTATGATGCATTGATGCAGCATACATATCATCTTTAATATGGGAAGGCTGCATAATGCATATGAACCTCACATATATCTCCATGTCAGCTAACACATCAGACAGAACGTAGGACCACAGACAGGACTGCTTATACCAGATTAGAGTTTAGGTGGATGAGCAGAACATTAACCGAAATGATACTCCGTAGCAGATTTGCAATGTCCTTCCTTTTTTGTAACATTTTATTAACTTGTTGATAAAGGTTGTAGACATTGACAATTGATTCTATACCCAAAAGTATGTTCTAAGGACAATCATTTAAGAGAAATTCTGAGCATTCACTAGTTTGTTTTAGGTTCCTGTTAAATAACACCCAAGATGAAGAACTGCATCTTCATTCACACTATAGTTGATTACAACATTACATAGGTTTGCTTATAAAACATATTATATTGTTATGTCATTCGACTGCTTTGCAAATCTTGATCAGCAATAACGATTGAGCTTCAAAGTAATTATCAAACTTAGTACTCGAATTGGATTTTGAATCCGATGTAGATCCTACAACTATAGATCTAAAAAGAGTACATATATTCCTAGTACATTATCACATGCAATATTCTACAAATATTATTTTAAATATCTACCCTTTACACTAGTTCATCTTGTTAAAAACTTATTTTGAAACTGAACAGAATTTTTTTTAACATAGAACAATTCAATCTTTAAAACAAAAAGAAAACATTCATATTTACAAAGAAATGGATGATTTTTTACGTTTCTAAGATTGGTGGACGTTTTCAACAAACCTATGACATTTGCATTGGAAACATCTGATCTCTCCTACAATAAGCATTTCCTACGAAGAACATAGGCTTGTATTTCTTACTTGCAAGGTATTGTCCAAGAGTGAATGTTTTTTTTTTGCTTAAATTTCAACATTTTGAAATGAAGTAATCTGTGACGGTTAATTTAAGATATCTGTTTGATCTTCATAAACCACCCTTTGTCTCATTTCCTGTACACTCCTTGTATTCTAATTGTGTCTCAGTCAGGATTATGTCTTTATTTCCACGAGCTTCAATTATCACAATCTGCTATACACGACATTGAACTCTTATTGGAACGTTTTCGCTTTGATGAGTATTTTCACAAACACTTCCTGATTTGTATCGTTCGTTCATCTGTGTTGTTAATTGATATTTTCAATGCTATAGCTACCTAACCTTTAGAGTCGTTTTATGTCTGTAAATTACTTGCAAATTTGATCAATTCAGTAATATTCTGAGATAAAGATATTAACAAAAACAATGATTTACAGATATTACAGGCAACTGCCAGAAAATTGTGGTAACAACTTACTAAAAAAATTAATTTATTAAGGTCGAAACGATCCATATATAGGTAAGACATGTTTTGAATCAATCGGCTGAATTTTGATCTGCCAATAAATACCCAGAGTACGATCTACACTGCATAACCATGTATACCTTATTGGTCCATTGTCATTATTATATCCTTTTTACAATGAAACACGTTTTTTTTTCTCCACGTGTCGAGATATTTCAAATTCAACCTTTCTTTTTTTTTTAGCGATAATGAAATTCTACCCTTCTTGTGGCAAGTATATTTTAGCACTTACTTTAGTTGCAACCATCCTTCCTGCCAGAATTTAATTTAACTTACGTTATAAGTGCAATATGCGATGTTCATATTGCTGATTGTATTCTAAATAACCCCACCCTTACTGGTTACTAGATCTCCCCAACTTGTTCAATTCTGTATCCGTATCTTTATTGGTATGTGTAGAATCATAACTAAACATTTTTACACGATGGAGAAGAGCGCCGTTGCTATGGGCGGCAATCCTGTTGAGCGGTCTTGAATGACTCTACAGAATCAACATGCACTAACTTGTCTGGTAGCGAGTTCCAGTTTATGATTGTTTCCACAAAGAATAAGTGTTTATATCGAGGCTTCTAGCACTTTAAGCCCTTTTGTGTAGTATTTATTGTGGCTTATTATTGTCTAGCACTTTAAGCTCTTTTGTGTTGTTTATGTTGTGACTTATTGCTGTTTGGCATTTTTAGCCCTTTTGTGTTGTTTATAATGTGTCGTTTAATTATATTGTTTGTTTGACAATTATCAAATGTTTTGGCTTTGATTTTCTTCTTCATCTTGCTGGAGTAACAAAATGGTCAGCTTGCAGAGCCGACACCAGACCCTCAAACACCTTGTATATCAGAATCACCCGGAGTCTGTGTCTTCTTTCCTCTAGCATCTCCGTTTCTAGCTGCCTTCTTATGTTTGTTATGGATTTTTCGACTTTTGTAATTCCTTTTGATGAAACGTATGCCTCTGTTTTGTATTCGTAGAGGGATGAAAGGTACAAGAGGAACAGTCAAACACATACATCGAAAATAAACTGACAACGTCATGGCTAAAAATGAAATAGACAGACAGACAAATAATAGTACACAAAAAAACAACATTGAAAACTTAAGACTGAGCAACATGAACCCACTAAAACTGGGGTGATCTCGTGTGATCCGGAAGGGTAAGCAGACCCTTACCCACAGGCGACACCCGTCGTGTTGCTCATGTTATTACAAACTCGGTAAATAGTCTAGCTCGGTAGGTCACATTCATGAAAAGGGAAGGGGAATGTAGTTACAACGTAAGGAACATATCCAATATCATCTGTGAAACGTTTACTCCATAGCGGTCAACCAACTCGTGATGGCGTTACGAAGGGATGATTTCAACTTCACCATTTGGAACTCTTGGTTTAATAGCTTACTTGTGAGCAGCAACACTCTATCAAGAAACTTATCAATATCCCCTTTTTGTATGGTTCCTGACGGTTGCGCCATCTTCCGTTGTTGATCTTACGAGGAATATGCATGCTACTTTCTACATGTTTCCGTTACATTCCTTAAATTTCTCATAAGAAAGCCCAGGGTGGCGTTGGCTTTCTTGCTTATGTTGTTAATGTGGATGCCCCTTTTCATGTCGGAGTTTGTGAAGTAGTTTGTTGTGTGGAACGGTATCAAAGACTTTTGAGAAGTCTAATATTGCTACGTCTATCTGATAACCTTTGTCATGATCTTGTAAGAAGTCATTGGTGGTAGTAATGAGTTGTGTTTCGAATGAATATCCTGATCGAAATCCATGATTAATGCTGCCGGTTAAGATTTTGTTTTTCTGCAGATGTTTGAAGATGTGCTTGCACATGTTGTGTTCAAGAACTTTGATGACTGATGTTACAGATACAGGTCTGTAGTTATCTGCAAGGTGTTTATCTCCTTTTGTAAACAAAAAGATGCTGGCTATATTTGCATCTCTCCGGTATT
Source organism: Mytilus edulis (assembly GCF_963676685.1). Taxonomy (NCBI): domain Eukaryota; kingdom Metazoa; phylum Mollusca; class Bivalvia; order Mytilida; family Mytilidae; genus Mytilus; species Mytilus edulis. The sequence continues at coordinate 38,281,513 of NC_092352.1, read as the reverse complement.
GTGGTAGTTATCCTGTGTCGAGCGAGCATTAGCTCTTTAGATACCAGTAAAATCGAACAATCTTTAACTTTGCCGATTGTGACATTTGTGCAAAGTGAGAATTCAGATTGCAGGGTATGCATGCATTACAGAAAACACTTACCGAGTGGATGCACCGGTCTCGTTTCTTTTAAGAGTTAATGCGTTCCCCTCTATTTCTGTTTAAGTCCTTGATTTGTCGATTACTAATCCATTTATGAGAATTGAACATCGATATATTACTGTTGCCTTAATTTGTCAGATGTGGCCAAGGTTATGTAAAAAGTAAAATCACAAAAATACTGAACTTAGAGGAAGATCAATTGGGAAAGTCTATAATCACATGGCAAAATCAAATAACAAAACGCATCAAAAACGAATGGACAAAAACTGTCATATTCCTGACTTGGTACAGGCATTTTCAAATGTAGAAAATGGTGGATTAAACCTGGTTCTATAGCGCTAACCCTCTCACTTTAATGACAGTCTCATCAATTTCCGATATTTTTACATTGATGCGTTAAATAAACAGACACAATAAATATAATAGTCAAAATATGGGTACATCAGTCATCATCGTTTAACAATTTTAAAAGGAACATTTTAACAGAACACAAAAACATCTACTATCTACGAACACATTTATTGATTTGAGTGTCTGACGTCAGAAAATTTTATACGTCACATAAATTTGTCGTTCAATGTGCGTACAAACAATTTTAAAATTTTCATGGGAATGTTAGCATACAGGGTTAAAAAATCAAAAGTATGTAAGAATAAATTTAAGAAATAGACCGAGATTTAAACTAGTCCAAAGTTATATATAGAATTTATAAGAATCCAAAAATAGTTAATTCCACTACGCGATTGAATGATTTTGACGTTTGTGGTTCAACGTATATTGTAATACATAATAGAAATATATCATAATGACATATAATAGAACAATATCATACTGACGGGATCTTTTAAAGTACAGAGTCACTTTATAAGAACAAAAGAAATACAAAAAGTCGCAAATACAAAACAAACCACAAAAAAATGAAAGCCAATACAAACACATTGACGAGATGTATAAGTACCGAGCCACGTCATATTCCAGAGCACACGAGTTCAACACCAACTTTTGTGAATTTCATAGTGTCCAATCATACAATTTTTGTGTAGTTTTCTTTCGTTTACTATTCTAACTTTGTTTTTGTTTTGCTCGGCGATGTCTGTTTTACTTCTTTTTGTGGTCTTATATTGCACCCTTGGTGTTTTTCCACTTTTGCATCACATAAGCAATTCATAGTGTGTTAATTTTCTAGCAATGCGTTTTTCTGGTTAAAAAATAATTTATCAAAAGGGTTGATAGAAGAAAATTTCTCATTTTGGTTACAACAGTGAGGACAGATAAAATATACCTGAACAAATCTGCAACTGCCTTTGCTGAAAATGAAGAACAGAAGTAATTGTTGACATTGTTGGAAAATCAACATATGTCCGTAATTTTTTCGCCCAAAACGAGATTACAAGCAACTAAGATATACCGAGTTAGATGATTGAACTCGTTATGAAACTTTTTATATTAATTGAAGAAGATGTTAGATTAAATTTAATGAGAAAGCAACCAACCCAAACAATAATCCAAAGTATATATATTCCATCGAATCATGTACAAGTGTGTTTGTATTGGTCATTTTTGACAGCCAAGGTTCCTAAAGATGATGTTCAACAAACCTATGGGGAGGCCGAGCTAAGTTTGCTATTAATGTAAAACTCAAGTTGAGCAAAATGTCATTTATTCAAAATTTATAATTAATTGAGAATGACATATTAACAATATCAATAGTAGCAAAAAAACGACAATTACATTAAAAAGCAAAGGTGGGGTTAAGAAAATGCCACAAATCCCAACGGGGATCCCCACCCGAGGACTCCCTGTCCAGAACTAGGGAAGACAGTATATAAAGCTAAGGAAAATAAGCCCTTTATGACCACTTAAATGCAGAGCAAGCCATGTTGAACTCTATTGTCCATATAGACGCAAATACATGTGAAAATACAAACAAATTGTTAATAATAGTCATGTATAACTAGAATACTAGAATAAAATATAGAAAAACACAAAAAAAAAAAAAAAAAAAAAAAATTTAAAAAAACATCATGTATTGGATGTTGAATAAAAAGCAAATGTAGAGCAAGTCATGTTGACCTCTACCCAAATATAATAAAATGTACAATATACTGTAGAGCAAACCATGTTGACCTCTACTAGTAAGTCCAGAATGTTCAAAAAAGAAAACAAATGAGTTTTATTAGTTACAGATTCAAAAATTGAGGTGGAATGTACACAGGAGAAGGATTTAGCCATGGAGCTTATCCGATGAAATTTTTCAAAAGAAAAACGAGACAACAGGTCACAAATTACATTGGTCTTGCCACGAATATGCTTAGCTCGAAAATGAATATTGTATTTTAAAACAGCTAGTACCAATCTCCGGAACAATTTTGTAATGTTCTTTTCTTTTGAAGATGTTTTATCTATAATTGTAGCAACAATTAAAAACAAAATTTTATGGTTGGCTAAGAGCTAACCCCAAATATCAATTGCCAAAACAATTGGAAAAAGTTCTTTTATTGTAATGGGTAAATTTCTCATCTCCTGTGGCCATTCACCTGCAAACCATTTACTGCCAAAACCAGCAGAAAATCCACCATGTGTCCCAGCAGCATCTGAATAAAGTTTCAAAACATCTGAGGAAACCCATTTGTTATATAAAAAAGATGATTTACCATTAAAATCTTTAATAACTAAATCCCATAATTTAAGTTCTAGCCTTGGTTCAGAATTTAACTTTATTCTATAATGTGGAGATGTATGGCTCATAGTTAAATCAAATAATCTGCGCAAGAAAGCTCTATCTGGAACAATGACCCCACAGGTAAAATTCAAAAGACCCAATAATGACTGTAACTCTCTTAAGGTAACACTACGTTTACATTTGTATTTATTGAGTAATAGTGATTTTTTTTTTCATCAGGTAAACGAGCAACCCTCTGTACGGAATCAATTTCAATCTCATATATTACAAGACATGTTGTTGGGAGTTCTGTTTTTTCCCATTTTTATGGGAACCACCCACTTTCTCAGCAAGGCTCATAAAAGTGTGCAATGCTGTCAAACAATCACTAGTACCAGACTTTCCTACAAAGAAAAAATCATCAAGTAGGTGAGATACCCCATCAATGTGAAATTTCTCATTTAAAATCCATTGAATAACATTAACGGTACCAATTTTCCTGCACCAGATGCGCATTTCGACAATACATGTCACTTCAGTGATGCTCGTGGCCAAAATATTTGAAATCCAAAGCTTACATAAAAGATGAAGAGCTATAATCCAAAAGGTCCAAAAAGTATAGCCAAATCCGTGAAAGGAATCAGAGCTTTGCATGAGGGAGATACATTCCTTAATTTATAATAATTTCTAACATTTTGTAACAGCAAATTTTAATAACACAAAAAATCCGTATTTGCATGCCAGTGACGTTGAAAAAGCTTCAAATAACTGACAGGACGAGGATGCCCCCATTGGCAGAGATGCATCATAATATTATTTACGATCCCACTGAAATCCTAATAAATGATGATCTTTTTCTGAAAAAGGAATCAAGCGAAATGCGTTTTTAATGTCACTTTTAGCCATTAGACACCGTGAACCATACAACTGGACTAATTCTGTAACTGTCTCAATATTTTAGTATTGCACTGCTGAATATTCTGGAGAAATACCTGAATTAACTGAATTTCCATTGGGGTAGGACAAATCATGAATTAATCTAAATGAATTCGGCTCTTTCTTTGGAACTAACCCTAAGGGGGAACAAACAAAATTAAGGAAAGGTGCATTTTTGAAGGGACCTTTAATACGCCCCAGTTTTAATTCTTTTTCAATTCTTGATTGTACTACAACTGGATTTTCTCTGGCGCTATTATAATTTCGAGGAAAATTTAATTCAGATCTTGAAAAAGAAGAATTTATTGAAAACCCATGTGTAAAACCATGTATCAATTTCTCTTTCAACTGTTGATTGTAACCTGATTAATATTTATTCAATTCATGAACTTTTACCGGAGCAGGAAGGTTTGGCAGAGGTTGCTCGTTTAACTTGGCCCTCTGTACTACACGTGAGGGTACAATGTTTATTGCTGCAATGGACACACTGGTGTTTAAGTTTAGTTTTTTGAGGTACATTCCCCTGACTTAAAAGGCCCAACAATAGCCGAGGGGAACTGAAATTGTTGTTGGACTTTTCTTGGAAATGTATTTTTAGAGGTATTCACAAAGGAGCTCAGGAGGTCCTAAGATGTGACACTATTAGACCGTTCAGTCAGATATACTGACCTCCATAACTCGACATTTATAGAATCCCATCTCAAATTTAGAATTTTTCTAACCCTTTAAATTTCTCATCATATGTTTTAGCTGCTTGAAACCCCAAAGATTTACATAAACCACGAATAGTATAACCATACTTTACCAAGGCCAAAGCAGAATTCAAAGACTTTCCTAAATAAATGGACATAAATATGTCAAAAGCATTCATCCACTGATGAATTGATGCTCCCTTTTGTTTTTCCTATTTGAAATAGTGATGTTAAAATTTTCAAACAAAAATGAGGAATCTTCCTCAATATCAGACGGCAGCAAAAAGGCAAAGTTTACATAATTGTCTGCCCAAACATCATCTTTGGCCACGAGCATTACTGAAGAGACATTATTTGTCGAAATGCGCATCTGGTGCAGAAAAATTTGTACCGTTAATGTTATTTTAGCTTACAACTAACATGAAAATATATAGGTATTGAATGTTTTAACATATGACATGCATAGGGAGTGTCTACATTAGCAGAGCTTGAGTGGAACTGCTCAGCAGGTATGACATCCGGATCTGATGATAAGGGTAGCTGAAATAATGCTAATGATGAGTCATGTTTATCACTGCTGCCATTTGGCACAGTTGTCAACGGTGGTATACGGTGGAAATCTGCATAGACTGTGTTGAGCTTGCATGAGCAGTTTGTAATGAAGTCGGCATCACGTTATTGTCCTTTACTAGGTGAATGCTTGAACTGTGCAACTTTGCAAATAATGCTTCAGCAATGTCATTAGCGGATGGACTGGAAGATTATTGTTGGATGAACTTATAATAGTATTGTCCGGTAAATAAGCTCGTTGCGGTTGAGTCCTAGTACTCTTTCGTTTCTTTGCCCTGTGTCTATTTAATGGCGGAAAGGCAGTAGTCTCCGTCTCAAAGACATTCCCAATTGTTGCTTCAGTCAAATTTCCAGGAGCAGCTTTCCTTTTTGTTCTTTGCTTTGGCATTCTGACTGAAATAATTAAGAATTAAAAAAATAGATATGTGTATACTATTTTAATTGTTAGTACAGTAGTGTCTTAATTATGGCCAATTGAGGAAAATTATGATCCATTTTTTTAAGGCATATTATAATTCTAAACATGTATTAATAAATACATAGATTCAACCAATAGTGAACTTGAAATCTAAATATACTGATATAGTAACTCCAGAACAATAAATAATATATGTATAAAAAAGGTGTAAAATTAAATTTTACAACCAATGTACCCTATTGTGACACAACCATAAAGGGTAATAAACCATTTAGTATGTTCCTCTGCTTGAACCAAAGTCAATCCACATGTATGTACATGTAAAACATAACATGTAACTGAACCATGTAATAATATAAGACATTAGTAATGTCAACCATTCTTGTGTCACAACCATAATAAACCAAAGCAAGACAGAGGAAACAATTAATAAATAATGTTAAATATTATAAATTAAGTAGTAATGGAGTACCATATTTACAGTAAATAACCATAATATTTGTCAAATAAAAATTATCACATGACAAGAACCTCCATATTAAAATGTTTGTATATTATAATTGCATCAGTATCAAACAAAAGTGATAAATTAACTATTTAACTTCGAGCTGGACTGTCTACAGCTGCACGAATACTCTTTGCATATTTGACTATGCCTATAGCGTTTAAATGCACCTTGTCATTTGATAACGGTGCTCAAGTGTTTTTCCAAAAACCCTTGTGCTGCCGGTAGTTAATATTACAACTTTGATATACATTTTTTCATAGATCTTTGATTATCTCTATAACTTTGTTATTATAATTGTCTTTCAAATCCCTGGAGTATCTCGGGAGCAACTGACCTATAATCACGTGACGAACATTATAGCATTTGATTATGTAATCGGCAAAAACTATTATATCTCTTGCTAATCTAGCGGGATTTCATTCAGTGGGATTTGATTCAGCGGATAAATCATTGCTGCCAATTTGAAGAAAAACACAATGAGGTTTATAATCATCAATGATTTTGATAAATTCTTGCCTTTTTACGCATTTTGGGCCCGGACGAAGCTTACTTCCTCCCAAACCGAAATATTCTACTTGAATGTCTGTACCATCAAACCCCAAATTCAACCATCCCTGATAGTTATTTTTAAACACAAATTATTCTAATCTATGAATAAAAGAGTGACCAAAAAACAATGCACGTCTGACCATGGTTCAAATTCAAAAATTGAAGTTATAAAAAAAAATGATTTAAGGTTCGTTTTTTTCCTGAAATATAGCTGTACTTTCAACAAAGATTGACTTTCCTCAGATCTTTGGAATTTCACAAGTAGATGGAAATCAGCGCTGGCAAAGTCTTTATATGCAGTAGGCTCTCTGAATATCACACACAAATCTGCATACAATAAGTAACCTCCTTTTTTGGAAAAACAACTACAACCTCACAGATCCAGCTTCAGCTATACACAGCGATCCTCTTTTTGCAAAAAGTTACAAAATATTTTCCAAGTTTCAAATAAATGATGTTTCTTCTTTCAGAGAAATTAACTGAATGACTGCATGTCCAAGTTCATGCAATAATCTGATCTAAATTGTCCCTCCCAAAAACTTGCTAATCCATTTCCTTGTTTGTCCATAGCACACCTTGGCCTCAGGCGGGAGATAAAGTTTCTACACTCATAATGTACAATACTGCCCTAGACCCCAGATGGCTAATCCCCAGATAAAATTACAACACAGTAGATATTACTTAATCCTCAATGATTATCTGAACAAAAATGTTTATATTTTCAATAAATTTATTTCCTTACATGCCTGATTGTTACATATAGGTTTGAAGTGACTGAAAGATAACAGTGGGCCGTCCTGATTTGGAGTAAAAAGATAGATGATAGTAATCAAAAACTGATAATCAAATATAGTTCAAACAGTAAAAAAAAAGACATTCTAAGACCATAATAGGTGATGACTGTTTTAACAGAACAGAGATTGCTAACCACATAAAGTGAACCACGTGAAACGAGTCTTACCACGACATGATTGTTGTAACGAACCAAAAACGATTCTTAGCCAGATATGACTAGAAGATAGAGCTCACACTTACATGACTTGTCATGAGAGTTGTAAATAAGAATTTATGGTTTACTTCCAAGCAGGTATGAGCACTATAGACGTTCAGCCTCATTGTATACCCTTATTGTTGCGACAGATGATTTACAGTAAGCGCACCAGATGTAGAGCATCCAGCCATAAGATGATTATTGTAAACAAGAAAGAATAAACCAGATATCACACATAAATATAGAAGGCGACCGATCGTCTAATAAATTTTAGAATGGAAATGGGGAGTGTCAAAGCGACAACAACCCGACCAAATAGGAGACAACAACCGGAGGCCACCAATTGGTCTTCAACGCATGAGAAAATCACGCATCCGGAGGTGGTTCCAGCTGGCCCCTAAATAAAACTGTCTATAGTTCAGTGGAAATGGTAAGTAGACATATACACGAGCCTTGGAAGGTAAGGGAAATCACATCATGATTTTTGTGACTTATCGCATGTGAGGATGATTTGGATCTAGATATGAATCATAAAAAGTAAAATCATAAAAATACTGAACTTAGAGGAAGATCAATTGGGAAAGTCCATAATCACATGGCAAAATCAAATAACAAAACGCATCAAAAACGAATGGACAAGAACTGTCATATTCCTGACTTGGTACAGGCATTTTCAAATGTAGAAAATGGTGGATTAAACCTGGTTCTATAGCGCTAACCCTCTCACTCCAATGACAGTCTCATCAACCTCCGACACTTTTACACTGATGCGTTAAATAAACAGACACAACAAATAAAATAGTCAAAACATGGGCACATCAGTCATCATCGTCCAACAATTCCAAAAGGAACAACCCAACAGAACACAAAAACATCCACCATCTACGAACACATTTATTGATTTGAGTGTCTGACGTCAGAAAATTTTATACGTTACATAAATTTGTCGTTCAATGTGCGTACAAACAATTTTAAAATTTTCATGGGAATGTTAGCATACAGGGTTAAAAATCAAAAGTATGTAAGAATGAATTTAAGAAATAGACCGAGATTTAAACTAGTCCAAAAGTTATATATAGAATTTATAAGAATCCAAAAATAGTTAATTCCACTACGCGATTGAATGATTTTGACGTTTGTGGTTCAACGTATATTGTAATTCATAATAGAAATATATCATAATGACATATAATAGAACAATATCATATTGACGGGATCTTTTAAAGTACAGAGTCACGTTATAAGAACAAAAGAAATACAAAAAGTCGCAAATACAAAACAAACCACAAAAAAATGAAAGCCAATACAAACACATTGACGAGATGTATAAGTACCGAGCCACGTGAAACGGATATCACATGAAACCATTCAACAGTAAAAGTAATATTAATAATAGAACAAAGACAAATGAAAGAACTATAAAACACGTTGTTAAGATGATAAACAACATCAGTACGCAGAATCTATACATCAAGACCATCGTGTATTATTTGAGAAGTTGATACGGAATATTTATCAACAAGGTCTTGGTACCTTCCGATGAACTTTTTTAGAAAAAGAACGAGACGTTCTTTGACATACCCCTGTTTCATCAACTTTCTACTCAGACACTGATGACGTTTTACAAAGTATGAGTAGGAGCTGCAAACTCTTGAATATCGAATAAGTTGGGAAATATATATCCCATATGCAGGTGAAGTTGGTATATTGCTACTAAGGTGGGGGAAATTTATAATTTCAAAATTAAAATCGTCTCGTTTGTCATAGATTCTGGTACTGAGATGACTGTGTAAGTCAAATTCGAGATATAAGTCTAAAAATGAGGCGGAGGAAGCCGTGTCTGTTGTTTCTTTAATCTCTAGTTCTGGGGTATATTAATGGAACCCAATCAGAAAAGTTCGGATTGTTTATGGAAAGAACATCATCAATATATCTGAAAGTGAAATTAAATAATCTGGCTTCGTTGATTCTCTTGTTTTTTACAAGTGTCTGGAGGAACTCCGATTCATATGAAAATAAGAAGAGGTCGGCAAGAAGAGGCGCACAGTTTGTTCCCATAGGAATGCCGACAATTTGTTGGAAAAGTCTACCTCCAAACTCAACAAATATGTTGTCGATAAGAAACTCCAGCATACTGACCACTTGTTCTTCTGTGTAGCATATTTTACCTTTTTGTTTGTCACTATTTACGACATATGCCTTATGAAATCCCAAAGTAATAAATTTATAGCGTATGCTACCATTTTTATGTTGAAAGGCATTGTGGATTATTTCTTTTAGGCGATTTTTCAATTTCACATGGGGAATGGTGGTATACAGGGTTGAAAAATCAAAAGTTTTGATGGAACTAATTTCAGAAAAAGACCGAGATTTAAAATTGTCTAGAAGTTCTTTAGAATTTTTAAGAATCCACATATGGTTAATACCACTACGCGAGTAAACAGTTTCACAGTATTTCTGAAGACCCTCCTTCACTGCGGACAGAATTTTAGTCAATCTAATGGACAATTCTTTAGTGGAACATGAAGATGAGCCAGCAATATACCGTTGTTTGTACGGAATTTTATGAAGCTTTGGTATCCAATACAAACAAGGTAAGTCCTCCGATTTGGTGTTCAATGCAATGTTTATTGAAGCCATGAAGGACTGATGATTTGCTAAAATCTCATCCTTGTCAAATGATATGTCTTTGTATGTGGGATTACCTGAGTGCTCCTTTATACCCAATTCTTTTACAAGACATTCGTAGTAATACGATTTACATACAAAGACAATATTATTTGAAGCTTTTTCCGCAGGAACAACAACATACTTATCATGAAGAGTTGATAGACATTTCGATATGAATCATAAAAATTGACCTGTGAACAAAATCTTGGAATTAAAAATAAACTTCTATATAAGGTTTTGGAATTGAAATAGTTTAGGTCTCCACAACAATTGAAGACATTAATTGCCTGAATTCGCATCTGTAAAATTGGTACTGTGAATGATAACTTAATTCAAAGGTTATCATTGTTGTAACTGAGCAAATGAAATACAGCTACATATGAGCACCAAATGGAAACCGATCTCTTGTCACAAATTGCAACATCAATGACCAGAAGTTAAGATCTCTAGAAGGCAATTCTTCTCCTATGTCAACTGAGAACATTTACAGCTTGATGACAGTAAGCCTGGTGATGATTGACTTTCAAATGATGAATTCAATTACATTAAATCAAAGACGACTGATAATAACAAGAATAAAATCATAGATTACTGAAGCTCATATCCTTTAAAAAGGAAGGATGGAAATTGTATTTGCTGAGGATTCATTTATTTTTAAGGGATACCATTTTAGTGTTGATTTTATGGATATAGTTAATGACAATTATCTTTAGACTTGTATGCAAATTTTGCGGAAAACCACGAAATCAAATACATTTATTTTGTACATCCGAAGATACACTTTTTACTCAATCCCCAAAAAAATTTGTGAAATATCTCATAGCCTATGTTGTTGGCCACATCTGATTATCTCATTGCCTATGTTGTTGGCCACATATGATTATCTCATTGCCTATGTTGTTGGCCACATATGATTTAAGTGTTGTAAAATATATCATTGCCTATGTTGTTGGTCACATCTGATTATATCATTGCCTATGTTGTTGACCACATATGATTATCTCATTGCCTATGTTGTTGGCCACATATGATTTAAGTGTTGTTAAATATCTCATTGCCTATGATGTTGGCCACATATGATTATCTCATTGCCTATGTTGTTGGCAACATATGATTATCTCATTGCCTATGTTGTTGGCCACATATGAATAAAGTGTTGTTAAATATCTCATTGCCTATGATGTTGGCCACATATGATTATCTCATTGCCTATGTTGTTGGCATTATATGATTATCTCATTGCCTATGTTGTTGGCCACATATGATTTAAGTGTTGTTAAATATCTCATTGCCTATGCTGTTGGCCACATATGATTATCTCATTGCCTATGTTGTTGGCAACATATGATTATCTCATTGCCTATGTTGTTGACCACATATGATTATCCGATTGCCTATGTTGTTGGCCACATATTATTTAAGTGTTGTTAAATATCTCATTGCCTATGATGTTGGCCACAAATGATTATCTCATTGCCTATGTTGTTGGCAACATATGATTATCTCATTGCCTATGTTGTTGGACACATATGATTTAAGTGTTGTTAAATATCTCATTGCCTATGTAGTTGGCCACATGATTATCTCATTGCCTATGTTGTTGGCCACAAATGATTATCTCATTGCCTATGTTGTTGGCCACATATGATTTAAGTGTTGTTAAATATCTCATTGCCTATGTTGTTGGCCACATATGCTTATCTCATTGCCTATGTTGTTGGCAACATATGATTATCTCATTGCCTATGTTGTTGGCAACATATGATTATCTCATTGCCTATGTTGTTGGCCACATATGATTTAAGTGTTGTTAAATATTTCATTGCCTATGATGTTGGCCACATATGATTATCTCATTGCCTATGTTGTTGGCAACATATGATTATCTGATTGCCTATGTTGTTGACCACATATGATTATCTGATTGCCTATGTTGTTGGCCACATATGATTTAAGTGTTGTTAAATATCTCATTGCCTATGATGTTGGCCACATATGATTATCGCATTGCCTATGTTGTTGGCAACATATGATAATCTCATTGCCTATGTTGTTGGCCACATATGATTTAAGTGTTGTTAAATATCTCATTGCCTATGATGTTGGCCACATATGATTATCTCATTGCCTATGTTGTTGACCACATATGATTATCTCATTGCCTATGTTGTTGGCCACATATGATTTAAGTGTTGTTAAATATCTCATTGCCTATGTAGTTGGACACATGATTATCTCATTGCCTATGTTGTTGGCCACATATGATTTAAGTGTTGTTAAATATTTCATTGCCTATGTTGTTGGCCACATATGATTTAAGTGTTGTTAAATATTTCATTGCCTATGTTGTTGGCCACATATGATTTAAGTGTTGTTAAATATCTCATTGCCTATGTTGTTGGCCACATATGATTTAAGTGTTGTTAAATATTTCATTGCCTATGTTGTTGGTCACATATGATTTAAGTGTTGTTAAATATTTCATTGCCTATGTTGTTGGTCACATATGATTTAAGTGTTGTTAAATATTTCATTGCCTATGTTGTTGGCCACATATGATTTAAGTGTTGTTAAATGCTTATATCTCTCAGGTTTCAGTGCATTGCATTTGAGCATGAGGTGTATCTTTCTTAGCTAACCGACATAATGGGCATCATACTACAGATCAAAGATAGTTGACCTATGACTTATACTAAATAAAGGCAGAAGTAGTATACCGTTATTCAAACAAGACTCTAACTTATATAAAAAATCTTAACTTGATCAATGAACCAAGAAAATGGGGTAAAATTAGTTCAATCCTGTCTAGGCTATATGCACATCTTACAATGATTCTTTAAACCATGTATAGTTGATCTGTAACTAATAGTGAAATAAAAGACTATGTGTAGAATATGTGAAGTTAAGCAGGCATTGATTCTTGAGATAGGTTCAAAGACAATGGACATAAGGGAGGTACAAACTTCAATCATGAAGATCGTCCTGAATATGCATGAAATATTTGCCACTGGACGTTAAGCAACCAACAATCAATCAATCAATCATGAAGGTATTAGTTCAGAAAGATGCTTATCCTATCATATTTAAAAACAGTTGACAAAACTTCAATTAGAATAATATTAGAGAGAGGTGAAAAATACTAAAGGGATATTCAAACTCATAAATTGAAAAGACAATGCCTTCACAAAATACGAAAAACAACCAAAAGATAAAAACACAAAGTGTAAAGCTAAAACTTAAGCAACATAAAAGTCAACTATAAAAGTCCAAATTTATAGGCAATGAGATATTTCACAATCACCTTAGATGTGCAACTAATTTGATGAAGAGATACAAAATAAGTCATGATACTTTTTTTAAAATCTATATTATACAAAACATAAATACTGCACTTTGTTACCTTGCTACCGTACAATATATATGTGCAAATTGTGAGCATACAATTTAATGGAATTCAAAATTGCATTTATTAAACAAAACAAACCAGATATAATCTACCTTCCTCTTTCATTAAGATAACAAAACACATCATATATCTGTATTTAAGCTTTTTTTATCAATGGTCCCATTTTTTGGTTTCTCTGGATGAATTGCCACTGTAAGGTTGAGGGGAATGGTTTCTAGTTTGCAAACTGGTTTCAGAATAAATTTTAGAAAAAGGTCAAGTGGCAAAGTCCATAGCCTACCAAATTCTATCCCTTGATTTACTTGAAAAAATCCTATTAACACATTTTCAACTTCTTAAATTTTAGTTCATATATATTTTTTAGAGTTAAGTGTGATGTCCATTTTCACTCAACAAGTACATATTTTTGTATAGGGCCATCTGAAGCCTACCTCTGGTTGCAGAATGTTCTCACTGTGTTGAAGACCCTTTAGTTACCTTGGGCTGTTTTCTGCTCTTGGGTGGGTTTTTGTGTTTTGACAATTTTCCCATTTCCATTCTCCATTTTACAGTAGTTTTTGAGAAAAGTGTGACAATTTTAGTAACTCACAAAACTATGTATTTTCATTTAACTTAAAGTATCAGCAAAGCTGCAGTAGATGTTTGACAGACTTCAACGAAATCACATATTACAACACATCTTTGTCAAGCTGCTGACCAAACATGAAGTTGTGATTTGTTCAACAGTGCTTGAGAAAACAGTGGTATAATTTGATTTCTATCAAAATTTTCTATTCTTAAAGAGATAGTTGATGGTGTTCGACACTAACCTGAATTGAAGGATTTAAATCACCCTGCAGTATTTTTAGTTTAATGGAGTTAGCAGGAATTAGTGATTTTTTTGGTACATTTTAACTACCGGTATGTCCTCGACTTTAGGTCATGAAGGCAATATTGCTTTGTCCAAGTGAATTCAATAATAAATTTCAAAGTTCATCTTGAGCAATGGGTTAATTCCAATAAATCCTACAGATAAGAAAAATAAAATAAAAAATGAACAGTGGTTAACAGATGCCAAGCAAAAGCAGGCAATAGCTCATGTTGCACCTTAGAACAATAATATTAGCTGAAAATATAAGAAAATGTAAATCACAACATACAAAATTATTTTAGTACAAAAAATAAAATAAATTTGGCAACTACAAACTTTTTTAAAGACAGAAAAAGAAAAATAAACACTAGTAAGATTTGAACACCAGTGGTAGATCCAGACAGAAAAGGGGAGGAGTCCTGGGTGTTGTAATACATTTTTCTCTTTAAAACTATAAGTTATTTTATATCAGGAAAATATTCAATGAAAATTAAGCTGGAACACCCTTTACAAAGTTGTACCCCTTGAACCCCCTAGATCCACACTTGAACACAAAAGACATGAACAAATATTTGCAATGCATCAGAACCAAAACTTTTGGCAAAATTAACATCTTGGTCTATTCATGGACAAAATGATTAAAATACTTCTATGGCTAACAATTAAATATTTAACTGTACAACTTCACATTTCTCTCTAACAGCAAATAATTTAAACCAGTCTTCCTATCAATTTTGGTATTTTTACTCCAAAACTTTAATATTATTTATTCTATAAAATAAACACAGTTTACATGTTTGTGTCACAACTTTAAAAACCAATATCATTAAATCCTTTTGCCTGTCTTCATTTATGAACCAAGGGGGACATAATCCTTAAATTCAGAATATGCTTTATTCAACATTTTTGGTGTGTTAGTAGTAAATTGTTGCAAATTCAGATACACAAGAAAGTTAACAGATTGAAATGCCTTATCTGCAAACAGTCTTTGAAAAAAAACAATATAAATGTTCTTTAAATATTAATAAACAAACAAATCAAGGTCGTGGTCAAGTGTCCTTTAATATGGTCAAGCACCACATACAATTATTTCACATACCAACTAACGTTGGCTGGTCAAATAGACTTTTTTGAGAAAGAGAAATGATAAATAACTATCTCATCATCTGAGCATGATTATGAGGTAAAGGCCACATAACAAATGGCAGACCGTCATGTATTCTATACAATTAATGCACACACAAAGTGTAAACTGTCAAGCATAGTTATAGAAAAAACACGACTAAAGCTTATTATAGCCAATAGACCATGACAACTAAGTCCAATTGAAACATGATGAACATATTCTACTTCAAAGCAAATCACAAACAAAACATCCTCCAAAATATTAAATTTCAGTCACAAAAGCATAATATGAGATCAAAATCATCGAGGCATTTTTAAATTGACAGTGGATAGTTATAAACTTCCTATGTACAAATACTAGTTGACCTAAGTGAGAGAGGGAATAAATATGAATATATTTGTAACTGATTATGCAGTTATCACCATTTCAAACAATTTTGGCACACTTAACATTGTGTAAAACAAAACATGGAAGGTAACCAGTCAAAAATAATAATTGTATGACAATCACATTCAATAATGAGGGAACAAATTTGTTCAGTAAATAATAATGAAATAAGTAATAGCCATGTAATAGAACAAATTATCACCCTCTTATTAACCAATCAAAATCTTGCATTGTAACATGAAATATAATAACTCAAAATGATTTTCTGAAAAAAAAATAATCAGGTTCTTGAATTCGATGTTTTATAAATTGCACAAAAAGAATAAGTATAATAAATAGAAACTAGAAATTATGTATGTCATTTAGGTATTATGCAGTTTTAAAGAACAACAAAAGCCACAAAAATTGTCACCAAAAATTATGATATATTTACTGTAAGATTTACCCGTAAGTGCATAAGACATGGAAAACACCAAAGAGATGTTTCCTAAAATCTGCTCTCTTAGCGGTTGGCATACAAATAATTTAAATTATTACATTGGTTGCAAT
The DNA here is from genome assembly GCF_963676685.1 of Mytilus edulis. Lineage (NCBI taxonomy): Eukaryota > Metazoa > Mollusca > Bivalvia > Mytilida > Mytilidae > Mytilus > Mytilus edulis. The sequence continues at coordinate 38,265,057 of NC_092352.1, read as the reverse complement.
AAATTACATTGATTTCCCAGTTAAATATAAACCGATAATTTCACATGTGAAATAAACGTGGTTATTTCACTCTCTGACGTCATATAACAATAGGCGTTGTAAGACGTTGGTAAAGGCGGATCAAAACAAATTGTGAATGCGTAGAAAAAAGATATAGTTCTTTACATGTTTTACATGAATTCCTTTAAAAAAAGCCATTTGCCAATGTAATAAAAAGAATAACTAATTAAAGAATTCAAATATTGAAAAATATTCAACTCGTGACCGAACAACACTAATAATTAACTCATGCGCTATGGGCATTCGTGAATTAATGTGTTTTTCGGTCACTCATTGAATATTTTTCTCTATTTGACTTCTTTGATTAGTTATTCTATAAATATTAACCATAACTAACAACAGTACATACAAAACATAACATTCAAAACTTGCTGTTTCAGAATCTAATGTATCCTGGGTAATATTTTCAAAAGCATACAGCAAAAAATTGTGATTGGTTAAACCAATTCTAAACCATGAATACTCAACCAATAATCTGATGTTATTTTCATTTCAGGTAGGAACAATGTCATTACCCATAATGCTTTAGATTCTGAAATGGCGAGTTGACTGCCTGGAAAAACAAATATTTAACAATGATTGTAATTTGCTTTGCATATGATGTACAACAGTGTTTGGCAACATAACTTACACACAGTGCTTAATATTTACCTTATGAACAATTGTACAAATCAACAAAGATAATAAAAGCTTGAAAATCAACAATAGGTTTTTAGATCATAGAATAACTTTTGCACTTTTATCAGTTAATAAAAAAATGCTTAACATAATTTACAAAATAAAAGTATGCCTGGTTTGTTTATTCTTCATTTTTTATGATGTCATTGTTCAATTTTGTTGATGAGCCTGTATGCGCACAATATTGAAGGCATGAATGATACTATGGCTAAAAAACCAGCTTTAAAAGTACTGTTTATTCTATTTAATGTTTACTTCTCAGTATGAAACAGATAAAAAATGAAAGGGTGTATAAATGAAAGAAAATGGAATTTGGATGCAATCTGATCATATTTTAAGACCACATAGGTCAGACAAGCAAAGAACCTTAAAAAACTGAACATTTGTATATTTTCCATAGAGTTTCACATGTAAAAACTCCAGAATTTCACAAAGCAGTGATGGGACACATTTGAAATGACTTTAAGTTTTACCAGTGTTAGTTATATACAAATTAATAACAGTTTATTCCTAATTAAAAAAATTTACAATTCATCACATCAGTCTTAAATCATCATCCAACATGCCCCAGATGACAGTTTAAAGTATCACAAACACAAAAATATCTTTGAGCTTGGTTCCTGGCCTGAGGTAACAGATCAGGGCATTACCCCACTGGACTGTATCCCAGTTCAGTATCATCGTTCTAGGGGCATTTCTTCAATCACTGTCAATACTTTGCTAGCACTTTCTCTAACTTTCTCATCTTTATGCTCCTTCAAACTTTTGACAATATTGGTTAATCCTGAGTTCATTATTTCATCTTTTAAATTTTCTGAAATTAAACAGGATAATTCATTGCTTTAAAAGACAGGTGTACATTTTTTTTTCATCACCAATGGTGATATTACAACATAGCCCATAAACTTCTTGTAAACAATTCATATAAACAAATTAAATAATGCTTAAGAATTCAGTAAAGTTGGATCGTTTTAAAAATTTATGAAATATTTTATGATGAAAACTTTATGTGTAATGACATATTTTTGTGTTTTCAATGTTTTTATAAACAGCAAATTAGATGCTCAATTGCAAATTTTCCTATAAAACAAAATTTCCATAAACCTATACAACAAAAGTTCCAAATACAGGTTTACATGTCAATGGAAGCATTTAAAACCTTCAGCCAATAAAGATCCTTTAGTTGCATTATAAATGTTGAAGCATTGATATACCCTTTTTTTATCATTTTAAAAACATTAAAGCACCTTTTATACCATATCTGATTTTTGAGGTTTGGGCTTCTAGCATTTAATTTTTTTTTTCATTTAATAAGACACTTTTTTCTTACACTATTGTGTATATCATGAAGAAAGTAAACCTTAGACAGTGATTATTTTTCACTTTTCATTCAAGTACCAAAATAATGAGTCATATAAAATATATATTCAAATATATTCCAAAAAGAGCCTAAGCAACCATTGAGTTTTGTAGCTCACTTGCCTTAATTTTTGTATGCATTTTTTCATTTTTATTTTTTTCTGTAATACTTATATAATTAGTTTGATGAAAGACAAAAATCAAATATTTAATAACAGACAGCACACCAATAGACACAATTTCATGCTAACAAATGTTTAAAGTCACACACAAAAACCTTTAAAATATTAACAAAGAATCCAGAATCTATAAAAAAGAACTTTAGAATTTGGCACAAGTTTACTTCGTGATGTAGAGTTTAATGATTTTTTCTTGGTTTACAGTACCAGGAGCGATGCCAACTTAAAACCAAAATCATTTTTCTGCAAGAGGAAAGCTTTCAGCATTAAACGATTTCTGTAGATTCTTTGCGCACATTTTATTAGCAAAGCAGTCCCTTCTTATAAGTTTGTTATTTAGAACCATATATCAGCTTATATATGTCTGCTAATCAAACTACTTACTGCAAATCAGCAAAATACTTTCTAATACTTCATACACAAAGAAAGAGAAAACAAATCTTTTCTTAACTATTGAATATAAAAACTATCAAAATGCAAAATAGGTGAAGATACATTTGTATTTCTGACCAAACAAACAAAAAAATAAACCAGAATTAAATATAATGTTAAGTAAATACCACTATTTAAATTGACAACAAAATTCCAAAAAAATCAAATTTCCTCAGAAGGCAAGATACTGCATGAAAGATCTCAAAGTCAATTAAAGGACATTACTAAAAATATCTAAAGATTAAATGTAGACTAGGAAATAAGGAAAACAAATAAACTAGAGGCTCTCAAGAGCCGGTATCGCTCACCTGACTCTACTTGGGTTTTGTAAATTTATCATATAAAAAAAGATAAAATTTGGCTACAAATTAACAACACTTGGCCAGCACCTGATTAGGAAAGGAGCATTCATGCTATGTTTGGTTTCATTCAATTCAGTGGTTCTCTAAAAGAAGACTTTTGTATGCATTTCCCATAGGGTCCCATGTTAAACTAAGCCCCTCACTGGCAGCCATCTTGAATGATGGATCGGCTACAAAGTAACAACACTTGGTCAGCATCTCATCAGGAACATTCATGCTATGTTTGGTTTCATTCCATTGTAGTGGTTCATTTAAAGAAGAAATTTGTATGTATTTCCCATAGGGTCCTATGTTAAACTAAGTGCCCCCACTGTCGGCCATCTTGGATGATGGATTGGCTACAAAGTAACAACACTTGGTAAGCATCTCATTAGGAACATTCATGCCATGTTTGGTTTCATTCTATCCAGTGGTTCTTTAAAAGAAGACATTTGTATGCATTTTCCATAGGGTCCTATGTTAACCTAAGTCCCCCCACTGGCGGCCATCTTGGATGTTGCAATGACAACAAAGTAACAACACTTGGTCAGCATCTCATTAGGAATATTCATGCTATGTTTGGTTTCAGTCCATTCAGTGGTTCACTAAAAGAAGACATTTGTATGTATTTCCCATAGGGTCCTATGTTAAACTAAGTCCCCCACTGGTGGCCATCTTGGATGATGGATAGGCTACAAAGTAGCAACACTTGGTCACCATCTCATAAAGAACATTTATGCTATGTTTGGTTTCATTCCATTCATTGGTTCTCTTAAAGAAGTCATTTGTATGCATTTCCCATAGGGTCCTATGTTAATCTAAGTCCCCCGCTGGCGGCCATCTTGGATGATGGATCGGCTACAAAGTAACAACATTTTGTCAACACCTCATAAGGAACATTCATGCCATGTTTGGTTTCATTCCATTCAGTGGTTCTCTAAAAGAAGTCATTTGTATGCATTTCCCATAGGGTCCTATGTTAAACTAAGTCCCCTGCTGGCTGCCATCTTGGATGATGGATCGGCTACACAGTAACAACACTTGGTCAGCACCTCATAAGAAACATTCATGCCATGTTTGGTTTCATTCCATTCAGTGGTTCTCTAGAAGAAGTTCAAAATGTAAAAAGTTAAGGACGACGACGGACGACAGACGACGGACGCCAAGTGATGAGAAAAGCTCACTTGGCGCTTCAGGCCAGGTGAGCTAAAAATGGACAATCAAACCAATAGACAAACGCAGGACTGACAATCAAACCAACAAACAAACTCAGGACAAAGTGATTGAAGTGCAAATAGAACTTTATAAGTGAGACTATGACAACATGCAGACAAAGCTGATCTTTGACACCACTATTGCAAAAGAAAGTCCTAATAAATTACATACATACAGGCATTTATTTGACAAACTTCCTTTTTATTTTAAACACAATTTTCAAAACTGCATGCTGTTGATTGCATAGATATAAAGAAAGGTGTTTTCTTCCCCAAATATATGTCCCTAATTTCAAATTTACAAATATGATTTTATTTGTATTAAAAATTTGTCTTAGAGTTCACATTTTCTATTATTTCTACACATACAAAAGTCCAGTAAGAAGAGTAAAATAAAAGTAAACAGAAAAAAACAACTTGCACAGCCCAAAATATAACAGAAAATAAAATATGAGACAACTAAAAGAAGTGAATTTTGACAACACCATCATACTTTGCATATCAGACAGTGATCCTGAACACATAAACAAACCACCACATGGTATTAACTGTGAGAATGGTGGTGTAGCTAGAAATACAAAATTATACTGAGTTATCTCCCTTACAATAGAACCACATGGTATTAACTGTGAGAAGGGTGGTGTAGCCAGAAATACAAAATTAGACTTAGTTATTTCCCTTACAATGGAAATCTGGCTAAATTTATTTAATTTTTTCGGATTTAGCATCGCTGCATGCTACTTGTGTATAGATATTACCGTAGATACTCGCTTATAAGTCGGAAGTTTGGAAGTAAAATTCAGAATCCAGAGAGGGGTACCGACTTATAAGCGAGATCCAGCGACCAGAGGAAAAATCCAAGCTCGAGAAAAGTGGTCAGGAGTGAATTTCCTGGTCAAAACTACGTCGGTGATTGTCAAACCTACATAAATCCCTAAATTGATGAAAATAAATGACTACAATACTGTCTTTGTGTTTTATTTGTTCTCTGTTAACATTTTTCTAGAAATAGCTCCTGAAAAGAATTGACCACTAACAAGAAAAATGGTTTGGATTGCTCCTATTTATTATTTTAAGAAAAGGCAGTGTCAAGAAACAGGGAGAAAAAGATGTATACGGAAATACAAATTAAAGGTCAAACCATAGAATAATACATACATCTTACATTTAAAGTTTATTATTGTTTCATCACAAGAGTTTTTGACAAAAGAATTGCAACACTATAAGAAGTATAAATGTGTGATTTATAGTATTAAGACTCTTTTCACAAAAACTCTTACCATTAAAGCTTATCATAAGTTATACTGAAATGTGTTTGACTTAAGGTAAGTGTAATTTTACACTTGATTTTTTTGTGAAAAGAGAAGCTGGTTTGATCTGTACAGTTGTGTTTTGTTCTCAATGCAGTCACAGTATGTATTGTTATACTTATGTACTTGCTTAAAATGATAAAAGAAGTCTCGCACCAAAACATATTTAAAATTCTGGTTAAAAGTTGGGTTATGTCCCCTTACTAACCTGCTTCACACACAGTTTTAGTGAGTGTAAGTGTATTACACAGTATTTCTGGAATGACGTCTGGATTTCCTAATAAATTAATGATTGTCTCAGCTAGTTCTGCTTCCTTCAACTGGAGAGCTGCATCAGCTAAATACAGGGAGAAAATTCAATATCAATAAAATTAAAAAAACATTTGCTTTGCTAAAAAGAAAACACAATCACTGTTTATTAGATAAATTTCAAATTTGTGTTTTTTTCGGTAAATTTCTGATGTTACCATGATTATGTTATTATGACTTTCTGCTTTTTGGTCAGGTTGTTGTCACTTTGACACATTCCCCATTTTCCATTCTCAATTTATAGTACGAGTAAAAAGACTGGAGATGTATTAAAAGGGTAAACATTGTTTAAACTAATCCTAGCAACATGCCAGCAGTTAAGTGCATATAGAGAATATATCTCCCAGTTGATATATATTCCACAGTTTGCATTTCCTATCATAATTTCTTTGATAAAGTATTGCTGCTTAGAAGTTAAGGAAGCTATTAAACCAAAAGGCTCAAGTGGTGAAGTTGAAATCTACCTTTCAAAAATTTTATGGACACCATCATGAATTAGTTGACTGTTATGGAATATCTGTTTCACAGATGACAAAGGATATGTTCCAAATGGTATAAACCACATTCCCTTCCTCTTTTCCTCCAATGTGACTTACTAAATAAGACTTATTACAAGGTTTGTAGGTAATGAGTGCCACATGTGGAGCAGGATCTGCTTACCTTTCTGAAACACCTCAGATCACCCTGGTTTTTGGTGGGGTTTGTGTTGCTTAGTCTTTAGATTTCAACGTTGTGTTTATAATACTGTTGTTTGTCGCCTGGTATTTTTATTTAATTTTTTGTTATTGCATTTCCAGTTTGTTTTTGATTTATCAATTTGAATATCCTGTTGGAATCTCTCACTTCTCTTTCTTTACAATTTGAATCATGTCTAGTATTCTTTTGATAACATACTGCTGTTTTTTTAGAATTATTGTTACACTTTCCCATGTTGAGTCCTCTAAAATTATCAGAAGTAAATATTTACCTAATATAGTTGATGCTATTAATGTCAAGGCCATGAGGGCTTCATTCTGCATTACAATATGCTCTGATGCAACCATGGTAACCAATGGCAGAACTCCATCTTCCCTAACAATGTTTCTCATTAGTTCAGTGGATCTTCCATTTTTTATTAACCATGTCAACATTCTAGAAGCTTCTCCTAAAAATATAAATCAATACAATTTTCAATCTTAATGCTGTATCATATTGAACACGAAAAATATCAAAATTTTCTTTCCCATTCACCATAATGTTATTGTTGTCTTAATTATTATGCAGCAAATATTTCAAGTACATTGGATTAAATTTGGAATATGCCTCACCATTTAGAAATGCTCTCTCAATTATATGAACTAACTAAATTCCATGAACTTTTTATTCTTGTATACCAAAATACATATACCATGCACAAACTGTGTAGATTACTATTAGCTGAAATAAGACGTTACATCTGAAATCTGAAAAGTTTTATTTTATATTTCCTTCAAGTGGACATTTGTATTCTATTTTTATTTTTGAAACAAACACAATCACATATTGAAAAACTAGCATTGCTTATTGGACTTGTTACTAAGTAAAATTAATGTGAATGAATTTAATTAACAATAATTTAACTTTGAATGTAACACGTACATCTTCTGATTGGCTGACTTTATTTTGTTATGAAAAACGGGTATGCAATTTGTGCTGTGTACGAGCGTTATTCAGTGTGCACCACATTTTTTATGTTATTTCATAGACAGAAAAAATATTACAGTCATTCCTTAGTTAGAAAAATATTTATTTCAATACAAATTAAAAAAAAATAGTTGCTATAGCTAAAGTGTAGGATTTACACTGAATATTGATTAGTAATGTTAACTAAGAAACAATACAGTGTTAACAAGTTGGGTTTAGATTATCAGTTTAAAGTTATTGTGCATTTCCAAAGTACCAAAAAAGAAAGCACAAAGAAAAAACATACATATAATAGGTGGAGAAAAAAAAAATAATGAGAAACTGGTGTTGAGGAACTTAATCAGAGGTGAAACAGGTTTTGAGGAAAAAGAAAAATCATACATAAAACAGCTGTTGAGGACAGAAAACAAAAAAATAGTGGTATAACAGGTGTTGAGGACCAGCAAAAACATATGTAAAACAGATGTTAAAGATAAAAAAAAACATATGTAAAACGGGTGTTGGGGATAAAAAAAAACATACGTAAAAGGCATGATTTGCTAGAACTTAACAGGCGTTTAACATGCGTTTACCCATAAAACGGGCGTAATACGTAATATTTAACGCCTGTTTTACGCTCACGCACGTATTACGTGCGTTTAACATACGTAATTCATACGTTTCAAACGGGCGTTTTACATGCGTGGTCCTCAATATGCGTTTTACGTACGTTTTATAACATACGTAAAACGCCTGTTTTACGCATGAAAAACGGGTATGCAATTTTTGCTGTGATATAAAGGGACATAACTCAAGAACAATAAAAATGACGATACCCAAATTTGTACTTGATCTGAGTTTTGTGGTAATAAGTAATGTGTATAGGTTTCATAATATTTGGTTGGGGCAAACTTAAGTTACAGAACTGAAACTAAAATTTTTGCAACATTTCGATTTATAAAGGGCATAACTCTAGAATCTTTAGAGGGGCACTAGCTGCCAAATTCATGTTCACCAATTTCACTCAAATTTTCATATTTTATTTGTAACAATGTAAAACATTTTTCCAAACTATCAAAAGTATTAAATAAACAATTTACAGGGCATAGTCTCAATAAGATGTAGCTTTGCATAGGTCTGGTAAATTTTGTATTATAGATTAAAAATTTAAGTTTATTGTCATTTTAACCTTTATAAGAATTTTTTTTGTGGATTGAACCAATCAATCAAATTATTTACCTTTGTTTCACTTTCAATGTTGACATTCTTTTCCTTTGAGGGCATACGATACAGTTACAGGGAATGTAATGACGTTGCTAACGTAAAATGATATTTTCGCGACGTCAAACTCTGACATATCGGGAAAAGATGCATTTTTCGACTGATTTTTATCATTCAAACTGATTTAATTTGAAAACGAGTGCATGGACCCCTATTTTTTAAAACAGCAATTTGTTTCATTTTGCAAGGAGATTATGTGACCCAAATTTTATAAAACTGTAAATAGCGCAATTTTTTTAATTTTGAAAAGCATGCAGCAAAAAATGACGTTTTTTACTCTATTCATGAACATTTGATAAATATTGAGTTATTTCGGAATAAAAAGTGCATAATTTTTAATTATACTTATAAAATACAGAAATTACCGATTGTTTAACAAAAACCATTTTGTGTTTATCTTTTAAAACAAAAATGTTATGTTTTTCTTTCGAAAAAGAAAATACGGACACAAATCTGAATTTTGAGCAAATATACAAAATTTTGAACTCATTTTACTCAAAAAGTAGCACATGAAGGTATATTTTTTATTACATATTTGATTTAATGAGGTAAAAAATAGCCTATATGCAAATCTTCATCAACTTGTAAATACAGGTTCAATACTGTATCGTATGCCCTTAAATAACCATACACGGACAATGCATGCATTATTCTATCTCAGTCTACGGGATTAAGTTGGAGTTCACATGAATAAGAATTTAAAGAGGTCGAATTATTCACTTGCAAGTGAATAATTCATTATCAAAGTTTATTAGCATAATTTGACAAAATTGAACCATTTTAGCTGATAAAAGCAAATTTTTATTTCACAATTTCACTTTCATTAATGATTGAACAAAAATATCATACTTTAGATTTTTTAAATATCTTGTATCTAGTGCCCCTTTAAAGTGACACCACCAAACAACTTGATCTGTGTTTTGTGATAATAAACATTGTGTGTAAGTTTCAGAACATTTGGTTGAGGCAACTTAAGTTAGAGAATGGAAACTAAATTTTTCGTAATTTTTCCATTTATAGATGGGTGCATAACTCAAGAATTGTTTAAGCGACCCCACCAAAAGCATTGTGTATAAGTTTGATATCATTTGGTTGAGGTAAACTTAAGACAGAGAACGGCAACTAAAATTTTTGCAATTTTTCAATTTATAAAGGGGCATAACTCTAGAATGGTTAAAGTGACGATACAAAAATTCAAGCTTGATCTGTGTTTTGTGGTAATACGCATTGTGCATAAGTTTGATAACATATGGTTGAGGCAAACTTAAGTTAGAGAATGGAAACTAAATTTTTGTAATTTTTCCATTTATAGGCTGGGGCATTAACTCTAGAACGGATTGAGTGACACTACCAAAATTCAATCTTGATCTGTAGTTTGTGAAAATGAGCATTGTGAATAAGTTTCATAACATTTGGTTCAGGCAAACTTAAGTTAGAGAACGGAAACTAAATTTTTTGTAATTTTTCCAATTTGAGGCGGGGGCATAACTGTAGAACAGTTTGAGTAATGCTACCAAAATTCAAGTTGATCTGTGTCTTGTGGTAATAAGTATTGTGTATAGGTGTCATAACATTTGGTTGAGGCAAACTCAAGTAAGAGAACAGAAACCAATGTTGGGACGTAAGGGCATACAGATGGACAAGGGTAAAACTTAATGCCCCCTCCGCTACGTCGGAGGCATAACAATGGCATATTTTCCTGAGGACACTTTTATCATAAAGATATCACCAGAACAATACTACTTTTTAAATGTAAGAGGTGTATGATATTTTTAGTACTTTGGTCACAAGAGACAACTTTTGTCAATTTTACCTTGCACACCAGCATGTTCATCACATTCACACCATTTAACCAACTTGTTTAAAAAATCTCTATTATTTCCCAGCTGTAACGCTACTGATTCTGAAAATAAAATAAGAAACATCTCTAGATATAACTTGACTTGGCACCCTGTCAAAGAGCCCTAAGTGTCCATCCAATTAGCTCAGTGGTGACAGAGGACAAGAACATATTTTAAAGATCTTTGAAAATAAAGACACTGAGTAATGTTCCTGCTGTGTATTTGACTTGACATGAAAATCAAAATAATTTAAAAGGCATTGATTTCCTTCAAACTAGTTTAACCCCACCACATTCTGCATGTGTCTGTCCAAAGTCAGAAGCCTGTAATTCAGTTGATTTCGTTAGTTGTTGTACATTTCTGTACAATGTGTATATCAAAGTTTTTTTCATTCATCATCTTGTACATAAATGATAGTTAGTTAGATAGATAGTTAGTTTTCTTGTTTGAATTGATTTACATTTTTCATTTTGTGGCCTTTTATAGCTGACAATACAATATGGGTTTTACTCATTGTTGAAGGCCCTAAAAGCCCTATAGTTGTTTTAATTTCTGTGACGTTTGGTCTCTTGTGGAGAGTTTTTTCATTCGCAATCATACAACATCTTATTTTAATATTTAAAAGGAATCCTTCTTTATGGTTAATATGAACTAGCTAAGTTGAGCAAAGGCATTTTAGTAAAAGTACAATCAGCAATGAAATCTGCCTCATGAATTCTATAAACTTACCCAAAACAAAAACAGACAAAAGATACTGTGACTGGCTTATCTTAATATACTTTTGATTATTTTAATTGTGCCAAAAAAAACAAATTGCTTGAAGTTTTATTCCAATGAAGGTCTACTTAAAATAGTTTGCTGATATCATCAATGTGTTCTGACACACCATAGAACCATTTTGATGTATATAATCATTAAAACTTCTTCTTTACTGTCTTTGAATTTAAGTAAACACCCAATATATTTAAAAATAAAAAGATAAACACCTTTTAGCATAATAAATGCAGTTGTAAAATTGACTGTAACATATTTTATAATATAATGTCAAATAAAGAAGGTTTGATGAATAGATATAGGAAGATGTGGTATGAGTGCCAATGAGACAACTCTCCATTGCCAAAGCACTTTTTCAAACCCTTAATTTTAATAATCATGATATCTTCTAAATCATACAATATGTTTTGAAGACATTAATCTATGAGATATCATTTATGATGTACATTTTATTTTATCATCTTCTTGTAATTTGCCTTTGTTTTACAAAAATATACATCACCTTGAGAGAAAAAAATCCTAAATTACAGAATTTAAGTCTTTTACTTAAAAAAGATTCGCCAAAATAACCAAATATGCAAGTTTTGCATTTACAAGGAAAGTTGTTTTGAATGCATTATTAATGGTAAGGCTGTTGCTATTTTTTTTTTTTTTTTTTTTATTACAACCAAGTCATTGAGCCATCAAATATAGGTCATACCAATCATCTTTTTCATTTCAATACTAGAAAAAATCTATACAAAAACACTTTGATTAGGATGTAGAACTACCTTAGATGTTTTGTATAGCCTTTGTTTTGTCAATAAAGAATCACTGTTCTTTCAAAAAATACCAGACATAAACAATTTCTAACAAACACAAAGCTTTGAAAATGTACTCCTGTACTCAACAAAACATGCAAATTAGTTTTCTCGTTTGAATTGTTTTACATTGTCTTATCGGGGCCTTTTATAGCTGACTATGCGGTATGGGCTTTGCTCATTGTTGAAGGCCGTACGGTGACCTATATATATATATATATATATAGTTGTTAATTTCTGTGTCATTTTGGTCTTTTGTGGATAGTTGTCTCATTGGCAATCATACCACATCTTCTTTTTTATAAATTTACTACTTTACTTTACTATCTCTTCCTATGTAGAGCCTCAACTACTTTCAGGTAAATTAAGATAAGTAAGACAGACAATTTACCATTTGTCAGCTGAGAAGTGGGCAGCAATTACGTGTTGTTATTAAACAAAATCATGATTACTTGTTAAATCAGTTGGAGGTTTTTATGTTAGAGTGATCAGAAAGTATATAATCTATGATAGCTTCAAATCTATATAAATATATGACTAAATGACTTAGGAAATAACTTTTGCATTAAAATTTGCCATCTCTTTCAGAACATTTAAAAAATTCTGGATCCAAAATAGTTAAAATTTAATAAACAAAGTAATTTAAGGAAACAAGAAACTTATAACAGGTGCACTAACTATATTATCAGTTCAAACATCCTCCTACACTATTTTTTTACTACAATGTAGTGGGTAGCTACATACTTTTGAGAAGCAAAGTAAACATGGACGATAATAAAACAGTATTTTTTAAATCAACAATTTAACTAAAATCATTTATATAATTTATATTCTAAAACGAATGCAGATTTTTTTTTTCTAAATCAATTTGTTTTTACAATTAAATTAAGCATGTCTATATCAACTAATTCTGACCATGGTCATGAAGCTAGTTTTTAAAGTGTTAATTATCACATGCATCTCTCTATTAGAAAATGCAATATTCCCTTGCAACAGTTAAGAATAATAATGAAACAGACTTATTTCACATATTAAAAATATTCTACCTCTACTGTAGTAACATAAAACAAATCCCTTTTCCCCTTCAATTAACAAATTGCTATGCACCTGTACACTCAGAGCCTGTACATCATAAATACCTACATTATATTAATATTTATCTATACTCTACAGTCCTATGTCAGATTAGGAAGCTGTATGCTCAAATGTTTATTTGCAAGAAAACAATGTAACTCTTGTAGAAGATATTAATCACAACAATTATTACACAGCTTCAGTCTTGTCTGGCTAATGAAGTTACCAGTTAATTTATTATTGGCCTGGTTCCCTGTTTCAGTCTGTGTCCTTGAGAAATCCTTGAGGTAACACAAACAGAACAACACAGGTACAGAATGACCAGTTTTATTTAAGGAAAGAGTGGACTGTCAATGATGAAAAGTCTCAACATTCTTTGGAGTATTTTTGTTCATTATATAAAACTATAATAATTTTATATAGACCTTAAAGCAAATAATTTTATATAGACCTTAAAGCAAATTTCTTTGGTCATTCATACATCAGATATAGGTCAAGGTAACCTAGTTTGACCTATTCAAGAAAGTGGTAAAACATTAAGCCAAAACGCTCTGAAGATCACGTTTGCCAAAATGTTTGGTCTTATCTATTAAGTAATTTTCAGGTAAGAATTCACAGGTGTGTCATTGTTTTCACATTACATAATTGTTTATCTTTATTTAAGAGTAAGTCTGTAATATATGTCAATGTTTATTTCACTAGTAATATCAATCTGTCTGTATATCAATATAATCACATTCTCTATGCCAGCTGTAAGGGTAAAAACAAAAGTTTATGCCATTTCTCTTCTTGGCCTTGATATTGCATGTATCATCTAAGACTTCATTATCTAATATACATCTGATATTCTATTTCCAGTAAATTCCTGAACATACTTTTTTTGTTTTGTACTTTAGTTGTTGTAATTAATTAGAATTAACATACAAAAACTCTTATTTTTACTGTAATCATTTGGGATTCCTAGTTTATATATAGATCTAAAGGCAATAATTTAATAAGAAAAAATAACCAACAATAATCTTCAGATGAACTTGGATTTTTCAAATTTTTTTTTTGACAAATGAATTTTTAGATTGACATAAATTAATATAAACAGTTTTCACGGTGACTTAGTTTTTTTTAAATTGACAAATGAATTCTTAGTTTGACCTTATTTTTTCAAAATAGATTTCTAAACAATAAATTTTAATATGCAGACAAATAAATCTTCCTACATCCATTTTTCTATAAAAAATAGCTAAACATGCTAAAAGAAAATAGATCATACAAGTTTTTTTTAAATAAGTCAATCTGTCCTATCATATGTTTAATGCCTGACATCTGACATTTTAAGTTTTAAGATTGTTCTAACAAATGATGTGAATACTAATAGCATCACAAGATTAGGATCTGTGTGAAAACTTAAGTGCTCTATATATGTAAAGATACAACTTCTCACAATTCTGAAGATAATCATTTTAGATTTATATAAGAAACTGTCAAATTTATATATATATTTCCCTACTGATGGATAGAAAATAGCAAAACTAACTTTGTGACTCATTATTACCTAAGTAACTTTTATATTCACCAATAAAAAGGATTTTTTTTTAAATTTCAAGGTTTGTTTCTTAAAAATTACCTTGCCCATCAACAAGCATCCTAAGTACCCCTAATAATTTGAAGATTACTGCCATCACATTTGATGATGTTAATATCATTACAGCTTCCAAAACACCACATTGTACCAATAATTGCTTGTTAGATACTGAAAGAAAAGATTAATTCATATCTGTATTTAAAATAAATTGATCACAAATATATATTAACATATAATTGATAACACTTAATTATTGAATTGAAAATCTCTGTGTATATACTTTTGACATGCAAGAACTAAAAAAATAAACTTTAAAGATATTCTCCCATAGACTATTTGCTACAGGAAAACATAAATAAAAGAAAAATGTGCCCATGGAACACAATAATGCCACTTTGTAAATTTACAGCAAATTATTGTTTTTCCATTTATAAAGGGAAATAACTCATGATGATGACCGCACACAAATTAGAACTTGATCTTTGTTTGGTGGTAATAAGAATTGTGTAAAAGTTTCATAAACATTTGATTGAGGCTGAGTCAAGTAAGAGGGGGAATCACAAATAAAGCAAATTTTCAATTTATAAAGGGACATAACTCAAAAATGGTGACCCCATACAAATTAGAACTTGATCTGTGTTTGGTGGTAATAAGAATTTTGCAAAAGTTTCATAAACATTTGGTTGAGGCTGAGTCAAGTAAGAGGGGAAACGACAAATAAAGCAAATTTTCCATTTATTAAGGGACATAACTCAAGAATGGTACCCCACACAAATTAGAACTTGATCTGTGTTTGGTGGTAATAAGAATTTTGCAAAAGTTTCATAAACATTTGGTTGAGGCTGAGTCAAGTAAGAGGGGAAACGACAAATAAAGCAAATTTTCCATTTATTAAGGGACATAACTCAAGAATTGTGACCCCACACAAATTAGAACTTGATCTGTGTTTGGTGGTAATAAGAATTTTGCAAAAGTTTCATAAACATTTGGTTGAGGCTGAGTCACGTAAGAGGGGGAAAAGACAAATAAAGCAAATTTTCCATTTATTAAGGGACATAACTCAAGAATGGTACCCCACACAAATTAGAACTTGATCGGTGTTTGGTGGTAATAAGAATTTTGCAAAAGTTTCATAAACATTTGGTTGAGGCTGAGTCAAGTAAGAGGGGAAACGAAAAATAAAGCAGATTTTCAATTTATAAAGGGACATAACTCAAGAATGGTACCCCACACAAATTAGAACTTGATCTGTGTTTGGTGGTTATAAGAATTGTGTAAAAGTTTTGTAAATTTGGTTGAGAGAATTCTAAGTTAGAGAAGGGATACAATTATGGAGATATTGATGAACAGAAGCAGCTTGGGTATAATAAAAAAATCTGACCAAAATTGTCTGTATAAGAGTCTGTGCATGTATATGTGATTTTCACATGTTGTAAAGTAGTAAGAGTTATTGATAAGATATTTATACATCTCCAAGTCACATTAAAAACCCATTGACATATATTAAAAACACCCAAGATATTCATTCAAATCCATTATTGGTTCTATTTAAAGTAGAATAACCATAAACAATTGTTGGCACTCAGCTCAATGCAGGGGGTCTCATTGGGGAGTTCTGATCCGGATCCCGCTTACTGTTTTGTCAGATTCTCATATCCAACTTACACTATGTACATAAGCAATTCTCATTTTTTTGTAATTTCCCGTGTCCCACTAGACTTCATTTCCTGTTTTCACGGCACAATAATTTGACTTTCATGTGTCACCCTTACAAAAAATCGGCAATCCCATGTCATGCTTTGACCCCAATGAGACCCACAATGCAGTGATTTGTATTCAATATGCCCTCCCCCTTTATTGTAAATTTCATATCCCGCTTGGAATTGCTAGATTTCCAGAAGAACTAATAGGTTAAGCTTATTGTATGCAATCATTTTCCCCCTTTATCTTCTATATTTATATATACCCCACCTGGAATGGCTAGATTTCTAAGAGCACTAAGTATAGCATGCCGTAGCGTTATTTGTTCCTCATCAGAATTTTTAAGTACAGATAATAATTTGTCTAAAACTCCCTCTTCTACCAGCTTTCGACAGTGATCATCTGTGAATATAAAATATGAACATGATATACAATAAATTTTATATTTGCCAGATATATCTATAATAAAATGAAAAAGATGTAAAACCGGATACTTTCACATTATCTGTTGTTAACACTGCACTGATATGTAGCAATTTATAGGTTTAGTTTACTGAAGAATGATGTGGATGTAAAGAGCATGTCTGAAAGATGCTTAAAAATTGCAGTTGCATCAAGTACATTTACCCCACATACATTTTTTTTGCATTCCTCCACAATAGTATTTATTTCTAAAGTCTTATTCTTCGTCCACTTTTTTTGCTATGTAAAATAAAACAAAGGGAAATATAGATAATAGTTAGACATAGCAACCCAATGTCTAGAATTGACATTTTTGTCTTATTTTATAGTCAGTTCTTATTCAATTTACCCTCGTTTTGTAGTGGCAACCTACATTCATCCTGGATGGCCTCTATTATGACCTACTTATTGTATCTTTGTTTGTGGCCTAAACATACATGAAATAATTACAACTGGACTTTAAACAACCAACAATCATTCAATAAATCTTTTTATGAGGTATCAAACTATGACAAAGCTAAACTAAATGACAATTTGCTATGTGTTTTTTCCTTAATTGAGATATATTATACAATACCATTTCTTGCAAAATTTCCTACAGCCAGAGCTCCAGATAACCTTAGATGATCAACATCACTGTCTAACCACTTCACAATCTCATAAAATACGGGACCTTCACTATTCTTAAATAAGGCTTCCATACTCTTGTCTGAAAAATATAATGATATTTATTATCTGTTCTTAAAATGTCCTTGAAATAAAAAGAGTCTTATTTGTAATAATCGCAACTGAATACAATATAACAACTAACTGGTATTTTTTTAGGATACTTTATTTTACATTTAGCCCTTTCCAGCCCATTTTGTGGTGATTCTATTCTTTTTTCATTTTTCTTATGTATAAGAGAAGAGTCAAATCTTACATTGATATTTTATTACATTTTTGTATTTCTTTTTTGTATTCTACTGCAATAATTTGGTATGAATAAGAGAAGAGTCAAATTTTACATTGATATTTTATTATTTCTTTTTTGTATTCTACTGCAATAGTTTGGTATATTTTTAAGGATATATTATTCGTTGAACAGTTTTTGTGCTTCAGGACTTAGCCAGGGGCATTATCTGCATAGCTGATCCACCTACAGGATATACTAAATGATTTAAACATTAATTAAATTTCGGTAATGAATTGGAATATTATGTTCAAGAACTTGTATAAATATGACTTCAAGATTATTTTTTTGTATTTTAAAACAATGAAAATGTAGAGAAAACATAATTAAGTGCATCCTTAAATTCTTGGCGATTCTCATCAGAATGATTTTGTGAAATGAAAAGTTATCAGTTTTGAATCTTTAAGTTGCCAAAACAATTAAAATAAGTAGCATAATTACGCAATATAGATGTTTTCTACTGCCAAGTAAGATGCAATCTTTAGATCAATATATTCTGTTTTTCATAATATAAATTAAAGTGAATAAGTGCACATATGTCATGCATTAACTCTGTGGGTGCTGTTATTTCTGAATTGTTTTAAAATTTTAAGTATTTTAGTTTTCATGTTTCAAAGCTAAATCATTTTAGTTAATAGAACTTGGGCCTAGGATGTTGAGTGCTGTTGGTAGCTGGTCAAATGTATCTATACAGATGATTCCTATATTCTGTATAGCAGGTTATTTTCGTGGGGTGTAAATTTATGCTGATAAAAACAAAATCGACAAAATATATTCAGCCAATTGAAAAGTGCACATGCAAAGTTATTAATAAAAGTTTCGAATCTGTCAAAATTTTTCATATACTTTATTCAATGAAAATCGGGAAATTTTATACCTGCAAAAATAACCCAGTATTCCATATATGTAGGTGCTACAGTCTTAAACTGATGGTCTTACAATCTTATAAATGTAGACAAAACATCACAAAACTAAAGGCTCTAAAGAGCCTGTGTTGCTCACCTTGGTCAACAAAGGACACAGATGGATTCATGACAAAATTGTGTTTTGGTGATGTGTTTTTAGATCTTAACTTAACTTTACTTAACATTCTTGCTGCTTACAATTATATCTATCTATAATGAACTTGGCCCAGTAGTTTCAGTGGAAAATGTTAGTGAAAATCTACAAATTTTATGAAAATTGTTAATAAAATTTACTATGAAGGGCAATAACTCCTTAGGGGTCAATTGACCATTTTGGTCTTTTTAGGTCTTACTTTGCTGTACATTATTGCTGTTTACAGTTTACCTCTATCTCTATCTATTATAGTATTTAAGGTAATAACCAAAAACAGCAAAATTTCCTTAAAATTACCAATTCAGGGGCAGCAACCTAACAATTGGTTATCTGATTCATCTGAAAATTTCAGGGCAGATAGATCTTTACCTGATAAACAATTTCACTTCCTGTCAGATTTGCTCTAATTGCTTGGGTTTTTGAGTTATAAGCCAAAAACTGCATTTTACACCCTATGTTCTATTTTTGGCCATTGTGGCCATCTTGGTTGGTTGGCCGAGTTACCGGACACATTTTTTAAACTAGATACCCCAATGATGATTATGCTTAAGTTTGGTTTAATTCAGCCCAGTAGTTTCAGAGGAGAAGATTTTTGTAAAAGATTACTAAGATTTACGAAAAATGGTTAAAAATTGACTATAAAGGGCAATAACTCCTAAAGCATACCTGTCAACCTCTGAAAATGAAAAGTCAGGTCATGACCTGCATTGAGAAAAAAAATCTCAGGTCATAACGCGTACGACATTTTGCGGGCTCAATTGAAGAACAAAAATATGTTTACATATAATTTATATAGTCAATATGTATATGAAACAGTTAGAACATGTATACAAGTTTATTTCAGACTATTGTTATATTCCATAGTAGCAGACTTGGCATTCTTTAAAAGAACTGCACTTGGTTTCAGTTCATAGCAATGCAAATGTGTATTCATTTTACAAGAAAGAAGAGCACACAGTGTATCCTTATTAAGATCAGCCCTACACTCTGTAGCTATTTTCTTTACTAAAGAAAATGCCCTCTCACTGTCTGCATTGCTGTTTGGCAAAACCAGTAATGTTTTAGCAAGTTTTGACAAAACAAAAAATCTTGGCTTGTTTTCAACTACCACTTTGTTATTTTCAACTGAAAGGGCCCTCTTTACTATTTGGGTGGTTTTAGTTTTTCCACAGGAATAACCTGAAGCTATTTCACAGCTCAGGTAAACAGTCCTACATTTTGACTTTTGGTTACATTGAAAAAGACCGATAAAACCGAAGGTCGCATTACTTCTAAATACCGGAAACAATTCCGGTCAGAAATCCGGGTGAAACGGGTAATGTTAGAAATTCCCGGGACCCGCCGGGTAAAGAAAAACTCCCGGGTGAGAGGTGAAAATAACGGGTGTCACCCGCAAAAAACGGGTGAGTTGACAGGTATGCCTAAAGGGGTCAACTGACCATTTTGGTCATGTTGACTTATTTGTAAATCTAACTTTGCTGAACATTATTGCTGTTTACAGTTTATCTCTATCTATAGTAATATTCAAGATAACCAAAAACAGCAAAATTTCCTTAAAATTGCCAATTCAGGGGCAGCAACCTAACAACGGGTTTTCTAATTCATGTGAAAATTTCATAGCAGATAGATCTTGACCTGATAAACAATTTAACCCCATGTCAGATTTGCTCTAAATGCTTTGGTTTTTGAGTTATAAGCCAAAAACTGCATTTTACCCCTATGTTCTATTTTTAGCCATGGCAGCCATCTTGGTTTGTTTGCCGGGTCACCGGACACATTTTTATACTAGATACCCCAATAATGATTGTGGCCAAGTTTGGGTAAATTTGGCCCAGCAGTTTTAAAGGAGAAGATTTTTGTAAAAGTTAACGACGACGGACGACGGACGCCAAGTGATGAGAAAAGCTCACTTGGCCCTGTGGGCCAGGTGAGCTAAAAACCTTAAACATAACAGATAACTAGAGAATATGATGATTTCTGCGTTGCATGACATTCTATCATCAATACTGAGGTATTTAAGTTCTACAATTATCTGCATCTTTCCAAGATTACTGTTATTCTCAATAAACTTTTAAGCTTTAGTGTCTAGAATACAACAGTTACAATGATTAACATGACTAAATAAAATCCTTTTGAGAACAAAAATCTCACAATGTAATCTAGAGGGAGAGAGGAATCTTACCAGCTTGTTTATAACTCTGTTATGTTCATAAACAGCACCAAAAGAAGAGGCAAAAAAATAAAATAAACAAAAATGTGTATATAGTACACTGATGCCCCACTCGCAATAACATTTTCTATGTTAGTAGTATCTTGAAATTGGGGTCAATTCTCTAATTTGGCATTAACATTAGAAATATCATATCATAGGAAACACGTGTACTAAATTTCAAGTTAATTGGACTTCAACTTCATCAAAAACTACTTTGACCAACAACTATAACCAAAAACTTGAACCTTAAGCCGGACAAGACGTACCAATGAATAGACAGGCTGAAAAACTATCAGACCCACAAACCAAAAAACACAATGCCCTTAGGTGGGGCATAAAAATGAAAGTTTATCAACTAAATTGTATCAATGTTATAACTCCCAAAATACTTACCACCAGTGAGTAAAAGAACTAGCAAATCAGATGCCATTTTGATTGTCTGTTGACTTTCAGTGTCTAATTTGCCAGTCTTTGATTGGATAATCCTGATCAGGTGATTGCTTAAATTTGTCTCTGCCAATAAGTCCTTGATCTCATCTGAAATGAAAAAAAACAATGCAAGTTTCAAATCATGTAAATCCTTCTATTCACTCAAGGAGTTACAGATACAACTAAATCATCAGCCATTCATCAAAGGAAAATAATACAAAACAGTAACTACAAGTTGTCATCAAAGTCAATTGCACCATGTTGCTATGTTTTCAAGAAATTTCTAAACAATATATACCATGCCTGCTATCATTATTACTTTTCTAAATTCATGTAAACCCCGAAATCTGGTTTAAAACCCTAACTTGGCATTTCTTTAAACAATTCATTTTATTATGAACATGTGTACCTAGTTCTATGTTGATGTGACCACTAAGTACCTAAAACCAAAACTTCAACCTATTTCATTTTCATAATGATTGAACCTTGAGATCTTGGTCAGGTGAATGCAGTTTAACATGAGAAAATATTGGGTATGCATCTTTTAAACAGTAAACCAACGACAGCAGCTAGAGGCATCTAGATGGCAACACAGTCTCAAACAATAGACTGGTGTCCAGATACATGTAAAATGTCATTCTCTTAATAGTATGGAATCCATAAAAAATTATGCATAGTTATTGCCAACTAGGACTACATTGAATTGTGAGTTTCAATGCAATAAACGTATTTAATATTTACACTGCACTGGCAATAAAGCAACACTTTAATAACATATCAACCCATAGAATCCAGATTTTTAAACAAGTCTAACCAAAAATGTTTGTAAATACTTCCGTTTTTAGTGTGAATAGTACCAAATTTAACCTCAGATAGATTTCTGAGATGGGGGTATTCATATCAATGAAATTCATGCTAGCCATCAGATCAAAGAAAGACTTACCCCATTCTGACATGTTGATCAACATATCTAGTATAGTATCTGTATGGGCTCCATCATTATCTGACTGTAACAGGTTGACAATAGTATTACATAGGGTAGACTTTACTAATCTGTCTCTACTCACTTCTGGAAAGATAAATACAAGATTTATATTATAAGCATGCTGCCAAGACAAATTAAATTTACTTCTACCAAAATAAGTCAACTAAGGACTACATGTTGCGGTTATGAATATTTTTTACTGAGACCAAATATGGACCATTTATTACAGGTTACTAGTAATACCTTGACAGGAACTCTTAAACTATAGACCAGAAAGGGTTGACTGGTATATGGACAAATATTGTCACCAGGACAATTTCTTATACATCTAGAAAACATGTTCATTTGCAATACACTTTTGAAGGGTTTCATTAAAATCTGGTTAAGGGTTTAGACGAACTTACAGATATATTGTGACAAACAACTCCTATAAACAAAGCATTATAATAAATCTAATGAACATTTATTAGGCTTGAAACAGAATAAAAGTACTTTTCAAACAGGAAATAACAAAATAAAAAAATAAATCTCTACAGCAAGTGAACATCTTCCTTCTGTTGTTTACTCAGAAATTACATCAGTTTAATCATTGAACACAAGTATTACCATATGTCTTCAAAAATATAATAAATTGAATTCTCTAAAAAACGTCTGAAGATAACCAATGATTTGTCAATAAAACATCTCTGAACCATTAATATTCACATCTTGAAATCGTAACAGCTCTCAGAGATGTAAAATCATTACTTGAAGTTAAAATCTTAGCTTAAATGTGAAAATAATGGAAGAAAACTAAATGCCACCTTCTGACAATGTAATCAGATATCTTAAATGTAACAACTGCATCATGGCATAAAAAAATATGTTTTCACTAATTAGAGAAACCTTCCATGACCCTATATTCCCTATGTAAATATTGACCATGAATGATTGACCTCAGAAGTAGTGAAGTATTGTTTGGTTACAACACAGGAATTCCATTGTTTACTTGTTCTGTTTTTCTTGAAATTTATCTTCTCCACAAAACTGCATTGATGTTTTTGTTGGTTGCTTAACATCCAGTGGCAAATATTTCATGCATGTTCAGGACTGCATTAAGGAGTTATTGTATAAGTAATTATTAATAGGAGGATGCTATCGAAACTTCAATTTTTGCTAGCATGAGCTAAATTACACCAACATTTTTATCATGCAAACATCTATTTAAAAAAATTTCTAAATACAGAAAGTGACCAACTTAATGTTGAAGTTGGTGATCCATAATATGGTTTCCTCATTTAGACCAAACATTATAATTTCAAGAGATGTTATAATCTTCCTCCTTTTTTTACAGTACTAGTAACAATAAAGGACTTGCCAAAACGGAACATTACATTTTTTTAACGGCTTTCAATTTTTTTTCTTGAGACGTTACGTAACAAAGAATGCCTATTTATAAGAAGCTTCTTGACACTGTCAGACAAGCATCATGGGTTCAACTTCTGTCTATGTAAGTTTTAAAATGTGCATTTCAGTGTATGGCATTTGTCAATTTAGTGTTTCAAAGCCTTTTACCTCTAATACATTGTTTACAATGATGTTCCTACTACATCTTTTTTTTAAAGAAAAAAATACCTGAAAAGATAGAACTAGCAATGTTTCAAAGCACTCAAAAGGTGCACCAACAGGAAAACATTTATCACTTCTTTTCATCTGTTTATCAGATAAAATCTCAAAATCTTATCATAATATGTACATGTATAATGAAAAATTACCCTTTGCATTCAAAAATAATTCCTAGTTATCAAACAGACAGACTATGCATGTCAGATGCATGATTTGATTGTATCATCTTTGTAGATGAAAGCAAGCTGTTTTACTTCCTTGTTGCATCTATCAATAGACTGACAAGAATCCTTCCTTTACAAAATAGAAACACCAGCATGAGTCATTATTCTGCATTATTCTGCAAATCTTTTAGACTTTGCTTCAAACCTTACCTGACAGTTTATTTGTCTGACTAAACAAAGTTACTGACAGAATCCTGTCACACAGCTAAACTTACTTAAATTAGCAAACCTACTGACAATGAGAATCGTGAACAATAGAGCTAAAACTTATGTGGATAAGCTATCTGAAAACTGACTGCACTATTATGCAGTGCTAATGTTACCTGTGACAGCAAAGTTTTAGAATGCGAGCAAAACTATACATAAACTTAACTTAACCAGAATCAGAAAAAGACGAGCTATATATGTGTAACTAATATATGGAGAATCATGTCATTAAATTACCAGATTCACAACTGATAACCATATTTAACCTTGCAAAATAATTCATAGCTTTCAACAGTAAGGAAATCTAGAACTAGATTCAGAAAATCCTCCATAATGATATCTCTACTTTACCCCAACAATGAAAGATACAGAGATATGTTGAGCAAACCTTACCTGAATCAGAAAGCTAATTTTAAGCTACTGAGGAGAACCATCATCTACTGAGTAAACCTTTCCTGAATAAGCAAGCCTACTGAGAACTAATCTTAACTGGATAAACCTGGTCTGAATCAGAAAGCTACTGAGGTTGGGCCATGCTTAACAATGCAAACCTTCCCTGAATCAGCAAGGCTAATGATGCAAACCATACTACCTAGATAAAACAATCCTAGCATAGTAACTTAGTAGGACCATGCTATACTGAACAACCCTTAGCTGAATAGGTAAACCATGATTTATAGAACAAACATATATGGAATCAGTACCACTACTCAGGAATACCATGCTATAGAGAAATTACATGAATCAACTAAGCTAGTGACTGTCAGGACACCCATGCATACATAGAGCTAACCTTACATGAAAAAGGATAGCTACTGACTTTGAGGAGACCCATGTGACAAAGATCTAGAATACCAGAATCTGCAAATTTAATAACTGTGAGGAGGCTTACCTTATACAAAGTTTATCTTACCTGAATCAGCAAAACTGCTGACTGTGAGAAGAACCATGTTACACAAGGATCTATCAGACAGGTGGTAGGATATATATTGTTCCAACATGTCTAATACTCCTTCCTCTAAAGCTCGCTCTTGGAGACTCTCTAAAAAAATAGATATGTAACAGGTTTAAACATCTTAAATTTTATCTTTTGTATATTATTGTATTTATTTAAATTGCTCCTTTTAAATTATTGTGGCAGTCACATATGATATAATAGATACAATTTGGTATAAGATGCACATCGCCAGACCCCTGCCTACAGACAATTTTCTTAGTTGAATTGTTTCATAGTTTTTATGTTTGGCTTTTATAGCCTACCATATAACATAAGCTTTCTCATTGATGAAGGAAGTATGCTTTCATATAATTGCTTACATCTACTTCATTTGAGTTTTGGTGAATAGTTGTCTCATTGGCAATCATACCACATCTCCTTATTTTCATATTGTAGGTTTTAAAAAGACACCTTTTCCCTCTTTTGAATGTACTATTAGCACATACTTACAACTTCTCGTCCAATCAAATTGCTTGAATTTGCCTTCTAATTTTCATAGTACATACTTTTTCCGTGTACTAAGTAACTACGCATGAATGACCACAAGGGTAAGATTTCATTGTATTGTAATCAAGATATTAGAACAAAAATTGCTACTGGCTATTTTGAAATAAATGATGTGTTCCAAATTTAACTAAATAGTTTGTAATTAGTTTTCAAACAGATTTTTAACATCCTACTAATCAATCTTTTGATCTAAATTTTGTTTTGACAATTAAAAAAGTTTCTTTCATTTAAATAAAGAGTAATAATAATGGTGCTTTATACCTTGATTAAAGTACAACTCAATCTAAAATGTGTAATCCTTTATCTTCCATGCAATTACTTTGTACACAAAAAGAGTCAACCATGAATCTTTTGAAGGGAAATTATTAATAAAGCAATTTGATATATTTAGTCATAAATTGGTCCATAATTGGTTGCCTTATGTCCAGTGACAAATATTTCATGCATATAAACTATCCACTAGACTACCTATGGGTACATACCAGGGGCAGATCCAGCCATTTTTAAAAGGTGTTTCAACCAAAGATGTGGGAGGGGGATCCAACTGTTTGTGATAGTTTTAGGTTTTATGTGAAATAAAAAAATGTGTTCAAGAACCTAAAGCTTTCACTGCAATTTAAGAATTGTCTGCTCTTGGTCAATTCATTTTGTCATCTTACCATGTAAATAAGTACATGTATAGTACAACAACGCTTCGTTCATATCAATAAACATACTTACACCAGCAGCTACCTTCTTTACATTCTAAAGTCAAGGGCCTTTTGAAATCCCATTTTTACAATGATATTATAGCGAGTAGATTTACAAAACTACGTAAATGAGCTACATCCAGTCAGCCAAAACATATCAATAGACTAATTACAGGATTACTCAAGTTGTAAATATGTGCTAAATTGGATATTGTATAGAAAGGTATATACTATGAAAATAAGAGCTTGGGGCACAGCCCCTCGCTCTAATTTTCATAGTATATACCTTTCTATACAATAACCGAGACTTAGTTTCATTTCTGTTCATTCTTGTGAACACTGTATTCAAATTGACTGAAGATAATTGATTACTGAATTGTTTTCCTTTCTACCTTATATAGCATTCAGTTCTAAAATATTAATACTTTTTACAATTTCATGCCCTAAGGAAGTTTTGTAATTCTATTATTAGTGTACCTATTTTGGTCTCTGTTCTTTATATAACTGTGACTAATATATAATTTAAATTGCAATTAGCCTTTTGTTACCTCAAATATGTTTATTAATAGTTTAAGTGGTATGAGCATTTTGGTTTTAGAAACTGAAAATGAATATATAGTAAAAGGAATAAATGAAATAAAAATTGTATAATTTAAAATCTACACAACTTTAAACTGAAACTAATTCCTGGCTATTTTACAGAGAACTAAAACTAAGTTAATATTTTCTGCAAAGCACTACCAATTGCTGTAAGCACATTACTTGTGTATGTATGATAAATCCAAAGTACTTTATAGGTAATTTATTCTGATCTGATGAGATGTAAATGCTTCAAGTACTACATATTGGTATACTATTTTGTCAGTTCTTGAATGTATTATTGTAGATAATTAGGCCAGACCATTTTTTTATGTGTTTTTTTTTACTACATGTAGTTGGTAGATTATGTTTTTGCTGATCTTCAATGATCAAAATGTATTTGTAAGTAAAAGACTTCCCAATTCTGTTCTTATGGAAGCAGCCTATAGGTACTATCAAAAGTTCTTGCATAACACAAGAGTTCCATACATGAATTTATGAAACATTTCTCTCTTGATGATAAGAATTAAACAAACCAATCAATCCCTATAGTATGAATATACCCCCCCTAAAAACACGACCAGAAAAAAAATTGTTGATCTGAAAGGTCATATTCTAGTTCTCCATTTCCTTATGATATAGAGTGCACAAAGGTGAATGGCTTTGGAGTATAAATGCTAAGATTCTGTCTGTTGATTTATGTATATTTCAAATTAGGTTTTAATAGTGTGTACTTTTCTTAAATCTACTCTAAAAATTCATAAAATATAATTTCATGTTTTTTGTGCTGGACAGACATTTCAAACTAAAGGTGTTTTTTTCTTCTTCTGATTCATGAATTAGATGAGTTTAGCAAGTTTTCCATAACCCTGTATAACTGTATCAGTATGTAAGTATATCAATCAGAAATAGAATGTATACTATTTATACTGGATGACATGTATATCCTTGTATTATAGGTGACAAGGTCATGTTAGAATCCAGCAAAGTCTGCAGATTCTATTATAATGATTAAGTACACCAAACATAACATGAACACTAGCTACTCTATTGCAGATACTAGAATTATACATGAGAAAATTATTGAATATTAAATCCAAAGATATCTTTAAACTGCTTATTTGAAAAATGTAAAACTTCCATTCAAAGCTAGCCATAGGGCTCTGATACTTACCATGCAGAATTTACAGTAATAGAAAACTAGAATACAAAAAAAGAAGGATGGGACACAGTCCGACACACACAGGGAAGGAGTTTTGACTATCATAGAAAATATATAATCAGTCAGGTAAGGTCAGAAAGCTTATCTTCAGCACTGCGGCCCCAATCAGCCTATCAGGGAGCAGTTCTCTATCTTAGATAATGTCTTACGTGTCTTATGTATGGATCATCAAAGTTTTATGTGACTTTACCATGTGTATTAGTAAGATTTAGTAGAAATCCACAAGCTATGGTACGGAGTCTGTCTGCTCCCTCCTCTTCACTCTTTATCTTTGACTTTAGAAGAGACAACAGCTTGGCCATTCCATCAAAAGAATCAACTGCATTTCTGCCCTCATCTAAAAATATGAAAAAAAAAAGATTGTTGGCTTAACTGATATTGATATGGATTCTTTCTGTTAGTGGAATCTGAAAACATTTTTTACAAATACCATTTCAAATTGTGTCTTTCTAAAAGTGACATTTGAATTCTGCAACACATGAAGGTAAACTGATTTTAATAAAAGACGACCTACCCTATAAAACTCCTTTTGTTGAAGATTTAAAAGAATTTGATAAAGTATCCTTAACTGAGATACAGTTATGTGTATCAAATTGCTTGATGCTATTCTCATCTTTCTTTTTTTTATACCAATTTTCATGGATTGGTGAAAAATCATAATTTTGAGGAGAGTTGATTACTATGTTTTGCCTGCATACAAACCTATTGTAAATTTCTAGTACATTGAACATTTAAATTCATGGTTCACAATTACATATACCACTGAAACGACAATATTTGGTATTCTGTGAATAATAACATCCATAGTTATCAGGATTTCAAAGTTGTCTGAATTGAGAATAGAATGTATTATTCATACGCAAGTATAGAAGCGGAAGTCAAATTCCTTAGCCAGCCAATATATCTGTCACACAAAGTTCATTATTTAGACATAGCTTTATAAATGGCTCACCCCATAATGAAGCATAGCTATTTATTTATAAGTGGGAAATCTACTTCTATATCAAGATGACCACTTCATCTTTGAGTTTATTTATAAGGTATCAGTATCCGATCATATAAAATTTATGAACAGACCATGAATATCATAAAACTTATAACATATTATTGGTCAACTTCGGAAACCAAAGAAAAATAATTGACTTTTTATGAAATTTTATAGGCTATACAAATGTGATTTTATTATACAGTGAGGTTCAATCTGCCTTTTTTTTAATTACCATAATTTTCAATATAATCTATTAGTTTTTCAAAGACATCTTCACTAGCCAAGGTTTACGATCCACTCCCCTCCTCTCTGGATTGACAGGATAGTAACCCTTGGCTAGCAAAGAAGAGTGTATGAGTCAACAGATAATTCCATACAGAAAAGAGGCAGACTATAAGCTCATCTTATTGCATATGTCATATCATTATATGATTTAAATCATATAAATATTTGTATAACTTATAATTAGGCCACAAATTATGATTAATATGTAAGAATGATGGCAATCAAAGGAAAAAAATATAAAACCAGGAAGTTAAATAGATAAAGAAGTATGTGATGGACATTAAATCAGCAAGACTTCCTGGAGGAGTTCTAAGGTTATCTGGTAACATTAACATGTTAAAATGATATAAATCTGATCATAATTTACTTACAAATCAATGAAATCTTAGATTTATGCAGTTTTTCTGATAATCAGAAAAATTAATTGTCTCTCTATTTGATTCAGATCTGCATTATTTCCTATCATGCATGTACTGGTACATATCTGTACCATTATATCATAATGACATCAGGGGCGTAGCTACCCGGAGGCACGACAGCACGTGCATCCACGTCGTTTTCACAAAAAAAAAAAAAAAAAAAAAAAAAAAAAAAATCAGAAGAGAGAGAGATGATTTCGTCAATCGGATCGGAGCCTGTTGGTGTCTTTTCCGTCTATCCCGGATATTAGTTTGACAACCTAGTTACAAGTTTTGATGAAGCTGTTCATTCAGAAAAAGATCGTAGCTCCGAAGTTGCGTGCACATTGATTCGGCATGCAAAAAAAGAAATGGCAAAATAAAAATTTATAGATTGTCAATTTGAATGTTAAAGGAAACACCTATGTTGTCACTTTAAATTTTTTTAATTGACGAAATGTCATTAAATAACGACATTTGGTTTCAAAATAAAAAAAAATTTGGAGATTATGACAAAATCGGAAGGTTACTTGTATCTTTTACAAGATTTTTACTTTTGAATTTGTAATACTCAGTCTAAGATATGTAGTTTTGGAGCACATTTTACAGTGTACAGTTCATCAGTTTGGAATGAGATGTACCAATCGGCATTAGAATTATCAGATCCCTTCGATATCGTTGAAAATATGCCGAGGCGATGTGGTTGACAGACTACCGGAGCCAATCACCCTGCAACCACGCCAAAACAGTATTGGAAAGTCTCATTATTTTTTGCGTTCATAGACCATATGATAAGGCAACTGGAGAGTGGAGTCGGGTCAAGTTATCAGAAAATCGCTTCTTTGTGCTGTATCTGCTTCATCGTGTTGTAAGAAATATCACAAACGAACAAATCTCAATATTGAAACATACGAAACTGACCTAGCATGTAATTTTGAAGAATTCAATTGGGAGGTCGCTCGATGCCGAACACGTACGCTGGTTTATAACATCTCGCGAGTGCTACCATGCCATGATGGCCCTGAGATCTATTAGTCACGGTACTACGTATGTAATTGAAAACAAATGTACGATCAACAATAAACAACGAAAGTTACATAGCATTACTGCATATTCATCGGGATTTCAGTGTGAATGTTGACAAAGTAATAGAGAAGTTTGTTTCTGCCCAGACCCGAAGAGCAGATTTTGGACAATTTTGAGTAAATTCTTTATCACAAATATGTGTTGTTTATGTATTACTATATTCAGAAGATTTATTAATAGTTTTACATTCATAAATTTTTATCTACATATAGCTCCTCTTTTAACCGTTCTATGACCGAAAACCGGAAAAAAATAAATTCTGCATAATAGGGTCCCAAAATTTTTAGTTGCTTCCACATCGTTTCGTTCTAGCTACGCCCCTGGACATTAATGATGATGGTCATAAATGGGAGTAATCTTAAGTTAGTATTTAGGAAATTAGAGAATATAATAAGGCAAATCTAAATAAAAAAAAATGTTTTTCATTTTTTATATAGATTAGACCGTTGGTTTTCCTATTTGAATGGTTTTACACAAGTAAAATTTTGGGCCATTTATAGCTTGCTGGTCGGTGTGCGCCAAGGCTCTGTGTTGAAGGCCCTATAATGGTTTACTTTTATAAATTGTGACTTGGATGGAGAGTTGTTTTATTGGCACTCATATATCATCCCTTATATCTATTTACATAATTTGTGTGTTCCCCACCCCCTATTACATTTCACCTTCTATACACTGAGACAAAAAAAAAGTTTAAAATATAGCAAACCAGATGCTCCGCAGGGCGCAGCTTTATATGACCGCAGAGGTTGAACTCTGAACGGTTGGGGCAAGTATGGACACAACATTCAAGCTGGATTCGATCAGCTCTAAATTTGGATTGTGATTAAATAGTTGACACAGTATAGGTTTCTGACACAGAATGAATGTAATCTAATGAACTTAAAATATTTTTTTTGCCTTTGAGCAATTCACTTTGCTGTTGAATATTAATCCTCTCAAAAAAATGTTTGAAGAAATTTTCTTTTCATTTATGAAATCTGAAATGAGAAAAAATTTACCCCCCCCCTTTTTATTTCACTTCCCCCTTTCCCTTTTCCCAAAACTGATCTCAGTTCAAATTTCTAATGGAGTTTGCAACAATAACTACTCATTTAAATACATCATAAAATATTAAAATGTAAAATAAAGTGCTTGTAATGTTATCACTGAATGGTAAAGATTGTTTTAATTTATCAGTTGGTAGTAAAAGTGAATATACATTGTATATTGTATAAAACAATGATTTAAGTTGATTCAACTACTATTCTGGACAAAGAAAAATAACTCCAATTGAAAATTTCTTGCTATTGCACAATATTGTGCAATTAGATATTTCTCGCTATTGCGCAATACTGTGCAATTGAAAATATTTGCTATTGCACAATACTGTGCAATTGAAGATTTCTTGCTATTGCACAATACTGTGCAATTGAAAATTTCTTGCTATTGCACAATACTGTGCAATTGAAGATTTCTTGCTATTGCTGAATACTGTGCAATTGAAAATTTCTTGCTATTGCTGAATACTGTGCAATTGAAAATTTCTTGCTATTGCACAATACTTACTATAATAATTTTGGATCCTGATTTGAACCAACTTGAAAACTGGGCCCATAATCAAAAATCTAAGTATATGTTTAGATTCAGCATATCAAAGAAGCCCAAGAATTCAATTTTTGTTAAAATCAAACTTAGTTTAATTTTGGACCCTTTGGACTTTAATGTAGACCAATTTGAAAACGGGACCAAAAATTAAGAATCTGCATATACAGTTAGATTTGGCATATCAAAGAACCCCAATTATTCAATTTTTGATGAAATCAAACAAAAAAAAAGTTAATTTTGGACCCCGAATTGGACCAATTAGAAAACTGGGCCAATAATCAAAAATCTAAGTACATTTTTAGATTCAGCATATCAAAGAACCCCAAGGATTCAATTTTTGTTAAAATCAAACTAAATTTAATTTTGGACCCTTTGGACCTTAATGTAGACCAATTTGAAAACGGGACCAAAAATTAAGAATCTACATACACAGTTAGATTCAGCATATCAAAGAACCCCAATTATTTAATTTTTGATGAAATCTAACAAAGTTCAATTTTGGACCCTTTGGGCCCCTTATTCCTAAACCTTGTGTTTAAATTTCATAGATTTCTATTTACTTATACTAAAGTTATATTGCGAAAACCAAGAATAATGCTTATTTGGGCCCCTTTTTGGCCCCTAATACCTTAACTGTTGGGACCTTAACTCCTTAAATCCATCCCAACCTTCCTTTTGTGGTCATAAACCTTGTGTTAAAATTTCATTGATTTCTATTAACTTATACTAAAGTTATTGTGCGAAAACCAAGAATAATGCTTATTTGGGCCCTTTTTTGGCCCCTAATTCCTAAACTGTTGGAACCAAAACTCCCAAAATCAATCCAAACTTTCCTTTTGTGATCATAAACCTTGTGTCAAAATTTTCAATTTTTGCGGTCGTATAAAAAGGATAAAAATTGTTAACCAAAACTAGTAGATATGAATATGCCTCTTTGAATCCTTGATTGCTCTTCCCTTATTCCCATATCAACCATTTTCATTGAGTAGTACTTTCAGTTAGTCTTCAAAAGAAAGCAATTACTGGCCAAAGTTGTGACTACATGAAATATCTTTTATCGTACATAATCAGCTATTCTATTGAGATGAGAGTTTCTGTTACTCATGCACTTAATGATTAATCAAAAGAACATTCTTTGATCAAATCAGGAGAAGCTTATCTTATGCTGCACTGGGTAAAGTCTTACCAGAAGTTTTGTGCATGGACTAGCATTATTTAATGATGTACATTATATCATTCATCAAGTTTTTAAAGGTTAAACAAATTCCATTTCATGAAAATAGAATTTCAAGTTTTACTACATTCTTCATAATGTTCACTGAGTGGATAAGAATAGACAATAAAATGATAATTTCCTGATAGAAAGCAACAAATACTATTCAGACATTCCTGAACTTCTAACTGCTTGCTGTGTCAAGGTTCAATCGCATCATTAGAGTATCTTTGAACAAATGGAGAATATGTCCCATGGACACAGATGATGCCCCGCTTGCATACAACATTATAAAGGGATATAACTCAAGTAGAATAAAAGTGACCCTTACCAAATTTGTACTTGATCTGAGCATGGAAGTAATATTTAAATATTCAATACTACTTCCATGATCTGAGTGTTGTGATAATAAGTATTGTGTATAGGTTTCTTAATGTTTGTTTGGGGCAAACTAAAGTAAGTAACAGAAATTAAAAATTTTGCAATTTTTCGATTTATAAATGGGAATATCCGGATAATGGTTAAAGTGACACCACAAAAATGCAACTTAATTTATGTTTTGTGGTAATACACATTGTGTATAAATTTCATAACACTTGGTTGAGGCAAACTTAAGTTAGAAAACAGAAACTAAAAATTTTGCAATTTTTCCATTTATAAAGGGGCATAACTCTAGAACACTTAAAGTGACACCACCAAAATTCAAACTTGATCTGTGTTTTGTGGTAATAAGCATTTATATAAGTTTCATAATATTTGGTTGAGGCAAACTCAAGTTAGAGAAGGGAAACCAAAGGAGTAAGTTCGGTAAGGGCCATATTTGGCCCCAATTATAAAGTTCATAGTTACAAGACAATAAATGCTTTAAGTTGCCTTAAAGACATGTGAGAAAGTTAAACAGAACTGTTTTTTGTCAAAGTTTAATTCTTACACGTTGATTTTTACATCCCAAAAAGGTCAAGATACGGGATTTTTGTGAAATTTGACAAAATCAGCTGAATTCTACCAAATAAAGGACCAGGAAACATAGAGCGCAGGCGTCGACAAGCTTAATATTCAAATAAGACATGTGAAATGTCTTCACAAACATTATTTTAAAAGATCTTTGTGTAGACGTATGCGCTCTATGTTTCCTGTCCAGTAATCTATGGAAATTTACCCATTTTCATTGATTTTTACGTGAAAAATCAATACGAGTACAACTTGTGACGTCATAATGAAACGCAGAAACGCGAAATTTTCAATAAAATGGCTTATATCATATCTAGTCAATGTATTAGCTATAATTTATCGTGATATTGGTAAATAAATCCGAATTTGAAATTTACGCTAAAAAAGGGGGCCATTTTAGGACCTTATCGAACATACTCCTTTGGGACGTACGCACAGATAGACAAAGGTAAAACTTAATACCCCTCCGCTACTGCGGGAGCATAACTAGAATATGTCCTCACTCTACCAACCCTATCAGATCAGATTATCATGTTCAGACTTTGGTGAAATCATGGACATCACATATATCTAATTAGTTAACATTCTAATGAACATATGTACTTAGATTCAAGTTGAAGTGACCACATATTTGTTTTTCGTTTTTGTTGTTGTTTATATTATATAAATAAGGCTGTTAGTTTTCTCGTTTGAATTGTTTTACATTGTCTTATCGGGGCCTTTCATAGCTGACTATGCATTATGGGCTTTGCTCATTGTTGAAGGCCGTACGGTGACCTATAGTTGTTAATGTCTGTGTCATTTTGGTCTCTTGTGGACAGTTGTCTCATTGGCAATCATACCACATCTTTTTTATACAACTTTATGGTAGTCTAACTTTAACCTACCATCAAACAAAACTTTAACCTGATACGACGGGCATATAGACATCCAGACAGGAAAACAAACCTCATATCCACTATCCTTTACATAAAAAGATAGGTAATAGCTTTTGGATGTATCTGAATGGATTTGTCTGTCTATGACACATGAATCTTTTCAAGTTATCAAGAATGGTAAACAAATATATATAATGAGTCTGTTTAATTAATAACCAGCCTTGGCCCCGGGTATAGTCTAGACACATGGTATAGACACTTGCTCATTATTTAAAGATCTAGGTAGAAATACAAGTCTTTAAATGATGTTTAAGTTTCACTAAAATAATGATACAGGTGTTCCTGCTCATATGACAGTAGGATTTAACATCAGCTTCTAGCTGCAGCTTTGAGATTAGAAAATAATTGAAGGTGCTTTTGCAGCAGTTGGTGGCCCTCTATTAATTACCATAGTGCAGGGAACACAAATGTCAGGCATATCAAAAAGAACTTCAATGTTAACAGACCAAAACAGAACCAACTCGTCACTCCTGTAATTCAAAGGTTTTCTTTTGTTGCTATATCATATTTGTTTTTGTTCATTATTTTGTACATAAATCAGGCTGTTAGTTTACATGTTTGAATTGTTTAACATTTAATTAATTCTATGCAAATTCTTTGCAATGGCATTAATTAGACTCGCATCTTTACCAGTAATCAGTGGTTTGCAATAAAAGATGCACCAATTAATTTCTGCAATTACAGAAGTATTGTTTAGCTCCCTCACTACAGGAATGCATCTGCTATCAACAGTTTCAGAAGTTGTTTATTTCCAGAAACTTAATTTTATGCCTAAATCAGAAAAAACTTCTTTGATATATATTACATATCATACAAAGTGTATCAAGTGCACCTAAAAAGTTTTGCATATAATATAAGTCAGGATGGAACTCCTTTGAACAGACTGTTCTCGAAAAGTAGTGGATTCAACCACCAAAATTTGCAAACAACCGGCACTATTTCAGTTTTTTTAAATAGAAATGATGTTGAAAACCAGCATATTTCCCTCAAGGACTACCAGGGGGAAAAAGAATTCAAGAACTGTGTCTGAATACATTGATCAATTAAGTTAAATTTAGTAAAATGCTATATAAATGGCATCAACCAATCCTTGTTAACCCATATATCCCACACAAACAGACAATCACAGTTCTGCTTTTAAATATAAGTATATAGTCAAACTAATGTGAATTCCATCTGTACTTTCTCAAGCCAATCAAGGTTTAATGAATTAAGACTGGCACTACCAGTAACATCACAATCATCAACTGTTGAAACTCTTTCTTATAGATTTTCTATGATAAATTCATCTGTGTTGATACATATAAGCTAAAAGGAAAGAAACTATTAACTTTTCCTGTCTAGAAATTAGAGGCTTTCTGTGAAATTATATTGTTTATCAGACTGTCGTCTAGAAGTACAAATCCTAGTAATAACAAAGTTGACATTTAAGATAGTTAGAAACTAGAGGCTCTCAAGAGCCTGTGTCGCTCACCTTGGTCTATGTGCATATTAAACAATGGACACAGATAAATTCATGACAAATTGTGTTTTGGTGATGGTGATGTGTTTGTAGATATTACTTTACTGAACATTCTTGTTGCTACAATTATCTATATCTATAATAAACTTTGCCCAGTAATTACAGTGAAAAATATTTTCTTAAAAATTAACAATCAAAGAGCTGATAGCTCTGAAGTGGAAGAAGGTGAATAAAAGGTAACTTGAATTACCATAAAAGCAGCCCCACTTACCCAGGCTGCTTTGTTCCATTATCGTTAAAATGTATTTTTTTTCTTCAAACAAGAAAAGGTCATAAGTACATGGATTTCCCATCCGTACAATCATTTTCTATGTTCAGTTGACTATGAAAATTAGGTAAAATCTTTAATTTGGCAGTAATTAAGAAGATCATATCAAGAGGAACACATGTGTACTAAGTTTCAAGTTGATTGGATTTCAACTTCATCAAAAACTACCTCGACCATAAACTTTATAACCAGAAGCAGGACGGACGGACAGACTAGAAAACATATTGCCCATAAATGGAGCATAAAAATAGTAAGACTTGTTACATACCTGCCAACTTTTGAAAGTTCCCATATGGGTTTTTACTGCACAACAATTTTAAAGGTTACAATTTTTAGCGACGTATTTTGCAAGATCTGGATTGTCTAGAAAAAGTGTCATATTTGTATGATGAACTTACATGCCTTTTCCTTAAGTCTGTTTGCATGATTCTAGTTATATATTAAATCGGTAGAAAAAATATACATGAAGCTAGCAGACCAGGGTTTATTTTCCAGATTAAGAATATTAGATGCTTGTTGAAATTTCCAATTTTGAATTATGCACAAAGATGGACCTTTAACAGGTTGGGAACAACACTCCAAATGAGGGTAACCTAACTGGAAGATCATCACAACCCACTGTAAAAAATGAACACAAAATAGAATTTTTCAATAAAATGCTGAAAATAGGCTTTAAAGAATTAAAATGCATTGCAAAAAACAAATATATCATTAAATAAATTTAAGTAGAATATTCCTGTGATATTCCTTTTCATATTGGATACAAATTTTATTGAGTCTACTGCAGACACTTTGTAGTCAAAGTGTTTCAACTGAGGTACTACACAGGCGTCAAAAGGCGTCATTATGGAGTAAAGGGGGTGGCGTCAAAAAGCGTCATTATGGAGGAAAGGGTTAAGTACTGAATGGTCAAAACATCATGTTTTTTTATCGACATAAATTTTGTCATAAATGTAACCAAATGATGTAGAAATTGTGTTTTTTCTTCAAATTTCCATCAAATTGTAATGTTTATAGTTCCATTATTGCCTCTCTATTTGAATAAAATAAAATAATAAGAAGAATCTGTTTCTTGTTTTGTTTTGTTTTTGACAAATGATTGTTCACTGCTAGCAAATGAATCATTATATTTATATATCTTATCTGTATATATTTTTGTTCATGTCTTCATCTCCTTATCATTTGTAAATGTATAGACAAATAAGAAAGAAATAAGCTCCACATGTATATTTGCAACATCGTAAATTAATTAAAAGTAAATTCTGATGTAAACAAAATTATAATATAAACTTCAATTTAATCCTTGAAAGGAGGTCTAGATTGCTAAAATAATTTATAAATTTTAATTTTTTTATTTGTCCAAAATCATTTAAATTCATTTAATCAACATCCTTTTATGATTATTTGATTAAAATATTAATCATTTATAGTCTTTTTACAATTTACATTTTTAAAAGCAAAATAACTGAAAACAGGATAAAACAAAGGGAAGTAACAAAAAAGTATTTCAATATTCCCAATACACATCATTTTGATAACACAACGGCAGTTAGCCGGAGGTAAACATCGTTGATTACCAGTATGTTTGACACCCAAGCTGTCAAGTGAAGCCATATAATTATACATCTTCTTTGATGTTCAGGTAAAATTTAACACAGGTGTCAATTACACCCGTACAGTAGTAAGAAATGATCAAATAGGGCGTCTGAAAAAATTCATACACGGGAGTTTTTTCTCCTAAACGGGAGGTTCACATGTATGTTACGAAGGGCATCTAATTCACATGACAAAGGAAAACCATGAATAAAGACAACACTTTATATATCCTTTTTATTTATATAAAAACAAAATCTTCTTGTCTGCAGGATTGCAAATTCGTAACTTCAAGGGCGAACTTGTAAACAGGGCGAGTTGTCCCGATACCAAATTCACGCATGCGTAATACAAATATCTACAGTTAAACCATCCTGTTACAAGTAAACAAATAACGTTCATGTGGATGAGATGAAATCTAATAATTTACATAAATAAAAGGGTCATATTTACGATAGTGATTGTTTTACAATCATAATTTACAAATTAAATGATTCAGATGCCTAATCATGACGTGTAAAAATCGGTGTCAGGAATCTAAGTTGTTTTGAAATTGTAATACACGAAATGAATGCGGCATACGGAGACTCAATGCCAATGGTCAGCCCCTTAAGTCTTCAGAAGACTTGACGTCTTCTTCCACTAAAAATTTACAAAAATTTATGAAAATTGTTAAAAATTGACTATAAAGGGGGATAACTCCTTAAAGGGTCAATTGAAAATTTTGGTTATGTTGACTTAATTGTAGACCTTTCTTTGCTGAACATTATTGCTGTTTACAGTTCATCTCCATCTATAATAATATTCAAGATAATAACCAAAAATTGCAAAATTTTATTTAAAATTACTATTTTAGGGGCAGAAACCCAACCAGGGCTTGTCTGATTTGTCTGAAAATTTCAGGGCAGATAGATCTTGATCTGATAAACAATTTTATCCCTTGACAGATTTGCTCTAAATGCTTTGGTTTCAGAGATATAAGCCAAAATCTACATGTCACCCCTATGTACTATTTTTAGCCATGGCGGCCATCTTGGTTGGTTGGCTAGGTCACGCCACAGAGTTTTTAAACCAGATACTCCAATGATAATTGTTGCCAAGTTTGGTTAAATTTGGCCCTGTAGTTTCAGAGGAAAAGATTTTTTTAAAAGAAAACTAAAATTTTGGAAAAATGGTTAAAAATTGACTATAAAGGGCAATAACTCCTTAATGGGTCACTTGACAATTTTGGTCATGTTGACGTTTTTGTAGATCTTATTTGCTGAACATTCTTGTTGCTACAATTATCTATATCTATAATAAACTTTGCCCAGTAATTACAGTGGAAAATATTTTCTAAAATTAACAAAAATTTATGAAAATTGTTAAAAATTGACTATAAAGGGGGATAACTCCTTAAAGGGTCAATTGAAAATTTTGGTTATGTTGACTTAATTGTAGACCTTTCTTTGCTGAACATTATTGCTGTTTACAGTTCATCTCCATCTATAATAATATTCAAGATAATAACAAAAAATTGCAAAATTTTATTTAAAATTACTATTTTGGGGGCAGAAACCCAACAAGGGCTTGTCTGATTTGGCTGAAAATTTCAGGGCAGATAGATCTTGATCTGATAAACAATTTTATCCCTTGACAGATTTGCTCTAAATGCTTTGGTTTCAGAGATATAAGCCAAAATCTACATGTCACCCCTATGTACTATTTTTAGCCATGGCGGCCATCTTGGTTGGTTGGTTAGGTCACGCAACAGAGTTTTTAAACCAGATACTCCAATGATAATTGTTGCCAAGTTTGGTTAAATTTGGCCCAGTAGTTTCAGAGGAAAAGATTTTTTTAAAAGAATACTAAAATTTTTGAAAAATGGTTAAAAATTGACTATAAAGGGCAATAACTCCTTAATGGGTCACTTGACAATTTTGGTCATGTTGACTTTTTTGTAGATCTTACTTTGCTGAACATTCTTGTTGCTACAATTATCTATATCTATAATAAATTTTGCCCAGTAATTACAGTGGAAAATATTTTCTAAAAATTAACAAAAATTTATGAAAATTGTTAAAAATTGACTATAAAGGGGGATAACTCCTTAAAGGGTCAATTGAAAATTTTGGTTATGTTGACTTAATTGTAGACCTTTCTTTGCTGAACATTATTGCTGTTTACAGTTTATCCCTATCCATAATAATATTCAAGATAATGACCAAAAACTGCAAAATGTTCCTTAAAATTACTAATTTGGTGGCAGCAACCCAACAACAGGTTGTCTGATTTGTCTGAAAACTTCAGGCCAGATAGATCTTGACCTAATATACAATTTCACCCATATCAGATTTGCTCTAAATGCTTTGGTTTCAGAGTTATATGCCAAAATCTACATTTTACCCCTATGTTCTATTTTTAGCCATGGCGGCCATCTTGGTTGGTTGGCCGGGTCACACCAAATATTTTTTAAACTAGATACCCCAATGATGAATGTGGCCAAGTTTGGTTAAATTTGGCCCAGTAGTTTCAGAGGAGAAGATTTTTGTAAAAGTTAACAACGCTGGACACTGTACGCAAAGTGATGAGAAAAGCTCACTTGGCCCTTCGGGCCAGGTGAACTAAAAAGGGGGGATTGATCAGCAAGCTACTTAATTAGCATTAAATAAAATTCCAAAATGGAAGGGGTTTCATAAATTCATGCAGTGTTCTAGCATTTGCTGCTGTTGCAAAACATTTATTAAAGGAACTTTAGAAATGACCTTTTTATTTTTACTTTCGGTAAAGACATCTACAGCTTTTTCATCAAATGGTCAATGTATTAACTCTTACACCTTAACATTGTTCAAATAGAAAACCAAAGTGGTTATTAGATATAAAAATAACATGCAGTATGATTGCAAATGAGACAACTTTCCACCAGAAACCAAATGAAATAGAAGTTAGTAACTATATAGGTCACTGTCAAGCCTTCAACAATGAGCAAAACCCATACCTCATACCCCTGGTGGTCAGCATTCTTGCATAACTATTTACATGTCAATTTAGCTTATATTTGCAGGAGTTTGATTTACTGTTAACATACAATATAGATAGTTATTACAGCAGTCTATGTGTGACATTTGATTATACTGGACACTTGCAGGAAAATTACATCATATGTGTACAGATTATGCTGTAACAAAAAATTACATAAAATACAAGGATTTTACTTAAAGATTAACTATAGTGCTAAATAATTATCTTTCCTGATGTTAAAACAAAATAAAAACAGAACATTTATCTAATCACTTTCCATGTATTCAGTTAATTACATATTTAAGATTGGTAATGAGTTTTCTTTAAAAGAAATTTTTTCAACCTTGGGAAATAAATGGGTGTATAAAAGTTTGTTACAAAACAAAACTGGTTTTATACTGATTGGTTTTCAAATCGTTAACTTTAATTAAGATTCTAAAATGAGTGAATTAACAGCAATTACAGAGCAATGTTGCAAAAATTGTTTTGTATTTTCTAATCTTTTAAAAGTTTGTTCAACCCTCAAAGAATAACACATTCACATCCTTATTTTAGACAATGTGTATGCATCACTAGCAATGCTCAGCAATAACTTATACCCATAAGGCCTACCTAATTGCAGCTAAAACTTATTATATCCAACTTAATAGGTTGACAAGCAATACCAAGAAGTACAATAGTTTTTAGAAGTCTCCATTGGGAGATGATATATAAAAGAATGGAAAGTCTCTGTATTAGTGCATTGATTATTATTTCATTGAGAAAATGGGTTTAAATATAAATTATAACTGGTACTGGAAGCACAGTATTTGATGGTACCAATCCTATTAATTACTTGTATCATTGCACAAATTAATACCAAGTTCTGATTTTCTATGTAGATTGTCTTTAAGAACTGTTAAATGATGACATTGACAATGGAAATGGGGAATGTGTCAAAGAGACAACAACCCAACCAAAGAGCAGAAAACAACCAAAAGCCACTAATGGGTCTTCTGTTCAACACAGCGAGAAAATACTACCATGGCTTAAAATAATCCTGATAAAATCATTTTTAGTTCTAAGGATTATGTGGAATAGTAAAAGAACTGGCATCACATAATGTACAATAATATTCATTAGAAACTTACATATTCACCAGAGAGATACCAGTAAAACTACTTAAAATAAGCCTGCTGTTCCTTCCTCCAGGAAGATAATTGTTCGCTAATGGTTTCTAACAAAACACTGTTATGTAATTTCACAAGCATGCAGGACATTGTTAAGAAGCTTTATGTGACCTATATATTGACGGGAAAAATATGATACAAATGTAAGGGATGATTCATAAATTGTGTGTGTTTTATGCATTACATGGTACTAATAATTTTTAAATCTGTGTGAACTCAGTTGATGAACCACAGCCTGAAACCACTTTATGAATAACATTTTTCTAAGGTACCCAAACAGACATGAAGATACTAGAGCCAACATAATAGTTTTCTTAGGGTTTGTACGTTGCAGTGTAAGATAGTGTTCACTGTACAGTTACCAGTTGATTATAAAATGTTTGTACGTTGCAGTGTAAGATAGTGTTCACTGTACAGTAACCAGTTGATTATAAAATACACAATGTCTTTTATAATCATGATTACATTTTTATTAGTTAGTTCAAAATACTATCAGCACATTACAAAAGTTTGT
This sequence comes from Mytilus edulis, assembly GCF_963676685.1. Lineage (NCBI taxonomy): Eukaryota > Metazoa > Mollusca > Bivalvia > Mytilida > Mytilidae > Mytilus > Mytilus edulis. The sequence goes on along the minus strand of NC_092352.1, from coordinate 38,220,846 downwards.
TTGTAACAGTGATAAATATAATTTTTTGATATCGCAATAACATAGGATTCAATAAGCCATGAATCTGAACACATCAAAACTAAAAGAGAGCCCCACTTGTGGTATTTGTCAATGACAAAAGTTTTTTAAAAGCGGTATATATATATACGGTCGGTAAAGCGGTATACTACCGTACTGTTGCCTTTATTTAGCAGTATAGCAGTTTGAAAAATATTTGTCTTTCCTGATAGGAACATAAATAAAAAATCTTGCAAACTTTATAACAAAAGATCAAAGTAATATTTGTTATTGTAAACAAAATAAAATTGCACACCTGAATAATATAATCTGAAGTGCATAAAGAGCCTGCAGAAAAATCAAACACCAATGTGAAAGGGGTCAATGAACTAAGCAAATCTGGCAAGATACAAAAGTGTTCTATAGACATAGAAACAACTTGGCTCTGTTTATTTAACCTATGCACAGATCATCAATTTTCCTACAGCTTTGGCCACTGCATATATAACTAATCAACATTTATAAGGATTCTAGCTAGCTCGTTCAGATTATTTGAAGCACCTGTCTTTATATTTATTTATGATTGGATTAAAGTGTGCACAACAACTTTCGTTCATATCATTTTCATATATTACAACAAACAATCAAATATTGCTAAAAGAACAGCATTTTCTAAATTGTGCCATATGTTAGAGTCAGTCCTCTAAATCTAGATGGTTTTCTTACAACATTTTTTAGATCAACTGCAATACATAGTTTTGTCTGTAATCTGGTATTCATTTCGATTTGGATGCTAAGTTTAAATTTCATTAATTAAATCAAAATAATTGTCAAGATTTTGTCCTCATTTGCAACTATTTTACAATTAAGAACCAATGAAAAAACAGATAATGCTACATTCTCATCTGCAGAACTTATATCTGAGTCCTATTCTGAGTCCTATAACTGTAGGACATATCATGTGATGCATCTGCAGAGCAACTATCCCTACTGTCACTATAATTACTGTAGATTTCAATCATATTCCATATATGTATAAGAGACAAAAGGATTTGTTTGAATGATTTCTGAAAATTGGCACATTTGACAGCATACAAAAGGCACAAAATCAATCAGATTTCCTATTGCAGTTAAAACTGTTTTTGCTAAATACAATTCCAAAATGATTTTTATCATAAGAAAATATTTAACTTTGAACTATTCTACTCAATACTCTTGAAAATTAACCAACAACAAGAATGTGTCCAAAGTACACGGATGCCCCACTCGCACTATCATTTCCATGTTCAGTGGACCCTATAAACTGGGGTCAAAAATCTAATTTGGCATTAAAATTAGAAAGATCATATCAAAGAAAAAATGTGTAATAAGTTTCCAACTTCATCAAAAACTACCTGACCAAAAACTTTAATCTGAAACTCACACTTTCTTTTTCTATGTTCCGTTGACCGTGAAATTGGGGTAAAAAATCTAATTTGATTAAAAACTTTAACCTGAAACGGGACAGACGGAAGGATGAACGAAAGAGCGCACAGACCAGAAAACATAATGCCCCTCTACTATTGCAAGTGGGGCATAAAAATGGAAAAATGAAATTTTGTGTAGCAAATGGGAATGCATGAAATCTTTTGTTGCTGAGTATACATTTTAAAAACAAAGGAAATGTACTGGAAACAATGGTAAAATATTTAACCTAGTTATTACTGAAGTCATAGCAACCAATTATAAATGAATGTTGAAAATTGACCCGATTTAGTTTAAAGCCAAACTGCAGACAAATCATAGCGATTCCATAGAAAATTAATAAATGAAACAATTAGTGTTCTATCAATATTACTAAATACGTAATTATCTCAAAAGCAATATTTGCCATAAACTTAAAGCAAATAATTTTATCAATACAAATAACAAAAGCCATTGGAAATAATAACTCAGAAAACATTGAAACGTTTAAACTCTGGTTCAGATAGATGGAGTATCAAATGATAATTTCCTGCTTATCTTTATTGTCGGTTGTAAAACAGTTTCTATAACTCTTTAAGTTATAAAGCCCTTGCATATTTTTCCACCATGCAAGGGCTGTATAGCCAGTCAAGGTCGTTAAAAACTCCAATCATCATCAAGTACTATGGAATTATCTATTTAATGGAAACTAATAATATTGTATTTTCAATAAAACTTGATTTCAAAATTCTGCATAATATTTTTACGGTCCATTATATTGACAAAAATAATTCCTAAGAACAATATTAAAATCCACACTTTTATAGCAATGTCTGTAAAGACAGCTGACAAATGAGAAGAAGTAAGTTCTGACAAATAATTAGGTTAAAAGTAGGTCAAGGGGAACATTTTGTGATTACAAGAATTAGGCTAAAAGTAGGTCATGGGGAACATTTTGAGATTACAAGGATAACTATAATGACTCTTTTTCCTGACTCAAATGGTCTCCCGAGTTCTAAACAATGAAGGCATCATTACATCTGATATTATTTTGAAACTAAACACCCTAAGATAGTGATGACGAAAACTCAAACAAGTAGACCTTAGGTCCAGGAGTAAAAAAAAATAAGAGCAGAAAAATGTTTTATTACTTAATTACAACCATTGATAAAACTATGAGTCCTTGGCATAATTATTTGTAATATTGATGATTGAATTTAAGCTCACAATAAGCAGATTAGAATTTAAACTAAACTTGAGGTAAATGAATAAAACTGCAAGTGGGACATATTTTTCAGGAACTGTCAACTATCAGAGTGAAACACTTGCAGTCAAGAGTTAATAAAGGTTTCTTTTTATGTAACATAAAGGTTACATAACGTTCATAAATTGTCTCTGATCATCAACTGTGAAGATATAAATTAAAGCATGCAAAATTAATTATTGTTTTATGTTCTACGTTCTAATTTTTTTTTAAAAACTTGTCCGCAATATCTAGTGATGCAGTGCATAACGTATATTAATCATTTTGGCAATTATTCAACAAGGATTTTTTTGGAATCCTTATGAATTATATAATACTGCATCTCAATAAGAAAAGACAGAACTATTGATTTTCTTTTATATTTGAACAGACAGAAGAACTTTTAGAAAGTTAAAAATTATCAAGAATTTACAAAATTACTTTTTGATGTCAGGATTGTCAGGAAACATCCTTTAATATCCTGTCATGAACAGCAGACCATTGAAACAAATGTCACTGATTTACCATTAAAAGCTTTCTTTTATTAATAAAAAGAAAAAGCTAAAAAAGTAACAAAATACAGTTACAATGTAATACAGCCATTTCAAGTAAATCTACCTAACCAATGAAGGTATTGTGGATAAGGGAAAGACATGATGGGCTAATTTTGTTGTTGTATCTTTATAGTATTTAGGAGAAGGTCTATCTATCTATATTGAAGAACATCCCTTATATTATTGTTTAACAATACATGCAAAATTTTAAGTTGCAAAAAATAGTTTAAATCTAACATAAGATATTGAGATTGTCACAATCAGTGAACCTCTTTATTGTTTTTTTTAGTCGTATGATGATGTTTCTATTATAATCCTGGTACTTTTGATAACTATTCTATCCTATAGGGGATACAGTACTAAATGTAGATCTTTACAGGGTAATAATTCGCTGAATTCATTGACAACTTTTGTATTGTTCGCTATAATTAAGACCTTCCATGAAGCCTATTTTTAGATTAAACTATCTTTGATCTGATGCATACTGTAAACCAACTAAATTTTCACAGATACTTTATTTCATGTTTAGCCCTATCTATATAAAAAAAGAAGATGTGGTATAATTGCCAATGAGACAACTCTCTACAAGAGACTAAAACAACACAGAAATTAACAACTATAGGTCACTGTATGGCCTTCAACAATGAGCATAGTCCATACCGCATAGTCAGCTATAAAAGGGCCTGAAATGACAATGTAAAACAATGCAAATGAAAAAACTAATGGCCTTATTTATGTAATCAACTATGGCAAGATTTTATTTTATGATTTTCAAATTTACTTGATAACAGTTAGATATTAAAAGATCCAAGTTTAAGTTTTTTGCAACGTTTCATATTGGCGTTACTGTACATACAGTCAGTCCATTTTTGTCCTCTTGTGCATTTATTTGGTCAATTTTGTCTAGAAAAATGGCTACAAAAAAAATTGTGACATAATACTTTGTACACAAATTAATCTAAATGTCTGAATAATAGGAAAGGAAAAATCTCACAAAATAATTTATATATTTTCATCTGTTTCTGATGTAGTGATGTAATATCTTAATGAACAAGAATATGTCAATAAGAAACAATTGCCAGCTCACACTTTCACATTTACATGTTTAGTGAATTGAGGAATCTCATTATCTGGGTCAAAAAACTTATTTGGCATATTTTCCAAAAGTTCAGACTACATTTTATATAGAACTATTGTATCTAATTTTCAAGTTATTGTGTACAAAAACTTTATAATTAACAGGTTACTGCTTCTACATAGGCAGATCCAGGGGGCCTCGGGACCAAACCCCCCCCCCCCCCTTTGTGGGAAAAATTTGGTTGATAATATAGGGAATCTCTTAAGCATGACTGGAGCGGGCCCTCCTAAGGTCAGTCAGCAGGCCGCCTTATAAAAAGTTCTGGATCCGCCACTGTTCTATATATTAACTATTTGAAGGTATCACCTTGTGTCTGATTATTCGAATAAAAATCCCACTAAAGCATAAAATTTAGGTCAAAGAGACTTTTAAATTTTGCAGACCAGTTTTGTTATTTAATGGGTTTATATCATTAATTTATCCCTATAGTTTTCTCAGAAATGCACACACATATGAAAAATAACTCAACTGGATATTACATTGATTGATTGTTGGTTGCTTAACGTCCAGTGGCAAATATTTCATGTTTAAATATTAGAAATGAACGTACATATGGACTAGGATAAATCTCTAAACTGAGTTGCTTTGCCCTAGCCTTGCACAAAACAATGTAAGATAATATCCGCCCACAGATCTCAATGTTCTGCTTAAAGAATGATTACGACATTATCACCTGCTTTTATTTCACATGTATGCTAAGACAATCTCAGAACTAAATGTCAATTACAGTTTGTTTTATTGTCAGTAGATTTTATTACCAGACTTAAAACAATGGAAAAATTTATCTTCCCAGATTTTCCTGCAATCAAATATTAAAAGACTGTAATGTATTCGACACTTAGATGGATGTTACGTAACATAAACGTCGTTGAATTATTCTCACAAAGTGCTATTTAGTTGCATTATTTAGGGACAAATTTATTGACATTTCATGTGACAGTAGTCTAGTATGATAATTCTGTATTGAAATATTGGCATACAGAATTGGTCAGACAGAAAAACAGCCAGTTAAACATGATTTAGACATTAGGCATTGGTATTGACATTCTCAAATCACTTTCAGCGCTGACTCATGTTTCCTTTTCCAAGTAATGTAAATGCTGACCACTCTAACATATTACTTTCCAAGAATACTTTTGTCTGTCTTTTTTAAGATTTATGACATTAAAGAGAAAAAACTTGAAGTTCACCTCTTGCAATTTATTCTTTCTTTTATTTTCTATAGACTGCCTTGTCAGCCTCAGCCAAGTGTCCTCTCTGGTCCACTTATATATAGTTTGGAACCACATTTTTATAAGATTTTAGACAATGTATGATATCAATAACATCTTTGAAAGTTATATAAGATTCTGTTTTGCTTAGACATCACACAGGAAATATGTCTTGTAAAATAAATTTCATTGTATGAGCCTTTAATAATCCTTAACCTCTTACAATTTCAGTTTCAGCAAATAAAATATGAAATTTTCAAGTAATATTCAATATTTATAATTAATGCATTCACTTTGGAAATATTTAAAGTATTTCTCTTAATTTCTCATTGTTTTACACAAAATATTCAGAAACTATTTAACAAGAGGGTGAAAACTTCTATCTAAGTATGGAAAAAGAATGGTACATTATGTTATTAATACAAATTTCAGCAGCATAGTTATTCCTCCAAAGTGAAAACAATTCTACAATGTAATTCAGTAAACATCTAGCATTTCATCCAAATACCGTGCCAACCGTCATTAAATTAGAAGGACAGTCAATTTTAATTTCCAGAGTAAAGGAGATTGTGCATGATTATTGCGCTGTGCATACTTTCCCTTACACAGCACCGTTATTGGATTGTCTATTCCAACTGAAAGCATGGCAGACTTCCTTTTGACTTCATCATACGGCTCACTTCAAAATAGACTTGATAACTTCTCAACAATCGGTTGATTGATTCATTTATATTCATAATTGCTCTTGCCATGTTTCAAGGATTACCAGACTCAAATTTGATTATTGTCTTACTATTTGTAAATTTGCTCACCATTTTCAAAACAGATATTTCCCAAAGTTCTGCAAGCTTGTGTTGCTATGGCAATGTCTTCCGATTCCAAAATTGGAAGGAGAATTGGTACAAATCCCAAGTTGACACACGGAACTCTCAAGGCCTCTGAAAATAAGTTATTTATTATTCTGTTTATTCACATCAAATTAATTTCTAGTTGTATTTTTTTCAATTTTTCTATAATTAAGAAACACAATTTTGAAATTTAACTTTGAATACAAGAGTAATTGATCTCAGTAGAGAAATTCTATAGAAATGTAATATTGGTTTTAAATAAATTACTTCTGTTCCAAATAATTTTTCCATTTAATGACTTGGTAGAATCCTGTCAAAATTCTTATAAATTACAATTCTGATCAGGAACCAGGATGCGACAATATTACATTAAAGCAAAGCTGTTAGACTCAAGAGATTTAGATGTAATTGGCAAATAAAATGATCTTACAAAGTCAGAAACATCTTTTACAGGAATATACAAACACAGAATTCAATAGACATACTTATAAATGAATTTGAATGGTTTTACACTAGTAATTTTGGGGCCCCTTATAGCTTGTTGTTCGTTGTGAGCCAAGGCTCTGTGTTGAAGGCCGTACAATGTACCTTGACCTATAATGGTTTACTTTTATAAATTGTTATTTGGATGGAGAGTTGTCTCACTGGCACTCATACCACATCTTCCTATATCTAATTAATGTAGAAGAATGAAGATATAATGTATATTTTAAAGAAGCAAGCAAACAGTGGCCTATAATTGCTTTCTACCACTTTATTAGAACTTTTGTGGATAGTTGTCTCATTGGCAATCATACATGTACAACATCTTATACTGGAATTTAGTTTTCCTTCATATTTCAAACAAAAGTGTCTTTTCTATTACTGTAAACCAATTAATTATTTATGAGAGAATTATTTTCCTGACTTTTGCGAGTAGAAAAATAACACAAGAAGTTAAAATTTGGATCTTTCCTTCAAGTGAATTTAAAAATCGTCAAATTAAATCTCACTGGAATGGGCTGCTGCTAGAGGGGCCTAAACCCTTAATAAAGTATTTGTAAAAATAAGTTGGTTTAATAAAGGTTAGAAGATTAATAGAGAACCTGAAGAAAAATAGTGGTTGAAATGTCTTAAATGGTTTAATTACTACAATGAGGTAAATGTGTTCTGTATTGGAATTTCTAAACAAGAATTGTTGTATTTGACAAAACTCATCAATTTTTTCCATTTACGCCTACAACTGACAAATGTTTTACTATGCCAGTCTACAGTTATATTGGTTCCAATTTATTAGCTATTTCCACTGGTGTTAAATATCTGTGACATTTTACAGACAATCTATTCAGATTCAAACAACTTCACGCTTAGTCTGTAAATCACTTATAATATATTGGCACTAAGATGTGCTAAACTTTACACTTTGTCAGTCTAGTTTATGTGACTAATATATTTTGTACTTTTACCAGTTCACGTAATATCTCTGTACATTGGACTTACCAACATTTCCCAACTTCAGCTGATATGGACTTTGGACTAAGTGTGTCCTGTTGCATTGCTGATACTCACCATCTGTTGAAAGTTCATCTTTTAATTAATTATATCTCAATGCAACATAACATATTGAGTTTTTCTCATTGTATTACTAATAGATGAACATTGTACCCACAAACATTTACAATGTTCAGCTTTACTATGTATTAGTATTACTGTTAACTCATTTTGTTCTGCTGAATTTGTCTGTACTCACCAACTTTGGCAAGTTCAGTTTCTGTCTGTATTACCCTTGGCTAATTCTGTCCCACTAAATTTGCCTATACCTACCAACTTTTACAAGTTCTGTATGAATTTTGACTGAGTTTGTGCTACTAAATTAACATATACTGAACAACTTTTGTATGTTCAGCAAATAAATGTTGACTATTAACGAAGTCTGTCCTAATAAATTTGTCTATACTCACCAACTTTTGCAAGTTCAGCTAATATTTGTATGACTTTAGACTGAGTCTCTCCTTTTGTATTGGTCAGTATACTATAAAGATCATCTAACATTCCACCCTCAGCAGCTGTTTCTATAGCTTCCTCGACTGTCTCTTCTGAAACAGTGAAGGGATTTAAATTTCAAATTAAGTTATATGTGCATGCATGCAAAAAATATCTTTTCTTGTTTTTTTCAATTACTGACTAATTATTGATTGCTGAATGAGGCAAATGAATATTTGCATACATGCATAAAAGAGGGACGAAAGATACCAAAGGGACAGTCAAACTCATCAATCTAAAACAAACTGACAATGCCATGGCCAAAAATGAAAAAGACAAACAAACAACAGCACACACGACACAACATAGAAAACTAAAGAATAAACAACACGAACCCCACCATAAAACTAGGGGGTGATCTCAGGTGCTCCGGAAGGGTAAGCAGATCCTGAACCACATGCGGCACCCGTCGTGTTGCTTATGTGATTACAAATCTGGTAAATAGTCTAATTCGGTAGGTCACATTCATGAAAGGGAAGGGAATTGAATTGAAATACAAATGCCTTATGGATAATCTTTTCCAGAATTCTTGAAAAGTGTCTATTTCCTTTGAATGATAAAACTTTGAATCTTCAGCCAAATTTGTTAACCATCTCAGTATGGATGTTAGACACAAATGATGATTATATCTTATTAATAAAGGAACTGGACTGTCATATGAAAATATATTACCATAAATAGACTCACAAACTTTCAAACAGAGCTAGTCTAAATGTTCCAGAAACACATCATGGTCCCGATCCTGATTCATAGATTTCAAAATCCAAAAATATAAATATAAATCTAATTCTTAAATTGTGCCAACAGCCTGAACAACATGTATATGTAATGCTCCTATAATCAGAGCCTGACTATCCTCTAGATGAAATTTGTGAATAATATTGTCTTAATAAATAAAATAGTGCTTACTATCTGTTACTATCTGTTAAAGTATTTCCTCTACTATAAGAATCCTACATTCAGAATATATTTTCAATATGTAAAACCATAAGGTAAGGAACTAAGGTATTGGTTGCCATTAGCCATGTCAAAATGTTTGTTGTTTGGATGGTACATCTCAGACATGCTTATTTTATTCCTGTATTTTTTTTCCTTGAACACTAAGCCATGGCTGACACTGGAAAGCAAGCTCTAAAGAGCCTGCCCCAAAAAATACACCAAACAGCAAACTCTAAAGGGCCCTGCCCCAAACTTTGCCTGTTTAGAGACAAGAATCTTGCCAGTGTCTGCATTTTTTAATTCAGTTGCATCATTATATCTTAGAGTATTTTTGCAGTATTTTCAAAAAAGAATTTATCGTTTAAGGTTTCTTAATGGTATTTTAAAATCTTATACAAATAATAATGGTCAACAAAAGACTCTGTATACCAGTATAATCCAAAGCTTATTTCTGGAACGACTTTATTAAAGCTACCATCAGCAAAATTTTCTGATATTGTACTCAGAAAAAACATATTCTGCACCTTTTAAATTACATCACATATATCAATTTTGCACTTATATTATTCATTTGTTGAACAATGTATGATGACAATTAAATAACTTGTTTATAAAACATATCTTACCATTGTCAGCGCTTGTCAGATAATTCAATATTCTGTCTAAACTTTGGTTCTGTTCGACTTCGTTATCTAAAATCTGTAACTTTTCTAACATCTTCTGTACTTTCGATGGCTGACCTTCAGCTGTAGGAAACAAATTTTCCATTTGATTATCCAATATGAAATGGTTAATTATACATCTATTACAAAGCAGCAGATTAGTCCCATGAAATTATTTAACGAATAAATTTGAACTATGATTGAAACTTAACTGCAATGCTAGAGAAAATGATCAATACAAAAGTCCTTTATTCTGTCAATACATACCATGACTTATAGCTATATGGGACTGGCATTTCAATCCAATAACTTACTAATTTCCATGTATTTTCCTCAATGCTTTAAATAATCAGCTATTACCAAGTAAGGATGAAATTTTACCCTTAACTAATTATATTTATGTTACATAATTGTTGCAATCAGAGAATGTGTATGGGTGACTATTTTTCCAACTGTTAGTATTACAATATATGTAGAAACAATGTAAATGTGTATCAGTGACTATTTTTTCCACCTGTTAGTATTACAATATATACAGAAACAATGTAAAAGATGAAATAAAAACACATACAAAAAAATTGTTATGGAAATATTACACTTTTTTAGACAGGTATTCAGGGGATATTGACAGCCATGAAAAATGTAACCCTTCTTTTTTTCTTTTGTCAATAATTCACATGATCACAGTACACTGCTATTTTCAAAATTGCAAATTCATAATTCATAATAACGAATTATATGATTTTAGAAAAACAGTTCCTTAACTTTGTTTTTATATCCATGCAATACCATTCCTGCACAATATGTAAGTTCATGTCACCATGACTTTTTTCTTTTCTACACAAAATATGACTGATTGATTATTGGTTGCTTAACGTCCAGTGGAGAATATTTCATGCATGTTCAGGACAATACACATAATATGATATTTACAATTACATACTAACTATTTCAGGTGAAATTTCGAGAGAATTGAATACAGTAGCAGATTCAGAACTTTTCAAAAAGGAGGTGGGGGGTCACTGACTGACCTTAAAAAGGGGGGGGGGAGCTCTAGTCATGCGTCAGTGATTCCCTATATAACCAACCAAATTTAACACTCATAAGGGGGGTCCTGGATCCGCCTATAGGATATCACTTGATATCAAATAGAACTAGATACCGTTGAGATGGGAGCCATCTCTGTGGGACCCGCTGTCAATAAGTTGTATGGATAATCTGATATGAAGCATTATTTGAAGTTATTACATAGTCTCTATGCTAGGATGCATACATTATGACACATTCTCTGGTGTTGGTTAATATATATGTTAAGTTGAAAATGTTTGTCAGGTATAAAGTATGAAATAATAACAGCTGTCCTCTCAAAATATAGTGTGGATCAAATTTGTTAGCGACGGACAGACCAACAGACAGACCTTTGACCTAGGAAGTTGTACATACATCATGACACACCCTCTGGTGTTGGTTAAAATTGATGTCAAGTATAATATTTGAAATCATAACGGTTCTCAAAATATAGAGCGGACACGGGGTTGTCAACTAAAACCAAAGTTTTTTTACCTTGACCTTTGACCTAGGAAGTTGTACATACATCATGACACGCCCTCTGGAAAATGTCTTAAAATCATAATTTATTCAAAATTATGACTATTGAAATATTAACTGTTTACAAATTGCATGTCTACATCAAAAACATTGTGTTGTGATAAAGCCTCATAAATAACAGCAACATTTAAATAAAGTAAAAATTCCAAAGATACTAAAAGTATGACTAAGAGCCTAAAATCCTCTTTGAAATTATATAATGAATCGGTGCCAATACATGTACATGTAACAAAGCCAAATCTAGCACAAGTACATGTAGATCTTATTCTTGGCATTTGGTCTTTTGATAGATAGATACATGTCTTACTGGCAATAATATATACCACATCTACCTATTTTCATATATATATATATATATTGGAGTTTAATGTGACGTTCATTTTCACTGACTAGTATACATTGTTGTTTAGGTGCAAGCTGAACCCTGCCTCCGGCAGCAGGGTTTACTCACTGATTCAAAACCATTTGGTCAAGTTGTTGACTTTTTGCCACATTCTCGGTTTCCATTTTATATTTTATTTGGCAAGACAAAGTTTCTAAACATACCCAACAAGTCTCCTGTTTTCAATGTTCTCTATTGGTTCACCTTGCTGGCAGAAATCAATTTCAAATAACATAAAATATCATATACATGTAGTCAATGAGACTTATACTGCAAAACTAGAAAACTAACAAGACAGTGAAAACCCAATTGCACATTTTTCTGTTACTGAGAGACTGATGCATACAAAGCAATTCATGTTCATGGGTTGTCAATTTTCATAAATTATGACAAAAGCAATTAATTCAGGATTTTTCTCAATAAATATCACTATATATATTTAAAAACTCAAGCACTATTTATCCACATTTTCGGTTGGCATTTTTTTAATAGTTGCAATTGGCAACCACTAACTTTTGATATTAAGAAAATCTTTTAAGAAAAGCAAATTATACCAACACACATTTAGTTTCAGCCTTTAATAGTTTTCTAAAATAAATGTATAATTATCATGTTTAAATAAAAAACTAAAACTAAAAAAGTTTTTACCCAAATTTTATACCAGGGTACAATGTAGAGTGTATATTATACCATATAGGAGCGCCCCCCCCTCCCCCTTAGGAAAAGTTCTGGATCCGCCACTGGGCATTAAAAAGCATAAATTATAGATGTTTCTTAAAACTTGTGATTTTTACAATTTTTTGACAATTGAAATCAATTTGGAATAGTTAAGCTGGTTGACTGTTCTGTCACATTTTTTGCAGTGAGTGACTGAAAATTAAAACAAATTCAAAAAGCAAATAAAAGAAGATTGAGTCTGAGGACACAAATGCCCAATAACAAGCTTTGTAATTTTCCAAGTTTTAAAGGGACATAACTCTAGATTGGTAAATGTAACATACTGCCCAATGTTCAAACTCTGTCTGCATGTAGTGGTTCTTAGCATTGTGTGTGAGTTTCTTTTGATTTGGATGAGTCAAACTTAAGTTAAAGTGTGGAAAAAAGAAAATTTTCCAATTTTCCAACTTGTAAAGGGGGGATAATGATAGAACGCTGAGTGACTAACTGCCCAAATATGATGGTTTTGAAGTTTGGTTTCTAGCAAGGTGTATGAGTTTTATAAATTTCAATGAGAAAAATGTAAGTAACAGTGCAGAAAAAAATACCAGGAGGCCATAACATCCAACCTCAAGTTTGGATACAAAAATTAAGCAGATGGAAAGGTGAATTGATGGAAGGACAGATGGTTAAGGGTGACAATTAATGCCCTGTTGCCTATGGCGTACAATGGACATAAGCAAACTATGTAAGTTTATTTTGGATGTATACACAGAACTATATTTAAGACACATCATGGCTAGCCAAGGGTTACATTGTATGATCCAGTCCCCTTCTCTCCGCCCTTTGCAGATTAGGCCAACATTTGTGATTACAATGCTGCGCCATCTATTGTCCAGAAGATAAAAGTCATGCCCAGTCTGACATCATCATGATTGACCAATGGCCGCACTTGAACTCTCATAAGTGAAGAGGTGATAAAATGGATGTGTCTAGCTAGTGTTTACAAATTTCTTGAAGCAGGAACAGAAAATATATATTGACATCCCCACATTTGCAAAAGAAACATATCCAGATACTGCAATTAGTTAATTAAGAACTTTAAAATTGTCAACAAACATCATTCTATGTTTTTAGTCGGTAAAGACTTATTGCACAATCAGCAGGTGGCAACTGTTTATTTACATTTTCTACATTTGCACATGCTCATCTAAATGGTGCTTATTGATTGGACGCAGTCATTTAAAACTGGGACTGTGGAAGTTAAAAGTATGATATTTTCCCTAATATAAACAAACACTTCTGTTCAGCCATAACTTTTAATAACAACTCATAATAGCCCACAGCGACTTCACTATAGTCTCCAATGGAAATGTACAAACTAAGGAACGTTGTTATCCTGCGATAATTCTGACAGGGACCAATAGAAATCAATACCTTGTGTCTCCAAACTTCTATCTTTATTCACCAAGGGGGACTGGATCGTAACCCTTACGCTGGCGAAGATGATTTTAGACCATGCCTGTAAATTTTTAATTTGTATCTTTTCTTCCTATAGAGTTTGCTATGTTTTTCACACAAGATGTTAAGCTATTTCTACCTACATACATGTATATTGTTATGGTAATGGTATAAAATTGAGAAGGTTTTTGGTTTATTCATTCTATTGACTCATCATAAAATCTTTACATTTATTGGAAAAATCTACTTCTGCTTCTTCTGTATATAATGACCGCCTTCAACACGTTGAAGTTTACATCACTTGTACTGCGCATTGCTTTGTGAAGACATATATACAGTGAAATATAACAAATTTGTGATAATAAACAAAACAAATTTTTTTTAAGATAAAACTATTTACACATGATGAATTTACTGTCTGTAGGTGTAGTTTGAGACGGCTACTTTGAACATTACAATACTCAGGGGAAGGCTGTTCCAGATTTTAATTGTGCGTGGAAAAAATGATTGTTGTCTTACTTGTGTTCTGCAGGATGGAATTTGGTATGAGAGTGTGTGCATGTTCCTGGACTGTCTGAGCGGTTGAATAAGTCTGTCTGTTTTTTGTTATTGCAATGAGATGATATGTGATTTTATAGAACATGTCCAGGCGTGCATCTGTTCTTCTGTGTGTGAGGTCTCCATTTTAAATGATCTATCATGTCACTAACGCTTGAGGTGTTTCTGTGTTGGTTAGTGACATATCTAGCAGCCCTTCTTTAAACTTTTCTATTTTGTTAATATCCTCAGTAAAGTAAGGGTCCCAAACTGAACAGGCATGCTCTAGTGATGGTCTGACTAAAGATTTATATGCCTGTTCCTTTACTGAGGTGGAACTGATGTTAAGATTCCTTCGAAGAAAACCTAGTGTGCTGTTGGATTTATTGCAGATGTTGTTTATGTGACTGTGCCATTTTAAGTCTGATTGAAGTGTCACACCTAATGTAGGTATTTTGCCTTATCGACATGTTCAAGAATGTGGCCATGTAGGGTGTAATTATATACGAACGGATTTTTATTTCGGCTGATGGACATGACATTACACTTGTCAGGATGAAAAGTCATTTTCCATGTGGCAGATTTTACAATAAGAAGGAATTATTGTTTTTTGTATCCATCAAAAAAGCAATTGCTGAAACTGTGAAACAGACTGTGTAATGGAGTAATGCATTATGTTATTGAATAAAATGTGTCTTTCTGAGTAAATAAAAATAAAAATTACTCTGTGTTTGTGTTTTATGTTAGAATTAGAGGGTTTTCAATTTCAAAATATTGGACATGGAATAGACATTATGACCTACTTTACTGACATCCAGCTTATTTGGAGTGGAATTTTGAAGTATTATTTATAAGTGGAGCCTAATAACATGGACTTATATTTTAATAAAAAGTCTTCTTTTGTGTTTTAATCATAACTTTAAGGCAGATTTTTATTGGTAAAGGCTAAAAAAGGTAATTTAATAATATTGTTGCTAACGTCACGTCTTTTCCGTCCATTGTGGTATGTCACGATCGCAATTTTCTTGTTAGTTCTCAGACAGCCCATTGTAGTTATTTTTATCCCGGGTTTTATAAATAATTGAAAATAGCAATCATATTAAATTTGGATGACGTAAGGGGGTCAAAGGACTTGAGGAATCAATATCATTGGCTGTTTTATTTTTTGCGAACGTTACTGTTCGAGGTTTCCGTCCAAATCAGTGTCACGTGAGCAACATATATTTATATCTGTAACTCTCCTGTATAGGAGTTACGATATCGCCCTTTGCAGAAATAGATTCGGAGTCAGTTCCTTCACATGATGGGGAAGCAAAGAAGGTAAGTTGTATGTAATATCGTTACAAGAGGACCTTAAATGTATTCCGTCCATCAAAAAGACGTTCGCAACAAAACATAATGTCATGATAGTAGATGTTGCTAATGTTACTATTACGAATTGGTTTCTTGTGTATTCATTTGATATAAAGTACACCTGCAAATGACATTCTGTATATTTAGAAATTCTAAACCAGACTGTACAATTTTATTACTCCAGGCATATTTTAAACATCACTGTGTGCATACATTTTAACTTTTAAAGATGTTGTTGCTCATGTGACATGTCCAAATGTCGCTAACGTTACTAATTTTTTGGTTTCTTGTGTATTCATTTGATATAAAGTACACCTGCAAATGACATTCTGTATATTTAGAAATTCTAAACCAGACTGTACAATTTTATTACTCCAGGCATATATTAAACATCACTGTGTGCATACATTTTAACTTTTAAAGATGTTGTTGCTCATGTGACATGTCCAAATGTCGCTAACGTTACTCATTTTTGTCTCCGTCACATTAGCAACATGAAAGTAGGAGACAGAACACAATACTGTAAAATCTGCCATGTATTTTACCAAATGCCTAGTGTGTTGAGGTCTTTTTGAAGGGTTTCGGAATCACTGTTTGATTTTATTACCAGATATGCAATGGTGTCGTCTGCAAATAGGCAATTATGCATATGGTGGAATTTAGCCCAACTGGTATGTCATCAATGTATAATTAAAACAGACTTGGGGCCCAGAACAGATTCTTGAGGCACTCCGGACTTTACAGGGACATAGCCTGAAGTCTCAACCTCTAGGACAACTGCTTGGGTACGACATGATAAGAAGCCCTGTATCCATGCATTTGTTTTCCCCTGTATCCCAGGCCATAGTAATTTAATTTGTGTGTTAACAAGTTATGACTGACTTTATCAAAAGCTTTGGAGAAGTCCATTATAAGTACATCTGTTTGTTTTGAGTTTTCCATATTTTTAGTGACATCATCTACAAATTCCAAAAGTTGAGTTTCACAAGATCTGTTTTTTCGAAATCCGTGTTGTAGGGGATACTGGATGTTATGTTTGACTGCATGTTTCATGATTGCGCTAACTTCAACATATGCATGTCAAAGAAATAGGTCTATAATTCTCTGGATTATATTTGGAACCTTTCTTGTAGATGGGTGAAACATGTGCAGTACGCCAGTCAGTAGGGACTTCGCCAGTGACTTATGATTTTTGGTATATAAGGCATAGTATTGGTTAAATTTCATGTGCCAACTCCCTAAGGAGACGTGGCTTAAGTTTGTCTGGTCCACTTGCCTTGGATGGATTTAAATTTAGAAGTAGTTTTGAGATACCTTGGATAGTTATATTTATGTCGGGCATGGTAGGGTAAGCTGTTTTCTGTTGCATGTATTGATTGTTTTCAAGTTCAGTGATCTTCAGTAGCAGTGATTTTGTTTGGTTCTGGGAAAACTGATTGAAACTGTTTATTTACACACTGATTTCAACGTTCATTTGTGTTTTCCTCGTTTGCATTCTGAGAAAATAAAATCTATGGGCTGATGGTTGTTGTGTTATCAACCACTTTCTATTTCTAAGGTCTAATAAGTTTAAAAATCTTAAAATAAACTTGCTTACCCATGACTTGAGTTTGTTTATCTTGACAAACCGGATATGCTTTAGACATTCGGATACTCTCGGATTACTTCATTGATCTGAAAGTAAAAAAGAAGGGCACATGCTGAGCAGATGATTTTTGTTTTGGTAAGGGATTATCCCACATTTCAGTAGTAAACAACTGTCTGATAAGTGTATAACTGTTATTATGGTCATAACTGGGCATTAGTCTATCGAATTCTCCAATGTTTATACAGAATTAAGCAACTGGAGAATATTTTTGTTTCACTTTACTTTTTGATCTCTATGAAACCCTGATGGATATGCAGTACTGGATTTCGACAAGGAAAATCGACCTGAAATTTGTGTGATTTAATTTGAAATCAATAATTTTCATCAAAGAGGATCTTTGTTTCATTACAGTTACATTTAGTTTCCTTCTTGAGTCTTCACATGGGATACATACCGTATATATTTGGATTCCGTACGCATAAAACACCCCACTCGACTCTCACCTTAGTATTATTCTTTTGATGGCGGTTTCAACCGATTCGTAATGTACACTGTAACTTTAAAGGGTGGATCACCCTGGGGATTTAGATTCCAGGGAGGATGTGATTTCAACGAACCAATTAAAATAGCAAAGGTGAGTTTTAAAATGTTTTTGAAATATGACAAAATACTGAAAACAGTTTTTAGCTAACTAAAAGTTTTGTAAACTTTTCTAATGTTATATTAGCACAAATAGAGAAATGCAGCAATATAAAATTATGAGTAACTTCCAAGCTACTTTTCAATGCAAGATTTTATTACAGAAGATTTAAATGTTATTTGCATTCATGCTTTAATGATCTTATTTTTGTGTACAACTACATGTACATGTTTGAATATCCAGGAAAAGAAACAAAAACAAACATTTAAAGACTACAACATACAAATTTATATGTTATATAGCAGTTTGATTTCTTGTGTTAATTGTTTGAAGTGTAATTTAAGTAAATATACAAAGTATAGTGTTTGTATTTATTATCCTATAAAATGTAAACATGCACTGATAGATTCACAAGAGACTGGTTTGGATGTGCTTGAGAGATTTTATAAGAAACTGAATAAAAATTTAAAACCATTAGAGATTTGTAGTGAATTAGTTTTTTATGTGAACCTGATAATAGTAGTCACCATTCTGTTATTCTTAATAGATTATTCGTCAACAATTTTACTTTGAATTGATAACTTTATATTATTGTATTGTAGCATATTGCGTGAATATGAAAATAGTTGAATAGGTCACATAAAGTTTTATATAAGGTGTCCTATAAAATGAAGCCCTTAAAAATAAATAATGTCTTTAATGATAACGAATAAGAACTACATAGCTTAAGAGAATTTGGATCAGTAACAGTGATAACGATTATATATCTGATGAACATTTAGGTGTTTTTTGCATCATCATTTGAAGAAGTAGTTTCTTGACTCATATTTAATAAGATGATTAGGGTAATATGAATGGTTCCATTGCTCTATCATGACTAGATCTGGCACAAGACAGGTAAATTTATTGTTTGGCATCAAACAGCATCAATCTTGCCGTTATAATCAAGGAAGTCATGTTCATCATAGCAGGCCAGGCTAATTAAAGTCTTCGTTTTTGGTTAATTAGCAACTATGTTAAATATTCCCACAGAGATGTTTACACATACATGTACATGAGGTACATAATGTTGTGTCATAGTGTGTATGTTATTCATTTTGGACCTTCTGGTAATATGTACAATATATTTGAGCATTTTTATGCATTTTTAAAAACTAAATGCACTTTAAATAGTAAACACAAAAAATTGAAGACCATTACTAAATGTACATGTACATTATTGCAAAATTTACTACTATACTAATCATAGCAACAGGACATGAAAAGTGTGCACATGTGAGACATTAAAAAAGAGTTGTAAATTCCTTACACCATAGGGCCATGTATGATTGATTTAAAGTACCCTTTATTTCATTATTACCTTGTACTTTTATTGCACACTTTTAAAACCTATTGAAAATATTAAATTTACAATGTACAATGGATGCATACAATGTAAATGCGTCTATTAACTAATGATGCACTTGTCGCCTTTAAGAAGGAATTGTTAATTAAAATTCCATTGTCTTATTAATATAATGAAGGTCATCTTCTTACGAAGAAATACTGTAATATTGTCAGTGTTATTTAAATTAAATAAACTCTACCCTATGTTGTCAATTTTGAATAACAGTTGTAAATTCAAAGCTTTTGTTACACTCTAGATAAGAGATCGGTGCTTTAAATGGGTGTTTGACCAGTGACATACCAGATACATAATTTGGGTTCATAACAACCAAGTATGAGTTGCAACTTTGAATTTAAAGTTTTCCTTCTTAACCATTTCTACAAAAATGATTTACGAGTTTTAAACAACCTGATTGCACAGGTGTGTGTTTTTTTTCGATACACAAACTTTTGGATAACACCCCCTCAAATAGGATTTTATCATGATCACAATAACATAAGTTATTGACAAGTAACAATTTCACTTTAGTTTAGATGAACAACCACAGGCTTTATACATATCACAGAAAAATATTTGATTTTCTTCCAAACTTTAAAACATAGATTAATTAACACTTCACCATTTTCTCTGAAATGTAGGTTCACTTTACGGTTTACCTAGAGAATTGAAGAATAATAAATGTAAATTTTCTGATCGTTAAAATAAGATGATTGTTTATAACCAAATTGAAATGTTAGTATAATGTGAAATACATATATAAAATATTGATAGATACAAAATAAATTAAAGGATATTGCAAGTCCACATAGAAAGTTTGATAGAAATTAAAACATTTCATACTAGTATAGTATTGTACAATTTTGATTAAAAAGAGGAATTAATCTTTTACACTTGTTGCATGTGAGACAGAAAGATTTAAATAATACACCCAAGGTCACTGCATATTCTTTAATAATAGTTTAGTAGATATATTTTCTTGAAAATCTCAAGAAAGGTATGTAAAATATATATGAGTCAAGGGAATATTTGTGAAATAGCAATAAGAATAAATATAGATTCTACAACTGGAACAAGTGTATAACAATATTTATCCACTCAAGACAGTTAAATTTAAAATTTAAAGTGCGAGGCTTGCCGAGCTTTTTAAATGATTAAAATTTAACTGTTGAGAGTGGAGAAATATTGTAATACACGCGTTACAGTGGTGGAATTTGTTTCTTCAATGATTTTTATCCTTTCTTTTCAAAGATTTGAGGAAAGTTGTGTACTTTTGATGTGACGTCATCAGGCATGGTTGCCTTTTTTCATGACGTTACAATAAGAAAATTCAGAAGAAAGCAAGAAAATATAACGTCACAATTAAATTTCAACCAATCATTTGCCGAGAACTGATTTTTCACTAGTGAGGAGAAATATTTTTCTCACACCGGTCAGGAAATGTGAAAATAGCACAAAAATTAGAGAACCCTACTTCTTAATGAACAGACAGCCACACTAGATAGCAATTAATCATTGGCAAGCTACAGTATATCTAGCATGTCTATATCACCCTGCATGTGCCCCTGAAAGCTGCTAATTGAGAGGTAATTGACAATCTGAAAATCAGACCTCAATTCCTCTTATTGGCTGATGAATATTGAGTAATAACCATTAGTATGACTAGTAACTTTTCACTCCTTTTGACTTGCATTCACAGAAAAGTTAACCTCATGAAAATGACTTAAAAAGACTTAAACAAGTAATCCCCCCTCCCCTCTCTTCAAGAAAAACATTCACATATAGATATTCAAAACTTACAACGACCAATATCTCCCTTTGAGAGAAGATGTACAATGATGTATAGTGGGATTGTTTTGCATTTATTTAAGCCTCTTTTACAATCTGAAATTATTTCAAACTATATAATTGTACTGGTAGGCAGAATCCTCAAAATTTAGTCAATGATATGTAATGTTAAAGGAATTGCACTGAATATATACTGACCTATTATTTCAATAGAGACATGATAATAATTTTGTTGTGGAATTTTTAATATCTCAAAAAATCTTTTAACATTTTATGATATATTTTTAACTAGTATTGATTATTTTAAATATCTTGATAAAATTGGGTGTTTCTAAAAGTAAAATCAGGTGATTTATTTATATCTGAATTTAAGTTTTATTATATACAATCCTCCAAATAGTAATCTTCATTTTTTTCCTATAATACATTTACAAATGTGTATAACTTTACTTGTATATCATTATTAAGGTATCGTTGTTGTTTTTTTGTTGTTTTTATAGTAGAAGGTACATGTAACATTCCAACATTGAAGAGAAAGTTTCTTGGCAGACTTCTATTGTAAATAGATAATTAACTGAGGCCAATTCATCTTTACTGAATCAGAAAAATATGTTGGAAAATATTCAAAATAACTTCATAATTAACTGCATCAGTAAAAATTGAGATAAAACAATAGAAAGGCAATATATTATACACTCAAATTTATATATAATGAGCATTTACCAAATCACTTAAAGTTATGTATGTATAAAGAAGTTAGCAACTAAACATTTAGCTAACACACAAAAAAACTGTGAATTATTCATTCAGATCAGCATACATTTGTACTTGATAAAGCTCCACTCCAAGCTTTATAAATTGTTTGAAAATAATGGAACTTTTGGCAAAACCTTTCAGAAGTTTGGAACTTTAGATCCTCATCAGTGCTTTTTAACTTTGTACATGTACTTTATTTGACCTTTACAACTTTTTTGATTGGGCATCACTGACTAGTCATTTCTGCTGTGAGACGTAGATGTAATATGTGCCTTGTGTTCAAAATTTGAATTCGGGTACGGTTGTTTCTATGATGTGTTTATCAAGTTCAGTAACAGAGTTTGTGATTTACTTGAATAGTTGAAAGTTAAATGAATTGATGTCTCTGTAAATGTTTTTACATGTAGATGTACATGTAGATAGAATTTGTAAGACCTAAAAGTGTTTTTAGCAAATTACTCGCTTTAAAACACAATAAATATACATGTATGTATTTTATTTTATGTATTTCTATGATTTAATACTTTCACTATTTAGTGCAAATCAGTTTGCTAGTTTCAGGTAAATTGTTAAGCAAATCTGATCTTATTGTCTGCTTTCTAAATAAATGTAGAACTAGCTTATAATTTATTGACAAATTAATTGTGTTGTACACAGTACTAAAATAGATAAAAGTGAAGATACAATAAAGTCCATTACTAGTATTTCCTGTCGTTGGAAATGAAATGGAAATTGACTTATGATAAGGGAGATAACTCTAGGGCCCCAGAACAAACAAAATACAGATTAAATTGTAGTTTGTTGTGTTATATTATTGAGTTGGGAAGTGGATAATTACTGGATTGATTGATGTTTTGACTCTGAATGATAACCTTGAATAATTTGTATAAGATTTAAATCACCATGTGTTTGAAACCATGTGTTTGAAACCTAAAGCTCTATCCTTAGACACCTGATATACTTGTATAATTATGGTATTAAAACCTTCTAAATGTCTACTCCATTTTGCCTTGGGATATATATAAAATAGGACATAATATGTTTATCACTTTTTCTAAATACCATTTAATTTTTATGACAGTTTTAAAAGATGAATGCATTTGTGATTTTAAAATTGTGGTTTATGTTACATGTAAATTTATTTTATATTTATGATTGTAAAGTTTTGGGCATGTGTATTAACTGAGTAAATACATGTATAAAAGCATGAAGATATTGATATCAACATGCTGGTAATATTTAATACATGTTTAGTTGCTTTCTTTCTAGGGGTAAAATATTGGACTAATCTGGTGCGTATGCATTAGATTATTTTCTGGCATACTCTCTGAAAAATCAACCATTTGTGTCATATCATTGCATCCTTGCATTATAAGAAAAAATAAATTAAAATTCACCTTAAATTTTGAAAAAAATCTCCAAATCTGTTCTAAGAAATCTAGCATTTAAAAGTAATAATGAAAAATGCTGTTTGATTGACATGATCACACGAGCAGTGTAGCTGAAATTTCAGAACAGAATTACAATCTTTTATTTAAAATTATGACAATTTTTTGACTTTCCTTTAGAATTGTTTGAAAAATTGCACGTAAAGTCCTTGACCTTGGTGAAAACACTTGTTGCTAATTTAGACCGAATATTACCTCATTGTAAATTTGGTATCTCCCGAAAAAAGGCCACAAATAGACAGCAATTGTCATATGCAATACAAAACCATGTAAAAATGTGTACAAAGGTATAGCATTAGAAATTATTATAAGAGATATAAAGATGCGTCATCTTGAAGAAAATTGTAGCATAGTTAAAAATCACATCTCCATATTTATTTGAACAATGTAAATAGAGAAGAAGACAGGTGGTCTGACAATGTTTCATTGAGAATGCCAATTCTGAAGCTTTTTTATGCAGGTATAAAACCTTCCAAAAAATCTACACATGGTAATTTGTCAAACAAGTGTGGTTCTTCAGACTGTTCTTGATTCTATATGTAATATTTCTGCAATAAAGTTTGATCCATCTGTCAATTTATGATAAGGTTCTATAGATAGCACATTGGTTTCCTTGAAAGCATCATTAGTATGAGGGAGTATGAATGAACTACTGTTTTATGGAGTCATGGCAATGACCTTAGGTCAGGTCTTGAAGAGTTCAAACAGTTTCTGATTACATCCCAGCTGGTGGCACTTTTGAAGTTAGTGGCAAATTTAAATGTTAATTCCTCAGTGACTTATTTCACTATAGATGTTAGTAGTTTGGATGTTGTGATTGTTTATCTACAGTAGATTTTACAACATTCTTTAGTGCTGTTGGATTGATTTGTACAAGCCTAGAGTAAGTGTTAATGTTTTCTGCATGTGATAATTACCTGACATATATTGTGTAACAGTAAACTGGTACCTAATAGAGATAACAGTAGGGTAACATTGTTTATACCTCACTTTTAACAATCACTGAAAAATTTGCACCTGTAAGTTAGTATATAATATAAAGTTTTACAACTATACTCACACTGTATATGAAATTGAGAATGCAAATGGGGAATGTGTCATAGAGACAACAACCCAACAAAAGGACAGAAAACAGCCAAGGCTGTAAAGAATAAAATTGAGAATGTAGCTATTTATTTTAAAAGTGGTGAATTCTCAGATGTAAAGTCATGAAAGTCAGCATTAGCTGTTGAAATGGGGAAACTTGTTCCTTTTATTTATTCTTCATCCTTAGTATCTGAGCATAGATGTAATGGGTATAACATCTATTGTCAGAGCAATCTATTATCTTTAATGCCAGTATCCAGTTTGAAGACCATGATCACTCTTACTAAGTGGTCAGTCTTTATTCTCAGTTGGGGCCTTGGTGGCTTATTATAAGTGGTCTATGTACATGCAGTCTAAATAGTGAATCATTTAAACCTGTCAACACTCAGAGACTGTGAGTTCAAATATTACTTGACAGATGCCTCGAATGCAATCTTATATGAATAAGATTGTCAGTTTTGCCACTGAAGTTGTTCTCTCTGGGCACTCCAGCTTCCTCCACCAATAAAAACTGACTGCCACAAATAGCACAATAGTGCTGAAACTCAGCCTGAAAGTGGTGTAAAACACCTCAAAATCAATCCAATCATTCTCAGAGAACATTTTTAATCTTAGTATCAGTGAATGTGATCACACTTAACCCTTTCCTCCATAATGACGCCTTTTGGTGCCACCCCCTTTACTCCATGATGACGCCTTTTGACACCTGTGTAGTACCTCAATTGAAATGCCTTGACTAGGAAATGTCTGCATCAGACTTAAAAAAATTTGTATCCAATATGAAAAGGATATATTCATAAGATTATCTGACTTAAATTTATTTGATGAAATATTTGTCTTCCCAAATGCATTAATACTTTAAACCTTATGATTATTATTTTATTGAAAAAATCCTATGCGAATCAAGTATTTAAAGAAAAAAACTTCATGCTCAGTTGTGAATAAAAAAATGATATACCTTTATACAATATTAGAGATTTATGTTTGACACTTGTTAAGTTTATCAAGTTGTGAGTCAGTTTAAATGCATTTTGTGTTATTTTTAGATTTTAAGAACTATTTATGTATTTAAAACATGCATTTATGTATATTATCAGAAGGTTGTTGGAATCATGAAATTTAAAATTTTTGAGATACTGAAATTGTGTCGACAGAAAGTCTGTTTTTGTGAATCAGCTGTTTCCGTTACCTTTTTACTGAATTTTAAGATTTTAAAACTGGGCTGATATATTTTTTTATCTTTTGACACTGACATGGATAATCTTATCATTTTTAAGAACAAGATGGTTGCATCACTTTGGAGCCACTCCAGGAATGATTTTATGCTTGGTGTGATGCCAATCATTAGGTACACTGTATTTTATAATATGTCTTTCATTAATTACACACTATTGAGAGAGTTATAGACATCTTTGTTTATATTGTATGTGTGTCTGAATCTTTTGATAAGTCTGGGTTTTTTTTGGGGGGTGGGGGGGGATGGGGGGATAACAAATACATGACATTGTTCTTTTCTTAATAAAAATGATATGATTGAGTTTTTTTGGTTTTCAAGAATGATGTGATTTAAATTTTGATGAAGGCATCAGATATGTCTGATGATAAAGAGGTATTCACTGATTTTATTGATATAAAATCTAAATCTCTTGACCACTTATTATGGTTTTTTCATTGCTGAAGGCTGTTCACTACCCTGTAATGGATTACTCCCTCGTCCTTTGGTCTCAAATAGAAAGTTGTCACATTGGAATAAAACCTCATCTTCTTATTTATAATTAGCCCCCTAGCGACAATTCAAAGAGGACTTTATAGGTTTGGTTATACAGTTTTTGAAATAAAATTAAACTTAGCTTTAATTTTGAACTGTTTAAACCTTAGAATACAGGAGAGTACCTATATATTACTGACATTCATGTTATTTACGGTCATCAAGATAAGGGAGTTTACCTTGACAGCATGCAGTTAGTTATTTCTCATCTCTTTCCCAGTGATCATTGACCTTTCCCTAAAAAGCATTACCTCATACAACACTCACCAGATTCTTTGTGCAGTTATACATCTGACACAATTTGTTGAGAAGATTTCTTGATGAAAAAAAAGGTTTTGCACAAGTTTGCTATAATGCACTCACCTTTAAGATGAAGGTAGTGCACCATCAGTTAGTTTGGACTCTTATTGTAAGGTATATAGGTATGGCAAACAAACATTCAAACAAAAACAATTGTAGTCTGTCAACTCCAGATAGAGTCAGACCCTACACCCATGTATAACTTATTTGGCCTGAATGACTTTAACAGGGCAGGGATATAGGCTCACTGAACTAGCTGCTAGTATAAATGATACAGATGCACACACATGACAAAATTCTACTGGTAGTGAACGAATGAGCATGAATTCGAAGCATGACTGTTGTAATAGAAATGTGACCACTTGAATTTTGAAGTATCCATTCAATGGCAAAATATGATTAACAAAAAGTGGATTTTTAAAAAAGTATTTCCTATTATATATCGGACATTTTATAGATTTTGTAACATCTCAACTATAAGTTTGTGATTGTAAACAGTACCAGTATCTAGACTGTTTCCCACTATCCAGAAACTAGCTAACAGATAACATGTTTTAGGTCAAATGTTTCCTACTGACCTGTGGCTAGAGGTTTCAATCTGCACACCTTTTGCTTTTTATCAGCAAGGAAACTGCTGGAGATTGTATTGATAGGATCTCTAGCTGAATATATATATGAAGGTGCGAAAAAAATTTGTTCTCTCTTGATTTTCTGCGTAGGCTATCCCATGATCCACTTTTAGAGTAAGATGATAAGCTGTGTTATAATGATGTGATGACAAGATTGCTGTTAAAAAAATATGATTCATGAAGGATTAGCACAGCTTGATAATAGATATCATCAAATACAAGTGTCTGAATACACACTTCTTATGTCCATACAAATTGATCTGTAACCACTTAACTCATAGATGTTTTGCTCTATACTCTGTTTTATTGCAAGTTTTTACTCTAAACATGGTTATCAACATTTCTATACTTATTACACAGTTAAGTGTTTAACCTGGTGTTCTGACCTCAATAGAATACTGGAATAGAGCTAGCCAAGCATGTGTAAAAGATTTGTATCAACATTTTTAATGAGTTTAATTGGTTGTTTCTCTAGATTTTAGAAGAAACTCTGTTGTTGAGTGGTCTAAACACTCCTCATCAGTAGTGATTCCTAGACCATTGACACTGAGGTTGTGATGTATGACTTCATTTCTTTATTTACCAAGATTTGCCAGTTATCCTGCAGAATGTTCATGTTTCTATTCAGTAATTGGTTAATATTAGCCTGTGCAGTAAACTTGAGTATGCCACCACTGTTGTAGGGTTTGCTCTTGTTAATTATAGACTGTCTGTATTAAATGGTCCTTTTTCTGGGTTATACATGTATATACAATTTTGTTTCATCTTGTGAGTTGAATTTTTTTTTTTATATAATATATATCCCAGGTTTTACCAAAATAGAGATTTGAAAACAAAGTTTTTAATAACTTAAAAATGTTTCCGTAATAGATCAACAACCTGATAAGGAATGTTAGGATTTAAGTCTATTATATTTAAAATATCAATGCCGAATGGTAAAGATAAATTTGCTTTTCCATTCAGTATTTTCTCTTCAGTCACATTTTAGTCACCATGTGCTTTTTCTAAAATGATGATAACACGACCTACGTGTGAATATCAAACCATGATTATGCAGATTGGACGGAGATAAAAAGTTGCATGTGACTTGTATCATCACATAATCTAAAAAGTGAAGCATGAAACTTTCAAAAGTAATGAGTAATAGACATGTTTACAAAGTACTCATACTAGTCCACTTGTACCACAGTGTAACAGACTTGCAGCTGATAACACATATAGTAGATAGCTGGTATCATCTGTGCTCTTGAACCTCTTGTTGTGTCCTTGTATGAATGTTCTTCAACACCATCAAACAAAAAAACATTGTTAATGATGAAAAACAAAATATCTTCTTAAGACAGTGATTCATGAAAGATTAGCTGAGCCTGATGAAAGATGCCTATTCAATAAAGTATTAATATTACTCTTTCATTTACTTCCCTGTTGACTTCTGATGTCCATTATTTATCAGAAACTTTGTGGTATCTTTTACCACTTTATATCATATAAAACATTATTTATTTACTGCTGGGTAGTGATCTCTTTATCTGTTTATATCTATTACACTTGCAATGGATCAAAGGAGATGTGAGTATAGTCAGTGAGACAGCAACCCAATGACATCTAGAGGTCGATTCATCCTAGAGGTCATTATAATGTTCAATATGTTAAACTCTATAAATACATGTACCGATAGCTATTTCTGGAGGGAAAAAAACTAGGTATGAATTGCAAATGAAACAACTTTCTCTAAGAAATAAATGGATGAGGATGCAAACAAATATAAGTCATTGCAGTATGGCCTTCAACAATGAGTAAAACAAGGGGGCATTAGCTCACTGATTTGACTGAAATTCTCATATTTTATTTAGAATATACTAAAACCTTGACATTTCTGATGTTTTTGAGCCTACAAAATGTATTAGGACAAAATTTAACTTCATTGACAGATTAAAGTCATATATAATTTCATTATTTTGCTTTAATAAATATTTGAAATTTTTAACCAGATTTTCAAAGAAAAATTGGATATTGATATGGGGATGTACAGAGACGGGTGGTCGGGAGGGCTGGGGGTTGGGCAGCAGCCAAATGTTGTCTGTGCATTTACTCATGAAACGTTCAACCAAAGCTTTTAAAATTTTAGTAAAACAAAATGGAGCTCAAGTTCAATAATGATGATTTTGACTTTTATTGTTAGGGCATTATGGTTCTTGAAAGATTGAAAAATGGCATTTCCAGTTGTGTCTGTGCATTTACTCATGAACCATATATCAACCAAAGCTTTTCAAATTTAAAATGTTGTTATTGATGACAAAATGGGGGTCAAGTTCAATAATGGCAATTTTTTACTTTTCCTGTTCGGGAGTTATGGTTCTTGAAAGATTGAAAAATGGTATTTCCAGTTATGTCGTTGCATTCACTCATGATTGGTTCAATGAACCATTCAACCAAAGGTTTTCAAATTTTTTAAATGTTGTTGCTTATGACAAAATTTAGGTCAAGTAGGATAATGATGATTTTCTCTTTTACCGTTCGGGAGTTTGATTCTTGAAATATTGAAAAATGGCGTTTCCATTCGTGTCTGTGCATTTACTCATGAACCAATGCTTATTAAATTTTGATATGTTGTTACTGATGACAAAATGTGACCTCTTCAGGAAAATCCAGTTTGCTGTCTCTATTAAACAGCCTCTTGTTCTGACTTCAATTGTTCTGAACCTTTATCAGTTAAGTAGTTCAATATAAGTTTACCGAAAATAGAACCATTGTTATGATGCTGCCTTTGATATGTGAACGTGCATTGATGATTTAACTTTTGACAAGTTTTTTATGTGTGATATTAAAGATTTCTCTACCTGATGAGACATGATGTAATCAAGTATGCAGGTGAAAAAATAAAATTAAAAAGACTTATTTACCATAACAAGTAAATTGACGTAGGAAATACCTTTAACAAAATTTGATTTATAATCCTTATATATTCTATCACATAATGTTCAACTAGCTTTTCTCAGGATTTTCACATAAGGTAAGATACCTTTTCTTCTAATTTCCAATTCCATTTTCAGATTTTATAAAAATTAATAAATAAAAAACTTGTAACTAGAATTGAAGGAATTTTAAAAAAGGAAAAAGTATAACTCATGTCATTTTTGTTTTAAGTTTATAGTTTATATTTCATGTGGAATAAGGGAGTGTTTATCCAAAACCTCAAGCTTATTGTTTACAGGACTGGTGTTTAGGATAGTTTGTAACTGAAAAATTTCCAAATGTGACTTGAAACTTATTCAAATTCGTACCTAACTAATGTATGAAAAGCAAATAGGGTTCATTAACTTCATTTAATGTATGATTTACAAGGATAGGGAAATGTTTTCGTATAAAGAGGGTTGCCTGATGGTTATGGAAAAAGCTTGTAGTGGCTAAAAGATTACCTTTCACTCCAGACTTGGAAAAATTATTCCAAGCGAAGAGACGACAATCCCTTTTAGCATCAATGTTGGAGGTCAAGGTTCAAGCCCCCTGCTAGGATAATGAAAAAGGCTTGTATGCACTGTATGTCTCTGCCTCAAAGGTCCAGTTACCATCATACCTAGTTAAAAAAAATTACCGTACCTTGATAATTGAATAAATTTTATTTAGGTGTCAAGGTCAAACTTTTACTCAAGGTCAAGGTTGGCTGATCAATGAGAATCAACTATTCAGATTATATTGATATCATTTGGATGCTCTCAGTGTTTTGAGATGGCCTTGTTTTTTCGTATAGAGATTCAGTATTCAACTGAACAAAATGCTATTAAAACACTGAATGTTGAATACTATAAAGATCTACAAAAGAATTAAGAGGTTTTGTAAAATTACTGAGAATCTTGTGATCACCTAATTGAATCAATTAACAATCAATAAATTTCTTATCTAGACCTATTTCTTAGCCTGAAGAATCATGCGTATCAAAGGCACTAAGTTAAATTGCTTATTTTTTAAATAACTTAATACCTTGAGAATTTCATAGGGCATATTGTACAAAGAGAAACAAGTCACCCAAGCCAAATTACAATCTCATGCTCAAGTGATAATTGTGTAATCTAATTGATGAGTTCTGTGAGAAGTTTGTAGTTGTATCTTTAAAGACAATTGTTCAGTTTGATATTTGGATTTTTGTTGTTTGTCGAAAAGGTAAGTTCCATACATTTGCCTTATTCAACAAGTTGTTTTCTGAAATCTGGAACAAACTGACTTTTACTGGATACATTGAAATGTCGAAAACTAAAATCATTTTTCAAAATACTACCTGCCTACAAGCTTTCATTACATGATGTTCATACTAGTGGTCACATCACAAATAAAGATATCTTGGTTTCCTTGCAAGTATTCAATATTTTTGCAAGGTTCTAGGGTATATCAACCTAAGTGCTGTAAATATTTTGCTTGTCTGTCAAAAAAACAATTTTTGAAAATTAGTTCCCCTTTGATGCAAAAACTCATCTCCACTTCAAATTCAAGTGGGGCAGATACTATATGACAATAAAGTTTGCACTAAGTTCAAAATAAATACTTTGATCAGCACATATATACATTTAGACTTTAAGTTTTCCAAAGAAATCCCCTGATTTTTGCAGTATGAAATATGAATACCTGTCAGGTGCATGATGGAAATATTAAAATATCATTATGATATTTAAACTTGTTTCAATATAAATGCAGATAAAAGACCTATTGAATTTGATTTTTATCAAAGTTCAATTTGAATTTGATGTTTATCAAATATTGAATGTATGATAAAATCAATTGCACGTATAAATAGCACAGCAAGAGGAAAGATAATAAAATATTATAAAAATATTTCAGTCTTTCGGAATTTTTTTTATGTTTCCTTCAATATATCATCAAGGGGGAAAGATCATGGTTTAAGAAGGCTTAAGAAGAAAATCTCATTTTAATTGGTCAGATATTATTAAGGGATTATGAAAGGGTGTAGTAATCCAAACGTTTAATGGAATAACACTATACTACTAGTATTATAATACATACATTGTAGAAGTAAACATTATATTGATAAATATGTTTGTAGTAAATGTATATCTAGTTAAAATAATACTGAGGGTTTATTTTAATGGGATTATATGTATATGGGATAGTAGTGTTCAATATTATACTAAGTCGGGGTTCATTGTACTGGTTGGTAAAACAGCTTATTTATTTTTCAGTGGTTAATAATACATTGTACAGATAAATAAGTTCAAGATCAAGGCCTAGTAGACCTCAAAGCTCCAACATTATTGTCAAACACAAAATAAGTACCCATCCTATTTTTCATACTCTTCGCATACCCTATCACAAAACAAACTGCTTTAAAAGTTTACCAAATTGCAGCCCTTCTTGTCCTTTTACATTATTTCATGGAAGTCTTTTGATACAAATTTTCTCTCTGTCATATGTCCATTGTCTATGACCTCATTTATTATGGTTCAGGGACTGCTAATATCATGTGAATTTCTCACTTATGAGAACTAGTAGCAGGATAATGATATCTGGTACATGTATGTACATTGTATATGGGATCATTGCAGGATTATTTTAGACAGGGTTCACCTGACCTTGACCTCATTTCATGCATTAGTGATACAGATTAAAGTTATTAAATTGGGTTCATTTTGTAGATACTATATAAAGCAGTAGGTCATGTATATTTGATATATGGGATGATTGTTTGGTTGTTCATATCAGTCTGGGAGATTTTATCTGACCTTGACCTCATTTTCATGGTTCATTACTCAATGTTGTTTTCATGCATAGATCTGTTTGTATGATGTAAGCAGTGGCGGATCCAGAACTTTTCCTAAGGGGGAGGCCGTTGGCTGACCTAAAGGGGGGGGGGGGGGGGGGGCTCCTGTCATGCTTCAATGATTCCCTATATAATCAACCAAATTTTTCCCACGAAAGGGGGGGGGCCCGGGCCCCCCAGGCCCCCCCCTGGATCCGCCTATGGTTAGCAGTAGGTCTATTATATTTAGTGTATGGAATAATTGTAAGATGTTTTTGTTAGTCTAGCTGGGTTCATCTGATCTTGACCACCATTTACATGAATCACTAATAATGTTGAGTAAATGTTGAGATACTTTTAGTAATACCTTCATCTTCAAGGCTTTCAATATCTAAGATAAAACAAATGAGCCAATTCACCATGTGCCCTTTTGGTTATTTATTCCAATCTGGTAATTTAAAGATTTTTGTACCATACAACAAGTGAAATGGGTCATGCTGACAACTCACAAAACTACATCATCTTCAATATAATTCTTTACTTTCATGACAAATGCCGATAATGACATTTTATCTCTCTGGGTATCTAGTCTTGAAAAACCCTGTGACAACCCTTGTGTCTATCAGGTTTCACTGTTTTATGTCAAAATTGTTTGCATTTTAATAATTTTCACCTTCTGAAATTAAACATTCTGGAGCAACCATATTTGTATACTAGTATTCTAAATATGATAATTAGACATGAAACCCATAACATTTATTTCATGTTTAACAACCGAAAAATTATGTCAGGTTTAAATAGTAAGTTACTACTGTTTGTAGATATTGATCTATGATATAAATAAAGGTTTTTATATTGATTCTTGTGTGTAAATTAGTTGTAAATTGCATCTAGGTAATCTTAAGGTGTCTTCTCAAGTTCTGTTAAATATTACAAAGATATGGGGGTAACTGGTACCCTGTTATATAAGATCTGTAGGTCAAAATTAAAGCAGTTGATGTTATATATGGTTTCATACTTTTATTGTGGTCTTGAAACTAAAATCTGTTAATCACGTTTGATATAATAAGGAGGAATAATCTTTTTACAAAATTCACAAATATGAGGGTTCATGATATGTAACTGAACATCAGATCGCCTTCGAAATAGGCTGATCTGGGGTTTTGAATCATTTGAAAATCGAAATTGTCCTGAATATGGATGAAATATTGTACTATACATTAAGAAGTGAGACTTATTTGTAGTAAAAGTTTAGGCATATTTATTGTGACTTAGATGGAGAGTTGTCTCATTGGCACTCATACCACATCTTCTTAAAAAATTCTAAATCCTTTTAGTTGCTGCACAAAAACATACAAACTTAATAAGGCAGAAATGAAACTTTACTAGAATAAAGATAAAACTGGTTTGGTTAAGTCAAAACGAACTAAACTGAGACTCCTCTCAATGCGTGTACTTAAAAGATATGTTTGTGTTTGTCAATATATCCATTCAACTTTTATGTTGTATTCACATATGTTACAGAAATCAATGTTTGGAAACACTATCATAATGAGTATTGTTGAAAATTATTAATAAATATTTAAACAAGTCTTTTATTTAGGATGCAAATTAAACATACAATACATCTGTACATTTTATGGCTATTTATATTCCTAAAAATAAAAGTTTACTGACAGCTAGTTGAGTCAACACACTATTCCTTTCTGGTAAGTAGTTACAGAAGAAAATCATTTGTCTATATTATAACATTGATATATGTTTGATGGTTTTACAGTAAAACTATTTATAAAGCGAATAAGCTTAGGAATTGTCCTTTAAACATTTCTCTTTGGCTAAGTAGTTTTGTACTGTGGATTCATCAATTAGCAGGGGTTACAGAATAGAAAGTAATAGGCCAAAAAAGTGAGGGATAGAGAAAAATTAACATTTGATCTACCAAATAACATATCTTTTCAACAATAAAACCATATCATTTTAGAACAAATGAATGATGAATATTTTATATAAATATAAGGAGATATTGTATGATTGTCAATGAGATAACTATATACCAGTGGATGTAAGCAATTATAAATAGCCATACTGCATTCAACAATGAGAAAAGTCACATAAACCCCATATGTATTAGTGGGCTATGAAAGACCCTGATATGCAAAATGTGAAACAATTCAAATGAGATAACTAATTTTAATTTATGAGCAATGCTACAATACTAATAGCTGCTGTCCAATGAAAGATATTTTAATTGTTCCTCTGTATATTTTGGTTAAAGTTATCATCTTCTAGTAAAACCCTAATTGATTTACAAACATAAAAAATATTAATGGTTTGATCATACATGTTTATGATTCATCTCCAGCAGATGTGCTATTTATTTGATGAGATAAGAATTCAGAATTTTTACACGTTTTTGAAAGATTCTATTTTTTGAGCCTTCAAATAAAATAAATGCATACTTGAAGAAAACATCATTCGTACATTTATTTTGGTAGTGTTGTTTGTATTTCTTCTGTTGCATTTGTTGGTGTTTAAGCCATTCTTTGGTTGTTTTCTGCTGTTAAGGTATAGAATGGAGAATATTTCATCAGATGGTTGGATTGATGGATGGTCATTCAACATTGATCAGGTTTGCAATAAAACTTATGATTAACCATACTTTCTGACATGTCAATCCAATGTTTGCCAACACTTTGTTCAAAATATGGCGCTGTACATTTATTTATCATTATAAAAGATTATTCAAGCTAAACTCTGTACATATTGCTTACTAATTTGAGGGAAACTTTGAAATTATTAATTTATACTATGTTTTTGTCTCCAATACTAACTGAAAGTTCAGTTGAATTCAAGCACATATTTATCACTTGTTCACATTTTGTATCTCTTAAAATTTTGATAATGGTACCAGCAAACTTACAAAATATTAACACAACAACAAGTAATTTGTAGCCTTTTTTTTAAAGTCTTTTGCAGACTTGAAAGGACTAATTATGAGTTATTTGATGACTAGAAAGGCATGATTTGAGTCATTTGCAGACATGCACCATGTAGAAATCTTATAATTTTAAGTCATTTGCAGTCTTGCTTATGCTTTATTTTGAGTCATTTCTAGACTTGCAACATGTACAAGGCTTGAGTTTGAGTCCTGCTATATGTATGTAACAATTTTTCTGAGGATATGTCAACCTACTCTGACTTACTATCCTGACTTGATGCATACAGTCTGTATAATGTTAGGTGCTTGGTAGTCGAGTAGTAACTTTATGAGAGATTTGTTTGATCTCGCTTAGGATCTAAACCTTAACCTCCATCACCAAACTCAGTTTTTGAATCTGAAACATCTTGGGTTATTAGAGATATTTAATCCTTTTTATGCCCCATTTATAGGCATTATGTTTTCTGGTCTGTGCATCCGTCTGTTCATTCATCTGTCCGTTATTCTGTCCGTCTGTCCCTCTCCAGGTTCAAGTTTTTGGTCAAGGTAGTTTTTCATGAAGTTGAAGTCCAAGTTACTTAGTAAACTAGAAACTTAGTACACATGTTCCCCATGATATGATCATTCTAATTTTAATGCCAAAATTTAGAGATTTTTCCACATTTTCATGGTCCATGGAACATAGAAAATGATAGTGTGGATGGGGCATCCATGTACTTTGGACACATTCTTGTGTAAAGATAAATTGAACAATGCAATAATGTTTGGTAGTTCTAAATTTTGCCTCTATTACTGATATCGGAAGTGCAGATGTCTTTTAGTGCATATTTGGATATATATTTAGTTTTTGACTTAATAGTTCAAATTCAATACAAATGGCTTTAAAATTAAAAACTTGCAGACAGATTTCTTGTCAATAAGATAAGTACATAGTACACTTTTTGTAGGAGTTGATACAAGTAGGATTGGCAATGCATTGAAAATTAAATTCCTTCATAAAAGTTTGTAGTATATCTAAAAACAAGTGATGCATTTATTGCACTCAATATGCACAGCATTTATATTTATATAAATCTTTTCAGGTAAATATGATATGAACATTTCTGTGTAATATCTTATGATCATGCTGAGCAAATCTTAAGATAAATTGGTTATGGAACTTTAAATTGTTTAATAGGTTGTAAACCACCCAGCACCAGATTTTATTTTATAAACAATTTAAAGTTATGAATGAGCAATGTTTCATGTTATCATGTATGTGCTGCATTTTCCGTTTAGGGTTGTTTATGACTTTCTTATACAATTTAACATTTTTTTTTTGCTGAAGAAAAATATATGTTATGTCTGCAAAAAGACTTATTCATTCCAGCGATTGTCTGAAATGGATTCTCAATTGACTAGACAAATAAACTGAATAGAATTTCTTTTTGTAAATCTGTGTTATGTTTTTATGATGTAGGATGCTCTTTGTTTTAGTATTTTTAGTTTTATGTTTGTTTATGGCTTTTCTCCTGCTATATGCTGTCACTTTTTTTGGCTGAAAAAAAAAAATGTCTGCAAAAAGGGTTATTGCACTTGATTGTTCTGTAGGATACTCCTCTAGACAAATTAATTGATACGAATATATTTTTGTTAATCTGTGTTATGTTTTAATAATGTATGATGCTCTTTATTTTGATATTTCTAGTTTAATAGTTGTTTAATGGCTTTTTCTAGATCTCCTACCTTGCTGTCATATTTTTTTTTGCTGTCTGCAAACAGGGTTATTGCACTTGATTGTTCTCTAAGATATGCCACTAGACAAAACAGATGATATGAATATTTTTATAAATCGATGTTATGTTTTTATAGTGTATGATGCTCTTGGATCAGAGGATTCTGACATTTCTCTATCAGACCTCTATCAAGCCTCCTGGTTATTTTAATCTTAAAACATTGATGTTTTCTAGACAAAAGACAGATGGAAAATAGAATGTAGAATGATTAGTTTGTCTAAAACATGATTTAAGTGTAGATTCTGATAAAGTTATATGAAATAATGAGATATCTAGCAAGTTGTGTAAGATATTGATGACTAAAGTGTTAACTTTGCTTTGGTATTTTATTGGCTAAGTTGTAGCAATATCTGATACATGAAAAAAAAGATACTAAGGGGATTTAATTGCAGGAGTTTTATTCAAAATGAGAAAGAAAGAAAGAAACAAATATAATGGATACTGTTGGGCATTTGTATTGATTAACTTTCAAAAATAAAAACAGTACCCAGTATGTTTTCTGGTCTGTGCCTCCATTCGTCCGTCCGTCTGTGCCTCCGTTCCTCCGTCCGTCTGTGCCTCCATTCGTCCGTCTATCTGTGCGTCCGTTCGCTTCAGGTTAAAGTTTTTGGTCAAGGTAGTTTTGAAGAAGTTGAAGTCTAATCAACTTGAAACTTAGTACACTTGTTCCCTATGATATGATCTTTCTAATTTTAATTCCAAATTAAAGTTTTGACCTCAATTTCACGGTCCACTGAACATAGAAAATGATAGTGCAATGGGGCATCCGTGTACTTGGGACACATTCTTGTTTTTTATGTTTTTGTTGCTTTGAGTCTTTAGTTTTCTATGTTGATTAAGGTAAACTTGGTATTTAAAAAAAAAAAATGAAAATATTTTTGCCCTGACGTTAGTTTGACTTTCCCTATGGTATCTTCCCCATCTTTAACATCCTGAATGTGTATATTAATTTTGTTATCATAATCATCATTATTTTCTCTATCTCTGCTAGTGCTACTTTTGAAAGAGGACAAAGTAGATGTAAGACCTTTGTGAAGACTTTGGTATTCAGAAAAATCAAGTCATTTTTCTGTAAAAAGATTTTAGTCATTTTTTAGAAAGAAAATGTTTAATACTTGTGACTATCAAGATTTTTTTATAGGGAATTTTGTGAGAAGATCTGTTTCTATTTTTCATCAACAATTGGAAGGGAAGAGTATTTCCAAAAGCTACAATAGTAGAAATGTCAGATCCACAATCAATCAGTTTTTGTCAACCTTTGGAAAAAAGAAAATGCTGATCCTCAGTAACTTATCAGTGTTTATCCCTTGAAGTGCCTCTTTGGCAAAATAAGTGTGTATTCATTAATCATGGATTGATTAGTATAGACAGTATTATATATCTGTGTTATGTAAATCTTTATTGGAATGTGTCTACTGATTATAAATCTATTCTACATGTAGTGGGGGTGAGGTCAATGTTTGTAAGTACACAACTTGCACAAAATACATGTTGTGTGTCTTGTAATAAAAAAAATATATGCAATTGAAATAAGAAATGTGGACACTCATTGCTTTCTGTTGTTTATCCAACTATTGCACATTGACAGACTATTTCTAATGTTCTTCCATAAAATGATACCTTAAAAGGGTATAAACTCATGAAAAATGAGCTGAACGTTTTAATCACATACTGTTTGTAATTTTAGGAAATCAAGCTTCTATTATAATCAAAATTGCAGTTGGTCAAATAAAATTATTCCTGTAAATTGTGCATGTGTGAAACAAATTTCTTGAAATTTGAATATTCAAGGGGTCAAAATTTGAAGGATATTTAATATAATTATTTTATTCAAAGTGTTTGATACCCTTTAGAGGGATCATAGTTTGAT
Organism: Mytilus edulis; assembly: GCF_963676685.1. Classification (NCBI taxonomy): domain Eukaryota; kingdom Metazoa; phylum Mollusca; class Bivalvia; order Mytilida; family Mytilidae; genus Mytilus; species Mytilus edulis. Next base: position 38,181,072 of record NC_092352.1, on the reverse strand, counting down.
TTCAACTAGAGTTATAACTACCATTATTTGCTTGTGCATCCAGGGCTATTGTAGTGGAAAAACAAAGGATAAGCATGGTTACCACAAACCTCTCCAAGCTTGTTTTTTATTTTTTGCAGATGATGCCATTTCTTTGTCAAATACATATTTTACATCTTGGAAGTTTACGTCTATTGTTTTGCATGTTTCATGTAGAAGTCCATTACTGCCATAGTTAAAATCATATATTTCTAACAATTAAATGGTATTTTTCTTTCTTTTATTACAGATAAATCCAAACAGTAAAGCTTACAAGGAAGGTATAAAAGTAGGGGACTATATAGAACATATCAACGGTCAGAAAACAGAAGGGTTACTCCACAATGATGTTCAACAGATAATAAAATGTGCTAACAAAGAACTTACCTTAGATCTCAGAAGGTGAGATATAATAGAAAAATAACAATTTGATATTCATAAAAAAAAGAACAACTATGAAAAGCATACTTTTTTCTCTCGTTTCTTGAACCACAAAGGGGCTACGCACTATACACAAATGCGCACTTTACACACCAAAAGACGGTAATAACAAAAATACAGATCTTTGAGGAAAATTCAAAACAGGAAGTCCCTAATCAAATGGAAAAATCAAAAGCTCAAACACATCAAACGAGTGGATGTCAACTGTCATATTCCTGACTTAGTACAGTCATTTTTAAATCAGTAAATGGTGGATAAAACCTGGTTTTATAGCTAACGTCACGGTACTCAAATTGCACCGAGTACCCAAATTACACCTATTTAGCAAAAATAGCAGGGGAAATCTTACAAGATTTCCTAGAGACTAAACAATTTGTATTTTTATGATTTGATACTATGCACGTCTTTTAAGATAGGTAAACGTATTAATGCTGAGTTCACACATAATTCGATTCGCATTAACTAATCCAAATTAGTTTAATTTGCATTCGAAACGATTTACCTCCTAACGTCAATTCTGATTTGAATTGCAATGCGCTTCAAATTCGCTAAACTGTCCATACGACGTTAACTTGCAGTTCGTATTAACTAAAGCGTATTTCTAATGCGAATTGGATAATTCGAATTAGCCAATTCGAAATTTGAATCAATTCGAATTAAAATAGAAGAGTTTGTGAACGTGATTAGCCAAACTTAGATAGTAATAGATTTTGTCAGTCTTGAAATTGTTTTGCTCTTATAATAATTTTATATAATTTTTTGTTTATATGTATTTAGTTGTAAAAGTCCAATGATGAATGGCCAGATAAATGGTGATATCCATCCTATAGAGGCACAGATCATATCAGGTAGGTGTCCATACAATCTGGCAGCATGGTAAGTGAAGACTACAAACACTGTATAAAACCATGTCCTCTGACTATTTTTTGGTTTATGGTGTAATGGCACTTCACTGTTGTATGGAATTTATTTTATGAAATTTGTCTTTGTTTTTATGAAACATGGAGGCTCATTTTACTGAGTACACACTATACAACACAGAAGTGACTATACACCAGAAACACATGTAAAAACAACTTTTTAGACAATGTGGTTTACACAGTCTGAAGCCAAATAATTTTAAAAGTAAGAATACAATATATAACTGGATTGCAGTGAATTAAAACGTAAAAACATGTGAATCTTTCGATGCCTTCCTCGCAAAAGATCATTGGAAAATTCACATTTGAGTATATAAGGACAAATATGAACCATTAGTATTATAGGGTCTATGGTTTTCAAAACATGATATATTACCAGTATTTTTGGCTTGGATGCTGCAATTGATAAAAAAGGTAAAGTGAAATGTAAGTGATAAAACAAGGTGACAAGACATGCTTAATTTGTAAGAAAAATTTAATGCCCTATTTCAGTAAGTGCAATTTCAGAAATTTAGTAAAAACATGTTCAGTTTGATGAATCCATGTAAAGTTTTGATATTTTAGTTTAAAGTAGTCTGACTGTCCGAGCTATCATAAGAGCACTTACATTTTTATCTCCATAGTTGTAGCTTTTTGATGATGATATTTGTTCCATTCCTTTCAAATAATATTCATTAGCTACCCTTTTAATGCTTAACGGGATAGTTTTAATCTAATAAAACAATGTTATTTTTTAATTAATTGAAAACTCATTAATATGTTATAATATTTGACGATCAATCTACAGGAATATTTCGAGCAACACCTCATTACATTCAGCCTCAGCGTAAGCTTACTACAACAAAATAACCCAGTGTTTTTAAAATGCCATTTTGCTCTGCTAGCAGTTTTATTTCTTTGCTGAGGGTGGCTTCAAGCTTTTCATCTTAAAACATTTAATATGAGTTTTTGAATGCATACAGTTTTGTTTCATGCTACAACATATTCTTTTTTATTTGATATTTGCACAGCTAAAGCACTTGTTTTCATAACATACATCTCATTTTAGTCCTTCTCTACAGTTTAAAGAGAAAAAATGGGATAAAAACAGTTGTATTTTAAGCATTGGCACTTTCCAGGGTGAAAAATAAAGTGGATGTCATAAAATTTTGGATAGCTGAATAAGCCATAAAAGTTAAAACTTCTTTACCAAATTTAATTCAGTATCAATTTTCTCCAAAGCTATTATAGGTATTGATATGACTATTGCTCAGGCAAAACATCTTGATTCAAATATGAATTAACCTGAGATATACCTCAGCTCTACCAGAGTCATTATTGTTTTCCCCAATTGGCATATTTGAAAACTGCTCTTGATAAAACTTTAACAGATTGACCATTTCCTTGGTTAAAACCTCTACAGTTTATGCTTTAATTCCACTATGGTTGTAAAGAAGTACTGAATTGAGTTCATATTTTCTGTACAAAAATATTTTGGTTTTGCTTAAAAATTATCATTCACATGTTGTGTACTCATTCACTGGACATATTAAACATGTAATTATTTAATACACTATCCACTTAGTTCATTTGTTATCAAATACATAAAGGTTTTATTTTTTTAAATTCCAAACAGTCCCTGATCTTTTTGTTGTATATATACTAGGTGGATTCTTTTTTAATGGAAGATGACTTTACCTTTAGCTACAGATTTGAGACGATTTGTAACACCCTTGCATGAAAAATCGAAAAACCATGTTAATATCTTTTTCTAAGTTGGATTCAATACATAATAATGGTATGATCTTTAACCTGTCAGTTTTGAATATTACAAGTCAATGGTTAATATCTGAACCTAATATTGATATAAAAAAGCTTACATGTACACATTGGTATTTATTAGGAGTAAGGCAATGTTTTCTTCGGATATGTCCATCTGAAGATTTTAAATCAGGGATCAGAGATGTATAGGTATAATCTGATAAGTGTTTTTATTTTTGTAAAACATATTGTTTTGGAGCATTTCAGAATTACATTTCCAATTCTGTGAGCAGATTTTTACTCCAACTTATTTCTATAAAGCTTGTAGTTGGTATTTCTGCTAGATATTCTCAGCCCTTATGAACATTTCTGTATATGGCCGCTTCAATCTGGAATCTCTGGTTCACAGTAGAATAAGCTATCACCCTGTGTTTGAAAGTAGGAAACTTAGATTGAGTGATGGTATTTGGGAACAGCTTTATGACCCATATTCATGGGTTGTTTGATCATTCACATTTTCAGAGTCATGTTATCATGTATGATATTGAAACTATTACAGAAACAAAGTTGCATTGATGTTGATATTTTTTCCCTACATATACATTATATTTTTGTTAGTCTGTGACAAAAATGAGGAAAGTGAGACATAGGTACTGCTGTTTGACAAAGGCAATGGTTCATAATAGTAGCAAACAATGGTTAGTGCTGTGATTACATGAGTTTTGAAGGAACTACTCATGATAGGTTAATCATATCTGGAACGGGGACCCAATTAATTGCCCCATTGAAACCCATTGAAAATCATAGTAAATAAATGGGGTCTTGTTCAATTAATAATTATGATAGCCACCTTGGGACTTCTGGTTCATGTTAGGCATTTGTTTGGAAGTGTCTTAGTACAATCTCAGTGCCTCATGACCGGCATTCTGTAGCAAAATTTTGTTTTTAACAACAGGGTAGGTTTGTCTCTTCCGGGAAGAATAAAGGCTAGAATTTAGGCAATTTACTCTATGTACTGACCCTTTTAAATCAATCAAAATGTTTACAGTAATTCCAACTATAAATCCTACCCTTTCAAATAAATCTACTTTCAGTTACAGAACTAGTGTAATGATAACACTACACTATTTTAAACAAAAGTAATATATATTTTTTTAAGCACTATATTCCTGGGTACGGGACTGGTTGCCGTAACTGGGATCCTATTCCATCTTGATTGATATTGAATTGGCATTAGTTTAATAAAGACTGTTAAGTAAGAGCATTCTGATCTTTCTTTAGTGAACAACTGAATTAAATAAAACCTTTTTTTGCAAGAATGTCCTCTTAAGGATCCATAAGTACTGATATTTTTGTATGAATGTCACCACTGTTAATTTTGATTAGGTAAAACAATAAAAAAAAAAACTTGATCTCTAAATCAACGTGAACAGTTGAATCTGATTTTTATTACATCTGTTCCATTGAAATTTAACCAAGAATTAAGTACTATGGTGCTAACCTGCCAAACTACATGGCCAGAGAACCAGTATTTTATTGTATACTTCTCATGCTGTAGTGAATGTGCAATGTTTCCATCTGATCAATATTTTAAGTTTTGTAAGTCTTGATTGAAGGAATGACTTTTGATTTACCAGTGGTGTTTGATATGTTGTTAATTTAGCAACTGAATTTATAAAGCCCAACTAGAGTAGACCTAAGACGGTACAGTCTATATCATACAGCCTTCGTTTTACCTGCAGAACAGATGAGACATTTCTCTGTGTCAATAATTTATGTCATGTTTGTTTGTCTGTTTTGGACTTTGTTCTAACCCTATAAAACTGAAATTTTTACTTTCTTTTCATGTTAAGAAAAGTGGTCTACATTTTGAAAACTGTTTTGCTTTTTTTTAACAAGCTGTTGTTTAATGTTCATCTAATTCAAACTTCAAAAGGGGAAAATATAAGTCAGTAATTTCTAAATGACAATGAATACTGTTGTGCTAAATATACACATGATAATGGTAATAAAATTGGTTTGTTTCTTTTATTTACAAGTACCTTTATTAAAGCATTTATTTTTGAATTTTCAAGGAAAGACAACTGCAGATGACTACAAACCCATATCTTACCATACAATCTCGACCACTACAAATAGTTCTTCATCTCGTCCCCCGTCATCGGTGAAAGTGAACCCTAGTCCCTATAGAGGTAAATACATGTTTGTGTGTAGGTATATATAAAAGTAGAATTTATCATAAAACATAACTTGATGTCTTAATTTTGAGTTGTGTATATAGTAGATATTTTTAGGGTAAACTGTAGTGCTAGTAGTAATATGCCAATTAGTATATTGTTATGTCATAAGGATAATTTCTAACTGAATGATATATATCTAATTGCAAAAATATTATATGGCATCTGAGATATAAATATAATAAGAGTACAATAGGCAGTATAACTAGAAAAATAAATGGATTCAGTGCCATTTCTTTAATTTTAATGTCAATTATTTATCAGTTTTATAGGTATTTATTTTTGTTAAAAAAGAAGAAAATTTAAAATATTTTCTGAAGAAGTTAATTTTTCAGGATTTATAGATATGTTATAGGAACTTTGATTGTCAGGGGAAAAAAAGGCAATATAAAGTTTTCTGCCAGCAGATAAGCACCTGACAATCAAGATAAAGAGGATGAATTTGGTGTTTTATTCTTGATTTGTGGTGTTTTTATCGACTGAAACACTCCTAATATTGTAATTAACCAAGCAAGAGAAATGAAAAATGTAGAAATCAGTAAAAAGGTATTGCAATTGTGGTAACTAGGTATTGATTGCAACATATTTGTCATATACTTTTTAGTTTTAGGAAATTACCAATCTTGTGGTAAGGGTCTCTGAATGACAGCTTGATTTGTTTCGTTCAATCCGATTAGATCATATTTCTTTTCTGAAGAGAATATCAGAATATTATCACCTATAAGCTTTACAGAGTGAAGGAATTTTGTTTTTCTGTAAGGTAAATTGCACTATTTAAAAGTTTTTTTACTTTTAATTGAAACAAATGCAGTTCTGTTTTCAATTCATGATTAGGAATACTTAATTTAAGAATGAAAAATTTGTTTTCTTATCTTTTCGGCATTACTCCAACATTTTCAGATGATTAAGTTCTTTTCGTATCTAATGATGTGTATAAGCACTTGCTTCATTTCAAATATATTTTGAAAAATTGAAACAAATAGATTTGTAAATTTCAGGATCTCATTCAGTACCTTCGAGTCCTCGCTTTCAGTCTAAACTTATTGTTCCAATTACCTCACCAAAACCATTACGACACAGGGGTAAATACATGCTTGTGTTTGGAATATTGAGCCCTCATTGCATTGTTGTTAAACTTTTAATTAAAATTCTTTATTGGTAGACTGTGTTTTAATAATGATCAATCTTTAACACTATAAAAATATTATTTTTCTAATTCTACAAAAAATGAAATGAAATATTTTTGATAAACTCCAGGCAACTTTGAGAATTATTTAGTTAATCCTAGATAAATATGATTAACAAGAAAAAGATTATTGGTCTTTTTTAAAACACAGCAAATATTTTTGTCTTTTGAATGCTGGAAATGAATGAATGGATCTGTTATTATTAATAGGGTATAATTAAATTTTCATTTATCAGAAGGTGGCATGTTTATAAGATTATTTCACTAATATCTGAATGACCTCTTTAATAACTTTATCATTCTGATGATCGGTTTCAAATTTTTATAAAGATATGATTTATGTATATTATGAAAAATTATGTTTTAGATATCTGGAGCTGAACACAAGCCCATTATGCAATCAAAATCTTTCTTTACTGTATTTTCCTTCATCGTTACAAATTTAATGTTTGAGAGAGACCATAGAAATAGAAAAAAGGAAAGCTTACTATCTGAAAAGAGAATAATTTCTATTCTTCCTGTCACTATTTTATCTGAACTGTAAATTAACTATCACAACCATACAAATTATGAAAGACAAACAAAATTAATGTCTATACTTCTAGTAGTAATGATTAAATAAACTGATGTAACTAATTGAGACAGTTATCTTTCTTTCAAAAGCTGTAAGAATCTTTCCCAATCTTTACTGCTTCACCTGCCAGACAGAGAACTTCCTTTTTGTTCCCTGTTTTTTGCACTTTGATTCTTATTCAGCTGTTTATAAAATGAAGAGTTGTGGCTCTTTTCACCAAAACATCAGAAGTGAAATTGATAGTAAGTTTTAATGAAATGATCGTGACTTGTAAATATTTTTTGTCTAAGATATTTTTATGAAAAGATTTGCGGATTCTCCTTTATTCAGATATATGAAGGAATTTTAAACCAATCATCAGAAGATTTCTTGTTTTATGAAATACTATTAAAATCATGATTTCAATGTTCAAAGTGTCTGACTTCTGAAGATGCAAATAGAATATTTTCATGTTTTTAAAGACGGCTTTAAGCAGTCACTCCCTACTTGGTTCTACATCTACATTCTACTTTCAATTTTTTTTTAAAAGGAACAATAAAGAAAAAATGTTTCATAATAAGAAGTAAGTCAGACACTTTAAGACTGTATGTATTTAAAAATGTATGTAAAAATATATATCTATAACAATAGAAAGTTGACATGATTGAACTGATTTTCCTTTCTCCATTAGCACTTGGATATTGTTACAATTAGTGCAACTTCAAATCTAAGCTTACATGGCATCACATTTGAATCAAAAGTTTAATCTAATGTACAAACTTAGTTATACAATTTAAATACTTTTATTCAGATGGAATTGATATTTGTTCAAGATGTTAAAGTCATTTTACTGATCAAATTTAGTTTTCCCAATTTCTGAAAAAAAATGAGTAGTTACAAAATTAAGCCAAAAAAGGTTCACCCTTATTGTTCAAGGCATGATAGAGATAGGAAAATTATCAGTTGGATCCTTGAATTCCATGGATATGTTGGTGATAGCATGGAAATACTCATGGCATGGAAATTGTGTTATGTACAGTTATACCTTCTGTCAAACTTTCTATTTTTCTGTATTTCATGTATAGTTTGTACCATTTTAGAAAGAAAGAGAAAATAAACAGTGAAAAATGCCTCTTACTGCATTTAAATGTTTTGTATGAAGTTAAGACTATATGTTAGTTTCTGTGTAGTTATTGTTACATTAATTATTATCGTTTGATTATAAGGTTATATACTTGACTGTTTATTTATTCCATTATTCAAACCAAACTAATTATCAATTGGTTCATAGTACAGGTATTGTAAGAAACTAATTATATTATAGAGCAAATAAATTACTGGTACATTTATACGAAAAAAATGTTTTTTTTTTTTTTACTGCAATTGAAACGTTGTAATTTGTATTACAATGCTAATGCTTTATATGTTGTCCACTTACATGAATTGTTCAGTAGTTTTCTCACAAATTTAGATGCAGCATGGGATCGGTCATCTCCATCGCCAAGCTTATGGTCAACTACATCATGCTATACTAGTGATTCGGCCAGGTCAACTCCACAAACCTCACCTGCCTGTAGACGTCGTCAGCCACCCTTGCCTTTGCCTAAACCCATTACAACTGGTGGCAGGTCTCGGCGACAAATATTTGAACACAGCTCCAGCCTAGGTTCTTCAGCTAGAAGCTTAGTATCACCCAATAGGAGCCTAGGTTCTCCCAGTAGAAGCATTTCACCAGCTACATCAGATCATTCTTCTAAAGGCATGCAAATGTTTTTACGGCAGATGGAAAAGTTATCTAGATATTCAGATGATGAAGGTAGCTGTCATGCTTTGCATGATCCTGTTTTGAAATGATTTTTGGAAAGAATTTGAAGCATGTGATTTTGCTTTTTTGAATTTGTGCATTTCAGTTGATTTTGACATTTGAACCATTGACCATTGATAGATTTTTAGTGCATTTTATTATAGACTTTTGCAGATTCACTTTCTTTTATTTTAGCTACAGTAAAAGTTTTGGATGAAGACTTTATTTTGATTTACACTTGTACATGTGTTTGTTGTAAAAATATTTCTATCAAAATGCATCTGACGTGGTAATGCTATTAGTTTTTTGTTAAATAACCTATCAGTATAACTCAAGATAAAAAAAAAAATCATTATGAATTTATTTTGATAAAATTGTAGCTTCTCATCACAATTTGAAATATATAGATTGCATAGATCTGAAATTGTTGACACTTTTCTCTGATGCATTTTGATAGAACAATTGAGATTTTTAAGTTGCTGATTTTCCATAAATTAGTAAAAGTTTCTTCCCTTGTCCAGTAGCAATTGTCCATTCTTAGTTGTTACTGTTTGATCTTAATTTTTGACAAGACACAATCAGAGCATCATAAATAAGTCATTTCCTGTGCCTGTAACTTAGCAGTATCCTTAAATGATGTTCTGATTAGAATGATAAGATATAAAGTGGCCTTGATAACCTCTTCTTATATTTTACTTAAAATTAAGTCTAAAATACATTTAAAAACTCCATCCCATAATTACATTGATTACTATCAGATCTTATCTTTTAAAGGAAATCCTTCTTCTTATCAAGTTTCTTGTTGGTCATTGTCTTGTAATACTTCAAAGAAACAGTCATAAATTTGAATAAGAATTCTATACAAGAAAGACTTTCTAATAGAAGTGTTGATAATTGTACGATCTTTGGCACTTCTTAGAACAATTTTCTCAACATTACAGGCTTGTGCTGAAATTCCAATTATATTTTTCATCTACAGAAATAGCTTAGTCTACTTAAAATTTCTAATTATAGATTTCTGTTCAAACATTAATTCTCTTAACTACTTTACAGTGTAGAGTATATTAATTTGCACACATTCTCTGCATCAGTCATTGTTTGAGTTGCCTCTGTTTCTTACGTTCTCATTAACTTTTTCGATCAGACAAAGGTGTGTCAGACAGTAGTACCTTGACAGCTCACTCCCTGCCACAGGAAGATCGTCAGCTACCCATCATGAAAGAAGAAGTCGCTGTGGAAGAACATATAATACCGATTAGTGTTAAACGGGAAAGGATGATTCCCTTGACAATTAAGACGTCGACACCGGATTTGAGAAATTTTCCTCAAGAGGAAACGAGATCTCTGGATTCTGGTATAACCAGTCGTGGATCTTCATGGCAGAGTGGTAGTTTTAAAGATGGAAATTTTAGTCCCGGTTCGTACTATACACTCCCAGTTAGAAAATCATCAAGTGAAAAAGTTACTGACAAACAAAATGATGATTTTGATTATAGTAAATGTACAACTTTGCCGACTATCAAACCTCTGAAAACACACAGGGGATACGAAAGTGAAATGAATTATGATGGAAGGGGAATAAATGATGTACGAGTCCAATCACAGAGAAAACCTATAGTTGTCCCTCAGGATGGATATAATACAGATGTGGATTATAGTGGGAGGGGGAGAGGCGACATGCGAGTCCGCTCACAGAGAAAACCTATCATTGTTCCACAGGATGGATATAATACTGATGTGGATTATAGTGGAAGGGGGAGAGGCGACATGCACATCCACTCTCAGAGAAAACCTATAGTTCTACAGGATGGATATAATACTGATTTGGACTATAATGGGAGAGGGAGAGGTGACATGCGAGTCCACTCTCACAGAAAACCTATAGGTGTTCCACAGGATGGATATTCTACGGATGTGGATTTTTGTGTCCGAAATAATCACCGAAATAATCAAGACTATTCACAAGGGAGACAATTTAATCAAAGAGACTTTATACATGACATGGATTTAGATTCAATCAAACTTCCACAAAAAGCTAAACTTTATGATCAGAGAGGATTCGTGAGTGAGGTTGATCTTTCGTCTTTGGATTCACAACCAGACTTCAATAGATTCAGACAATGGCCAGCACAGCCACAAACACAGCCACAAGCACAGCCACAATATAATCCCCCTCAACCAGTGGACTCAAACTTACCAAGGAGACACTCAGAAACTGTACAGTCTCCTAAATATGTGACACCTTCACGACAGGAGAAACCGAATTACACAAAATGGACTCCTAAATCTTCACCGTCCGTTGTTCGAAGACAAGGATCTCTGGACTCATCTTCTTCCTCTCCAAACAGAGGAAGATATATTCCAATTAAAGTGATGCACGAAGAAAGTCCACAACAACCAGATGTTGACACCAGAGGTATTGTATATGTCAGAGTTTGAGCACGTCCCCCACAATAACAGCATGAGAATGATGAAAACCTGGATTGCAATACAGATATGGAGTGTTCATTTTTTGAACTGATCAATATTTTAAGCATGGGTGAAATATTTCATATAGAATATAATGTCATAGTTTCAGCAGTATCTTAAGATATGTAGTATTAACAAATTAGTTTAAGTATCCCTTGTAGTATTATAGCTGTTCAAATAATGTTTAGTATTTTTTTGCATGTAACTTAGTATACTTCTTAAAGTTTATGAGTGACCCAAATTTATTTTTTGTGTTTTCCCCAGTAGTTCATTAAAGCATGTAAATTCCTTCTTATTTTGTGTAGAAATCCTTATTTTCTTTTTGTTTTGAATGTTCATCTATCTTGTCCCTTAGAAAAATATATTGTGATGAAAATCGGGCACTATTTAGTTTTTAAAACTTAATTTTTAACTGTATTAAGACGTGACTTGTGCTTTTGTATCCAAACATATTGTTTGTATCTATAGTCTTTTATTAGTATCCTGGATCATTTTAAACACCGATATACCAAGATATAGCTTTTATATTTTGTATTATAGAGTATTAATATGTGATTGGTAATGCTATTTATATATTATTTAGATGTGAGAGCAATTATATATTTAGAAATGAGGGTAGGGTTAATAGTCAGATAAACACACATGGATGTGCACTAGAGCTTTTAATATAATTATCCATTGGTAATTGGTGTGAAATTGGTGGCTTGTGTCAGATTAATGAATCAGTGAATGGTTTGCACATACTTGTCCAAATTATAGCACAATTCTTATTATAATTGGATAATCTCCCTTTCAATACAAAATTTGGTGATTCAGAGTAAAAAGCTTCTAAAATTCTTAACAGAATTTTTTATTGCTGGACATCAAATGAAAATTTCTGGGTGGTACACATACTGCAAAAGGAATTAGTATATCATGTTTCTAATTTTCCCTTGTGTGTTGAAGACAGTGAATCAAAATGAAAAGTCATTATTAAAGTTCAGATATCTGTCAGTGGACATTAAACAACCATCAAACACTCAGTCCATTTACATCTACCTAAAACACCCTTTTTGATTTGTTACGGTTATTGTTCTTGGCAGCTTCCTAGGAAAACAATTGTAAAGGTTAAAAGCAATCCTGTATTTATGACAAGTGATTTTACTTGTTATTTACATGTAAAACACCTCTACGATTCATAAACCACACATTGTTTTCAAGTATAAGTGTTGACAAAATGAAGCACATAGCTATACCAGATCTACAGCATGTGCATGCATGCTGACTACGTCAATATGATTATAATTAATTGTGTATTCCTCTTTAATGGTCATTAGCTTTGTAGTAAATTACCTGAAAATCATTTCACATACCTTTGTAATGAATCATAATCTAGCAGAAAGTATACACAGACATTTGGTAGGAATATATCATGAAACAGACCCTTGAAGTGTAATGAGGTAAAAGCCTCTGTTCAAGTTATTAGATCTATTACAAAAGATTTTTTTGGAGATATAATTGAAGATGAATAAAATGAAATTTGGGGTATACATCAATGAAATGGTAATCACACAACACTAAAGACCAAAAGACATCTTCTTCAATAAAACAAATGTCTATGCAATATATCAAGTCTAAATCAGCTACTAGTCATAGAATAGTTGTAGATATAGGAAGATGTGGTATGAGTGCCAATGAGACAACTCTCCATCCAAGTCACAATTTATAAAAAGTTAACCATTATGTGTCAAAGTACGGTCTTCAATGCAGAGCCTTGGCTCACACTGAACAGCATGCTATTAGAATGTATGTTTGGTTTATTAGGGACCTTTTACACCTCACCTTTATGGGTTACTGTCAATTGTTAATGACTGTTACAACTTGATGTATATTTACTCAGTTGTCTTATTTGCTATCAAACCGCATCTCTTTATTCATATTAGTTGTTTCAAGGAAAAACAACAAAGAAAGAGTATTTTATTTGATATCTAAGTACCTTTCATTAATTAATATAATGATGTGAATTTTGATAAACCTAAACCATTAGAATACATGTAACTATACTTTATTTTACCGGGATCTGAAATCATCATTACCAGATGAATCAGTCATTCTGACGTAAATCCTATCTGATTTTATTCATGGGTCCATATTAGCAAATAACTAATCTATGAAAAAGATACATAAGACAGTAAGAGGTTAAAGAAAATGACCCCTAGATACATTTAAACAGCATTTATCTTATCTTCCCAGAGACAAATTCCAGCAACAATACACAGATGATAGCAAAATTAACATTGTTAAGATAAAAGTCCCTTGGTAGTATAAAAGTTGTATAGTTTTTACATACTTACATTGAGAAAGTACTTGATTTTTCTGTGAAATGAAATGAAGAAGTTTTGGAGTGAGTAGTTTCAAAATTTGGCTCGTTTTTGTGTTTTTTAAATCTTACACTTTCAGTTACTTTATTTCAGTGTATCGGATAGAATTAAGTTAGTGTTGATCATAAATACACTAAGACCATTTTGTGAAAAAATATATATGGATTGAAAAATTGACAAAATTATAAACAAGGGAGATAACTCGTGATTTTTTCAATACAAGGGAGATAAATAGATGTACAACATGTTACAAAAAGACCACCTGGTAAATTGTAATGACCCAGGGAAGTTAGATAAGGTGGCAACAGATGCATGCATATGTTGCAGTTACGAGAAAAAGGGGATAATATCAATCTTTTAAAAGATTTATCGATTTCTAAGCTAATCAGAGCATGTTTTATGTTGGATAAATTTCCAAAATCAAAGGTTGTGTTATCTTTATTTAATTACCCAAAATAGAAACCAAAATGTTTTTTATGTAAACTGACTTCTGCTTATCCAGTTGAACTGTTGTGTCTTATTAACTATGTTTATGTAAGAGGAACGTTAAAATTGCAAAATACTAAAGTGATTTTTTTTCTTGAATTTCATGGTTAATAGTTGGCCAAAAGAATGAAGAGGAAAGACCTAATCATGGTAAGTTAAAGAAAATACATACTTTAAGAAAATTGCATACTTTTTAAATACTCTGTTAAAAAACAGTAGATATTTTGTATTAAAATCTTAGAAATTGAAAGATATGAAAACAGATACATTTATGAGAAATTGTGTTGCATATATGATGTCAGCTCAATGTTGACAAATGACATCTTAATAAAGGGTGATTTGAAAATTTTCCTTGAATTTTTAGCTTTCACTTGACTCTAAAGTTTGCAATGAAATCTTTTATGGTCAAAAACTTTGTAAAAACAGATTGCAACACTTCTCAGAATTCTCTTTATTAAACTAAAACATTTTTATGTGTTGTTGGTTGGCTTTATATATTGGAAACGATAGAATAAAGTGTATAAAATCAGAACACAAGATTTTTTCATACACTTGATAAAATCCATATCAAAGGAATAGTGCTATGATTGATGTTCTTCATCTCAAAGTTAGAATGAGATTTGAATATATAGCAAAAGCTCCTAACTTACTAATAAGACAGATGGTCTTATGTGTCAATTTATAAAGAATTCTCAATGTTATGAATTATATTCATGCTTTTTAAATACAGAAAATTGTTTAAATCAAATTAATTTATTTATTTACCAATTATTCATATGTTGTGGAAATTTTTACCAATTTGTTCACTGTATTGTATCAGAAACTTAAAAACAAAATGTACATACTCAAATAACAGCCGAGTAATAATAGCAAAAAATGCACATAGGAGAAACAAAAAGCTCTGGAAGATTGATGTAAATATCATTACCTAGTACACCTTTGAATTTAATTTCTTTACACTTTTATTTTATGATTTTGGTGCATTTTTTTCAATCACTTAGCATGTAGAGGCTGGGTGATAATTATTCTGTAAGAACAAAGGCACATTAGAATATGCACTAAATCATCCTGTTCATCCCTCTGTCTTGGTGCAGACATTCTAAGAATGTATAGCTAGGGGTGTTGAAGCATTTAGTATTGCAACCTTCATCAATCAATATATGCATATTGATATTGGTAATATCTTTTCACCATGCTCATGCACTCAAAAATCTTTAACAAGTATTCAGGTTTCCTTGGAACTTTTGATGATTTGTGGATGTACATATTTCTGTTAGGCACTTTATTGAATGATGAAAACTGCTATATGGTCAGAGACCACAATTATTTTGTAGTGCATTTCTTTTAGAACATAAATGAAAATAAAAAAAATCCCACCTGCTCTTTCTCAAAGAAACTTTTACAGTGTGTACTACTTTTGGGACAAATTATATCAAAATTATAGAAAACTTCATCGGCTCTAACTCAAAATATGGACAATTTTATGTTTAGGGCGTCTTGAAATCTTTTGACAGCTTCCGAAGTGCTAATTTTAAACCTTCTTCAGCTGGACCAAATCACTACTTTCCTTTAAATTTCTGAACCCAAATTTTTTAACAGTGTAATTTCAACCCCCTACTTGCAATTTGAGGCATTAAATATGGAGAAATAAATTTGGAAAGGGTAAAAAAATTAATGGCAAGTAACCCACTGTCAACACTAGGGACTATATTTGTGAACAACGAAAATCAAGGGACAACAATTGTGGTCTCTGACCTAATATGAAGGCCATGTTTTGACTTGAAGATGTATTTTCTGGTCAGATGGTCCATTGTGAATAGTTGCCTTACTGGTATTCATTATATGTATTGCTAATTCCAATTCTTCTGTCCTAAGTGCTTAATAAAATAGAGAATGGAACTGGGGAATGTGTCAAAGAGACAACAACCCGACCATAGAGCTTTGGATTGTATAAAGCTGGGGCGTAGCTCCATATACGCTGTCACGCCATGGCGTGCACATAGTGGGGTCTAAAAAAATTATTTACGCCGGAAAATAAAATAAAAATACAAACGAGTAATAACGAAATATAAAATTTAACTTAACCAAGCAAATAAGAAAACGATACAGTATAACTATTTTAATAACGTCACAATTATATTTCAATATGTAAAATCAACTCTGACCGAAATCGTTTTTAATTTATTTGCGTGAATTTTCCGGTACTCAACGTAAAAAGCATAAAAAGCAACATAAACATGAGCAGTTCAAAGCGTGACAAGCCTAAATGGCAAACTTTAGACGATTTTTTCACTAAAAATCCTACTAACAGTACCAATAGTGATAGTCATGCAGAAACACAACCAGCAACAAATCAGGACAATATAGACTCTGAAACGTCACAAATTGACAATGTCAGAACTTAGCTTTAGCGCCACATCAGTGTCAATGTCAAAGATAGTACAAAAAAATCTGGGACCATCTTATCCAGATATTTCTTTGTTGAAAGATTCGACATCCTTAGGAAAAGATGTAAAATTACAACTTTTGACCGACAAATGGAAAGATGTCCACACCTTCAAATTTCCGACAAGGTATATTAACTCTATTTCAATAAAAAAAATATATAATGCGCTTCGTGGAACTAACAGGGCTGCAGGGGTTGTAAACCCACGTCTTTGTTTGGATATAAGGGTTGTAAATTTCGTACATAATTTTGGCAAAACATAACCAATTGACTTTTGTTCCATTTTTATCTCGCAACATTGGATCCGACCCTGAACAATTTAATGAATTACAGTAACCTTTATACAAGTTTGACTGTCCCTTTGGTATCTTTCGCCCCTCTTTTATACGTAAATTACGATAAGGGTAATCATGGTAATCTGAATTCCCTCTTTAAATTATTGTGATATTTTGAAAGGCTACTTCATATTGTTCTGTTTTGAAACCTTCCTGTCGAAATAAGGCGTCAACGCATTCAAGACTTCAAGAGAGAGGTTGAACGCTGGCGAGCTCGCTGTCGAATCCTACCTAGTGATAAAGTGCCGACAACACTGTGTCAAACGCTTGATATCGTTAATCCCGCATTGTATCCGTCTATTGATACAATTAATACTGTGTGTTCTTACAATGTCCGTTGCTAGTGCTACAGCTGAAAGGTTTGAAAACGTACATCCGTTCCACAATGAGAAATGACAGATTGTCAGCTTTGGGTTTAATGCACATCCACCGTGATTTTCAGGTAAACTTAGACAAGGCCATGAACGTTTTTGTTGCAGCTAAAAAACAAAGGGCAGATTTTTGATGTTTCTCAATAAAAAATTATTAAATACAGTCTTAATAATTTGCTATTCAAACCAATTTTAGGCCTTCAGAACGCACCATTTTGCGTCTAGCCAAAAAAAACCTGGGGGGGGGGGGGCAATCCCCCCCCCCCCACACTGGTTGGCGTGCACTTCAAAAGGACCCAGCTACGCCCCAGTAAAGTAAGCTAAAGGTATCAATGGTAAACAATAGACTGATAATTTAAAATTGAAGCTAGAAAAATCACAGCTCTGGTTAAATAAAAAGAAACATATAAAAACAACCACTTATCTAAAAGATTGAACAAGTAAAAAATAACAATGATCGTGTGCTCCAGAAAGGTATACACATTTCCAGTTCCACACTGAACACCTGTTTGAGATATATTCTCAATGTTAATATTGTACCAGGGTTTTGTTTATCCCCCCTCAGAACTTAACCCTTATTGCAACTCTTTTATCTGTTATAAAACCTGCAACTTTTCATCTTTTGTGAGAGTTCAGTCACTTTAGTTTCCTATTCTCATTTTTTGGCATTTAGTGATTATTAAAGGGATAGTAGCTACGATTTTGACAAAATTATGAACAAGTTTTAAAGCTGCTAAAATCAAAGATATGTACTAAATATAAGCAATACGATCGCTAAAATGTTTTCATAAACTACAGAAGTGTTAATAATTGATAATTCATATCGTGTTGTGTGCCGCACTATTCATCTCATTAATTATGCATCGGGTTTACTTCCCGAACTTTGCCGACATAGCGAGTGAGCTAACCAAGATATATATAGATACGAACACGTGCTTTTTGTTTTCTTACATATTTGATAATTACTCTTTATTAAACGTACATATTTGACGCCATTTATCAAATTATGTAAATAAAAAATAAAACAAATACCGGCATATTATTCCAACCCAAGATTCTCCAACAATGGCGATATTATACACTTGTTATTACTGACCAAACATTGCCGATAATGTATACACGTGTTTGTGTGTTAAATCGGGGCCTCCATGAAGGATGCACTTGAAGAATAATACTTAAGTTTAGGAAGTTGATTTCTTATTTCTTCTAAGGTGGGAGATTACTGCCCATAAATTTATAAACATATTTTTGACAATTATGAACACGTTGAGATTTTTTTTCATGTGATCTGGAAAATTTAAGAACTGTAAACATTACGCAAACCGTAGGCTACTTTTGTTTGACTTTGCCTGCGTCGCAGGTGTTTCGAGTGATTTTAATGACCGATCTCATCGACGTTTTTGTCATGATTTTAATTTAAAATAATTAGTCTGCACCTCTTTGTTGTTTCTTTTCTCGCTGAAACTGCAAATTTGCATACCATTTCCGCGATAACATTCCCCTGTTCGACCATTTTCCCTTCGAGGCACAATATGCGATTGCGCATTGGGAACTGACGAGTAAAGGTCATATGAATAAGGGTTGGGCTTAACATCGAATTATTATCTATAGATAATAAATAAATGTAGGTGTTAAACGTTAAAAAACTTCTAAATGCTTAATGGAACGTAACCAGTAATTGTTTTAATCATAATTATTTTACTTTTTGTACAAAATCCGGCATATAGATTAAAAAAGTAATTTTAACGAAAATCGTAGCTACTATCCGTTTAACAGTGAAGCCAATCTCAGAAGATGTTGAATGTTCAGATTCAGGTACATTGTATAACTGACCTTAACTCCAATGTAACCCTGATATAATTAAACATACAGACAGGTGCTTGTATATAGACAAGATTTTAATTAAAATTGGTAGATGTCAGAGACATATGGCTGATAAACAGAAGCTTATATACAAGTGTACTCTTACTTTCTCTTCCAAGAATAGCAAACAAATGATTTTAATGAATGAGTATCAGATATAACTTGGCTATGATGTAAGTTTTTTGCTGCAGTTCATTTCTTATGTAATCTTAGTAGATATTCTTTACTATAGATAGACAGTACTTATGCATTTAGATGTGTAATTTGTTTGGGGATGCCAAAAAGCAAAAGTACAAAAAAGTGTTTTGTTATTTTCTGTGGCACGTTCTGTATAATGTTAAAGATGACTTGCAATGTCGATTGTATACTCATAAATGTAATACCCATCTATGCTATACTTAATCCTTTTAAAGCTTAAAAATGTAAAATAAAATGCAAGTTATTAAATATGAATGAAGTATTTATTATACTTTTTATTTGTAGAAGTGCCACCAGCTATGAATGGAACCCACATATCAACAGAATATAGTCCCACTACAAGTAAGTATGGTACATATTTCTCTCTTTGGTAATCATACCACATATCAACAGAATATAGTCCCACTACAAGTAAGTATGGTACATATTTCTCTCTTTGGTAATCATACCACATATCAACAGAATATAGTCCCACTACAAGTAAGTATGGTACATATTTCTCTCTTTGGTAATCATACCACATATCAACAGAATATAGTCCCACTACAAGTAAGTATGGTACATATTTCTCTCTTTGGTAATCATACCACATATCAACAGAATATAGTCCCACTACAAGTAAGTAGGGTACATATTTCTCTCTTTGGTAATCATACCACATATCAACAGAATATAGTCCCACTACAAGTAAGTATGGTACATATTTCTCTCTTTGGTAATCATACCACATATCAACAGAATATAGTCCCACTACAAGTAAGTATGGTACATATTTCTCTCTTTGGTAATCATACCACATATCAACAGAATATAGTCCCACTACAAGTAAGTAGGGTACATATTTCTCTCTTTGGTAATCATACCACATATCAACAGAATATAGTCCCACTACAAGTAAGTATGGTACATATTTCTCTCTTTGGTAATCATACCACATATCAACAGAATAAGTAAGTAGGGTACATATTTCTCTCTTTGGTAATCATACCACATATCAACAGAATATAGTCCCACTACAAGTAAGTATGGTACATATTTCTCTCTTTGGTAATCATACCACATATCAACAGAATATAGTCCCACTACAAGTAAGTATGGTACATATTTCTCTCTTTGGTAATCATACCACATATCAACAGAATAAGTAAGTAGGGTACATATTTCTCTCTTTGGTAATCATACCACATATCAACAGAATATAGTCCCACTACAAGTAAGTATGGTACATATTTCTCTCTTTGGTAATCATACCACATATCAACAGAATATAGTCCCACTACAAGTAAGTATGGTACATATTTCTCTCTTTGGTAATCATACCACATATCAACAGAATATAGTCCCACTACAAGTAAGTAGGGTACATATTTCTCTCTAGTCCCACTACAAGTAAGTATGGTACATATTTCTCTCTTTGGTAATTATACCACATACCCCTATTTTATATTTACACATGGCATGGAAAAATATTTCCATTGCTTTTTTCTCCACATTAACAAAATAAATTACTGGACATGATGATAAATGCAATGAATAATTATTTTTTTATAGTCATTTGAAGCCTATTAACCTGAATTTCTCCATTGAAGCCATAAATGTAATAAAATATAAATGAAGTTTTTTATTGGTCAGATAAAAACCCAACTTTGTTTGAGATAGTCTTTTGGAAAATGATAACAAAGTGAAGTAAATGTAAATAGCGGAAAAAGTCAATGATTTGTTTTTCTTGAACATGCTGTAAAAACATGGTTAATATACAACATGTAAATCTTGATTCTGGTTGTTTTTTAAGTTAACGTTGCCTGTTAAAATAATTTTACTGAAATGTGGGCTTAAACAAGTATCTCATTTTAGCAAGACCCAAGATTACTATGCATTAAATCAAATAAGACCAACACCTAATCTAGAAAATTGCATGGTCCGAGATTGCCTATTATTCTTGAAACACTAATTACATTTCTAGAGAGCTATTAAAAAGTACACAAAGGATTAGTGCTTGCTATTGTAAAGGGAAGAATTGTGATTAAATTCACCCATTGTATCTGTACTATCATTATTCCTACGAATTAGTTAAATAAGTTAAATGATGCTCGTTCTTGTCAAGTGAAATGAGGTCTATCTTATCATAAACGTTATGCAAAAAATGTGAAGCATCATAAGTTAGTGCTTAATACCAAAAAGAAACTGAATTATAAAAAATTGTTAAGCATCAAAACAAGATAGTGCCTAATACCAAAAAGAATCTGTATGATGATGGATTGATTTCTGACATACAAACTTCATCAATCAATTTTTGTTGCGATCAATTAAGTCCATAGCTGTATGTGTGGTGTTGGAAAGATAGATCCTGGGACAGAACTATGTGGTTTTAAATGTCAAAATAATCGGATGTTGTTAGAAATGATATTTTGTGATTGGAGTAATTGATCTTGAGGAGTTTTGACGATTTGAAGGTAATTGAACTTGCGTTAAATGGATTTATTGAAAACAAAGCATACCAGGTAACGACATTGTTAGTTTAATGTGTCAGGTGTTACGTTATATCGATAAAACTAGAAATGGTGTTGTTATTATTATTATTTCAATAGCAAAGTTGTGAAGTTATTGATTTTCATCATCTTTACAAAAAATTTTGACAAAAGAAAATTTTGTAAAAATAGTATCATTTAACCAAAAGATTTTTGCAAATGCTATAATTTAGTAAAATTGTAAAATGCATGGCTGACTTTAGTTATATTCTACCTAACTTTTACTCTTCAGTTAATCTGATTCTGGTACAGTGTTGAATTTTCTGCCATAAAATAAATGGAATTGCATCAGTTTCACAGCCATGTGCAAACACATTAAATTGCATTACCAAATAAATGAGAGCAATCAAGGAGAACTAGCTGTTTGAATGGGTGATTTTGAAGAGACTAGACCTGATGTTTTTAATACTAAATACTAAAACATGTATTTATGACATTTAGTTCCAAACACAACAAAATTCAATAATGAAAGATACAGTCATATATGTGAGAGGTTTAGCCATTAATAAAACCAAGTTTAATCCATCATACGAAAATGTCTGGGCCAAGTCAGGAATATGACAGTTGTTTGATGTGTTTGAGATTTTGATTCTGTCATTTGATTAGGGACTTTCCGTTTTAAATTTTCCTCAGAGTTCAGTATTTTTGTGACTTTACTTTTTATCAAATTTGAGACAACAATAATTATTTTAAGCATCTTTTGCAGATATAGAATCTCACCATGAACCTACAAGTCCACGGAGAACAGTAGTTCATACAGAAAGCAAACCTGTGATATCTAATGTTGCCCCCGTATGGAACCCCAAAAAGGGAACATTATTTCAGAAGAAGGAATATAAACCTATCAAGCTAGATACACTAAGAAAAACTTCAATGGAAATCCAAAAACAACATGTAGAAAATCAGAAGGTATACTTATTTCTGGGTACCAGTAAGATTTATCTGGTAATTCATCAATCGTAAGTAGGAATGCTAAAAACATATGCTTGAGACAAAAGGAGAAAATAAACGATCAATAATAAAAAAAAAAAAAAGACCTACTAAAAACTTTCAGGATAAAAATTAAGAATATTGTCTGAAGAATATTGTTCTTTTTGTTTGACATTGAGGCCATTTTAAGTGGGAAAATCAGTAGAATTGATTTTTTTCTGGAAGTTTTTTTTATTATGTAAATAAAAGCTTTGATGAACACAACTTTTGATTGTAAAATTGATTAACAGCTTGAAAACTTCTGTGGCCTGTTTCTTAAGCAACATTAAGATTTATGAAATATTGGTCAAGTTCATTCAGAGATAACAGATACATGACTTCTGTACTAGAATCTGCCTAGTAAATACGATTGTAATCCTTACTGATTATTTACTAGGATTAAGCCCTGTACTAATAGAGGAGTTCAAGGCCTTGTATTTACATTTCTATAGTATATTACATACTGTATTGATCCATATAAGGTACAGTGGAATCTTATTAAAACTATCTATTATATCATTCAGCATCTGCCAGGATATTTTTATTCGCTCAGAAAACAAAATGTGTGATCTTCACTTTACTTAAAATACATTCTGCTCTTATAACCTAATAATTATGAACAAAAATCTATATAAGGTCTTTTAATGTAAATATAGAGAAAACAAACTTAGGAGGAAAAAGATTCTTCTCTGATAACAATATTACATGTTTTACGATATAAATGAATCATTCAAAACACGCTTACACAAATTGCTGATATATATGAAACCATATTGTATATTGACGATAAAACATTCAGTTACTGCAGGATTCTTGATAATTGAAAAAGTGAATAAAGTGATCTGGTCTGCATCTTACTAGCATCAAACAAATGAGGTTACTAATTCAATTCTTGATCCACAATCTAATACAGAATATTTGTACGGAATCAGTAAATAGCTTCTGGCCTCTTTATGGTTTCCTATTGTTGTATCCTTCATTAAGAAATGAAGAAAGACATTTTCTCGGAAATACGAGCTTTCTTGTTGTCCATTTATCCATTAAAACTGTCACTAAATACCGTAAATTGCTTCAACAGTTTTGCCCTGAAGTTAACTAAAAGAGCATTTCAAATCAATAATTTGTTTGACTGTTTCTTTTGTGAAGAAATTTAATATTTGATGATTGTTTTGTATGACAGATGGAATTGATATGAGGTATTTACAATAAACAAAAATGAAATTTATAATGAAAAAAAGGCAACTATTTGGATTATATTTCACTAAAAATTGATCTTTTCTTTAAAAGTAATAAAGAGGAAAGGAGATACAGTGGTTTTTGATTTGTCATTGTAATAAAACTAGTAGATTTTTACAACTAACATATACATACACTATGTTGGGCCGACTATGTTCTATTCTTGATTAAGTCCTTTCAAAAATAGATATAACACTAATCAAAGTTGAAGGTTACATCAGAGTAAAAGAATTTTGAAAAAATCAAAATTGAGAAGTTAACTCAAAAGAATTGAACACAATACATGTCATATCTGAATGGTGCTTTCAATACAATTTAAACTATTAATGGAAATTATGATAGTTTAAATGTAAAAAACTGGGAATTATTTTACCTCTATAGATATAAGTAGATGTGGTATGAGTGCCAATGAGACAACTTTCGATCCAAGTCACAATTTGTAAAAGAAAACCATTATAGGTTAAAGTACGGTATTCAACACGTATGCATGAGTAATATCACTTTTGTGATTCTGAACAGGCACCGTTAGTATAGCACCATTTGTGTAATACATGTAATTGGATTTTTTCTTGAAATCTGGTTTCAAAGTTCTGACAAAAAAAATATAAAATTTGGTTCCATCCACTGTAACATTATAATTATGTATTTATTGCAGCAATGCAAATGCTGGAACAAATTTATACAGCAATATTAGATATATCTTGTTGTATATAGTGCAGAATTATTGTTTGTTCAATATGTATAGGGAAAACATGATAAGATGTTATCTTTTATTTTCAGCCAGAGGAACTCAACATAATTCCCCCTCCCCCAGAAGACAGTTACGCCTGCCAGCAACCCGAGAAAGACGAGCTACATGAATATAAATCTTTCGTTTCCTATAATCCCCAGACTAGTATTTCTGAGACAGCACCTGCCGAGCCCTCTAGGACAGAATATGCTCCATATCAACCCAAAACAGAATTCGTAGACTATACCTTTTCCAATGGTCAGTTTGATGATGAACCCAGTCGACTGCCCCCAACCCAGAGCCCTTTCGTTACGTTATTACGGAAAGGTAGAGGTTAGTATTAATTGATATTTGTACGTTATTTTAAGGATGCAGTTTTGCATGTACCCATTGTTATTGATATAGAATCTGCTTATCATCCATTCCCCCTTTGTATCAGTTTATTTATAAATGCACACAGATAAATTTATCACAGACATAAAACAGAGTATGTAAGACAGGTTGCTATTTAGTATTTGCTGGTGTTTATAAACCTCCCCATTCTGAATGCTTAAAACTAATTTCCTAAGTACCTGTTGGCATTGAAAACTTTCAATAACGATTTTGGGGGTTTTCCATCGCAAAACATAACCATTTGTTGATATGGGTTAAGCTACCACAATTTGCATCTTCTGCTAAACAATTGAATGAATTGGCATAAAATTGCCAATAGTCTTAGTATTAAAACAAATGGCTTTGAACACATTTTATTTAAATCATAATTCAAAAAACTTTTGGATATTTGTATCATATTGCCAAAAAAATCTAGTGTGTGGAAAGTATGGAAATTTTAGGATAACTCTGATGACAGTACATACATACATACACATAAACTTCTCTTTTCATATTATTCAACTCTATTCTGATACCTTAATTAAAAGTTAAATACAATTCATAGTCTATCCATTTAAATTTCCATGTAGTAAGAACTTCAGAAGCACTGCTGCAGAGCATTTTAGTTTTTTCCTGGCTCTTGGAATTAAGTACCAATACTTGTAGTACTAAACATTAAAACAAAGAGTCAATATCGACAATGGATTCAAATAATACTAAACATGACAAAAGTCAATAGCTTTGACCTTGGATTCAAATATTACTTAAAATAACAAAAGTCAATATGACAATGATATTGTTGGTCCTGACCTTCCTGAATTCTTATTATTACACAATGTTTTGTATTGATATCAATAATCAGGAAATAATAGTACATTTTCATTATCAAATATGTATTAATGGTTTCCCTTGGGAAACTGTGGACTTATTAATTTCGTCTCATATTAGGGATAAAGATAAGGTCAATGGCAATTCAATATTGAAAATATAATAACAAAATTGGGAACAGAAAATCTATTAATCCTAGTAAAACTAGCAAAGTCAGTTGATTCTAAAGTATGAAGAAACAAGAAAATCTGACCACTGCCCAGTTGATTGAATGATTTAAAGGAGCATCATGTCTTTATGTAATATGTAAAGTTAACTATTGATTCATTAGATCAAAACTGATCACCAATTTTGACAGGTTTCTTTTACTTTTTGCATCCTTTTATCTTTTTTTACATTTTTCTTAAAAAAAGTATAGCCTGAACTTGGCAAATATGACCACTATGATTAATCAGCCATAAGATTAAGGTCAAACAATCCTTTTGGATTCTTAAATTAGATGTTGAATTTCTATGTTAAATTCAAATATATTTTTCTATCCTTAAAATCTAAACCCTATCAATTTGTGTGGGTGGTAAGACTTAGTACACACATTGAGAAACAAAATACCCTATGCTTTTACAAGCAGCGTGTGAAAATGTGATAGTCTTCATTGAGTGTCAAAAGTTTAAATTAATAACTAAATTTTAAATACAAAATCGAGAAATTTTAATCGAACAACAGATAATGTTTCATTGTATGTTTTTCTCATAGCTACATTTTTATGTACTGGTTGTATTACATTAATGGTATTTTCACTACCCTGGGGGCGATCATCTTTATAAATGCATTTCCTGTGTAGGTATTCTAGTGCCTAATATTATGTAAGTCATTAAGAAGTTAACATGAAGACTTGAATTACAAATTTATCGTCAATTTTATATTTATTTAGAAGTTTACTGATTTTTTATGAGGGTTCTTGAGACATTTAAAGATGATTTTCCTATAAGGTGACATATTAATGTCATGAAATGATTTTAAAATTTAAATGAAATAAAGTTACCTTCTAATTAAGTACATTATATCACTGATAAGTACCGTTTACAATTTCTTAGTATCTGTTACCTGTAGTAGTACATAGTTGTAATAGGTCTATACTAAACAAAATACTTGGCGGTAATCTTTGTAAATGTTATTGTTTGAGTTAGTAAGGAAACAATAACGTGAATACAAATATTCATGAAAGGCATACCTTTAGTTTAAACAGATTATATTTTCACCTACGAGAATTAGAGCAAAGATGGTGGTCCAATTTTTCCTGTGTTATTCATTCATTAAATATCTTTGAGAGGGGATAGAACTTTGTTTGTCCATCAAAGTTTTATTTAAAATTGATATTTAGTAAAAAGACTATATAAACACAAGCTCTAGTTAGCATGCACAGGGGTGGATCCAGCCATTTTAAAAAGGGGGGGGTCCTAACCCAGGACAAAGGGGGGGTTCCAACCCCCGGAACCACCCCCCCTCCCCCCCCCCTCTGGATCCGCGTCTGATGCATCACAATTATATAAATTTACTATAGATTAGAATCAGGTATGATAGTACTTCAAATATTCAAGCTTTAGGTCAGTAGAGGTGGCTTCATCACCCCAAAAACTTTTGAAAGCCGTGAATGTCTTTTTTTAATGAATTTCCTAGCCCTTGGTTCATTTCATGTTTGATATTCAGGAATGAGGAACAAAAAATAGTGCATAATCACCCATACAACATAGTTACATGCTGTTTTATTTTTAAAACAAAATAATAATTAACCATATGTAATCATCCATCATAGAAACTTTAAAAAAATAAGACCACAACTATTTTGTAAATAAATATATGTTAGGAATGCTGTCGTGGTCAAACAAATTGTCACCTTTTAAGGTAATGATCACCATGAACGATCAAGTGATATAAACATACAAACAAGACACCTACAATTGTAATAAAACACTACTACAGGGGACGCTTGCCATCTGATAGCACTTGATCTAAAAAGATACAGGGATTGATTGGGTAGAAATTGACATCATGTTACATCTCACGATAAATGGGGAATGTATGTGTGTCCTAGTTTAGGATGGTCCTCATCTGATAATAAGAATTTCCTGTTTTCAGTCGATTGGACTGAATGGTGCTCTAAGTTAAATTTTCAGCGTAGAGTTTTTTATTGGTAATTAAAGGTCAACCACTGTATTTTTTACCATTTCAAATTTGTATCTTTAGGGGGATTTTTGTAAGTGATGTCAGCAATTAATGTTACAAAAAAGAAAGATAAAAATTATTAAACCAAATTATGGTTTGCAATTTTTAGCCTAATGTCTATGATTATCAATTTTGTAAATGGTTTAGGGTTAATTTAATTAAAAAGTATATAAGATAAAATATTAAATAGTCTTATATAAGATTCTCGAAATAGAATTACATGAAAGATAAAAAGGCAAACAAATTTGAGAACGATACTTTTAATTTAAATTCAAAACAGCATACAAGGGAGGAGCATACCTCAGTAAATAAGATCATATATTTTGACATTTCTGAGACATTTATTGTTATAAGTTATGATTTAGTTTGCACTAGATAACACAAGTTTTTTCTAGCATTGATAAGTTATAAAAGTGTAATAATTGACAATAAATGAATTGCATTTATCTTTATGACATAATATTGCAACATTGCAGCAAAATATTCTCTTTAGTAATATGTTCACAAATGGGAAAAGATACAGCTGCATATAATCTGATTACTATAATAGCCAACTAAAATTAAAAAAATTCAATGCACTTTTAAATGAGGTTTGCTGGTACACGTAGTAAAATTGATTTGAAAAGTTTTTGCCTGCAAATAGTATTGGGTTGTGTCAGGTAAGGTTATCAGGGCTTTAAAAATACATTATTGATAATCTATGCTATTTGTCAAAGTAAATTTATTCTTTATACTTTGTGCTTAGAATTTTTGTATCATTCCGAGTTCTTTTATGCCTGTCAAATGTTGTAAATATAGTATTAGAAATTCTTTGTTTTGCTTTTGAATCAAACTATAAAGTCTTTTTAAAAACAAATGTTTTACAATGTATGTTACCTTTATTACAAGGTGTTATGTTTTACCCGAGGGTCATGACTTTATCATTTATCTTTTCCTTAATACTGCATGCCTACTTAGCATGTGGTATGTCTTAATACCAAACAGAATAAACACCAGCAAATCCATAAATATCGACCTGTCCTACGAGTGTAAACTATTAATGAATATAACAACTGTTTATACAAATTATTTATTAATAAGTTATTAAGCATGTACAGTTTATTTTTTTACCTGGCATGGCCCTATGCCCTTTAACCTCTCGTTTCTGGCTTTACCTGTGTTGTCAAACAGGAACTGAAGTGTGTCCTAATATATCATGTAAGGTAGTGTTGTGACGGAGTAGTAGAACTTTAACGTTTCTCAGCTCCCGTGGAATGTGTATTTAATTCAATTAAGTGGATTAGACTTTCTGCTGTATTCATTGGATTATCATTATTGTGAACAATTTTAAAATTTCAGTTTGTTTTTTAAAGTGTGCTATTTTTAGAGTTTTGGTGAAATATAATTTTTACAGAAAATGGTTTTCCAGTGGATTTGAAAGATATTAAAAATGTCACCGAACCTCTAGTTATAGATACTGGTAAGAGTGCGTTTTTTACCTAACTTCTGCATTTAGTTTTACTCTGCATGAAAATGATAAATGCATCAATAGTAACGTTTGCTGTGACTTTCTACACTTATTTTTAACTTCTTAAAACAACCTTATCGTGTCTAGTTTATGATTTGGGATTGCTTCTGCTATTTTCAACATTTTAAGATTTTACTTTATCTGTTAATATTGATTTTTAGTTCTCTTTTTTCAAAATATAACAAATGAAATTAGTTTCTTATTGATATTTATAGAGAGTGTACAAACTGTAATTTAAATGTTGTACTTAGATAATTGTAACTGTAGAGCTGACAGTTTGTAGTAAATTACACGTTGCTTTATGGAAATATACTAAAATAACAACGCTATTCAATCATTTTGGTCTGGAATAACATTAACAAACAATTGGTTCAGGTTTATGAGAATTGCTGGAATGGGAATCTTTTTAATGCATTTCTTTTCTCTTTTTAAGTGAGAAAGTTAAATATTGAATTTTCATATTTCAATTCTTTTCTAACAATGTAAACTTTTGACACCAGTGTTGATCTTTGAAAACTGAACAAACAGATAAATGGGTGGAAGATACGATAAAAAAGTTTTACTTTTCTTCGAAAGCTGGTTTAATAAGCAACAGTGGTCTGTTTTACTAAATCTAACTTGTTTATCAAAACTAATATTCACTCCTAAGCCATCTCCTTTATGAACTGCAAATTTTAACTAAATCTAAAGGAATTCTATTGGAATCTTTTACTCCTTTCTGTGTGTTCAAACTAATCTTGAAGCTAAGAAAATGACGTACGAAGCCATGCTCCTAAAAGGCACACATTGATGTCTGTCTTTGTATAAATCCTACGTCATAATTGTCATGTACATGTCTAATTGTTAAATTGTGGTTAAGACAACATATTCATTTGTAAACCTCAAGACTAATAAGAATAAAGAAACAAGTAGCATAGACTGTGCATACTTTGAATATAAAACACATTAATAACATACACATATGTAGATTTGACTTTGTAATAGTGATATGAAACGCTGCCAAGTATAGAACTAGGTCTTAAAATATGGCACATATAGAAAATCTCTGCAATTTTTTACTAGAATATTTTACTATACATTTGTCTTGCATTTGAAAATTATGCCATGCCTATAAGTATTGCAAAATCATTGCTTTGCTAAAAACTGCTAAATAGAATAAGGCTAGTTTAGACACTTTGCTTACTTTTTGAAAAGTAGTAGTAAAAAAAATCTAGTTTTTGTTTAGAAATTTAAGCATGGTATATAAAGAAGATTGTTAAAGCCAAGTCTCCTTTTGGTTTTGGTTTTTATTTTTAGAAAAAAAGGTCTCGCTCTTAAAGCACAACAACATGCTACTCTTAAAAGAAAGATAGGATCCTACAGTTAACTAGTTGTATCAAATTCTTTATTTTCAACCCAGAAGTCCATCTCTTGTCCAGTTTTGCTTTACCTATTTGGCAGGGTTTCAGGGATGAAAAAATAAAATGCATATCCAATTGCCAAAAGCAGGTTAATTTTCTTCATGCTTTAAATTGCTTTTGGTGAAATATACTTGGCCTTTTAATTATAACATGTACTGATAGTATTAATTAGGCCTTTAGGCAAGTTTCTTCCTAGGAGCATACATAAAAAGATTAAAAATAACCAAAATTGTAAAAAAAAATTTGCCTTTGGATTTGAGAATGAAATCTCTAAAATTGCATCATTAATTGAACTCAAAACATCTAAAGTACATTTGATTTAAGATTATATTAAAAGATTTAGCTGATTTACCTGTAGAATAAACAAAAATACCTGTAGCCTTAGGTTAATTTAATATGCCATGTTTGTAGATCTAAAGATAGGGAAACAGGTAGTTTATTTTTATCAGAATTATATAATCAAGATTTGTATCAGTGTAAATCACTTGGAAATGTTTTATATAGTTGGCAGCAGAGAGAATAACTGTTTATGTTTTACTAAAATTCGATCCGTTCACCAATATGGTAAGGGGAATGGGACTCAACTAAAGTTCATGTGTAACCTTAAAAATGCATGATTCATTATACACAATGTTCTCATTTGGTATTCATCTAGCCCATAATCCAACAAGGGGTGAAGGTCTATCATCTTGTATTCAAAATAATAGTATAAGCAGAGAGCTGGAATTTATTCATAAAAATAAGAAGATGTGGTATGAGTGCCAATGAGATATTAAACTCTCCATTCAAGTCACAATTTGTAAAAGTAAACCATTATAGGTCAAAGTACGGTCTTCAACACAGAGCCTTGGCTCACACTGATCAGCAAGTTATAAAGGACCTCAAAACTGACTAATGTAAAACCATAAACAGGATAACCAACAGTCTAATCTAGTAAAAAAAAAGGAGAAAACAGAAATACTTCTGAACCACATCAACAAACGACAACTACTGAACATCAGGTTCCTGAATTTAGACAGGTGTAAACAAATGCAGCTGGTTTAAACATTTTAATAGGTACCAACCTTCAACCTTACCTGAAACAATCATGCATAGATCTGTTTTTGTATATATATTAACAAGATAGTAATTATAAACAGCCATCTGGTATCACATGGTAAACTAGACTTTTTGGCACATTTTAAATATGAATCAAACTACATGTATTTGCCTTTAAAAAGAATTAAACCATTTCAAATGTTTGTCACATGTGAAGATCAAATGAAGTCAATAAAAAAAATTGTTGATTTAATAAGACAGCTGTTTAATTGAAACTTGTATTATACATGTATAAGTGTTGCAGTGTTAAAAAGACATTGGTTATGTAATACCCTTTCTTTGTTACTTTTCAATATATATGCTTTTTTTTTCTTCGAACACATCAATACAAAATTGGAATTTAGAATGAGAGAGATAATATTCCACTTCAGATCAATTGTATCTAAGTGTTTCCAGAATATTTGCTTACATTCGCTTGACTGATTGCAGAAATTTTAATTTTACTTTGAAAAATGATATCTATATAGCAGAAAATTTTCATTGTGCACTGTATTAGTACAATGATGTGCAAAATTAAAGTACATATACAGATTAAATCTGCAAAATCTTCTAAAAATATCTGTTATTAATGCTGAAAAGATTATCATGTAAAGAATGCATAAAGAATATTTTTTTTCTTTAAAACTCTATATTGTTCCTGCAAACTATCTAAGATCTACTATGAAATAAAGTCCCAATTTGTTGAAGAATAAGGGCGTACAATTTGTCTAAAGATCAATTTAAACAGAGTTAAGGGTACTTCAAGTACTGGTGTTGTGATATATACCCAGTTAGTATCAATTTTGTCTTGAATATTTTAAATACCAGGTTGAGAAATATCTAAAAGTAAGATTTAGCATCTTAACTCTGGTGTTGATAAGTCATGACTTAAGGGTTAAACATTGAAACTTTCATATAACACTGATGGTATACATTCTTATATAAATGTATTTCCATGTGGTTTTCTGAAAAAGAGTACACTTTGACCTGGAAGACGCCTGTTAACATTGATACAGCCTTTTTTCTAAGAACTTTTGAATGATCTAAAATTCAACACAAAGAAGATGGAATCGCACCTTTTCCAGGTGAAAGCAACTTTTAAAAATTCCATTTGAAGGTCATTTTTTGGTGGGGTTCTTGTTGCTGAGTCGTACTTTTCTTTGTTGTGATCTGTGTACTGTGTGTCTAAAACTCTTTTTATAGTTTTCATATATTGTCATGACATTGTCAGTATCTCTCTGGTATCTTTCACCTGCCTCCCTTTGAAGATTAAACATGGCATAAGGTCTTGTGTTTCACTGCCCTGAATGTGCAAGTTCAAGTGGATGGTATGCAACAAAGAATCTTAACAACATTGTTTTCTTTTGTTTCAAATTAGCTTCATTTAAGTAAAGTGCTGGTGCTGCACATGATAACCAAACTCTTCCTTATTCATTAACTCTCATCCATTGATTACCAAAACTATACAGTATACAGTGACATTATGACACAAGGTATTACAATTTAGCAATCTTAATTAGACTGTCCTTACACACTTATGTTGTAATGTTGATGGATTATACCTGTATGTCGTCCCTACATAATCTGACTGGACAGTTCATCTGTCGCTGTCTATACACAGGTGAACAGGAAGTCCTCATTCACCTCAAAAAACATTACGTCTGTAACATATCCGACATTGCTAAAGGTATCAATGGTTTCTACGTGATTTATCAAGGCTTCAGTTGAAAAATGCATTATTTGCAACAGACAGTGCTGTAATTATAAACATATCAATTATTTACAATTATGAAACAGGCGGATAGAAATGTTTTCACAAACTAAAAAGAAAATCATTGCATTTGAAAGGAGATATATGCCCCCTTCTTCCTAGGTTTGAAACCCCCTTTTAAAAATGGCTCAATCTGTCCCTGTATGGTATCATATATGTATGGTTATATTTCATTGACTGAAAGCAAGTTGATTGAACCATTTTTTGTGTATAAATTGTATTAATTTTCATATTTGGAAGAAACTGCTATTTGTGAGAACCTCATTTTAAGTTTTTATACGACCGCAAAATTTGAAAAATTTTTCGTCGTATATTGCTATCACGTTGGCGTCAGCGTCGTCGTCGTCGTCCGGCTTCCGAATACTTTTAGTTTTCGCACTCTAACTTTAGTAAAAGTGAATGGAAATCTATGAAATTTTAACACAAGGTTTATGACCACAAAAGGAAGGTTGGTATTGATTTTGGGAGTTTTGGTCCCAACATTTTAGGAATTAGGGGCCAAAAAGGGCCCAAATAAGCATTTTCTTGGTTTTCGCACTATAACTTTAGTTTAAGTTAATAGAAATCTATGAAATTTTGACACAAGGTTTATGACCACAAAAGAACGGTTGGGATTGATTTTGGGAGTTTAGGTTTCAACAGTTTAGGAATTAGGGGCCAAAAAAGGGCCCAAATAAGCATTATTCTTGGTTTTCGCACAATAACTTTAGTTTAAGTAAATAGAAATCAATGAAATTTAAACACAATGTTAATGACTACAAAAGGAAGGTTGGTATTGATTTTGGGAGTTTAGGTCCCAACAGTTTAGGAATTAGGGGCCAAAAAGGGACCCAAATAAGCATTTTTCTTGGTTTTCGCACCATAACGTTAGTATAAGTTAATAGAAATCTATGAAATTTAAACACAAGGTTTATGACCATAAAAGGAAGGTTGGTATTGATTTTGGGAGTTTTGGTCCCAACAGAATAAGGGGCCCAAAGGGTCCAAAATTAAACTTTGTTTGATTTCATCAAAATTGAATAATTGGGGTTCTTTGATATGCCGAATCTAACTGTCATGACTGTGTATGTAGATTCTTAACTTTTGGTCCCGTTTTCAAATTGGTCTACATTAAGGTCCAAAGGGTCCAAAATTAAACTTAGTTTGATTTTGACAAAAAATGAATCAGTTAGGTTCTTTGATATGCTGAATCTAAAAATGTACTTAGATTCTTGATTATTGGCCCAGTTTTCAAGTTGGTCCAAATCGGGGTCCAAAATTAAACTTTGTTTGATTTCATCAAAAATTGAATAAATGGGGTTCTTTGATATACCAAATCTAACTGTGTATGTAGATTCTTCATTTTTGGTCCTGTTTTCAAATTGGTCTACACTAAAGTCCAAAGGGTCCAAAATTAAACTTAGTCTGATTTCAACAAAAATTGAAATCTTGGGGTTCTTTCAGCATATGCTGAATCCAAAAATGTACTTAGATTTTTTTATTATGGGCCCAGTTTTCAAGTTGGTCCAAATCAGGATCTAAAATTATTATATAAAGTGTTGTGCAATAGCAAGTCTTTTCAATTGCACAGTATTGTGCAATGGCAAGAAATATCTAATTGCACAATATTGTGAAATAGCAAATTTTTTTTTAATTAGAGTTATCTTTCTTTGTCCAGAATAGTAAGCAAGAAATATCTAATTGCAAAATATTGTGCAATAGCAAGATTTTTTTTTTAATTGGAGTTACCTTTCTTTGTCCAGAATCAACTTAAATCTTTGTTATATACAATATACAATGTATATTCACTTTTTACTACCAACTGATAAATTATAATAAATAACATTCAGTGATAACAAGCAGTTTTTTTTACATCTTAATATTTTATGATGTATTTAAATGAGTAGTTATTGTTGCAAACTCCATTAGAAATTTTAATTGAGATTAGTTTTGGAATAAGGGAAAGGGGGATGTGATTAAAAAAATTGGGTTCAATTTTTCTCATTTGAAATTTCATAAATAAAAAAGAAAATTTCTTCAAACATTTTTATGCCCCACCTACGATAGTAGAGGGGCATTATGTTTTCTGGTCTGTGCGTCCGTCCGTCCGTCTGTCCGTTTGTTCGTCCGTCCGTCTGTCCCGCTTCAGGTTAAAGTTTTTGGTCAAGGTAGTTTTTGATGAAGTTTAAGTCCAATCGACTTCAAACTTAGTACACATGTCCCCTATGATATGATCTTTCTAATTTTAATGCCAAATTAGAGTTTTTACCCCAATTTCACGGTCCACTGAACATGGAAAATGATAGTGCGAGTGGGGCATTCGTGTACTGAGGACACATTCTTGTTTTGAGAGGATTAATATTTAACAGCATAGTGAATTGCTCTAAGAGAAAACAAAAATTTTAAGTTCATTAGAACACATTCATTCTGTGTCAGAAACCTATGCTGTGTCAACTATTTAATCACAATCCAAATTTAGAGCTGAATCCAGCTTGAATGTTGTGTCCATACTTGCCCCAACCGTTCAGGGTTCAACCTCTGCGGTCGTATAAAGCTACGCCCTGCGGAGCATCTGGTTGTTATGTGCTGCAACTTTGTGTTTTATCCAATGCTAGTATTCAGTTTCAAGGTTCCTACCCCAGAAATCTCGAAAAGGGGCATCCCACTAATATGAATGAATCCAGTGTACACTAAATAATATATGAGGGCAAAATCTGCCAAATTTACTTAAACACATACGTATATAATTGTTTTTTTATGGCGACATTAACAATAATTATGCAGATTTATTGTCTTAACTTTGTGTCATTAAATGATTGGTCTACCTAACGATGTATGAAAGAATTGACGTCTTCACTGTACATGTACATGTATCATTGTTCTTTTCCTATCCAGACATTAAAATTATTATGCAGTTTTAATATCCTTGCTTTGAGGGAGACTATATATAACCAGACACTTATACATTAAAGTTTTGTCTCTTTGTGGTTTATAAGTGTTATAGTTGTTTGGTTCAGGTGATAAAATATGAATCATGCACACTTCTGTCAAGTTAAAAACATCTCTTGCACATTAACAAAGTTCAGTTGGTGCACTTTCTTAACATGTATTCAACTTTGAAAATTAACCTTGAGAGAAGATTCACAGGAAGTTGAGTGAGCAGTTTTTTAAGGGAGTTTTTTCTTCAGAAGATCAAAGCTAGCTATATGCAGAATATAAACAAAAAAGAAAAAGAAAATCTTCAAACTTTAAATTACACAGTTAGGGGTCAGATGCAATGTTATACAGATATTTTTGTCAAATTAAAAAAAAAATCTTACTGTAAAAACACTCCAGATACATATTTTCATGGGTTGTGGAAAAAACAACAGAAGTTCAGAGAGTGCCATGAAACTCCCATCACATACAATACACCAGATTGACCAGAACCCTTGTTGTAACAGAGTTAAGCTGTGTGCAGAAAGACATTATCTTTGAAGTTTTGAAGTCTAATATGATAGAATTAACATAACTGATTTCAGGCTGAATTTTTGTAATTTAAAAAAAAATTGAGAATTTTTATGATGATAAGACTTAATTTATGATGTTCTAATTATGTATGGCTATAATTTTTTATGTATTTCCTATATTAGTTTTTGCATATATTGATGCTTAATGCAGTTTCTTATTGTATTTTACAGAGGGTCAGATACCAAAAGGAGCACTATATATAGGAGAACAAGCCTTAGTACAGGATGGACTAAAACATACAGATACATATTACGCTGTACCTACAACTGAAGAAGAAGATATGTCACAACAAAGCCCTACTAGTCCTTCAGAAAAGAAACCTTTAAAATATGATGGCATTGGTCCTACTGATGATGGAGGCATGCCATTGTCATTTAGAATGGTAGGTTAGAAAACAATCATGCAGGTTGAAATATCACAAAAAGATTACACAAAGCCAAAAGCAATCAGTTCAGAAGTTTGTTCTAAGATATTGAAAATTGGACATTGGTATCAAGAGTTTTATCTTTAATGGTTTTAGCCCAATGCTCCAAATGACCAGTGTCAAAATCGTGACATGTGGATGGCTTATTCACAAACCCCACTCAGGCAAAGTGTTATTTGAGCATAAAAAAAATCCAGTGAAGATCACAGAAAAAAAAATTGCATGTTTTCTTGCAAATTAATAATAAGTACAAACATTACGTACACAATATGCAAATGCCTTGAGCTCATGAACATTAATATCGATGAAGCGTTTATAAAAAAATATATACATGCAAGCAGCTAACTCAATTAAGTACAACAAGGGAATACCAGGTGAATTAGATCAAAATAAACATTTAAAAATACAATAATTTCCCATGCTTTAATAATATTTTGTATCAAGGTTGCATAGATATTTAAGCTCAGGTTTTAAAGAAATCACCTTGGACAAAACATGACTGATCATATTTCACTTTACCTCATGAAATGTCATATAATTAGTCATAATTATATAATTATGTGTAAGATTTTCATGATATGTAACTGGGAGGGTAAACAAGGGTTACTTTGTATGAATTTAGATGACTTAAAGTTGGTTTACATCGGTATAGTAAATTCGTAATTTTGGGGCCTTTTATAGCTGACTATGCAGTATTGGCTTTGCTCATTGTTGAAGGCTGTACAGTGACCTATAGTTGTTAATTCCTGTGTCATTGGTTCTCTTGTGGAGATTTGTCTCATTGGCAATCACACCACATCTTCTTTTTTATAGTATTATTCAGTTCTATTTTGCAATGTTGAAAACCTTCCAACAACTCGAATAAAGAACTGCTCTTGTAATGATTGGTTATTTTCCATTCCATGAATTTGTTTAAGGGCCCTTCCAGTTAGTTGAAGGCACACTTTTAAGTACTTGACAAATGGAAGTTTTTAACGACCTTAACTGGATATACAGCCCTTGCACGGTCAGATTAAGTACTTGTGTCAAGTTGTCATGCACAGGGTTATGACCAAAGTATCTACCGTTATATTGTACATACAAAGCTATATTTTTCAAAGCAGTGCTGCTAAAATTTAAATCTTAGTCACTATCAGGGTTTAAGTTTAGTTGTATAAAATCATTCAAAACTAGCATGAAGACAAATAAAAAGTAAAAGCATTGTTGCTTTTCTTATTTCTTAGATGTCAAGACCATTCAAGTGTGTTTTCAGTTCTGTCACTACAAAATATATCCTCTTTTCCAATGATAAATCTATTTCTTCTTCTGCTACATGAAATATTTGACTGCTGGACATAATGATTGATTAATCAATGGTCACTTTACGCCTCATCAGCAAAAAAAGCTTTATTGCAGCGACTGGACATAATACAAACATACTGAAACTTTCATGTTGTAGTTTTTCATTAGATCTCCTAGATTGTACATCAATTCCAATTTACTGCCTTGATTACTTTAAAAAAAAAAAGCAGGG
The DNA here is from genome assembly GCF_963676685.1 of Mytilus edulis. NCBI lineage: Eukaryota > Metazoa > Mollusca > Bivalvia > Mytilida > Mytilidae > Mytilus > Mytilus edulis. The sequence continues at coordinate 38,141,578 of NC_092352.1, read as the reverse complement.
TGAGTTAAGGTAGGGGATCAAATAATATTCTCATTTTTGCAAAATTCTCTATAACTTAATAAAAAATAAATAGAAATAAGTGGTATGAGTGCTAATAAGGCAACTCTCCATCCAAGTCACAATTTGTGTCAAAATACCTACAACCCTCTTTCTTCTAATACTTTACAAGGGCTGTGGTTTTGAAATTGTCAAGTTCTTATTATATCAAACAGTTTTAAGAGTTTAATTACAATCACAGAATAACGTTTAAATGGTAAATTGATAAATAAACAAATTACGATTATAAGCCAGTGTACACCTGTATATACGTCTTTGGTCCAATTATCTGCTATCTATATTAATACATTAAGAACCTTTTCTTCTAATCACATGATATTATTGGTATATTGAATAGAGCAGATAAACTTTACCATGATAGCATAGTAATGTTTGAGTATTAGAAGCGTGTGTTACAATCTATGGCTCTTACGTTAAGACTTTTGTAAATAGCCTTAATTAAATATGGCGGGTTGCCAAATTGAGGACTATTGAACAACTGTTGTGAGCAGGTATTGAATTCAGATAGCTTTGAAATTACTGCAATTAAAATAGCGAAAGAGGTTAAATTCAAGTGTTATGGAAAACAAACTTTTTCAAGTCCTCAGGCTACTTTATTTATATTTTATTCAATATCAATATTATTATTTGAAGAACAAATAGCACTTGAACGTCTCTCTTGTTTATTTGATCTGTCTTAAGATATTAAAAGATTGTGATCCCTCTTATAAAATCTATTAACGATTCTGATTATTGAATGGTTTTGCCATAGTACAACAGAGGTGTATATTAAACTGTATAGTATTTGGGTTTTATTGTCCTTAATGGAAAATTAATATACAATTTTCGAAAAGAAAAATAATATTTATCAATACTTGTAACCTGTTATCAAATAATTAAAGTTTTTAAATTAGTTTCAAGTTTAATATTTATGCTTCAATACCTGTAAATGAATTTAAATCAAACTTGTTGATATATTTCGATAATGAAATTTATAGCTTTTTTTAATTTGTTCAAAGGATGTAATTTTACATTGCACAAAACTTTCATTTAAACATGGATTCTGCTTCTGTGGTTTGTAATTTTGGGAAAAAGTCACTGACTTTTGAAGATTGATATTTTTGTCATGGTGCCCTGATTTCCTCATTCACTTGTTCAGTACTTTGGTGAATTGAGGTAGCCTGTTTTCCTTTAAGAAGTGAGGTTGTGGGTTAAGTTCCCAGCCAGGTGAGAACAGAAGTTTAAAAAATGGTTTACCTCTAAGGATGCAGCATGAGAAGTGAATAGGTATAAGAAGATGTGGTATGACTGCCAATGAGACAACTCTCCATCCAAGTCACAATTTGTGAAAAGGAAACCATAATAAGTCATCAAAGTACAGCCTTCAACATTGGAGCCTTGAATCACACGGAACAGCAAGCTTTAAAGGGCCCTTAGCACATTTGTTAGGTCAGGGTAAAATTCTTTCCCGCAGGCTACTTGCCTTGTGTACTAGTATGTTCCCATTAAGTCTGAGTTTGTTATTTAAGTGCAAAGCTGCTTCCCTTTCATATCTTTGTAACACATTCTCATAATGAACATGGCTTATAATTCCCTGTAGATATTTAACATCCATGCATCTGCCACTAGTCATGTCTTCATTAACAATTATTAATGTTAATAAAACTAATGCACAGGTGTTAGCTCTGACATCGAAGAAAGATGCCCTTCAGTGCTTGTTTTAAACTTCCATTCATGATCTGCAAAAAAGGGCTGAAAATGACTTAATTCCTAGGCTGGTCTTTATTTTCTGGATACCAAGAAGTTTAAAAAAATATAAGAACCCAGCAATATATTCTACTTTGATTTGTTAATCTGATACATAGTTTTTGAGGTCAATTATTCATTTCAGTTAGTGAAAAAGATATGACCACAACACAATTTTGATGAAAACTACAAATTTTACTGACCACAATGGTTTAATTAGTAGATGGCCACTATAAACCATATTAATCTGTAGAACATATGGAGAAACAATTCTGTTTTTGCATTTTCTGTAATAATAGAAATATAGTTTCTAGTTCTCCACATGGTAGTCAGGTATTCACTATCCTTACAACTGACAGACCAGCAAGAAGATTGATTGCATGATTATGGCTTGTTTAATGTCCAGTAGCAAATATCTGGTACCACTGAATTAGAATTGGTTTTTTTAGCATAAAAAGTGAATATGTACCCATAATGCATATAGATGATTTGTTTCTTTCTATTTTATAGAATGTAGATGAGAAGAATCAACACCAGTGGTATAAACAGATGTACAAAAGTCTTCATACATCAAAGAAGAAGGAAGGTAAACAATGCTTATTATAATACTGGGAACAAAAGCCAGTTGGGGAAGGTCTCCTTTACATGAAAGTTATGTCTTATGTAGGCGTTAGTTCCTAAGCTAAGTTTGTGGGGCTGAGTTCCGTACGCTAGGTTAGAGTGAAAAAACTAGTTATCACATTTTCTTGCATCTGTTCATAAACATTCTAATTTCCAATGAAATGACATAAGTAAAACAATCAAATATGTGGGAGAGACAGAAAAACAAAACATTATCTTTCTACCTGTATTTGAATCTGTAGTATGAATTTGGACAATCGAATCAAAATCTAAGTTTAGTTCTTGTGTAGCCAAGAAAATCAGGAACCTCATGTTCATTGTACAAAAAATGTATTATGATAAATGATACTGGTATTTTACGGCAGGATACGTTTGTTAGAAGATACTGATGACAAGGAAATAAATAGTTGACATATTTGTAAGGTGTCACTGTTTTAACTTGACACTCTGACATTACAAAATTTATCCAACAGATTAAGCAAACTTGTTTAATGGATTGTAACAATACAAAAGGACAATGACCTCTCTTATAAAGATATGCCATGTTTAGCTAACCTTAAGTTGTTACACTTTATTTCTTTTGGCTTGAAATCTTACAGCGGAAAACCTACACGTATGCTTAAATTTTTGTGAAAGAAGTTGAATGTTTCGACTTGATGAAGAGCTTATTTTAAAAGTAAAAAGTAAACTAGAATTGCATTAAAAGATCTTAAGGTTAAAGTAAGACAAAGTAAGGGCTGTTCCAGAATTAAGGTCATGTGGGTAAGGGAGTCTCTTTTTTAAGACCCCAATCACAATTTCATTTTACCCATAATTCTTGCAATGCAACAATCCACAATTAATCAATTTGGTTGCCTCCACTGCCCCCTTCTAACTAGTAATTTGAAGTTTTAGAACAGCCCCAACCTGAATTTTACAAATCACAAGAACAACTTTTCAATTTTTTAATTGCCGACTATGGTCGGATAAGTAAGATAACACAAATATGGTTTCTGCTGTAGTATTATGGTTTTGAACTCATGTTATCTTTAGATTATCATATCACTGTAAAATATTGGTGTTAAAAGCCTTTGCATTTATAACATCTTCCTTAGAGAGTAGAACACATTAAGAAATACATCTCATATTTCTTGTAATTCTCTGCCTTTCACATTTTTCGCCATATTTTATCAGGTTCCTTTGTTATCAATCAAAGTTTACGTAACTAATATTTTGTTTGATAAATCTATAAGGCTTGTCTCGATTTTATTTTGATGTTATCCGTTTAACTCTGCTTATCATCCCAGATTCCTTACCCTTTCAGAATACTTACGACCCAAAAGACTTTCTCTAGTTGCTGTAAGAATTCAATTCTTCAGACTGATCAACTTAAAAATGTTCAGCCCATCAATACATAACTGGGGTTTTCCTGGCATGAGGTTAAAAAAGCAATTAACTACAAACTATAATTATTGTAGGAGATGTCATATCAAAATCAAACTATTTATATACCATTGTGCCAGGAACAAGTTGTATCATTTTACCACATTTCTTGACAGAAAGTCAATCATAAGAATGACTTTGTTACACTAAGCCGTCTATATGATAACAACATAAGAATAAGAAGATGTGGCATAATTGCCAATGAGACAACTCTCCACTAGAGCCGAAATAAAAATGAAGTTAACAAAAATACATCACTGTTTGGCCTTCAACAATGAGCAAAACCCATACCACATAGTAACAGTTCTCTTTGTAAGGGCATACTTTTTCACCAATTGATCAATTTGAAAAATTAATGTATACTTATACATGAGTAAGGTGTTTTGACCAACTGCTATTCTGACAGAGCAAAGCATCTTAAATAAGCTCACGTCTTATTAGTCTGACTAAGTTGTTTTTACATGTTTTAGTTAAGCGTAGAAGAACACTTCCAGGTATGAAATAAGCCAATCAAGAGATGCCTCCCTCACAATATAACATGCCTATATATATGTAAATTAAAATGCTTACTTAATCGTATAATTGGTAAAGGGGAAATGTTGAGGAGCTGCAACAACAAACGTAGCTTTTCATGTTAACGAATTTATTACATACATATAGTAAGATTTTTTAACCCACAATCACAGAATGGCAAGTTACATCTGTCTATTTAACCAATAACATGTATGTTTTTAATTAAATACACTTCAAAAAGATATAAAATCTGAATAAAAGATCTAAATTAGCACAATGAAGAAAGTATTTTTGACCTGAATGAAGAAAGTATGTTTGACCTGTTCTAATTCAGGAGAAACAAGCGAAGTTACAGATAATGGTAAGAGAAAGAAAATGTTTGAATGGCTTTTTTGTTTGTGATTTTGATACTAGTTACAACTGCAGATAACAAATCTCACATTTCAAAGTTACTATGTAATATTTTATCCAGATAAGACAGAATTATACACCAACTTTCCCAGTTTTTATAAAGAAATTATGTTTTCTTTCGACCCTGAAATATATAGTGAAATTTTTCGCTTTTTGATAAATGGATTTTTTGTTTGTTTTTTCACCTCACTTTCAAATAATCATATATTTAAAGTTTTAAAAAGATTATATCAACACAACCTGCACAACAAACAATTTTTTTTAAAGAATGGAAATGGGGCATTTACATTGCAGCACTGTTTACATATTTGTTTTACCATGTTTAACCATGACCAAACTATTTGCATAGCATACCGTTTACGAATGTTTTGAGTTTTGTCCTGTATTTTGATATGTGAAACAGAGAGCTTTTGTTAGAAAACAATGGCACGTTAATATCTTGTGCTGTCTTCATTGACAATACTGTTATTTAGTAGTCGTGAATAAAAGGTTGTCGCATGTTATGTCAATATTACTAAAAAATTTACATGGCTTAAAATTGTAAAATGCTATTGTTTTTAAATACCACTTAAATATTTTCATTGTTAGAAAACATGTTTAATTTTTTTGTCAGACAAGCAAATTTGACAGACTTGGCATTAACTAACCACTAATGAATATTTTCAGTGACATTTTTTTCATTCCAATATATCATGACAGATTGCCCTTGAGGGTTGTCTTGTGTAGAATAGGACTTGTTTTACCCATTCAGTTTACCAGTATATAGAGTATACATAACTCTTCTCCTAGTTACCCTGCAATGTTTGGGATTTGTAGAAATGTGATCTTTTTCAAGGTCATTCCAATGACATTGAGTTATTGTAATCATGTGATTTATCCCATGATCCATCATTTGCATGACTTTCACAAACATAAAACAAATAACTGGTACTATAGATTTTTATTTTGATCATTTAACCCTCATCATTTTTCTACTGTATTTGAAAGAAAACAATGGGTTATGCTTTATTCTGTATTCAACATTGTTTATACATTTATATTTTTTTTAGTAGGAGCCTTCAAAATTGATTCACATTTGGCATGAAATAAATGGAAAATATCTGACCACCAGCAATAAATGTATTTAAAAAGTTGTACTTTTGTGGCTCTAAAACTAACTGAATTCCTTTAAGTTTTATTTGAATTATTTTATTACATCCTATTAAAAAATAACAAAACTTTTTTTACTTTTGTCCAAGTTGGCATACAAGCCTATTTAGATTTGTGGTCAAACTTTCCCTATGAAACCCAAGAAAATCGGTATTCTTTGAAAAATAGTGAATGCACAGTAGCATCAACACAGCCGACACTTGTTTACATTTGAATACAGTAGAATAATACCCATACTTACTATACTAACTCCTGTTGGATCTTTACAGAGAAAGAGGTAGAAGATGTCACTGTTATCATGGATTGTCTATACAAACAAGCAGGTTGTTTTACTTTTTGTTCAGCTTTTGTTGTTCATTACCTCCCTTGCATGTGGCTCGTACAAACTATTGTTCACATATATATTATCTTATATAAGATTGTTCAATTATATATTGTTTTCAAAACTCTAGCATTCTTTCTATGAAGCATTATTTGAATGTTTATTCTTTCCTATTTCATGTATATGTTTATGTAACTTTGCAGACAAGGTCAAACTTCTGTATAAAAAAAATGTAACCCAATGTCTTCAATAAGGTTATGGTTAGGGTAGTATTACATTTGCTGAATAAAATTTTAAGAGCTTGGAATTGCACATTAAAGTTAAGTAATGGAAGCTATAGACAATGATATCTTCAAAAAAGATGTTTTCAACAAAAACATGGTTTATTGGGTCTGGGAAGAAATTCTAAGAGCCAAAAAAAAAGAGGACATGTAGCATTGAATATGATGACTTGCAAAATCTGGGTCAAAATCAAATTCCACATCTTTAACACTAAATCCATGAATGATAATTGCACATTCATTTATGTCGACATTTTCAAATACAATCTATAATTCTAAAAGATCTTTCAAAATTAAAGTTCTTTTTATATGCAAATCATTTTTGAAAAAAATGCATTTCAATTAAAGAAACTCATTTCATTTGTGCAATGACTATTTAGTTACGAATCTTATCAGCACATAGCAGTCTACAATCAGATCGCCTTTGTATAAAGTTTCTGGATTACATTGTATAGATTTCAATATAGTACACATTTTAATTGTAGAAAATTATGTTCCCAAGTTCCTATTTAGGACAAAGTTAACACTTGCATTCTTCTTTACAAGATTTATAAAAGATTTTAATATCTACGACCTGATTTGCCATAAATAAAGAAATTTTACTAAATTAAATAATTTTACTACTGATTTAGATTAATATGCTTGGGAGTCACCTGGCAAGTTGTTACTCTATTTGAATATTTTATTGTATTGGTTTTGGCTTTTATATTTTATGTTGAAATGTTCTTTTCTGATGAATAGACATTATATTTATAAAATATTGAATGATACCATTCTGATCATTGGACATAATCTCCATCTGTTGACTGTGAAAAAAAATTGTTATTATGACTTGAATAGGCAGTAAAAAACCTAACAAACTAATTTAATTTCTAATTTGTGATAAAATATTATAGCATATTATCATTGGATGGGTACCAATGGGTTAATTAAATTTAATGGAAAACACAAAAATAGTGCCCTTGAATTTACAATAATGCTTAGAAATAAGATAAACCTCTTCATATTGTTGTTTCCAGTTAATAATTTGTATAATTAAGGTACCAGTAAGAGGGAATCATATCAGATTTCATTTTGATTACGGAACCTGTGTTTAGGAAAAGTTCCCTAATTCTTAGGTCATCTGACTACTCCAGATTAATAAGAATAAAAAATCCAGTTAAAAGATCCTCTCTAACTAATCCTTCATGCTAAGCTTTCCATGAAACTCTAAGTGTTCAAAAGCGGCAAATCAGTAGTTAGTGTTACCATGGATACCTTTTAAAACGTTAATTAAACAGGATACTTAATCCTGGAAAATCTTAAATGATGATGATTATGGATGGCAGTTTAACGTCCAATAAATGCATGTTCAGGACAAAAACATGTTAATTGAAAAGGATTATTAACCCTACTTTTTAGTTGACCAACACGCTGAGCTGGATTTTCAACATGCTTGTTCAGGGAAAACATGTTACAAACCCCAACACTTTATTCTGACTCCGAGACAACTGGCCTTTGCTCTTCACCAGAAACATCTTTGAGGGTGAACAAATATTAAAGTTGTTCTATAATTTGATATCAAATCCATTTTCCTTAATAAAAATTAAAAAGATTAACTGTACATTATGAATATTTTTAAAGCAATTTATCTTGTTTGAATTTTTTATTAATTTCATTTGTCGGAAAAGTGCTGATTGAAAAATGTCACATGCTTTCTGTAATTAATTTATGACCATAAAAATCATTGAAATGATTAAAAATAACTCATTAATGATATTAAATAGCTTGTGAACATGTCTAAAACTATCAGAAAAATCATTATAATCACTTCCCTTTCAGCAATACAATCTCTTATCAGGATATTAATATGAAATATGTTTTTTTAAATACACAGTTATAATACAGTTTGTTATATATATGTATGCCACAAAGCTGTTGCCATTTTTCATATTTTTGCATGTTCTCAATATTTAATTTCTCATGTAACAGTCTTTCTTTTCATAACTTAGTTGAATTGTTAACATATATATGTGTCATGTGCACTTTTAATTATGCGAGTCTTTCCTTGATAACTGTAAGAATTCCATTTTCCTCTAAAAAAAATAATACCCTCTATCAATTCCTTAATATTTCTAACACATGAATGACAGCTTTTCAAAAGTATTTAGTTTATAAGGAACTGTAAGACCTGACATTTTCCAATGCTTAGATTTGACTGTAAAACTTTGTGCCCATTTTGTATGGTGGCTGCATGTTATTATCTTTTTTAAACATTCATCTGAAGTTACAGTATTCATTGATCAAAACTATAAACTGTTTGGCTAATGCATACATAGCAACAACATACTGTGGTGTTTGAAATTGTTGGTCCTTGTTCACCATTGGGCCGTATTTGAAACCTTGGTTAAGCATTTCCTACAGCAAGAATGTAACGATCAAATTTAATGAAATAAAGATGGCTTCAAAATTGGTTGATTTAGGAATTTTTTACTTTTAAAGATGTTCAGATTGGTACTGTGTATCAGGCTGAACTATGCTTACCTTGAATTGTTCATTTACCCTGCAATATTTTACACTTGTTTAACTTTTCTTGCAAAAAAGGTGTCGGGGGGGGGGAGGGGAAAGTTTTTTTAACATGGGGGATAGTAGGTTTCATATAAAAAGCAGGTTGAAAAAGAATTTTTCTCTTAAAGCATTTTAACATTTAAAGTTTCTATCAGTTTTATTTTGTTTTATTAACCCTTGCAATGCATTTATCTTCATCTGAATCTTGTTCATTTAAGCATGTTTCCTTTCATTTGAAAGTTGTTCTGTCCAGTCAGCACATTTACCTTGATATGAACTTGTTCAATGAAGATCATTTCCAATAAGATTTTATGAAAGTAGGAAACTGGGTGATTTTATATAATGGAGGCTAAATACTTTCCATTACTACAAAGATCATTTATTCAGTTTTCTGATGAATTTATTGAAATGGCTTGGAACTAAATTAGTTTATAGATGAAAAGGTTAAGAATCAGTTGCATTTTAAATTTTCTTTCTTGAAGTTGTCAATGATTTGATACTTGGTATGGGGAAATTACATCACATTTGTCAATTATTATATCATTTTAGTCACATATATTAAATTGCATCTCTGAATTTGATTTATTCATACGCTTTTGTCGTTTAGGTGTATCTTAAATCACATTGATGTAACATATTATGAGATGAAACGATTATATTAAAACACTTTTACAAAAAAGCAACACTTAAATATATTTTTTGACAGGCAAATGGTCTGTTTACCATGTATAGTGAAAGTTACTTTTTAAATCAGAATTGGTTACAATATGTATACTTGTCATTAAAAGTAACTCTATCATAGATTTAATATTGTTAAATCTGTCTGTATATCAGATTTGAAATCAATGAAAAAAGAGAGTTTCAGCATTTATATTCCTAGTCATGTACGTGAATCCTTTTGACGTTGATGTGCATGTGTTATTGTGTGTGTAATTGTATGTATTATTTTATTTTAAATGCTGTCTCAGTGAGTGAACTGTTTATTGAGAATATTTTTAGTTTATCTGTCTTGTTAAACCTTTCCCTTTAGTGTTTGTACTTGTATTTATGTTTTTTCGTGTTATATGATGTGCGAGTCAAAACTCGTATATGCTGCTTTTATTAAACAGATTTAGCATCTCTTATGTACTGAATATATTTAAGCCTCTGTTTTCAAATAAGTCCAAATTAAGGTTTGAAGGGTCAAAAATTAAACTTTGACTTGATTTCAACTAAAATATAATTAAGAGTGGTAAGATTTTGGATATCAGGCCATACTAGGTAAATTAAATGTCCCATTTCAAATTTTAAGTTTGACCACATTATTTTGTGTCAGAAACCTATATAATGGCAAAAATTTGATCACAATAAAAATTCTGACAGTATCAAGCTTGAATATTGTGTCCAAACTTGCCCCAACTGTTCAGAGTTCAATCTCTGCCGTTGTATCAGGCTGTGCTGTGCAAAGCATTTTATTATTAATGGAGAAAGCGAAAGTGCCTGGATAGAACCATCTTTCTGACAATTCTAGTCAAGTAAGATTGCAGTCAAGGCACTTGCAACATGCTATATTCTAAGTATATGCAATATAATAACAATAAGATGTTTGATAACAATTCTGATTTATATAATTTGTAATACAGTTGCCTTGTGTTTCTGCATGTCTTAACGTTAAACTTATTTGGCGTCTTGAATTTGCCATATGTATAACCATCAGGTTTATTCATATGCCAACGAGTATATATAACAATGGCTGTGAACTGGCTGCTTATATTTGAGAGCCTAGCCTTCATGTATAGGAACTTCTGTCAAAATCTGTACTTAAAATAATTGTTTCCTTGCCCCTCTAAGTTCAATTTAGAAAGAAATGAGGCACATAACAAGGCTCCACCATTTCATATCAGTTAAAGAATACCAGGGCTGTTTTGAATATTCAAGTTTGGACTTTTTAGAGAATCTTTTTCTTTAACTGTAGTATAACTAATAATGATAGACATAGTTTATTAAACTATCTGTAAAACACTTGAATTTTTGCTAGAAAATCTTAAACATCTAAACAAATATCTTTCATTACGTAATGATACACAAGGTTTCATGTGTGAATATAGGACTGGGTTAAATCTGTGTCCAGACAGAAAAAACTTAATATTGGATTGATTGATGTGTAAACCATTCAGATAAAGTTATATAATGATACAGTTGTATTCCGTTAGGTGTTTACTTTATATAAAGTTAGTAATTGATGGAAACTTATTCTGTATATGTCTGTGCTATGTTGTATTGTAATGTTAATGTTGTGTCTGGGACAGGAAAATGCATGTTGTAATAGTGAAAAAAAGTAGAAATTTAAGGATTAAAGGTATCATTTTATATTGCCTAGGATTGGTCCATGAAAAGACTGAGAAATTGAGAGAAGGTGGAATTGTCAATCTTGCATCATACATGTGGTTTAGATTATTAACATACATGTAAATTTACACAGGACAAAATACAGACAACCCTACCTTTTCTAATAAACCAAAAATGCGAGAACTATTTATTTGTATTCAATTTCAAAGAAATCAAAAGTTTTGAGCATTATAAAAAAATTATAAGAAATTTTTTTGAAAATCTATTACTATATAAGAGATAAATATGACCTTAACATTGGATTTTCACCTACCATTTGAAAGGTTTTAACAAACTGCATTTTAAGGCAACAGTAGATAGAACGGTCAGCTGAAAATATTAAACTAATACTACTAGTGCTTTATTTTACAAATTATCTATTCATATATTTAGCATGGTTTCGTAATTTGTTAAAACTAAAATCTTCTAAATTTTAACTCCTTTGAATATTCATAACCATCTTACAGTAGAAATTCAGTGAGTTGGAAATTATATATAAAAAAAAGATTGATCTAAGCTACTGACTTTCAGCTGTTCTTCATCTTTTTGTTTTGATTTTGTTATAATCTTGAATACCATACATTTTATTTTATTGTCTAATTTTTGAAAATCTTGATCATCATACATTATGTTTTAATTTTATAGATTTGAAAATAATAGTATATAATCATGCATGAAGTTAAACACCATTAATTTACTGGTAGTTTAGTTACATTCTTTCATATTTTATTAAGATCATCATCATCATCATTTCATATCATACCTTGTTTAACATTTACAAGTTGTTAACCATTGTTTTTATTTACAAGTTGAAACAAGGACTTAGGACTTACCTTCATAATACAAATATCTTGTATTGCTTAATTTCAGAATCCAACTCCTACAGACCTACGTATGAATTCCCAGAAGTGAAGACAGAACCAAAGCCAAAAGAAGGTACATTTTTTTGTACTTGTTTCTAGGCATTATATACTTGAAATGGTCAGGAACTATCTAGTACACAGGGTTGATGTAACAAATTAGAAGTATTACAGTATAAGGGATATTGCTAGGTGGTGTTATTTTGTAGGCTATTACACTTAATATTTCATTTACATTTTTGCATCATTCTGTAGTGAAAATTTTCTTAAAAACATCATGAAAAATACCAGTTAAATTCTCTGAACTTATCTCATCAAGGGCCATGAAATATATTGAATACATCACATTTTTCTGAAAAATAGCCGTAATTTGCCTTTGCACATCTTTTAAGTTTAAACTGTTTTGTAGCTCCTTGTGATTTAAGTTTTTGCAAAGTAAGCATAATTACATAGCAGCACATTCCAGAGTACAAAAAGAACAATTGATTGTGTCTTAAATAATAAATTATCAGATTTACATATCAGGTTGATTAAATCAAAATTTGTCACAATGATAACAATCTTAACTAATTAATTTGGTACATAGTTAATAAATTAGAAAACATTTATGCAAAAATGATCCTGGTTGATGAATATCTTCTTTTACCTATAAAAAGGTTAAGCTTTTATCATCTTTGGAGTGCATATCAGGTCATTGGTCTTTTTTGCACAATTTGTTTTTCTGTATAAAAACATGTATAAGGCATTTCTGTATTTTGAGAACTTATATTTGTCATCAATGAAGCTGTCTCAACAAAAGGAAATAAGTTATAGGCCGCAAGTCAAACTTTTGATATCTGAAGAAAAAAAGGCAATAAAATATTTCTTGTTTGACATGACAATCAATTAATAGTACAGGTACAATCAAGTGTAAAAAGGCAGCAATCATCCACCTAACTTAAATATACAAGCAGTACTTTTAATAATTGTTTAGCATGATATTTGTACATCCTCCTGCATGTATTTTATATTTCATCTGCATGGTTAGATCTTTGAAAGCACAAACATGTTTGATGTATGCAGAAAAAAAAATTGTTGAAAAAGATAAGAAATAGTATAAAAGTTGATCTAAAGATAAAAAGTTTTATTAATGTTTTTGACAAAAACTCATTAATTTTTCCAAAGAAAGCTAATTCCTATGAGAAAAAAGTTTTTTACATTTCTACATCTTCGTTTTTTGGTCTCTGTTGGATAGTTGTCACATTGAAAATCATACCACATTGTATTTTTATAAAGTCTGTTTACAATGTTACATGTAAAGTACACATAACACCTCCGTTTTTTAAACTGACAAAAGAAACAAACATCTAAATCAATCATAAAAATCAAAACATTACGAAAGTTTGCTTAATTTTACATCAGTTTACAAAGTCTCGACTTTGATCGATACATGCTCATAGACAAGATGAAATGAACCATTCAAAGTTTTTTGTTATTTTTTGTATCTGTAGACAATAGACCTAATTCAAGCTGACGTTATCTCACATTTTTGTTGCTAGTAAATATATTATAAGCAGAATTTGTTATTGTTCGTTGGGTATGGATATACAAATATTTGTCACATCTTTAGTTCGTCTTGTCATTGTTTATAAAATGTTGGACATTTGGAAGGGTTTTAAATTGTTTAGAAATTTACATTTAAACATTACAAGATAGTAAGAATATTTGGCTAATTGTTTGTCTTTCTTATTTAGATATTTAATTACATATTCTAAAAGAGAGTGATCATGATAGGGAAATAAATAAAACTTTGTAAACCATCAAGATCGAAAACTGATAAAATATATAAAATTTAGTTTCTTGTTTCTTTAATTGTTTCAATTAAGCTTGAATTGTTTAAAATATGAGCTAAAGAGAAAATTTGTCAGCATTTACATCCCTAGGCCAGCAATGTTTGAAAATTTGGTAATTTCGAAAAATCTAGTGATTAAAAGACTAACTTGTAGAAAGGAACTTGGAGGTGCTAGTTATATATGAACATCATATCATATTCTTCATTCCTGAAAATTTTGCATTTTTGATCTGTTTTATTTTAGAGGTCAACTGTTGATCTTGCAGTTATTTAAACTTGCAAATTTGTGTAACAACAACTGCAAGATCAAGATTTTGAAAAATTGAGTTAAATAGATTTTTGATTTTATTCACAGAATTTAATTTGCATGCAAAATGAATCAGGGATGAACTGTTCCTCCTTGTGTCACCATGTTTGAGAACATCCTGCTTGTGTGTGTGTGTGTGATATTTTGTGTTGTTACATCATCAAAACATTTCATTTTAGATACAAAGAAACCTGTAGTTGAGGAAACAGTTACCAGTAAGTTGTTCTTAAAATGGAAACCAGTTTGTTATCAAGTTCAAAGCTTAAATCAGAGCACTTAATTTTACTCAGCTTGTAGCCAGCACTTGAAATTTCAGAGTTTTAAAAAGATATTCTTTTTCTGTATAAGTAAAGTAAGATTTTAAAAATATACAAGTGTTATTTGAGTTTGAAAAATAGTATAGTTTAATTACTAGCGATTCACTTATTTTTCATGGATTGAGGAAAAGTTGCATTTTCATGAATATTTATTTTCTTGGTTCTGTGTTTAAGCACATTGTTGTTAACCTTTACCCATGAAAACCACAGAAATTGGTATCCCACAAATTATAATAAATCGACAGTCAATTAAAATTTCACCAAAAGAAATCAAATTTTAGAAAACTTTCTAGTTTCCAACAGGAGACATACTCTCTCCTTGAATTTTGCAGTCTAGAAATATGATGTCAATGCCATACTCTACCCTTGTTCAAATTATGCACCATATTAAGTAAATACAAAATCATCTTTTGAGGAAATAATCAGTAATGCAGGTCAAATGCAGACATAAATTTTGTCCCGTCACCCAAGTACACCTTTTAATACACAATTTCATGACATGTTTGCATAGAGTAGTTATATCACATTAGTTTTATTAACTGTAGCTTGTCATAGTTTATTAATACTAGTAGTCAAATTAGTAATTTACTGGTTACTAACCTTATGTCATTCAGAACAAAATGTTCATTTCACCCTTACTTAATGTATACAAAGTAACAACATTATGTAATGCAATTATGTGTTACTGAAGTGTTATTTATTGTCTTGTAAGTTAATTTATGTTTTCTATAAAGGAACCTACATGTTCTGTACATGGCATGGGTGTTGTAAACCTGTGCATATTATATACCTGTGCATATTATATACCTGTGCATATTATATAGTTATCAAAAGTACCAGGATTATAATTCTATACGCCAGACGCGCGTTTCGTCTACATAAGACTCATCAGTGACGCTCAGATCAAAATAGTTCAAAAAGCCAAATAAATACAAAGTTGAAGAGCATTGAGGACCCAAAATTCCAAAAAGTTGTGCTAAATACGGCTAAGGTATATACCTGTGCATATTATATACCTGTATTATTGTGCATGAGAGTAAATGTTTCGGTTTGGGTTCTGTATCCCGCCATAATAGAGGGAAAAAATGTAAAGAATTTCCTGGAGTTGAGGCATGATTATTTACATTATTAAGGAATAACATTGAGATGTGGCATGAGTGCCAATGAGACAACTATCCATCCAAGTCACAATTTGTATTAAGTAAACCATTATAGAACAAAATACGGCCTTTGACAGTTCCACTTGAATTCTTGGCTTACTCTAAACAGCAAGCTATGAAGGGCCCCAAAAAATGACTAGTGATTCTTCGAAAGCATTAATGTTTTCTTATTCTTATGCAATACATGTACTCTTAGAATATACAAAACTAAACATAGCAAACTTGAACTGTGATTGTGCTACATTAATGCCAATGACTCCGATCCTCAACAGTGGATTTGACAGCAGACTTAATCCAATCTAAATTGGCTTTATAGTTCTCATTGCATCAGAGTGGATTTTTTTTCCTTGTGTTTGACCATGTTAATTATTATTTTGCAGAAGAAAATCCCTACAAGCCTGCATATGAACTTCCTTCCACACACAGAGAAGACTCATCTAAGTTTCGTGTTAGTGAAAAGAACAAACAGAATGGAAGATTATCATCTTCACAAACAGAAAAAATTACCAAAACTGATTTTAACCAAAGAAAAGAATTATTTACCGGAAAGAAAGGTATAATGAAGAAATGAAGTCTGTTGTCCATTTTAAATTAGAATTTTGAATTTCCGTTTAAAATGAATTCCACTACCAAGATATATGCATCAAACATTTGAAGCCTAATGCTTTCTACTAAGATAGGTGCCTCAATGGCTGAATAATCTAAGTACTTCTACGCTATCACTAGCCTGTCATTATTGAGGTTGTCAGTTCCAACCCCACATATGGCGTCTGACTTCAGTCTTAATTGACTTGGTTTGTCAGATTTCCTGTCAATGTTCTGTGGTTATCTGCGGGCACTCCAGGTGTTTCCACCAATATGAAATGACCAGTGGTACTGAAAGTGGCATTAAAACATCCATGGTCAAAATCAAAAGCTGATAAAACATTGTATAAACCGTGGTATATGATTATACACTGTCACAAATTCAACATACACATACAGGGTCTGTGTGAAATATTCAATGAATATGATCAACCGATAGTGTTCAGCATTCATGGTACTGTAAATTCAGAAATTATTGCAATGTTTTTGTTATTACGAAAAATGTGACAGTGGTAAAATCGCAAAAATTTATACTGGCACTTTGCAATATTTCATTTGAATTAAACAGGATTTTCTCAATATCACAAAAAAATGAAATTGCATTAATATGTTAACTCAATTCTTTCAGACAATATCAATCCTTCACAAATACTGATGCAAAGTCAAAATATTTAAGCAATACAATCAAACACTTTCATCCAACAAAACTGTGGTTGAACATTTTGACCTAAACCATACTAAACATTGCAAATATGTAAGAAATATTTTAGGATGATTAAAAAAGTAGTGCATTTTGCAATTTGTGATTAAAAGTAACAAAAACTTATTGTGTTTTTTAGATGTAGATGCTGGGTATAGATCAGAACCTGAGAACTCATCTACAACTAAATCCAGATCTAAAAGTTTATCAGATTTCAAAGCAGATTTTAAATCATCTACAAAACCAAAGACTTTGTAAGTACAATGGTGTTTCTTTTGTTTGCATAAAGTTCCAAGGTTTCAAAAGAATTTGATAAATTTCACACCAGCCAAAAAAAATTGGAAAGAAAACTTGGAACGGTTGTTTATTTGATATGTTTATTCTTGTCGCTGATGGTAAGATGAGGTTATTTTAAAAAATGTTAAAACTTCAGTTTAAAATTGGTTTTATTAAAAATAAAAAAAATGCTATGTTATGGGCTTATATGATCAACTTTTATTTATAAAACTTGCAGATAACACCAGCACAATCTGAAACATTTATTTTTTAATGGGTAGGAAAGCAATGATATCATAGGCGAGCGCCGATTTGAGAAAAAGCCTTTCGTTAAGGTTTTTAATGCACCTATCTAACACACAGCTAATTTTGGTATCAATTGAAAGAAAAACTTCTCGTGCATACGATTTGGGTGGTCGTCAAAGTTCCCTACGGTCACGTTTCTTGCAAATCTCACGAGAACACAGACATGTCGAAATACTTTGGATTATACGGTGACATTTAACATTGAATATATCGATATTGTTGTAAATATATGATTCATTTTTATCTAAGATAGCTTTGACTACATTCTAAAAAGACATCGAATCCAAAAAAAAAGAAGATTTTATGAAAAATTAGTTAATTCAGAGGAATTTGTCAGACCAACCCTAAAATGTTAAAAAACCCAATATTTTTTTCAGATTGTCAGTGTCAATGATTTATTAAAACTCTAATATGTTTTGTTTGTATAAATTCCATATACCTTGAAAAGATTGCGACACACATCGAAGCTCAATGATGGATAATAAATGTTTGCCGACTTCTCTAAAATCTGCATTATTAAACGGTATTCTGGATCTGTATCGTGTTTATCCCAGACGCTCAAAATTTATATAAATCGAGTATCTAATATGCACAAGAACATTTGAGTTGCCAAAATACAAGTCGTGTTTTAAGATATTACTAAAAAAATATTCCTATATGTGTTACCGAAACACCATTTTAAGCATTACTAACGATATTGAAGATTCACTGTTAAAATCAGTTGAAACTGGAAGAACTAAAATTAAGATATTTGTTGAGTCATCTCTATCAACAGACAAGGCAAGTAGCATTAACTATCCCATTCAAAGATCAGGACTAGAGACCTTTGAAGATATGAACCCCAAAGTACAAGTAAAATGCAAATCTGGGCAAGTTGTAAAAGGTCATTTGAATCCCGAGCTTGTGTTTAGACGTGTACTGTCTATAACTAAATGTAAAGATGACGTATCGGTAGAAACTGTGTTGTCCTATCCAATTTGTCCCACTGCATTATTTCATGACGATGGAACTATGAAGAAGACAAATAAGTCTGATCTTGCCCGTGAATTGGAAACTGTAGTAGGATCAGTCCCTAACATTCCTCCATTCGACCACAGTGATACCGTACTGATAAGAGATGGCATGAGCTCAGTTCAGTCATTTGATGTTAAAAGGATCTCCAAATTGGTAGACTTGACCAAATCTTACATTATGCAGGTACAATCATGCTTCCGATTTACAGACAAGATTGTTGATGTCTTTGATCGCTATGACACTGAAAACTCCATCAAATCAACAGAGCGACATAGACGGTCGGCAACAACACTACACAAAAAGATTATCATATCGCCGAAGGCCAAACTGTTCCAGACTGGACTTTTTTTTTTTTTTATCAAACAACAAAAACAAGCAAGCTCTGATTACTTTCCTTGGTGATTATCTGAGCAGCAATTTGTCTGATATGTTCCATGCTTTAACTGGTTATGATACCATTTCCGCTATATTTGGGTTTGGCAAAAAGACTGTATTCAAGTTGGTGAAAAAATCTCCGAGTAAGTTTACAAATCTCCAAAACTTTGACAAAATTGATTTTTCCACATCGTTGTCAGCAACCAGAGAGCTTATATCAATCCTGTATGACCCAAAAGACAAGTTCACTTCATTACATGTTGACTTATACCAGTAACGTGTTAAACTTGCAAAAGAGGGACGAAAGATACCAGAGGGACAGTCAAACTCATAAATCAAAAATAAACTGACAACGCCATGGCTAAAAAACAGACAAACAAAAGTACACATGACACAACATAAAAAACTAAAGAATAAACAACACTAACTCTACCAAAAACTAGGGGTGATCTCAGGTGCTCCAGGAGGGTAAGCAGATCCTGCTCCACATGTGGCACCCGTCGTGTTTCTTATGTGATAACAAATCCGGTAAATAGTCTAATTCGATAGGTCACATTCACGAAAGGGAAGGGGATTGTAGTTACGACGTAACCAAAATATCATTTGTGAAACGGTTATTCCATAACGGTCAACCAACTCGTAATACATGGCGGCCGTAAAATTTACGAAGGGATGATTTCAACTTCACCATTTGAAACTCTTGGTTTAAAAGCTTCCTTTTGAGCAGCAACCCTCTATCAAGAAAATCATGATAGGAAATGCAAGCACGGAAATATTGTATCAATGTGGAGATATATACCCCGTATGCAGGTGCTGCTTGAGTGTTGCTACTTAGAAGTGGAAAGTTCACAATTGGAAAGCTGAAATCATCTCTTTTATCGTAAAGTTTTGTTTTTAACCGACCCTCATTATCAATTTCTAGATGTAAGTCAATTTATGATGCCGACTTGATTGCAAAATGCAAAGACACAAGTTTGTTGTGATTGCCACCAAGCGAATCTTCATTCAAAGAACATGTTTTGCGGTCATTTCTTCAAACGAAAATTTGGACGTCCTCACATCTCGATCACCCAAATCCTTTGTGTCCTTATGAATACGGATGGAAAAAGAGTTCACATGACCCGGATCCAGCCTACTTTCTAGGCATGATAACGTTCGATTTCCTGCAAGATGTAATATGTTCTTGCAAGAGGAAATATATATGTAGCAAGTCATGTATTTGCCGAGAGCAGCCGATGTCTTGCACTGAGCGTTGTCCATGTCAGGGTAGTGATACCTGCCAAAATATATGTTCTAAAGAGGACATCGACCTCGAAGATCAAATGAATGACGATGACGATGGTGAAGATGAAAACGATACCATTGACTAATAGCTAAAGAGCATTTGAGCAAAGGGGCAACATAAAGTTTTATTTGCCTCACTGTTATTCAATGTAAATATGTATAATATTATTAATTTTTTGTTTTTGTAATAACTCTACCAGCAGTTCAGTATGTGATGATATTGGTAAAACAAACCTTGCTCAACCTTGAATTGGTTTTCAAGCTTAAGAAAATTAATTAATAATGTATTTATAACTGTCGAACGAACAGGAGACCAAAATAACATATATTTTTAACTGTGCTGTAAACATAGTGAATATGCGCTAAAAGTAGTTTTACGATATGTTTTAATATAGTTTTATCAATATTTTGTCGGTATGAAAAACCTGCTAGGAGAGACATTAGAGCTTAAAAAACTAGTTATATGTTATCAATATAAAACCAGTAGAATTTGTGTGTTTTCGATGCAAAATTAAATATCACCGAGCGTTTTGCGTCAATACCCGTAAAAATTAAGATTTTCACAAAAATACGAGAATTTTTTATTTTAAACACTTTCTTTTTAAATTTTATTTCAGAAACAAAAATTAGAATGAATAGAGTTAATCAAATGATATATTTCATATTATATTGCAGATGAATTTGTTTTTAAACAGCATTTTTCGAACAATATCTTCAAATTATGACCTATAATTCCCCCCCCCCCCCCTCCCCTCCTTTTGCCATTTTTAGAAAAATGTGACCATTTCCCAATTTGACGACCAGGCAATTCTGAATGTACGATAAAACACCTTTCAAATGATACATCATATAGCCGTGTGTTAGGTAGGTGCATTAAAAACCTCCGAATCCTTGTTTTGGCGCTCGCCTATCAATAAAAGAAGAAAAAAAATCTTTTGTCTCAGAATTTTCATGAAGTAGCATTATTGTGGTTTTGTTTATTTTTTTTTTACTTTTGAATTGAAGAACATATTTTTTATATTGATAGGCATTCAAGAAATTTTAATTAGCAGTTAGAACATTTATAAAACATGAAAAAAGTGTTAAAAGCATACAAGATTGATTTAAATTTGATATGCGGTATTGGTGTAGGCGTAAGGTGACCTATAGTTGTTTATTTCTGCGTCATTTGGTCTCTGGTGCTGCGTTGTCTCATTAGCAACCATACCACATCTTATTATTTTTATAAAGCTTAAATTGAAAGTCAAAGTTTGAACCGTCTCAAGATAACTGTTACAAAATTGAAGAAGAAAAAAATTTGCCTTTAAGGTATGGACTAATTAAACTGAAGTTTTAACATGTGATACATGTATGTGTCATGTGTTGCATCATTGTACGTCAGGATGTGTGTCATTATATGTATTAACAAACGTACATGTCTCTGTATTATGTGTGGTGTCTGCCTTGATGTCCTCTGTCAATTTGCATCATCCAAGCATTGTCTAATTGGAATATACTTTTTTTAATCCCTTCGAACATGCATTATGATAAAGAAAATAGCCTTTGCAAGATTCAAGATTTATATAATATGCCCCAATGACAATGTAATTTCCCATTGCACATTAAAATTATAATAATTTTTCAGTCCTGATTGTTGTTTTTTTCTGAATTTCATTTCCTGATTTTATTGAGCTGTCCAGGTTTATCTCATCGTGTTTATAACAGGCATACACACCAACTTAAGCATGAATAATAGTTTCTTCTGTTCACTGCTGTGTTCAAAAACGATTTATAATTTTGTATTCTATATCTACTTTGTCACTAAAAAAATATATCCTAAAAATTCACTTCACAAATTTTTGAACTGCTAATGCATGCATACCCCTGTTCAGTGACAGTTTTTTGTAACCGTAGATATGCAGCATGCCATTATTTGACAATTTGATCATTTAATTTAAAACTTTACTATTCTTTTTTTATAGGAATCTTTATATGTTAAATTTTTATTGAAAAGTACAATATTTTCAACATTGAATAATTTTATTTTCAATTAGAAATCAATCATTTATTGTCAATTTAACAGATTTTTAGAAATATACTTCAATATTTTACATAGAAATTATAACAAGAATAAAAATGCAGAAATCGAGTTAAATTTATGATATATATGCTTAATTCTATAAGTTTTCTCCAATATTTCAGAGATACTGAAATTTCGGAAGAGGTGCAAGACTTCTTGAATTACCTAGAGTAGGTTCATCATTATTGTAATCCCCTCCTAGCACAAAGCTTGCTTAGCAATTATTGACAATAATCACAATGTCAAAAATTTTATATTTGGGTTTCAGGAAAATTACAGATATTAATAATGTTAGTTCTTTTTTAAAATCAGTCAGGAATTGTAGAAATTTTAATAGAATTTTATACCAGAATTATAGCAATCAGCCATTGCCATCTTATCTTTTTTAAACCTCAAAATCCAAGGTGATTGAAAACAAGATGCCCATATGACAGCAACCGTAAACATAATAAGACCAGCTTGATGATAAATGTCATTGTGAGTTGTGTTTGTCTAGTGTAGTCCTGTATGTTGATGTATAAATGTTTTTACATTCTCTCTATTTGTATCAGAACATTCACTAAAAATGTATTTCTCCATGATTTTAATTTCAGCGTGTGCTTAATTTTAACATCATTTTGTGGTATTTTTTTTCCGTCCGTATTTTTATTTTTGTTTTTGAATTACTTTGGAGATCAAAGCTGTAAAGCAGGGTTATGGCTAAAAAAAAATGAAATTTGCATTGATAGAAAGTCACACATTTGAAATTAAAAATACTTTGAGTTATCTCTCTTTGATAAGGTTTTTATCTTTTTCTGGTCTATATCAGATCATGGTTTGAAGAACTCTTTGATTTCATAAGGTAAGATGGCAACGGTTTGGAATAATCACCATAGTAACCATGAAACAGGAAAAAAAATCAATAATAGGACTTTAACATACTTATTTAGTTGAATAGGTTATGATTACAAATAAAGTTTGGTTTCTTAGAACTTCTATGGTGATCTACAGTTATTTCACAGTTATTTGAAGAATAACAAACATATTACTTTGTTTTACTGACATTTATCCACCATTTTGGTTTATTTATTTGTTATTTGATTAATTTATTGGTGATGGGTAACTTATTTAAGAATTAGACAAAAATTTGTATGGTACATTGAGATAGACTTCAAAGTTTTTTTTTAAGAATACAAACCGTCTATTGTAGTCAAGGGTACTTAGAAAAACAAAACTGTGGCGGTTGATTACACTTTGTATTTTAAGAATTTGTTTGCTGTGAGAAGAGAAGTTATAGTCAGTTACCATGTACTATAGATAGAAGGCTTTTGAGTAATCACTTCATGCTTTTAATGTTGTACGAATCTTATTGTTGTAAGGATTAACTAACACTGCCATTAAACAATCAGAAGTTGACTCTATAGATTGTCAGGAGGTATAAACTAAAAGGAGATTTATTAGTTTTATACACAAGAAATATAGTCTTAAGATAGCTGATACTTATACCCTGGTTAATTATACTCTTATGCTCTATGAAAGGTAGGTATTCTGGAAGCTCTGTCCATATTTCTGTCATATTTCTTATTTCTCAGTAACAAGTTATAGCTTCATGATATACAGCACTAAATATCATACCATGTGACACATTTTCAGTTCAACTTTGTGTATACAGAAAACATCCATAGAATTTCTAATCACATTTCCCTCATCAACATACTCACAGCTATCTATACATGATACACAGCACTAAATACCATACCATTTGGCACATTTAAATTCAGCTTCCTGTATGCCGAAAACATCTTTAAAATTTGATGCACCATATGGAATTTTAATCACATTTCCCTCATAAACTACATCTCACAGCTACCTCTAGTTATGCCATACATACCCTTTGCCACATTTTGAATCCTTTAATTTTCAACCTCCTCTTTGCCAAAAACTTGTTACTTTAAAAAAATATATGCACTTATAAGACATTATCATCAAGTTTTTCTCAGCAACTTCAAGACATATCTTCTTGTTATATGTCAGGGTATAATAAGTGAAAAAACAAGTTTGATACCTCAGAATAAAGAATTTTCATAAACCAGTTGACTAATGTTTACTATTGATTCATTACTTTTCGTGGGATATCATTTTTCGTGGTCTTAATGGGTATATTTAAACCATGAATTTGAATGTCCAAACAAAGCACATATTTTTTATAAGCTTTATTGCAGACTTTTGCAAAACCAAAAAATCAAATACCTAAAAAAAATGTGAGTTTTCCTCAAACCATAAAAATCAAATATCCACAAAAAAGTGAGTTTTCCTCAAACCATGAAAATTGGTACCAATGAAAATAAATAAACCTACAGTATGTTTCTTTTAAAGATGAATATAACTTAAAACTTGTATGCATTACAATTTGAAGCAGTAAGGAACTTATCCCAGTAGTAAACATTTAAATGATCAGTCCAGTGTCTGAACAGAATAAATAAAGTCCCTTTGTAATTTACTTTTATGTTGGTTAAGAAATCAATTAAAATTTAATTTAATCATTGCTGGAACAATATGGAGTTTAATTATTATGTGTTTGAAGCACTAGATTAAAATGAGTTGAATGGTTTCCCAAGTGATAAATCAATATAAGGCAAAGTTTTTGTTTCTGAAATTGATACTATATGGATTGTTAATAATGCCCTTTATAGTGTGAACCACAGATTATTAAAAAGTCATAAATATCCTTTACATTCAATCAATTATGAAATCTTTTCTCTCTCAACAGCTTGAATTATTGGTAATTTACAGGTAAAAACCTGCAGATTGCATCATAATTAAAATCAATTTCAGTCTCACGCAATTTGATATTTCCGTTGCACTTCTAAAATCTGTTAATTGTGGACTTCATCATCATTGTTGTGTTGTTACGTCTGGTTTAAATTAACGATCTTTATAAGTGACATCTTTTTTTTTTTTTAAAAGTGTGATTGTGCAACAGCTGTTTTGAAGCGACATCTTGTTCTGGTATAGAAATATTTACCTTTTCTCCTGCCTTTTACATGTAAGACTTCAGTAATCATCTTGTTCACTGAAATGTGAGGGCTGTTAACTGAATGTTTTTCTCTATTTACCAACAGTGAATGGAATCCACCGAACGCACGATCAACGGTAGAGAAATACCGATGTCAGCCGAGAAGTATCGTAGATTATGAACCTGGATTCTCATCTCTAGCATTTCAAGAGGCAAAAACTGTAAGTATTTTGTGTGTCCTCTTTTTCTTAGCTGTCAGACTAACTATAAAATACAGTCAGAGTGCCTACCCTTGTCTTACTGTAAAGCCTGATATTCGTTATCCCACTCATTTAGAAGTAGAAAGCCACTTCTATTACTGCTTGCCTTCAGAAACCAAATTTGAGATTTTTTAACCTGACATGAAAGTTTTGGTCTTTTTCATCACTTTGTGTCTGTCTATCACCGATCATCATAAGCTTTTCAAAAGCTGCTATTCTTAAACCCCTGAACCTATTTGAAAAAGATTTGCCACAATTAACTACGGATATTAAGTTTCAAATGATATTGTAGGACATCTCTAATAATTCAAATGGTCCCCTTACTGAAGTTATAGTAAATAATGGATTAGAGTGCAGCAGGCAAAAGCAAAAAGTAGATTTAATGGCTTATCTAGTAAGTTTCTTGTAATGATTATAATTAGTAATAATTAGGGGTCCTAAAACTTTAATGTTGCTTATGCTGTCCAATTTGGTTTTGGCAGCTGTCTAATTTGGTCTCAAACATTTCAAAGTAGGCTGTGTTAATAGACCTCTTCAAAACTTTATCTAAATTATTCCTAGGATTCCTAAGATGTTTTACTGCATAATGGAAATGTTTTAACCTAAAGTTCCAAAGTTATCTCTTGGTGTCATTCTTCTATTTCCAGTCTCAATTTTGGTTGGGTTGTTGTCTCTTTGACATATTTCCCATTTCTATTCTCAATTTTATACCTATCGGTTTAGCAGTAATAGTGGATGGCATCCTTAAATTCATCTGCTACTTCCTCCAGATAAGCCTATAGTGCTCTTCCCTGATATTCAAATTGATATATTATTAGCATCAATTGTATTTAAGATTAGAATTTTTAAAAATGGTCTGATAATTATGATGCACCATTACAAGTTACAGCATGCACTGATTGCATTAAGGTGTATGGAATGTTATGCATGTGCACTCTGCTGAATGTATGGCAAAAGTTACTGCATATGTAAAAAGCATGGATAAGCTGTCTGTTATTATGGGGATTTACTGTCAAAGGTGTATATCCTAATGTGGTTTATAAAATATATGTAAAAAAAAATAAACCCAAAAAAAACAGTTAACTCTTAAACTGACTTTCATGGTCTTGAACTCTCAATTTTTATAATATAAATATCTTAAAAGATACTACTAGATATTTCAAAAATAGAGAGAAACTCAGCAGTTCAACCTTAATTAATACATTTCATGCCAAGGTAATATTAGGAAGGTAAATTTTGTAATAATCTTTTTTTTTTTTTTTTTTTTTTTTTATAAAAAATGATTTTGCTAAAGGCAGACAGAAGACTGACAAGATCTCTTGGTTAATTTATATAGTCTTATAATATCCTGAACAAAGGACAAAATTGGTAAATAGAAAAACCATCTTCTGAATCAATTTTACCTGATTATTGATTAGTGAAAAGAGGCACATCAAGGGAATTACAATATAAAATACACTTGTTTATCTTGAAAAAACAAAGCTTTATAAAATCAATGACAAAATAACATTTATTTTATTTATATGAAACAAAAACCACATATTCTAATTAAAATAATCAAAGCAGGTTTCTGACCAAAAATATTTTTTTTTCTAATCCCATGTTAAACAATGGTATCCAAAGTAAATTCATTTGACTATTGTTGTGAAATATTAATCATCAAGCACTTCAATTTAACTCAACACAATTTATTTGGATGTTATTATTAGATATACTATGGGAAAATACTATTTTTCAAAAATGAAATTATACAAAAGTGAAAATTCATGATATGAACAAATGGACATGTTAATTGGAATCAAAAGCCCCACCCAATGTTTTAGAATTCTCTGTGTTGCATGTTGAATGATTTTAGTGTACCTGCATAGTGGAGAAGAAAAGAAAGACCTTGTTGTTGACAGGATTGATTTGTGATGTAGACATTAAACAAATCAATGTTTGTGTTGAATGTTGAAATTTATTTTTATCTCTGGAAATATAAATCCAATAATTATTGATGACACACATATGAACGGGTAGGTTTTACAATGACTAAATGTTGTGACGTGTTTGTGTGAAATGACGGGATGTGTGTTATTATTTTGTATTTTTAATTACGCATGTAGGGACCAGGTAGATATCGTTCGTATTCAGAGAATTCTCCAACAGAGAGAAAAAAGAAAACAGATAGCACGAAGGTAGTATTGTG
This sequence comes from Mytilus edulis, assembly GCF_963676685.1. Lineage (NCBI taxonomy): Eukaryota > Metazoa > Mollusca > Bivalvia > Mytilida > Mytilidae > Mytilus > Mytilus edulis. Next base: position 38,113,646 of record NC_092352.1, on the reverse strand, counting down.
TGATGGTTGCACAAAAATTATGCTTTTAGCTATGGCTTCTGGCTATAATTTTATTTCACAGTTTGATTTTGATTAATTATCTATCTCTATATAATCCTCTGATACTTATTCATTTTCAGTTTTAATTTTCATGTAAATCATTGTGACCCCCTCATACTTAACTTTTTGGTATAGTGGACTCCTCATATGAGTCTATTATTTTATTTTTTATATAATGGGAGTTTTGTGTATGTTATTTTATCGTAACTTTTTAGATATTGTCGATTTGTTTCACTTTGTGTCATATATTAGAATTATCACTGGCATGCTGTTCCCTTATGAATGTGATAATGTTTTACTTTTTAACATCCAGTATATATTATAACATTTTAAACTTTCTGTTCTCAGAAAACTATAGATTGCTTACGAATGTGAAAGTAGATTTTTTTCTGTCTTTGTTATGTAGGCAAATTTTGATAGAGCAAAATACCATTCTGTGGATTCATTTTAGTTAAAGTCAAATATCGTCAAAAATGATTTTTTTCCCCTTGATCCACAAAAATTGGTACCCACGAAAATAGACGAATCCACAGTTTTCAAAATACATAATAAAAGTAATTTTTCCAAATCTATGAAAACCCCAAAAAATCCTTATCAGACAATAGTTCCTTGAGACTAAAAGTATTTGTATATTTTAGGCTTCTCATTATGATTTGGTACAAGTTTTTATGCTGTTTGTAGTTGCTAGTTGGACAGCAGATAGTGACAGTATTACCAAGTTTTATCTAACTACTCTTTTGTTTTAGTATTTAGCTTTGCAGATTTTAGTTTATAGACGCCTGATCCATTATCCATAAGCACATACATGCTTTATTTTAATTTAATTTTATTTCTATACTTAAATTATTTTTTATTTTTTTTACATGGTATCATAATAACTTTTTCTAACAAGTAGTGACATATTTATATTTAAAACATGATAAAAGATTTTTTTTTAATAATTGGAGAGGAGAAACCTTTGATATTTGATTGATTGTTCATTACTTAACATTCAGTGGCAGATGTTACCTAAATTATATTGCACATTTACCAGATTATTTTGAATTATTTAAAAAAAAAAAAAAACGATTTGATGCAAGAAAACTTCAAACTCAAAAATTAAATGGATGATACAATTATTGTATTATTGGTACAGAAATATTATTTACAGAAAGATGATCTCGCATGTCATTGATATGAACGTGTTTGTAGATGAGCATGAAAATAGTTAAGCATGAAATTCAGCTGGTATTGTAAAATCAAAATTAGGTAGACCATAGAAGTTCCATTGAAATTTCTAAATCTCAATTCTTTTCCCTTTTTGGAAACAAACTTGGATCCACCACTATTAGGTTACATCATCATCATACAGTCATACAAAAAATTGTGGTATTGAATAAGCCGAAATTACATTCAATAACCTTTGATACACCCTAACTAGTACAATTTTCACTAATGAACATTTGCATCTTTCCATGACTTTTCTCAAATTATTATGTAATGAAGTGTTATAATCCAGTTTGTCTGTTAAATATTTCACAATACCAGAGTTTAAGTGTTCAGTTTAAAGACATATAATTATATACTAAGATCTAATGGATCTCTCTTTACTTTCAGGGTGCTGTCCATAATCCTCCCATAGATAAACCAGGACAGTTCAGTAGATAGTAAGTGTTCGTTATGTGTTGCAAGGGTTGCCTCCCTTTTGTCATCAACTTCTTGGATAAATGATATTTCTCCAAATTATCATGAAATATTCAAAAATGCATATAAAGTTTAAGAAGAGCATGTAAGTAATTGTTGTATGAAGTCATATAAAGGTTTTAGAAACGTTTTTGAAAATACCAGACGATACTGCAGCTAAGTATTCATCTTTGCAAAGATCCAACCATATATAGAATGTTTACCATGTATCCTGTTCTTTTAACATACTTTGGGTTCCTGTTACAGTATTGAAGCTTTGTAGAGTAGATACTACACATTAGTTTTGTAGTGTTTAGAACTACTGGTACTTACTGTAACAAACTGTTCAAACTTTGTCAGTGGCTTACTGTGTAAATGGCATTTGGATTCTGGTGGATAGCTGTCACATAGGCATTCATGAATTTACTGAAGTTTTTTGTGGGAAATTTTATTTCTTTTGTGATGGATACATTTAAATTTAATTTGTTTTGTAATTTTCTACTCATTTAAGAAGAGCCTCCTTCATTAAAGCAACATGATTAGAAGACCATAAAATGAACTTGAAGATTTAAAAATTTGGCCTGTTCAGGTCATCATATAACTGATATCAGGTTATAAAATTAATGGACCAATTATTAACACATTGTTAAAGTATGTTTTCTTGACCAAAATAGGAATGATAACGGCTAAAATATTGATGTTTAGGGGGCCTTTTTTTAAAAATAGATGTTGTTTTCACCTTTGGTTACATACCTGACCCTACAGGCAGGTAAAAACAATAAAATAAACAAATTGTTATAAATTCTTACATCATTATTGATCAACACATTTAAGTTTGTGTGATAAACATCAATAGTATAATCTATTGTACAAATCTGTCTCTGGTGAATTGATGCAGCAAATTCATAATTCTATGTGTGTACTTTTATGGGTTAGACAAATAAATTATTTACACATTGTGAGGTAAATTCAGTTAAGTCGGGCAGTTGATGCTATTGATATAATTGCAAGTGTCTATTCATCTAGAAATCTGTATCAATGAAATTCATTATTTTGCTCTAAAAAGTATTCAAACCTTATTTTCATTTTAAGGCAGCTGTTACACATCTTTCTCTCTAACTTCAGACCTTTACAAAATTTTATGTTTACCCTACTAATTTGTACTTTATTTTACCAATGAAGAAAATAGTGATCAATCGAAATTGAATTTACTAAATGAAATCCCATATAAATATTGACAGCATACTGTGTATTTGGAAGTTTCACATTCATTTGATTTTTGTGGATGGCACTTGACTGCCAAATTAACCCTACACAAATAGATATAAGAAGATGTGGTATGAGGGCCAATGTCCAATGGGACAACTCTCCATCCAAGTACCTATTTGTAAAAGTAAACCATTATAGGTCAAAGTCCTGCCTTCAGCACAGACCCTTGCAGGCTGACACCGAACAGCAAGTTATAAAGAGCCCCCATTCAAACAGTAAAACCAATGGTCAAATCTATATATAAAATGAGAAATGATAAACACTTGTGAACCACATCAACAAAAGACAGCCACTTCATTTACTTTTCATTTAAATTCATTGTAAAAGGCCATAACACATGAATGATAAATACAGCACAGTCTTAATTGCCCTGTTTCAGACTCAAATTGTTAATAAAAACAAAAAGTGAAAATAATCCATTAAAAGAAAGTAAAATGCTCCTAAAACCTTTTGGGATAATTCCTACCATTATCAATTTAGTTTTGATAATTATGATGTCAACGAACATTTATTAGTAACATTTTCAACAGCTTGTTTTTTTCTCATATATACATTAAAAATGATTAATTACAATAATAATTGAACAATTTTGAATATTTGAATTGAATTATGGAAACAATGTGATTGTAAAAATACAGATTTTGTTTTGGGATGGGAGGTTTACAATCACAGCCAAAAAAAGGGGATTACCACATTGTAAAACAAAATACTTTGATACTTCTAAACAAATCATAATTGATTTTGCAAATTGCTTACATAAAACTGTAAATCATAAATAAGCGTATTTTATCACAATGCAAAATATATACCAGTAAACACGACAGATTTTGCATAATAATTTTGTATCTGCAAGTTAAAAGTTTATTATTTTATGGATCAACGTTTTTTTCACCTTCATTGTTTTCCTGTTTGTGACACCTGGCCTTTTATTGTTGAAGACCTCATTCCCAGGTAATTACAGGTGAGATAATCAAATACCTCAGGCAATTTATCAGCTTCATCTAATTAAATGAGAATAGATAAGATACATAATAATAGTATTTAGAGACAGATTGCTTTGTTTGCCCACACACCATTAATCGATGTTTAGAAACACCAAATTGTAAACAGTAATTAAATTTGGAGTTATCTCCCTTTAAAACATAAGGTGAATGTTACATTTGAGTGACTTGATGCAAAATAAAGGATTTTCTTTTTCTCACTTCACTGCATATGATTATTTTAATATTGTGATATAGTTGTGGAAATTTTATGATGACTTGTGAAAAACATGGATTTAATTTTTTGTTATGATTTGTAAAACAGTCAAGGTGAAGGCTAATTTTAAATGACCCTTTATAAAAAAATTGTGAAGACAGGTAAAAAAATATTATCTGACGTTTTCGTCACTGTGGAATAACATTATGTGATATTAAGATGCTGACTCTGATAGCAAGATATTGCGGGTAAGTTTCACCTGATTTTTTTTCAAGAAATATTTTAAAGTTTTGTAAAAAGATTAAATTTAACTTTTCGCAAAAGATAGTTTATGAGAATGAGTGACTGAATTTTAGCATAATAATATACTTGAAGTTTTTAAGAAGAGTGATTTTAAAAATGAGTGTTTTATGTGAACCACCTTGGTACCATTTCTAACCTTTTGTCCAATAATACTATAATGTTATTCCAACAAAGGCATCTTTTTATTCTTTCACCTTATGAACGCAAAACTAAGGAAAATATGAATTAATATCCTATTTGAATAAAATTTCAATTTGATAACAAAATGAAAGATCTGTTTTCTATGATTTGATTTTAAATCATGAATTGTCAATATATATTTAAAATTGTTCAGTAATAACTTATAAGTGTGTCTTGCGTCCAAATAAAAGGTCAGATTATATTACCTTGGGGTGTGGATTTTATAGTCATTTACAAAGCAACTTATCTGCTTATTTTGTACCTTAGTTTGAACTATGTAAATATTGGGATATTCTTTAAGTTTTGTTTAGCAAGCAAGTTTAAGCTGCCCAAAACTGTCCAGATCGAAATTGTGCTTTTCAAAATCATGTTTCTTGTAATAATGTTTGTTTGTCCATATCTTTGTCCTCCATTCTTCAGTTGACTATAGCCTAGAATGATAGAGAGAGAGAGGTTGATGCATAGGTGTTTCAAACCATTACTTACTTCAACTTAAAGATATATCAAGTAAGGGGGTTGGAAAAGATGAAATGCATTGAAAAATGTGCACAATATGATGACATGACATACCAAGGAATACTCAATGAAGAACTGAATATGAAAGGATCAGCCTTTTTGCAATAGGGTTCCCCTTCCTTCCCCAAAACACACACACCCACCTGTTCCCCTCTGTTAAAGTTGGATCTATGAATATTTGTTACATGATATGAAATATGGATGGATGGACCAGACGAAACTGGAACCTATAAAATCAACAAAAAGAAAGTAAAACAAAGTTATTTAAATATAATATTTAAGTTGGTCATCGTAATTGAAAATGTAATAGATAAAACTCAGCTGTTGAATTTAAAAATAAATAAGAGAAATATTTCTTGGTACATTGCCACATATTTTGTATAAGTTATAAGACTATTAACAAGATCATTATGATTTAAGTCACATGCATAGTTGACAAAAAGAGATAAGTGCCAAGAGAAATAATAGGGACATTTACTACTGTATCATCATGAATGAGTTTAAGGTAGTACAGTATGTTGTTTGTAACACAATCTATTCTGGTGAAGAATGTTGCTACTCTTGTTCTTTCATCCATAATAACCATCATATTGAAGGGTCTCTGAGATAAGAGGAGGCTACAAAAGATAACCTTAATTCTTGCCAAGTCGACAGAAATTCTATGGTATTAACCTGCAAAAAAACCTACAAAAAGACTTCCTTTTTAACCCCCCCCCCCCTTTTTTTGGGGTTAATCGAATGAGCATAGGCATACATGAACGGTGGGTCAAAAAGAAGATCTGTATTCTTGTTACTTGTAATTGTTCATTTAGATTACTAGTAGTATGTAATTAACCCGTTACTGCCATGTGCTTTCCAACAAGTTTAACCCTGCCACATTATTTAGTATGAAATTCAAAACAGTGTAGCTGTGGCCATTGATTGACCCATCAAAATCATCCATTGACTGGGACAATTTACGTGAACGTTTGTCTGTAACAACCACTGTTCATGACGTACCTACGATAGACATTTAAACTGTGGGGTCAACAAAGGTTTCTTAACGCCTTTAATTATAAAATAATTCGAAAAATTAATCAGGAATAACCTTTGTGTTTTGATTTATATAAGGCCAGACTTTTTATTTTATCTGTTTAACGAGAAAATTTGTAAAAAATTAGGGTCGAGGGGGCGAAATAAAAAAAAAAATAAAAGTGCAAAATTGGTCCAGTTGACACTAAAAATAAAAATAAAACCATTATAAGTGACTTTTTTTTTTTTTTTTTTTTTTTTTTAGAATTTATCAAAATACAAGAACAATGAAATGAGAACAGACCAGTATATTAACCCAGAGAAATATAAATACATATAGTTTATATATATGTCTCTGGTTAACCCTTCTATTAATATAAACATAAAAACTATGTTTTGATTCTGTATTTCCACTAATATAGATCCATGGCACCACTCAAATATATCAACCTCTCTGCATGTACACTATATATGTATATACCAGTCACCCAGTCAGGAACCTCTTAGTGTATGCAGAGACATATATATACACATGTGTATACATGTCTCTGGTGTAATAGTCCCAGAGTTAAGCAACTTTAACCTATAAATTGAAACAATGCTTATACATGGAAATATATACATTAATCAAGAAGATCTAACCAAAAGTATGTTAATGTGTGTGGAATGCGTAATTTTCCCTTTTGGGATCAATTTTTGTCTGTCAGCAGTGCCATTTATGCGTCTGTAGTCATTATCGCAAGAATCCGGATTTCGGTCATAGCGGGTCCGTTTCCGATGAAATCCCGATTCCGATCCGTAGTTCTACAAATTTAAATGTCGGACGGAGAAAAATTTACAAAAATAAACGATGTTTGATACGCTATTTAGAAAGGAATATGACGTTTCTAATGCAATACATGGATGACAAGTTTACTTTAGGCTAATTTCATCAAGTTCTGATGAAGTAATAACTGATTTTGACGAAAATTAGAATAATTTGATGTACGCTATCGTGTAACAAGTATGAAAAGCATGCCACCAGCTTAAAAATCTTTTAGAAGAAAATATATCGTTTATGCCTTAAATTTCTTTACTTTTAAATGAAATTGCTGTTTCATTGACTTGGTAAAAATTAAATATTACCGATAACGAAATTGACTGAAAGCAAGTATCGTGAACAACACATTTTATTTTTTTTCTGAGGATTTCGTAACAGTCGGCGGGAAAAATAATAATAAAAGTAAGAAGCACTACTTTTATTTTTATTCTAAAATCGGGAAAGGTGGAGTCGGCGGATCTCGTTAAACAGATAATAAAAAAAGTCTGGCCTAATTGATATAAATCAAAATATCGTGTTATTTCTGATTAATTTTTCGAATTACTTTATTTAGGTGTTGAGAACCTTTGGTGACCCCATAGTTTAAGTGTCTTTAATAAGTACATAGTGAGCATTGGTCGTTACATACAAACGTTCACCTAAATTGTCCCAGTCAATGAATGATTTTAATGTGTCAATCAATGGCCACAGCTACACTGTTTTGAATTTCATACTATGTATGTGCCTGTCCCAAGTCAGGAGCCTGTAATTCAGTGGTTGTCCTTTGTTTATGTGTTGCATATTTGTTTTTCATTCATTTTTTTATATAAATAAGGCCGTTCATTTTCTCGTTGAATTGGTTTACATTGTCTTATCGGGGCCTTTTATACTGACTATGCGGTGTGGGCTTTGCTCATTGTTGGAGCCTTACGGTGACCTATAGTTGTTAATGTGTCATTTTGGTCTCTTGTGGACAGTTGTCTCATTGGCTATCATACCACATCTTCTTTTTTATATATTCAATACTAATTCTGTTTTGATTCTCCTATTAAATAAGTGCTCTATTCTTGTGCAGTACAATCTTTAAAAATATAGAATCAAATATTTGGCATATTTTAAGACCAAAGAATCTAAGAACTGAAAGTGAGAAAAAAAAGAAAAATTCTTAAGATTGAATCAGAGAGATGACATTTTTTCACTGGATTGGGTTTCATTTTTTAAGTACACCCATCCAAAATGTAATGCTGTATAAGTCCTGATATAATTATAAGATTAAAACATATAAAATTACTAGAAAAAGTACTGACATAGGCAAAAAATGATAGCCAGATACTTTTATATGGACTAGAATTTGACTAATAATCATACCAGATATATGCAGAGTTTATAGTTACAGATATCATATTTTTACTTATATATAAAAAGATACTATTTATCTTTAAGACATAAAGGCTTATTATTACACACTGAATATGATACTTGGGAGAAAATCTTTCTCTTATAGAACTAGTACTGAATCAAGTGTCTAGACAAAAATCTTTCTGCTAGCAATACTATACATAAAGATAATTGGTGTGGCCTAATTTATAATAAATTATCAAAGTTATGTTTTATTCATAAAAAGAGATTTTTAATTCATATTAAAATTTTGTCTTTTGATATCATTGTGTCCAGTGACCTATAGAGACTTAGGGTTTAAGTATTAGGGCGAACTAATAAAGAATATGTCAGATGTCGTACCATCTTGTCTTTTTGTCAAAAGATCAACTTAAAACCTTTTATTCTGCTTTTAAAAGGACTAATCTGATAAAATCGGATTATAGAAACAATCGACCACCTCTGGAACTAAGATCTTTTAACCAGGTCTACTGTATTTTATATGGTAGTCATACTGTAAGCCTTAAATATACATTGAAAAGAAAAACAGTTAACTTTCATCTAACTGAATGTCAGTTGATTATACCTGTAGTTTTTGAAACATACTTACATACTTACTTAATAATTTTTATGTTCTTGAACATATATGGCATCAACATATGAATCAATAACTTTGACCTAATAGTGAAGTAATTGCCCAAAACAGTAGTCCTCCTGACCATGAAAATTAACAGAAAAAATCGTCACTGAATCACTTTCCTATTTTATTCGATTTGATAAGTTTTGCTTAGGTCTTTCAAGGACAATTAGGTCAATATAGGGACTTCAAGATCTTCAACTCAAGAAGTTTTAATGTTTTAACAATACCGGTATGTTAAATTCAAAATCTTCCTCAGTCTGGGAAAGTTGTGAATAAATAACTTACATAGCCTTCCATCCATCAGTGACAATTCCCTGTAGGACAAACAAATTACGACAAACAACTAAAAACACTCAAGACAAGGGTACTGACTGTGGGACAAGCACAGTGGCCTGTACAGGGGGTTTATCATAATCATCATAATCAGGTGAATACTGGTTATGAAAGGTGTATAGGAGAATGACTGAAAAAACCAGTTGAGAAAAAAAAACACTTTATTACACTGGTTCAAAGACTACAAAAGTGAATCAATATTAACCCTGTTACCCAAAAAATACCTGACTCAACGATTTAACAGTAAAATTGTAACCTTTATCAATAAGTAACCCGTTAGAATGGTAAAATTGAAACCTACAGTAGGTAAACTTCTAATTATGGTATAACTTCTCTGACTTTCCATTCTTCATCAGTAATTAATGTAGCCAGTATTTGTTCAAGGGTTCTGGTTGTCATATTGAGAGAATGTATAAAAATCATAATGCACATGTAGTAGTATTATTATCTGCAGATATCATTTCTATCTTATGAAAGTTTTCCAGGTGTTTGTTTGTTGTTTCTTTGATGTTACAAATGTAAGTAATTTCATTTTCTACAATGATGTCAGAGAGATATTTCAAAGAGATATACACCTGTGAATGGAATGGTATTTGTTTTAATTGGGATCTGTTCATTATGAAATTGCCATGGCATATGGAATTGTAGCACTTATTTCAGGCACATAGCTTTAGGATGATCTGCTTGAAAACAGTGTCATGCAAAATGACTCCATGAGGACAAAATTATAAGACCATTAGCATGTGTTAGAATAATAAACTGACATTACAACCTTTCATCAGATGAGCCATAATCCAGCCTTTATTCCTATATAATCTCTCATCCTATTCTGATGTCCTTATTTTACACATTGTTGTCCTTAAGGGAGAGTTAAAAGTGTGAAACATCCCCACATTAAGTCAATGTTAAGTATTTCACAGCTTTATCATCATGTTATCAATGATAATTAGCAATTCTAATGACTACAGATAAGTCATTATATACAGCTCTTTATAACGAATGAATTTATGCTAATATTTTATTGAAAATGTCAATGGCTGTGCTAAGTTTATAGCACATCTTTGTTTTTAATTTTGAGGACAAAAATTAAAATGGAGCTTATTGCGTCTGCTGCATTAATCAGATAAGTATTTTCAACTTTCATGATAATAATGAATCTATAAACCTTTATTAGTTACACCCATGAGGGTGTTAGCTCAATTTGATGTTTTTAATTTACACCAAGTGATAAAATTTAATGGTTAAAGAAAAGGATAGCTTTCAATGATTTGGGAGGGGGTCTTTTTGCATTTTGATCATGAAAATCATAATGAATGCAGGATATATAATTATGTCTTGATGTAGGTATATAAGTAGGGTTGGGGAGAAGTTATGTTGAGTGGATGTATAGGAGTTACTTTCATTAACAAATTATGTTTAAATTGTTTCCCAATTTTGTCAATAAAACTGAACTTTAAACAACTGTCAAATGAGTGGTGGGTTTATCTAGCTATAAAACCAGGTTTAACCCAACTCTTTCCTTGGAAACTGCCTGTACCAAGTCAGGAATATGACAGTTTTTTCCAGTCTTCCTATTGGTTGACATTTATATATACATGTACTAGTATATATGGAACGTTTGATTTTGTCAGGACTTTATTTTTTTCTCACCCATTGGGTGCCCTTGTTATAAAGTTTCTGTACAATAGTAATGGCAAAGATAAGTTTGGAAGTATGCAATGCCATTTTGTGTGGGCATTCAACCGAGGTATATATTCTGTGTGGAATTTTTATGGAAAACTTAATTATTTAATTTCACATTGTTAAAATTGAATCTTTTGAAGAAGTAAATCGTACTTTCAGGTTAACTGCCTGATTTACTTCTTTAAAGACTTGAAATAAAGTGCTTAAAAGGACATAATTAAATTCAAACAGTGACAAGTATACACCATTGAAATGTCAAGCTAATCAAGCTAAGATGATAACTCAATAGTAAAAGGCCATCTTAACTTTAGATAGCTATAAAACATGGTAAATAAACATATAAATACCTATATCACTAATATTGAAAAGTAAATGTACCTCATACTTTATCAGTGAAGGATAAAATTGATTTCTGTGCACCCACACAATAACTCAGCTGATAAGTTTAAAAGGGCGAGAAGTATTATCATAATGATAAAGTGATGCAGTCAAAGTTGTGGGAAAGAAAATGATGTCAGCACTTCTTTTAACATGATTGAAATACTTAATTGCCCCCTTTTTACATCAAACGAAGAATATGTAAGACAATGAGGTAGTACTTAAATCCTGTTCATTAGTTCCAGTTATAATTGCTTTGGTTTATGTGATGTTATAAAAAATATGTGTATTTCTGTAATTAGAAATTTCATATGATGACAGATTTTTGTTGCTGTATATCATTTGTTTTTTGTTCATTATTTTGTACATTAATTTAGACCCTTGGATTACTTGTTTAAATTGTTTTAAATTTGTCATTTTGGGGACTTTTATAGCTGACTATGTGTTACAGGTTTTACCCGTTGTTGAAGGCCGTATGGTGACCTATAGTTGTTAATTTCTATGTCATTTGGTCTCTTGTGGAGAGTTGTCTTATTGGCAATCATACTTCATCTTCATATTTTTATATGTATGAATTTCAACAATCTTAAGTCTGAAGCAACCATTGTTTATTTCCATGCGTTCTTTTTTTCTCTCAGTTCAATCACTTTGTACATGAAACTGCTGCATTATTATTGTATTATTTGTGCATACTTTCATTAAAAAAAATTACCTAACATGAAATACTATCAATAGGTACTTGAAGAAAGCAAGTCTTAGAAACTCCCATAATTGGGTCCTTTTTATCTTAAAAAAATTATTTTAATTAGTGTTAAAGAATAGATATTTATAAATCAGGATGGAGTCTTTCCCCAATTTGATTTTATTTCATGGTTAACTATACTGAATGCTTGACTTCTAATTTAATGACGATATGCTGTATGTTCAACTTAAGTAGATATGATTATTTTGGTTAATAAATAATCGTATATGACTTCTGGATCTATTAAAAGCTTTGAAATGCAAATTTATAATTTTCCCCTCTATTTTGTACTTGTAGTACTGAAGGTGCCCACACAAGATTAGCAGCAGGAGCAGGTGATAATAACTCAGATGAAGCCGCCAACCAAGCAGACTTATATAAACTGGTACAACAAGGTGGGGACATACCAATACGAGGACTACAAAAACCTGGACCAGACAAATCAGGAAGTAGGTTCATTCAACATTTTATTTTGACAGTCCACACTCCCCCCTTTTATTTGTATCTCATAGAAAAGATTACAATATTTATTTTTTAAGAATGTTTGAAGTGTGTATCAGTATGTATAATATAAACTCCGTGACATTAATCCCAAGTATATACTTCAAATCTATACACAAATTGGTTGTTTAAATGAAGAATCGTAAACACCTTTTATTTATACTTTATGCATAGACACATTTTAAACTTCGATGATTTCACATTACAAACATGTAGAATACATTTGACACTGCAGGGTGATAACTTTGTACTATTTCCCTGGTATATCAGACCAGTTAACATTCCAAGCTATCAGTGCACCCTACTGAAGTTTCATATTTCTGCTTTTGTTTTTTCTGTTATGTTCAGCCTTATTTTTAAGACAGAACTTGACTTACTTTTGAAAATATTTGAAAGGTAAAAGTTAAAATATGTGAAATACAAAGTATTGAGATTTTTTTTCTTTTTTTCTCTCTGTTTGTCATGTGATCAAGTTCTGTCTTTGTCTCCAGTTACCATCCCTAGCATGTATTTATTATGTTGTGCAAGCTGGAACATTCCTATGAATTTATTAGACAGAATTACATGTGTATTCAACCATGAAATCCTGGATATCAGGTATATCATTTTGTGATATAAATATATAAATGTTTATGGGTTTCAGAGCAGATATATGCTAATTTTACAATGTACAAGGGCAGATATTAAAAACTATTGACCCAATTGCATTGTTGTTTATTTGATGTGGAGTAACTGGTAACCTGTTTTAGACCAGCAACCAGCAGTATACATATTTAAACTTATGTTACCATAGCAGTAAAGCTCTTTATTTACAACACTTGTACAGTATATGATATCTACTGTATATAAAGACTTCACCTAGAATAATAATTTATTGGTTTAGACTAAGGTCACATACAATAGGATACTTCTGATAGTACCTGAGATAAATAAATTATATAGATTTTAGTAAGGAGATGGACAATGTCAATAGCATTGAGATCTTTATAATTATATTATTTAACCTTGAGTAAACTGCTGAAGTGTAAGGGAACTAACTCTAGAGATAAAGATAATTAAGAACTAAATTTTAAAATCATTCATAGAAATTGTTGCTTTGTCATTTTAGTCATTTATTATTTTTCACACTGTTTTTAAATGTTGTTGATTATACTTTTGCACAGGTTAATTTTCAGGAAAAATACCTCTGTTAAACGATCTAAAACTAAGATATTAAGTTTGAATAAGTATCCTAATGCAATACAGGTTTCATAAAAATGATCTATCAAAACATTGTTTTTCAAAGGCAAAATTCAAACATTCTTTTATTTTATAAAGTTTTTTTGTGAAAAGAACCATGTCTGATAAATTGACATTCACTGCGACTTTATCAATATTTTGGTGGTTTTTGAGTAGGATGAAGGATTATTACATTGTAAATTTTATGTCGTAAACTCATAAATTGTCAAGGTGTGGTTCATTTTCCTTTTTTTGGAGAAGGTTAAAGCTTGTTAAAACTGTCCTGTTTCCAGGTAATATTTTATTTAATTTTTTACCAAAAAATGTGCAGTTATGTATGTATAAACATATGATTTTATTATTTTTAGACATAATTCATTTCTCTGTAACAATTTTAATAAATATGTTCAAACAAAACAAACAAGATTTAATACAAGACTAGTATAAAAATCACGATTTTTTGTTTTTGAACAATTTTTGAATAACTGAAAACATCAAGATTGATTGGATTAAATTGTAGGAATGGAAAAAAATGAGATGCTTTATGTTTTTATATTATTGCTTTATCTTTTAATTTTCAAAGCAGCAAAAATAGTCACAAATATTTAATAGAAATATTTTTAAAATAAAGATAGATATATGTTATCACCAAACCTATGCTTTTGTTGTCTTACATTTTATGTTGCTTCCTGCTTGTGATGTTGTATCTCCTAGCCTAGGAGTCCTAGGGATCACTGGTGCACTGGTAGACACTCAAAATTGTACAGAAATAAATAAAATCCACTTTTGTAACTTCTCTAGATAATGAAAAACAAACATGATAATCAGACGAAATTGACATTTCAATCTTGAACTTCCATTGTTTAGTATTGTGACCTAACATGATTGTATAATATGTCAACAACAACTTTTATCAAATAGTCAAATGTGCAACGAGGCTCCATGCAGAATGTTTTAATAACACAACTAACCTATTAACTAACTGCTTTCTTTCCAGATTTTATCCAGGAGTGTGTTCTAGTGCATTAGTGATCTTATATTAACATTTTAAATTTTAACCAAAACATTAACAGAACTTACATGTAGTTACAAGTACATTTGTACTTTAGGCTATTCTAGCTGACATAGTTTTAGTTTTCTGCATCCAATATGCTTGCTAGGTCCACTGCCCATTTGGAGGTCACAGGAGGAAGAATATCTAAGCTTAAAACCGACCAGAACCCAAAACAATCGAATAAAAGCTCAAGTGCTGGTTATAAAAGGGATAAGTGTAATGTTATTCCTGTAAGGAGCCCCGCATCTGGTGGGGATGCTCAGAGTATCATATCGGGATTCAGTGGATTTCAGCCAGAATTGCATTCTACACCCAAGTCATCAATTGTAGATCGCCATAGACCTACTCAACGTCAATGTGGTAAACCAGATTTGTTAAATTCAGCTCCTAATCAGTCACATACAAATTATCTACAAAATGATAAAACCAAATTAGGTTTGATAAATACAGGACATTGTAATGTATCATCATTGATTGGAAATAGACACAAATGTGACAAGGATTTAATAGAAAGTCCTAAAAAACATAACAGTAATATGGATTATCATACAATGACTGAAAATGTACGAAAATTTGCTGGAAGTCCCAGCGCATTTCCTGAGTCAAAAGTAACTCAAAACATGGAGGATAAAGCATGGGATAATTTATTAGAGGATGAACATAAGGTCTATGACAGGCCACCAAGTAGGGCTAAGTTATCCAGATCGGCCAGAGGGTCTGTTAGTAGTGAGAAGTCGTCCAGATTAGATTCTCATACTTATCAATCTTATACAGCTGGACTTCTTCATTCAACAAGTCGGTCAGAAAAGTTTCTAAATCTACAGAAAAACTATGCAATGCTAGAAAGGATATCAGAAATAGAAGAAAAATCTGAAAAGCCGATGAGACCAAATAGTATGGATCCGCAAACATTCCAAGATATGTTTGACATTGTGAATACAAGTCGACAGGAAGAATTGGATGAGTTGTATTTTGAACTCGAGGAAGCTAAGAGAAATAGAGAATTTTTCAGTAGTGTCAAATCTCAGACATGGGACCCAAGGAGGGATTATTCATTGACAAGGAAAGAAAAGTCTGTAGGTGATTTAAAAGCACTCTATGCTGGCCTTGAAAGTAATTCTGAGGAAAAGCCAGTTTTGTCAAAAGCAAAATCATTAGAGAGTACTTATGTGAAGGGTCAATCTGATGAATGTTATAATTCTCCATTGCAAGAAAAAGTATATATTCAAAGCCCTCAAAGATCACCCAGAGGAGCGAGAGCAATACATGGAACTAGTATTGAACCACTGGCAAACAAGTATGAAATTTATGTGGAGAAAAAACAAAAGGAATATAAGGATACGCCAAACAATGAGGAGTTACATGTAAGATCTGTCTCTGTACCAGTCAATGAATTAGAAAGTCCCAAACCACTGAAAAGAGCCCATTCATCAATAGGTAATAAAATAGTTACCAATGTGGATTCTAAAATGTATGTGAAGGAGCCAGAGCTTTCAGTTAAACAAGAAAAGACTGAAATAAGACATGGAGGTAAAGTAATTGCTAGATATGTCAATGACAGTGTTCATGGAGTAAATTTTAAATATAGAACAAATTCAAATAGAGATAGTAAAGTAAATACTAATATTAGAGACAATTCTGGTGTAAATTCTCCAAGAACAAGTTCTTTAATACAAGAAAAATCTGAAACTTCTGACAACTATGAAAGAATATGGGACAATGAGACAAATGTTTTTCACAGACATTTTGGTGAGAAATGTGTCCTTGATGAAAGAGACAAGTTGCCCCTTCAAAAACATAATGCTATAAAATCTTGTAGTCTTGAAAAAATACATAATTTAGAAGATCCAAAGCAAAATGTTAGCTCATCTCAATCTCCTGTGCAATTCAGAGTTCGAAATTTGAGAGTTCTTGCCGAAAATAATGAATTTAGTGACAGTAAATTTGCAAAGATGAGACCGATATCTGACTCTGTGTCGCCATCAGGATTTGAAAATAGGCCACTTTCATTCGGTACAAATGAAAAGGAAACTGAGTTACTTGTCAAGGAATCTGACCTTGATTCTGCAGATGATTATGTACGATTAAAAAAGTGGAGGACATCCGAGCTGTGTGAAAATGATGGCACAAATTCTGAAAATAGCAGTACAGACACATTTATTGTAAAAAGTAGTGAAGACGAAATTGAGAAAGAGGGAGATAATCTGCCAGATGTTACAAAAGGAACGGAATCTAATTCCAAACTTCCTGAAGAACATGCATTTGAAAAAAGTAAGTCTGAACCAGATTTAAAGCAGGTTAATATCAGAAAAGAGCCTGTTAGACCGAGATCAGCTAAATCACATGTAAAATTGAACGAGCCAGTAAAAGACAATAAATTACCTACCAATTTTGGAATGCCGAGAACTGTTTCTGGGAATCTTAGGGAGGTTTTCAAACAATATAAACATGAAGGCAAATTTTCACGGTTTCAAGCACCTGAACACAAGGCTGATAGTCCAAAATCACAAACTTTACCTAGAACATCACGAGTAAGCAATAGGAGATATGATGCTTATATTCTCCCTAGTCATATAATGAAGGAAGTAACAAGAGACAGTGATCAATATAAACGGACTCAGCCAATACACAAGGACCGGACACCATCTTCAGCCAGTAAAATGACTGTGGAATACTTAGACCTCATTGGGAACGAGTGGTCACAGGAAAGGAATAAACAAAGCATTGTAAATTCTCCAAGGTCAAACAGTCAAGGTCACAGACGTGATGGTGATTATGTCCAATTAAAGGAGAATAATAATTTGTCAAATATAAAAATCAAATCTGCATCACTTGGTCGACATCCAAAGAAACAGGATTATCCAGATTATTATCATACATGGAGTCCACGATCTCCATCAGGACATTATAACCAGCAACCTACATCAGCAGGGCATGAAACTAGACCCCACAGAAACCAGCCTCCTCCTTACCCAAGGCATCGTACTAACCCATCAAACTCAGGTTCTTATAACACTAATATTAGCATGCTTTTGCTATGATTTTTACTTTACTTTGTTTTTCTTTATTTTCTATTCTGAAACTTTCTTTGTTTTTGTTTAGCTTTCTTGATGCTTTTGCTTTGACCAACTTTGTAGTGAATGTTGACATTTTTTTCACGTTTGCCTTATTTTGCAGCTTTTCCTGTATTTTAACAGCAACAATGTGACTCAATCTTTAACACAATAAGCTTTTTATTAATAATAAAACATAAATTTAGGCACTAAATGGATTTCTTTTTAAATAATATTTGTCAGACTGATTTAAAAAAAAAAAAGCAATTAAGTATTTGATTTCTGTCATAAATTATGAGTTGAATCTACCAGTGAGCAACAAATTTCATAAATATCTGAATCCATGAGATAAATGTTGAAGGGCTTTGAAAACAAAACAAAATATTTATTATTATAATATTGTTTGGAAAAAATAAACTATTGTTTTATAATACATTCCAAACCTATTTGATGGATATTGATATATGCAATATGTTTTGTATATATATAATCATTGGCCTGTTATCACATATTGATTCAACAAGGGAGCAACATTTTTAGCATGTACAATGAATTAATATTTTTAATCTAAAAAGTGTTATTTAAGCCTTGAGGAATCCATATATACCATCAAAATTTCCCAAGATGCTCTGGCTCAAAAACCAATTTACAGATGTTGACCTAACATTTCAGGTCCCAGTCACATGACTGGAAAATTTCAGCATAGATACTGTTTAAGAACTATAAAATTATTATGAATGTTCCAGCTTGCACCACTTTTACTTTGTATTATCTACCTTGTTATTCTGTATACTTTTATCCTGAACAAATTCATCCACAATTTATTATATCAGTATAATAGGAGTGTGCAGCAACAGGAAGGGTTTAATAGGCTAAAAGAAATATTTTTTAGTTGTTCTTTTGTTTTCTTTTTATTAGTAGCTTAAGTTTTTTAAGAAGGTTCTTTTTGAAATCGAAATTTTGATTATACAACAAATAATGGAGGCATAACCCTGCAATTTGAACATTGTCATAGCGTTTTGACAAAGCAAACATAGACAGTTCCAAAATAGAAAATGGAGTGAGTCATAGAATTTTGAGAGCTTCAGACAACTTTACTTAGATTTTTCTGACTTCAGCATCAACAAAAGCTAAGATAGAATTATATGGACTAAACCTTATGAGTAAAAGTTGTTAATACATGAACTGTCCATTCTGCTAATAAAATAAAAAATATATTGGTGATAATGTTTTTATCGTGGATTTTGCCGAAAAAAATGGCATAGGAATAAAAGAACCGCATCAAGTCAGTTTGTCTGATTAATTTAAGATTTACCTATAAAATTGTTCACTTTTTAAAGCATGTCACCTTGAATATAAATTTTAAGTTGAACTTTTCTGTAATTGACAAAATTTTGTTTTATCTGACTTCAATACTAAATATTTGGAGACATTCTTAAAAAGAAAAAAATCTAAAATTTTTTTTTACTTTATGTTGATATAGTTCTGAACGACAAACTGTCTGCACTTTAGTTTATATGTTCTTAAATCATTACACAAAAGTTCAACTAGGTTTTGATTTGGTTTATTTACAATTTGATTTGTTTTCAAACGTTTGTGCATGAGTTTTTTTCTCCTCTTTGCATGAACAATAGAAAAACCACAACAGCATCAACAACAACAAAGTCCTTTGTCTCCACTTCCTCCTAAAGTACCGCCTCCTCCAAAGCTATCACCAGTGCAACAACCAATCATAAAGTCCAGTACATCATACAATCAGCTTTACTCAAAGTTTGAATCGCAAGGGAATTCATTTACCAATAGATTTGGCTATGATCCACCTGCCCCGCCTGTAAGAGGTGGCAACTTCCATGAACCACCAAATCCACCTGTTCGAAAGATTAAGTCGGCACCAGTTTCAAAGCTGCGGATTCGAAGTAATTTGTCCGCAGCAGAACAACTGGGAATTAAAAGTTCAAGTCCAAAGCTTAACGGAGGTATAATTTTTATATAGAATTGCTCTTGTGGCTTGGTGTGTTTTTTGTCCTCACGCCAGATAGATATTACACAAATGCTACTATTAACACACTTGACTTGATTAACAATTTTTTATTTATATAAAACGGTAAACAGATCACTAATAACATCATGTATTCAGGGGAGGCATTAACCATGGGCTGTAGCTAAACAGAAATTTCTAAATATAGCTTGTGGTAAGGGAAAGTAAGTAAATCTTGACCAAGTTGATAGAAATTTTATTGACACTGGTATTTAACTAAGTAGATGTGGTTCTTATCATTTAAAAAAAAACACATTTTTATTTAACCAACATTTAATGTTTTCGAAAAATTAAGATATGTGAAAATTTTAATAGTTGATTTTGATGAGGAAGGTGAGTATTTGCTTGTAACATCACATAAGCATGGATAGTGCTTATGAAATTCATATTACTAATTGATAATACCATCACACATACATGTACTGCCATAGACGTATGGGAAAGATAGTAAAATGTCCGTAAAAAAGCATGCTTCTTATGCAAATTAATAGCCTTGCCAATATGTCAGTTGTATCAAACAAACCATTGTTCTCCGCCTTTATTGTTGCAAGATACATGTACAAGGATGAAATAAGTAGCTTGAATATAGAACAAACTACACTGTAAAGTGCTTCACAAGTCTGTTAGTTTATGTTTAGTTTATTCTTCTTTCATCTTCCATGATCTGCTTGCACTAATTTCTTTTTTTTATACTGTATAAACTTTTCTTTTTCTGTCTGTAAAATCTTAAACCATTGCTGTGATGCAACATGTTCTGTTTATTATTCAGCATTCAATATTTACTATGCATATTTTATCTATATTTATACAGGGATTGGGAATATAGACATAAATACATATCATGTAATTTGATTAATGACTAGAATGCATTATTTTTGATAGCTTATCAAAATAATGTAAATAATAAAAATTAATTGGATTTTGTCATTGTTAATTCAAAAGTATCATTTTATAAGACATAAAATTTAATTGTAACTGAATATTTCTTTCAAATCTTTCAATTCAAAAAGACTGATTACTAATACTTTATTCGGTCAGAACTTTAAATGTTGCTGTCAAAGATATAATTGAACCAGTCTTGAATTCAAGTATCCAGAATATACTCAATGGTGTAACTGATGACAGGTATACTTATACAAGATGTTTTGTATTTCAGCATTCAAGTTCCAGACATCAGATGTACGGAGAAGTCCGACAGAGAGAGTACAGCGAAGAAGAGAAGATGAGGAAGAATACAGAAGGAAAAGATTGGTAATTTTATATTTTCATTTTTTAACAGATTTTTGAAGGAAAAATCAGCTATTGATTTGGGATGTTTGGCAGGCCGGCTGCTGCTAAAAAGTGTCAGTTCATTAACATGCAAACACTGACAAAACTTTTTCAAATTTAGATATATTGTTTTCGTGACTAAATGAAGGTCAAGTTTTTAGCTTTTCTCATTGTTGAGCTTTCAACCTGTTAGTTAGTAAGTTATACTTATTATATTTTCATTGTAATATACTTCTTTTATGTAATACAAAATTCAAAGTGTACCTACATCATGCCTGGATTATATTTATGCCTTTGTGTGCTACAGAAATTGATAAAATATGAATATTAGTTATGATTACCGCAACCTAATATCCTTCTGTGTATTGAATAACAACATTGCATAAAGTTTTGAATTAGGGATATGCAGAAAGTAATATCCTTTAATTTGATAACATATAAAACAAAGCTGAGTTTTTTTTTTTATCTGATTATTTAAATCTTATATTTCAAGTTTTCATCTGTACTTGTCTTTTCTAGGAACAAATATACGAAGAAGAAAGAAGAAGAAAAATTGAACAAGAAAAGGCTGATTTAGAAGCACGCAAACATAATGACTTTTTTACGTATGTATAATTAATAAACTATCTTTCTTAGTCTTAGAACTTTTGGCTTTTATAGACTGCATTGGAGGTTTGGGAAGCTTAATTCTTCCCTGACTGGTTCTTGATTTAGACTTGAATTTATAATTGTTCAAATGATTATACACAACAAAAAGTTATTTTTTTCTCAGAACTGTTGAATAAAAGTAGATATCAGTCATTTGATAATCGTTAGTATACTGGAGTTTATACAAATTATGAAATATTGAAAAAGGACAAGAGATGATGAAACAGAATTTATGACTGAAAATTTCTTGTGAAGACTTGTAATTAAAGGCATAATATTTATAAGTGCATGTAACTATATTATAATTGTTGTAAAATCCAAACTGTTATCAAAATCCAATGAATGTTTGATAAATATATACATGTTTATGGATATCAATGTTCATATATATTCAATGTTGTCATCCTTGGATAGTGAATTCTTTAGAAAGGGACTGAAATTAAAATGTGATACATGTACCAAATGCAATATCATATTTCAAAATATAGAACTATTTGGTTACAAACCAACTTTGAATTAAGCAAATTTTTAAGTTACTTTATTTAAAGAAAGGAGATAATTGTAATATAAACATGGCATGAAGTTTCAATGAAATAGTAATTTTCTCAACAACAAAAATCAAATATTACACTAAGTTGTGTCGTGTCATCTTGCAATATTGGAAAATTATTTTGAAGCATGTTTCATTTATTGAAATTGTTTTAATGTGCCACACAGTGGCCAAAATTCATCATTGTTAACAGTTGACTAAAATCACCATTCCTAAAGACTTTAAGAGTCACTTTTATTTGTGTGTATATAATTACCAAACACCAGAACAAACTATGTGTTGTTAACATCTTTTTGAAATACATATTATACACAATAAGGGCTTTACACTTCTAACAAATTAGTGCATGTTGAAAGTATCATTGCAAACTTGCTATATGACATATATTTTTTCCTCCCCAGTCAAGAAATATATATGGAGTAAGTATCAAGGACTGACAACTCTTACTAACAAAAGGGAGTTAACTCTTTAGACTTTGTAGTGCAGTGTTTGATTATGTGTTTTGGTTCAATGTCTGCTTTATATTATATATTTTGTAAGCAAAGAAAACTGCTTGCTAATAATGAGGAACGGAAAGTAGTAGCTAAAACACAGTATTATTCAAAGAAAACCTAAAACACATAACATATTTAAATGCTGTGAAAGGAATTATTATTTCAGTTTTATTTTTTATTCTCTTTGTATTTCCCATGTTAATAATTTCCTTCTCATCTTGATTTCATTAACACTTTTATTTTTATTATATTATTTATTTACACAGTTTTCTAATCATTTTCACACTTGCTTTTATATTTGAATGCTATCAAATTTAGAAGTTTTGTTTTTAACTTTCCATCACTGTAAAAAAAAAAAGGCTTTGGAAATTTACTGAAGTTATTTCTCTAAGTATAAATCATTAAGTAAAAAGCTTTATCATGTGTGGTTATTTTTTTTCTTTTAATTTTGTTATTGTTTAAATCTGAGTGAATTCAAACTTAACTTTATTAATTTTTAAGAAATCTGGCATAGTTGAAATTGTAATATAAAATCTTAAAAGATAGTAGTAAGTCTTGTTTTAATTTAAAAATAATACATGTTTATTTGAGTATGTCTTGTCTGTCATGGTTATTTAGTTTCATTGGAACTAATCCTAGTCTATTTGTACGTCAGTATGTCTCGTTAAAATTTGAGTTGGCTTTTGTAAGGTAAAGCATGCATCTGCTATTTAATACAAGAATTAATTAACGTTAATTGTCATGTTTGGTCAAGAATATCAAAACTACATTTCATGATCTTCGTCAAAGCCACATTGAAACATTTTGAACACTTCCCCCAGAAATAGGACTACTAATTTTGTAAAACTATCACAAGTATTGGTATTTTAAGATACATGTTTTAAGTTTTATGCCAATTGTGTTGATAGATGTTTTTCTAGTTATAAAAGATATATTTCACCTATACACCATATTTGTTATTTAACTACCTTTTATTTTGCATATGTTATATATGTTTCATTCATTTTAACTGTCATCAATTGATTTATTTTCATTTTTTTTTCACAGATTGAAAAAAATAATGTCTGTTTTGCATTAATAAGACAATCAAATAAACATTTGACTAATCTTTTTTAGCGCTGCCCAGAAATCTCCAATCCCAGCTGATCGCTTTGAAGAACCAATCAGTGGATACAATACTGTACCAGCTGATAGACGCAGAGGCTTTAAAATCCATGGCAAAGCTAAAGCTGTATATAATTTTAATGCTCAAAATCCTAGGTGGGTATAACTGAGACTTTTAGATTTCCTTGAATTACTTGTTGATAGAATTAAGGTTTTTAGGTTAGGTAAAGGTTGATATAAAATAGCACCAGCATCATAAGGGCTTCCAGAAAATGTCCATGGGAATCTTTGAAAGCAAATTTTCAGAAGGTTTAACATCCATAGAACTTGATGCTAAAATATATTTTAAACCCAACCTCCCATACAATACTTTATGTGCCTTCATAGACCTTCCAGATAAAAGGCCATACATAGGAGATGTACCAATGACAACTATTTAACAGAGTCTCAATTAGGCAGATTTTAGCAACTATAGGTTAATGTACAGCCTTCAACAATGAGCAAAATCTATACTGTGCTATAAATGGCTGGACTTTGTGTATTGAAATACAGTATATTGAAACACAGTGTACCGGTCCACCAGTATTAAAAAAAAAAATAGCAAATGAATAGTACTGATGCATATATACTGTATTATAAAATACATAATTAATAGGCTATTATTTGAACTTGGAATTATTTTCAATTATGGAATTTGCATAATTTCTTGTGTTTAAATTTTTTAATAAATTCCATGTTTATTTGGTATCATAATCTTTTGAGCAGTTGATAACACTTTCCATACAATGTATTTTGGTTAGATAGTGTTGTGCGCGGCACAGTACATTCTATTGAAAATATACTATTTTCTTTATAATAGAAAGTGTTGTGCGCAGCACAGAACATTTCAGTACAGAATAAACATGGAATTTATTAAAAATTTCAATAACAAGAAATCAAGCAAATTCCATAATTAAAAATAATTCCAAGTTCAAGTAATAGCCTGTTAATTGGACTCTTATTTTTTTTCAGAGAATTGTCGTTTAGGAAAGGTGATATAATTTATTTACTAAGACAGATAGATAAGAACTGGTTTGAAGGAGAAAGATACGGAAGATCTGGATTATTCCCTGTCAATTATGTTGAGGTTTGTAATTAAGGTTTATTGTTGAATATCATTTAAAGGAAAATCATTGAAAAAATTAAGAAACAGCAGTTTGAGAACAAGATCTAGACAAGTCATCAGTTTAGACATTGAAATTATCCAGTAAACTATAAGTCTCAAAAGAGGAACAAAGTGAAAGTCACATCTCTTTGAAATGACTACTAAAATTGCAAATTTTTGATGGGTTAACTTCTTATAGTATATTTTGTAAAAATTCGGTTCCAGTGAATACTAATCAAACCATGAAGCAAAATATAAGTTTCTTCTGCATTACTTAAGTTTAAAGACAAAATATTAACAGAGTGTCACAATATTTCTATCCCCCTGCTGCTAGCTGACAGGGAATTGTGTTTGACACTTGTCTATCTGTTCTTCTGTACATCCTTAAATTGGTTTGTTGATCTCTAAATAAAGATTGTCTAATGTTTTCAAACTTATACACTGTGCTGACCACCTAATGCAGATCTAGTTCAAGTTTGAGTGACATCACTTTTTATCATTCTAGAGTTATGTCCCTTTATAAAATTGCTGAATTTGCAGGGGTTTTTTTTACAAGAAAGGGGGGATCTCTGTCCTTTGAACACATATTTCTTTTATTTCAATTGGTTTCAGCAAATATAGAATTTCAAAGGAGTTCTAAAGAGTTACTTTTGACATGGAACATTATCACAAAAGATGTAATTTATAAATATCCAACAGAAAGAATTCTATAACATGTATTTTATTTCACATTTAAGGTGTTAACATCAATAGAGGAAGCACACACTGCTGCCCAGCAGGCAGAGGGCCAGGCAAGGGTCAGATATAACTTTACTGCCCAGACAGGAGTGGAATTAACATTACGCAAGGTAAATTAGAAAAAAAGGAATTTGTTGATAGTAAAAAAGAAATTTGTTGATAGTAAAAAAGAAATTTGTTGATGTGAATAAGACATAAGTTAGAAATTGCTATATAAAAGATAAGGTTATGTATAATACCAAATATGTACTTTGTCTTAAGGAGTAGGAGTAGATAGTTTTTTTTATAAAACAGAAAATACAGTAAAGAATATCATTAAATCATGTAGATACAGAAGGTGTCACACACTGGTCACTATAATTGTATGATACTAATGTCAATAGTACATTTAAAATGAAAGAACTACTTATCAAAGCTTACATTTCTAAATATTATATTTTATTTAGGGTGATATAGTAACATTATTACGATCGGTAGATGAAAATTGGTATGAAGGCCGAGTAGGAAACAAACAGGGTATCTTCCCCAGATCTTACATAGAAGTGATATTTGATCCATCGACACCATTAGTGACACCAGCGCCATCTGTTATCACGACACCTATGACAGGTAGAGGTGATTATCTGCTATCTTGTTCTCTGCATCTGTTTCTTGTCTTGCTGTTTTCTACCTGTTTATTTATTCGTTCACTTTGATGTGCAAATATTACACCACAATTTTTGTTTGAGTTACATATTGTTCCTTATTGCATATTAGTACATTGGCAAAATTTAGATTTTGAATGGGAAAAAAATACTATTTTTTTAAAAATATTGAGTTTTGATATAATTTATTAAGCCAGTAATCTTTAAAAGATTTGGTATTTTGATAATAAAAATAAAGGTATAAAGGTATCTTTTATTGAAAGAGTTAATAAAACTATAGTTTGCCTTTGTCTATTATGTTTTGTTTACTTTGAACAAGTACCTGCATGATTTCATCTATTATTATATGTGCATATTTGGATTTTAAATCTAAATGTTTTAAACTGTATTTATTTCTACCCTTGTTAGGCCTTTTTTTTTTAATTAGTTGGTTTACGGATCCGCCGACCCGATTTTGTTTAAAAGTGAAATAAAATTAAAATTTTGATTTCGTGTTGTTTTTTATTCCGCCGACCCGATTTTTCGAGTGCTGTGAATAAAAAAATCCGAGGCGTTCCAAAATGTTTTGTCTGTGTCAATAAAGCGTTTGTAGTGAACGGCGTATTTTGAAAAGCTTCGAAATGACGCAGACGAATTCAAAAACCCAACGAGGGAGGACCATGGAGTCTGACGGCTTCATCTACTTTCAGTTGAATATTAATATTGTTCACCTGGAGAGTGAGAGATCTTGGGTTTGAACCTTGACCCGGTCAAATCAAAGACTTAAAAATTGGTATCTGCTGCTTCTTCGCCAAGCACGCTGCAATTGCAATTATTAAAGGAGTCAGAATAATGTGTTTGGGTAAGGTAACATATCTTTGGGGGAACTGTTACCTTGTGAGCTACCACATTTAAATTCTGGCTCAGTGTGTCAGTTTAGCATTTCATTTCTCATTATCATATTCTCATCCTAATTATGCATCTGATTAGCCACTAGACATTAAACAACAATTGACCATCCATCCATCAAATGCAAAGCATATCAAGATAAGAGCTAAACTATTTCTCCTCCTCAACCCCTGTAATGTCATGAATGAACAGCATTTTTTTTCTTTTTTTCCTCCAACTCAAATTTTTCAGAACAGTTATACGTGAACAAAAAAAAAATCTAAGATTGCTATTTTATTTTTATTTTTTTTACCTCCTCCGACCCTAACCTTTGACACTAGTTGTCCGTAAACCAACTAATTAAAAAAAAAAGGCCTTAGAATTATTACAGTATTTTTATCAACTGCTTAGGTTACAGTAGTAATATTCCTTATTTTTGTTTTGGATGAGGATATATAATCTTTTACGATAAAAAGTCTGTTGAATTTAATTAACATTATTTCATACAGAATTGAACCTAGAACTAGGATGCATGATCCTTAAAGATGACACATACACCCATGTTATGCCAATATTTACATCTTGTGATATTTTTAACAAATCAAGACTTGTTAACAATAACAATAATAAGTTAGTTTTGCAAAGTTAAACATTTTTTTGGGGAAAAGACATGCTATAACAATAAAAAAAAAAAAAAAACGCAAGAAAGGGAAGGTTATAAATACAAAGCTATTTTTAATAGAAAAAGGTGAATATGTGTTGCAAATCAGGAATGTGTCAAAGAGACAACAAACCAACCAAAGAAAACAGCTGAAGGTTATCAATGGGTCTTCAACAAACCGCGAGTCAGGCTTCAGCTGGCTTCTAAACAAAAATGTGCACAAGTCAGGTGAAAAAAGATATTGTTCTGTTTTTCTTAAAAATCAATGTTATCAGTTTGTTCAACAAACATACAGTAGCTATTTATTTAAAATACCAGTATTTTATTTCATCTTACATATTGGAAAACATATTTACATCTAACAAACATTTGTATGGGTCACTTCATTTTGTGCTAAAAAACAAAATAAAAAGAATGGCACAAATCAGTATCCAGGATCTGCAATTTATCATGTTATTTAGAAGTAGAGAGAATTGGGTATACATTTGTATTTCAATGAGATGGCAAACCAACAACACACAAAAAAAAAGACATCTAAAATATCAATAGATAAGTCAGTGCCTATTCAATATGTCCAACTATAAACCTATCTGAGTCTGAAGAAGTTGTCAATAAATAAACATACATAAACTGAGAGTATGGGAGACAACCCATTTTATTTGATCAATGCAAAAATATATCAGGATTTACAAGCCTTTACATCTTGCTATTTATAAATCAGGGGCTCATGCCATCCTTTATAAAAATGTAAAAAAAGGATTAAAGTCATAGTTCTTTGATGTTATGTTGATGTTAATTATATGAAACGTATTTACATATATCATAAACATATTCTGTAAAATACATACATCCTCAGTCAATGGAAAATTTATCATTCTAGGTGTGTATAATATGTGGTATGTTATAATTCTAATGTTACAGGTACCCCTGAAATGTTATCACCATCTGGTTACGATGCACCAACGCCTCCTCCTCAACCGTCTCCACGAGCATTCTCACCACGATCGTCAGCTTTTCAACATCATCAACAACGTCAGTTTAGTCCACAGCAACAGGGCATGAGTCCTCATCAACAGACATTAAGCCCACAACAACAGGGCATGAGCCCTCATCAACAATCATTTAGCCCTCAACAGCAAGGCCTTAGTCCTCATCAACAAACATTTAGTGCATCCCAACAAGGATTAAATTCACATCAGCCAGCATTCAGTCCACAGAGATCAAGTTATACCTCACCACGTTATGATGGCCCACAACAACAACGAATGGAGGATGGCCCGGTTCGTGTAAACGGATACTCACAGTATAATGGAGATTATAATGGTTCTCCACAACATCAAGGACAACAACAAGGTCGCCCACGACAAAGTCCTACGATAGGGAGGAAACAGTTTGTGTCGAATGGACCGTCATACCCCCCTAGTGCCAATATAAACTATAATGTAGAAACAAACAATAATGAAATCAGAAATAAAGTGCCAGATGATGATTTAGCGTTGTGTCGGTTAGTATAAAATGTTTTTTGCTTATAGTTAAGAGTTGTCTTCCTTCTAGCATATTACAAGCTGAAGAAAATAAAATTAACACTCCTGTTCAAAATTTAAAGCACAGATAAACATAACCTTTAACAATATGGTTAAATGAATTAGGACTTATATTATTTCAATAAGTGACATTTGATTCCAGAAGTTCTACTTCTATCTCATCTTAGAAACACATGCAGAAGTTTGACTGAAAATTATTGTTGACTTATTTTAAAAATATTTTTGTATTGATGAAGTAGCTACTTCTCTCAAGCGAAACAAAATATTGTAGTGATTAGTATGTATAGCTGTAAAATATAGATAAGTAAACATGAGAACTCAATTCTAAGGTTAATAAAAAAAAAAAAGAATCACACATAAGATCTTGATCTAAAACTTTGTTCTATATGTGTGTGATTATTTTTTCAAAGCCATTTAGAGAAAATTAATTGGGTTAGAGATTCAGAATTCCAATAGCATATTTTATTTGATAATACTTTCATGAATTAAAGTCATATGAAACGAGTGACTGGTGAAAATAATGCTTATCAAATTTTTAAACCAATGCATGTATATATCATAAACATAGTCTTCTGTGTACGACTTTTTCATTTTTTACGCAAAAATATCGTATAATCATCAAAAAAGTAAACTTCTTCTAAATGTGGACAAGTTAAAGAATTTTCTTTAAAAAAAAGTATATGTTCATGAGTTTTATAATGAAAACTATCCATTTAGTTATGAAAAACATAGGCATCATTTTTTTTTTATTTGGGTTTTATATGGCTTTAAACTAAATGTTAAGTTCTATTGCTACAGTTGTTCAGAAAAATGTACTTCAAATTTATAGAAATTACTTTTTTCTTTTCAGATATAGGGCAGTTTTTGCATATAGGCCACAAAATGATGATGAATTAGAACTTTTAGAAGGCGATGAAGTTTACGTGATGGAGAAATGTGATGATGGTTGGTATGTGGGGACATCAAATAGGACTGCTATGTTTGGTACTTTCCCAGGAAATTATGTACAATTAATTCAATGTGAGTTTTATGTCACTGTGTCTCACAGCTATCGGCTGAATAACACTTGTCTGTGTCCACACTTTTTGCAGCATGTGTATTTTGCATGGTGTATTTTAAATTTGGATTGGTTTATATTGCTAGATATTTCTGAATTTTTGAGTTTTTTTCTTCTTCAACTTAAAACAAACTTAAAACAAAGTGCTATTTGTAAATCATTATTCCTAGTAAATTGCAAAAAGGTGTTAAACGGTTGCATTAAGAAAGGGATTTATGATCATCATGCAGCTAACTAATATAGTGACAATTAAAGACTACATTTTGAAAATACAATTAAAATCACAACAGAAAAATAAAACCACCTGCAATGAGTAAAATTTGAACTTGAATCCAGGGATACCATACAGACTCATGTCTAACTTTGAATTGGTTTTCTTAAATTCTCTGAAATATTGCTTTCAATGTAGCAGGTAAATTCAACAGGAAATTTTTTTAAACATCACAAGTGCACTTCCTTTCATCAGTCTCAAAAGTATTTTGAAATTTGAAGAAAATCAATCTAGGAATAGTGGAGTTTAATAGTGATTGTGAACGAATTGCCCTACAACCAATTGTCAAAGTTCCATAACTCTGGAATGACAAAGCCAAAAATTCCAAAAAAAAATTCAGGGAAGTTTTTTCCATGAATTCTAATGTTGTATTTTGGATGGATGGGCATTGGTATATAAAAAAAAAGCCTTTATTTTTATTTCAGTCAAATAATATCTATACTTACATACACAGATTCAAGACATCCATCATGGAATTAATGTTCTGATACTTGTGGCTTTCTCCAATAAAAAAAACTTTTAAAAAAAGCGGTGTATAAGAATATCAATTTGATTCATAATTAAAAATCATTGACAAACAATTCAGAAGAAATATAATTTATTGAGATTAAACTTGTTTTTCTCTATTTTAGGACGAATCAGAATCTACTGTAGACCTGGTTATAGAAGTGAATAAAAGACTCCATAATCACAGGAGTATAAAATGAAACAAGTCCCAAGCATCACGCCAAAATGTTAGCCACAGTGACAAAGGACACTTTACAATGGCTGCTAGAGATTGCATCATCATCTATTTATAGCCACACAAATAAATGCATTTAGATAGACGCTGCATGTTACAAATAATGTGTTCATCAACGTGTACAAATTATCATTTATCAGCAGATTTAGTAGAAGAACAAAATGGACGCAAAGTGTTTTTTTTTAATTTAAATTATTTACATTATAACAAGGGTTTGTTTGTTTGTTTATGTCTTGATTTTTTAACATTTCATCCTGTTACAAATATCATTAGCTATTTATGGATCATTTAAATGTGTATATGTTTGTTGTCTGGGATGAAAACCCAAATTTCCTATCAAGGAAGCCAATTATGCAGAAAATTTGACAATCTGAAAATTACGTACCAAAAATTTTGTACTTAAAAATATCATGGAGAGAAAAAAATAATAGATAAAAAGCATAGTCAAACTAGAATTGAAATAAAATGGTTTGACCCAACAGTTCAATATAATTTTCAATAATTGATTGTTTAAAATAAATGTAGCAATTCTGTACTTTTTGAAGCATAATTCTGACTTCTTTGATGGAAATTTGGGACTTCAGTTCCCTTTTGATGTTGTACTTTTCGAAATTATTACATGTACAACAATGGTAAAGGGGTTCTCGTGTGTAAGTCGTACAAATGAAACATTTAGACATCCATTAAAGGACTCTGTCGCTAGTATGTCGTACAAATGAAACATTTAGACATTCATTAAAGGACTCTGTCGCTAGTATGTCGTACAAATGAAACATTTAGACATTCATTAAAGGACTCTGTCGCTAGTATGTTGTACATTTCTGCAGGGCGAAACATGTCTGTGTCCTTTCATTAAATTTGGTAAAGTTTAATTAGGGAATGTTTTATTAGATATATCATTTTTTTGTATTTATTGTTGATTGACATTTTATAAAAATCATGAAGTTTTTGTACCTAATTTTAACCTTTTTCCTCATTAGATACATCATAGTTTAAGAAATGATAATAATTTTCTATAAAAACATTTTAAGTCAGATAAAAGTAAGCAATACAGATATTTTAACCTTTCACCTCATGGGTTGCCTTTATAATAATATTTCAAATTTGCTGTTTCAGGTTCTTTTGAAATTTTGATAAAAAGCCACATGGCAGACAAATGTTGATTTTCATAATCAGTTCCTGTAAACAGAAAAGAAATGAAAATGAACAAAATTTCCCCTATAAAAGTTATGAGAACCTAGCAATATTTTCATTACAGCCTACCTGATATAAATATTGAGATTTTTTTAATTGATCAAAAGAGGACAATTATCTCATTTATATTTTGTATATCCTTAAATTTTAAATTGTAAAAATCATGGAGGCTGATTTGACATTGTTTAAAACAGTCCAGATCTGATTTATTAACAACTGTCTACCTGTTCTGATTTATAAACCTTTCTAGCTATCAAGTGAAGTACGGAATGGTACATAAAACCCTTAAGGTTTAAAAATACACTACCAATTTAGGATGGAAACCTTTGATTTAAATACTTATGAATGTTAGTGGTGGCTTTTATAATAGAAAAAAACTAATGATTGTACACATAGATTTAAAGTTCTCAAATCTAATACCGGTGAAATTTTCCCCAAAAATACATTTTGGGACAATTATTTGAAAATCCAAATATAACAAATGTATTTAATCTAGTGAATATTGTATTTGATTAATCTGGACAATTTTACCTATAAATACCAACCAAGAAGACAAGAAAAGATGTATAACAAAGATTTTACTTATGTTTCTTTTTTAATGTATGTTAAATAAAATCCTTATAATTTACCAAAAATAGCCTATAGTTCTGAAGGTGGCATTAAACACCAATAATCAGTCAATCATATTACCAACACCAATTAATTATAAGTCCATATACCAAAAGGTATTTTAAGGTGAAGTTATTGATTAAAATTATCGAACAAACTTTAGAGTGTATGCTTTAAAAGTAATTGATATACTCTAATTGTCCTGAAATTCAATGTCCTGTTACATCCTGAATAGATTTCTGGATGTAAAGTGGTCAATTTATAAAGCAAAATTGATAGCTTTCAAAACTTTGTACTAACTTACGTTATAATTTGATGTATATTATGTACATAACTTAAAACCTGTACATATTCCTTCCCTATATAATTATGTCCCTTTAATCCTGATGTGATATTTATTTGATGTATAAAAGGTATAGATTTTATAATTCTACAAATAAAGTTCAGACGTTTATGTATGTCAGGTACATATATATGCAATGGTTATTTATAATGTATCCTAGTTTCAGTGTTGTTTCTATTTATAACTGTGTCATTTTAATGGAGCTTTTTTTTTTGTTTCTTGTTAAAATTTGAATGAAGTAATGTCTGCCTGATAGTGCCTTTTCTTTGTAGAAGAGTTAGGGTTATGAATTGTGTATTTAGTTCACTTATTTTTGTCAACTGACTTTGGTATTATTTAGAGATAAAACAATAAAATACACCTAGGAAATGTATTACAAATGTAGCTCAAATTTTACTACAGTGCTAATATATATTGTTTTTTTTTTAATTTAATTTAAACTGAATTTTAACACAATTTGGGAAAAAAGTAAAAAATTTATTTAAAATTTTTTAAATTCTTTTGTTTTCTGTCAAATAAGGTGAAACTTTGTGCCATAAAAACTCTGTCTCCAACACATTATTTTGGAATTCAAGAACAACATGAAATATCATTTAATCTGATGGTTTGTTTCTAGTCACTTTCAAATGTCAATCAATTCATACAAATCTCAGTTATGTACAGAAATGAAATTCATTACTAAAAATCAGTGCTATCAAAATCTTTCAATTCTTCAGCAATACAAAGTTCAGAGTGGAATGATTGAAAAAAAATCTTAATATGTCAAGGTTTTTTTTTATTGTCAATAAGTTTGTTTGAAATCTGACAGAAACTTTCGATAACTATTATTGTAGAAAGAGAGTACATGATATTATGCTCACAGAATCTATGGTTGTTTTTTTAAGAAATTTAGTTTGTCTGACTTTTGTTATTTTTTAAGTTTCTTTTTGTGCAAGGTTGTGTAAAACAATGATCTAGATAATGACCTTTTATGTAGTTAATTTTATCGGATATTCCCTCTTTTCACTTTTTTCATTTGTTTTGTTTCTGCCATAGATTCATTGGTGCATGAAATAAAAATAAATGCCTGTGTTTATGTAGTCTTCCTTTTATTCAGCCATTATTATGTGACAAAGCTGGATAGAAACAATATATGTCCCTTGCGGTCAAAACAGTGACTTTTTTATTAGGCTCTACAAATTGGCTGAGAAGGCAAGATTCAGGCATTATGTTTTCAACTGTGTCAACAGTGATTTCACAATTTGTTATAGTTCATGATTAATTTAAAAAAAAAAAAGATG
The DNA here is from genome assembly GCF_963676685.1 of Mytilus edulis. NCBI lineage: Eukaryota > Metazoa > Mollusca > Bivalvia > Mytilida > Mytilidae > Mytilus > Mytilus edulis. Next base: position 38,078,494 of record NC_092352.1, on the reverse strand, counting down.
TGGCAGGATAAAAAGTTGAGGTATGGTTGGACTCCAAATGAAGTAGAAACTATTGATCACTTTATAACCTTTAACAATGAGCAACATTATACCACATTGTAAGCTATAAAACTAAAAGATCCCGAAATGACAAATGTGAAACAGTTCAACTAAAAAAATTAACGGCCTGATTTATGTACAAAACAATAAACATTGAATGTGATAACCAGCAACAAACAATAAGCACTGAATTACAGGCATATACAGAATGTGGCAAGGTTAAACATGTTTTCTGGAGCCAAACCTTCCTCTAAAATGGTACAGTGGTGTAACAGTACATCATAAGAACAAACTATAAAAATCTGTTGAAAAGTGCTCTTTTTCAATACAAAGCACACACAAAATTTGAGTTGATGACCTCTTAATTTAAATGTTTTGTGGTAAATGGTCATATGGTTTTAAGGTTAAATATCAGCGGCCTTGTTATCAAAAACCTAGGCATAAAATACAATTAAAAAAGTAAAATGTCTATGTTTTTGCTTTGACAACAGAAAAACAGGATCGTATCAGAGGAGTTGGTTGTACCATGTGCTTATGGGAATTAATATGATATCCTCTATGGCTATGGGTAAGGTCACTTGATGAGAGAGAAAGTGTGTATGAACACAGGAAAATGAAGTATGCTTGCCAGATAAAACCTTTCAAATTATACATTTGGGTATCTATTTGACCAAGTTGTTGCAGTACTGGTAGGTTATCTACAGTGATCACTCGCTTATCAACTCTTCAGTTTCTGCGAGTTCAATCCAGCTCTAGGTAATGTATGTTTGACTCATTCTGAATTTATAAGGATTGCCAGTTTTTGTCTTGCTTGACGGACTCAAAAAGAGAGACATAGGTATGCTGTTTCCGGCGGCGTCAACAATGTATTAGTTTGTGATTAGGTCTAGTTTATGGTGAACCACTAGTGGTTAGTCAAAGATATTTGGTATGCAGTTGTATAAGTATTGGCACATCTCATTACCATGGATATTATTTGACCCCGCCCCCTCAGTTATGGTCTATTGACTTTGAAACTTTTGCTTAGTTTTCATGTATTAGTTTGTGATTAGGTCAGTTTATGGGGAACCACTAGTGGTAAAGCAATGATAATTAGTATGCAGTTGTATAAGCATCAGCATATCTCAATTCAATGGAGATTATTTGGCCCCTCCCCTCATTCTTGGTCTACTGACTTTGAAATTTTTGCTTAGTTTTAATGTATTAGTGTGTGATGAGGTCAGTTGATTGGGAACCACTAGTCATAGATTAATGATAATTGGTATGCAGTTGTATAAGCATTGGCATACCTCATTTCCAAGGAGATTATTTGGCCCCCACCCTCAGTCATGGTCTATTGACTTTGAAACTGTTGCTTAGTTTTCATGTGTTTGTTTGTGATTAGGTCAGTTTATGGGGAACCACTAGTGGTAAAGCAATTAAAATCTTTTTACTTAAAGCTCATATTCAATAAAACTACATAGCAGCATTGTGAGATTTTCAAATCACCTATAATGCCCTATATAACAAAATATATAACAGGCTATTATTTAAAGTTGGAATTATTTTTAATTATGGAATTTGTTAAATTTTCTGTGCTCGAAATTTTTAATAAATTCCATGTTTATTTGGTATAATAATGTTTTGAGCGGTTCATAACACTTTCCATATAATGTATTTTGTATAGATAGTGTTGTGCGCGGCACAGTACATTCTATTGAAAATGTACTATCTTCTTTGTAAAAGAAAGTGTTGTGCGCAGCACAGACCATTGAAGTACAGAATAAGCATGGAATTTACTAGAAATTTCAAGCACAAGAAATTATAAAAATTCCATGATTAAAAATAATTCCAAGTTTAAATAATAGCCTGTTATATACAATTTACATGCAAATATAACTCATGAAAACAAGACATTTTTATAGGACTGCAAACGTTTTGCAGCATATATTGGTATCACTTTGTCGCTGTCGTTATTGTCCGCAAAAAAACATTTGGTTTCTCGACAATAACTTTAGTATAAGTAAATAGAAATCTATGAAATTTAAACACAAGGTTCATAACCACAAAAGAAAAGTTTGGATTGATGTTAGGGGTTGTAGTCCTAACAGTTTAGGAATATGGGGCAAAAATGGGGTCCAAATAAGCATGTTTCCAGACAATAACTTGTGGAACGGTGTATGAATTCCTCTTAAATCATCCCACAAAGGGATGGTTAGGGTTGGCTTTAGGGGACAATTTTTATTATGATTTAAAATCATAAAATAAAGAATGGAAATAGAGAATATGTTAAAGAGACAACAACCCAGTCAAGAGTAGATCATATCTTATTTCAGAGAACTTTTTTAACTGGTTAAATCATATCTAGCTTTAAGACATATTTATTTCACTAAAGCCCCCACATGGGGTATGTTAGTACAACATTTTTTAACAAACAATAAAAGTGTAAACATATTTACATTAGAACAAAATTGTAAACAAAGGTGCAATATTAGTATATATAATTAATTAATACTGTGACAGGAAGTACAAATTATAGTAATATAATTAAGCACATGTATTAAAAGGTTTTAACACTTTTGCAAAATTTTGCTATTCCAGTAAGTGTAAATAAATCTGAAGTATTCATCAACATTTGGGTTATTACATATATTTAAAGGTAAAAATTTAGCTCTTACACTGTTGAAAAGGTACATTTGAATAAATAATGAAACTCATCACCAAGTTCATTAGCATTACAGAGATTACAATGTATTTCAGTTCTATCAATATTTAAAAATCTGCCAGTTTCAATGGGCAATTTATTACAACTATTTTTATTATATGAATTTGAGTTATTTCCCTTTGAACATAAAGGAGAAAGCGGGAGTGGATCGTAACCTTTGGCTAGCGAAGATGCAAAAGTTTGGGAAGATACAATTGCCCAAATATAAATTGTTAGACATCTTATTTTAGATAGAAATGATCATTCTCTAAAACTTAAAAAAAATCTAATACAATCTAAATTCATAATTTAAATTTTATAAATGTTACAGACAATTGAATTCTTATCACCCTCACAATAAACAATTTCAGAAAAAAATATTGATATATTTGTTTGTTTTAACAAGATAAAATGATAATAATGATAATTTTCGAAGTCTAGATAATCCTAAATTCAATTAGGGTTACACAATTATCTATAAAACCAATCTCCACCGAGGCCTTAAGAAAACGCATTGATATATAAAACCAGATAATTACAAAATAATTAAAGAAAAACAAATAAGAAATTGTTATAAAATATATAATTTTCGAAACAGGTAGAAGTGATGAATTGACACAGCATTAGAATCATCCAAATGACCTTAGAAATATTTATAAAGTTTGAAATTCTAATCTAGCCAGATTAAAATGACAACTTAATTGGTTTTGTATCTTCTTTTTCTTTTTGACAACTGTATTGTTAAAAATCCATGTAAGTGTCAGATTTAGTATTAAAATAATATGATATGACATGATACATGTGACACCTTGGATATTGATTGGGGCATCTTTATATACCTCATAAAACATGTTTGCTTATCAATTTATCATCGAAATAACGTTATTATCGGTAAATCCATATCGATGTAATTAATCCTATAGTCAGTGTGGTGTCATATACCGGGGTGTAATTAAATCATTCTTTAAACAAACATACTTAATTATCAGCAGGACACCCAAAATAGACAGTTCTTGAAACACAACAATCATTTAGATGACGATAATTAGCTGAACAGTTATTTCTCATTAATCGTCTTTCGCACTAGGAGACTAGAGACATTAAAGTCGCCATCGACAAACCGTCAGAGTGTGTTACGGATTTTAATTAAACACACACACATATAAGATCATATAAAAGATCGTAAAAGGTTAAAGAGACATCCTGTGTTAAGACAGATATTTCAGGATTAAATACTCGAAGGTGATGGATTCACACACAGCTTTAAACAACCGTTCTAAACTTGTGGTTGATATTTCTAATGATTCCACGGAACAGCCAACGATGTCTGATTTGCCGTATAATCCCGTGTTTGGTATAATTTGTTCTTCTTCGTACGATCGAGTGACTAGGAGCTCTGAACGTCTAGAGGCTTACTTTGACGTATTAAAATCGGATTATCCCGAGGTAGAGAAACTATGTGAACATTACCATAAACTGACAGCTCAAATAGAAATGGACAAGTTATCTGCGGTTATAAGTTCTCCAGTGGTTCACCATAGCAGATTGAACAACCATTTCAACCAACAACGTCAGCAACTGATGACGTACTTCACAGAGCGCCTTGCTGATATCGAAAACCAAAAATCAAAGACTGACGTTATTAATAAAGATGTTAACTGGACAGCAGTAGAACTGATGAAAGACTGGTTTGACAAGAACGAACATCGTCCGTTTCCAAAGAAAAAGGACATTAAACAGATTTCAATGCTTGGTAATATCACTGTAAAGGACATCAAAACTTGGTTCATGTTTGAAAGAATTCGTCGTCATTCAGCATCAATGGAATGACTTCGTGATTAATAATGAAGATTTAATAAGGAATATACAGTGATCGCAAAGAATTGACAATTCTTACACGTGCATGACAATTCTTACACGTGCATGACAATTCTTACACGTGCATGACAATCCTTACACGTGCATGACAATCCTTACACGTGCATGACAATGGAAAATACAGTGATTGAGAGAAATAAATTGCCAATTTTTACAATGCAAGTGACAATGGAATATAATGAATAAATTGCTTAATTTTACAAGTGACAATGGAATATAATGTAATTGAAAGAAGTAAATTGCCAAATTTTACAAGTGACAATGGACTGATGGAGTATATACAGAGATTGAAAGAAATGCAATTTCAATAAAATATGAGAAATCAGTATAAACAGCCATGTATGATCAATGAGCTTCTATGACATTAGAGGAAGATTTCCCGTCATGCACCATGCATTATTGTAAAGTATGGGACATTAAATTGAAGTAGTGAATAATGACGTTAGGCTTTTGAAAAGGTTAGATATTTCAGGGTACTCAGTAGATATTTGAAGGTACCCACCCATTCGTTTGTTCATGTGTTAACCGGAGATGTGGATACAAAACTGAAGTGGACAAACTAAAACTTACATAGTGCTTTTGTATTTTTATATCGACTTTTGTAATTTTAGTGCTTTTATTATTTAACTATTGAAGTATAAAGTCTGAAGTATTGATGAGCAGGGAGCATTTAGAACTGAAGACAATCTCAGTTTTTTAGATTATTGTGTAATTTCATTTATTGTGTTTGTGTGTGCATTTTGCATTTTTGAATATTAAAAGTTTTTTGTGAATCATGTATTTTTTCATTGTTCTTTATCATGTTTATATCAACTTAATATTGAATCACTGAATATCATTGTATGGAGTCTTATATGTGGTTTTTATTTTTTCATAATTTTTAAGGAAAAAAAATAACATGCGTGTTTCTTGGACATGCTTTGATACTATATATGCCCTTGAATTTTTACTAGATAACATTTTTGTTCGCTTTGGGGATTCCGTATATCGTCAGATTATCGGAATTCCAATGGGGACTAACTGTGCACCACTTATTGCGGACCTGTTTTTGTATTGTTATGAGTTACAATTTATGACAAAAATAAGCAAAGACCCATCGAAACAACATCTGATAAACAAATTTAATAATACTTTTAGATATTTGGATGATATTTTGGCTCTCAATAATGACGACTTCAGTATGTATATTAATGAAATTTATCTTGTTGAACTTACTTTAAATAAAGCTAATACTAACAATGACCACTGTCCTTTTCTCGATCTTGATATCTATATCACTAATGGAAAGCTGAATACTAAAATTTATGATAAAAGGGATGATTTTTCATTTCCTATCGTTAATTATCCGTTTTTAGATGGTGACGTTCCCTTGTCACCATCTTACGGTGTTTATATATCTCAACTTGTACGATTCGCTCGTGTATGTAACAATGTTTTAGATTTTAACGAGAGAAATTTATGTATTACTGAAAAATTATTACACCAGGGTTTTCGATATCACAAACTAGTCAAAACATTTACTAAATTTTATCATCGGTATAAAGACATTATTCGTAAGTATAGCTCAACATGCAGACTTTTAATACGTTCAGGTATTTCACATCCAATTTTTTATGGTAATATTCTTTATAAAGCACAAAGGTGTCAGTATTCACCTCAGAAACTTACAAAACCTTTGAATAGACTTATTAAGAAGGGATATAATTACGATACTGTTGTCAAGTCATTAAAGATTGCATATTTTGGCGTTAATATTGAGTCACTGATAAGGTCTTTGCATCGGAACTAAACACATTTATTCTAAAAACAGTTGTTGGCATGACACGGGTTATGTTCTTCTCATATATGTTATGATGGTATGATACTAAACCCCTAACGGGAAGGATTGTGCCTGATGTTCATATGATGAAATCATAATCTTTCAGTCAGTTTAGTTGAAGTCTGGAGCTGGCATGTCAGTTAACTGCTAGTAGTCTGTTGTTATTTATGTATTACGTTCATTATCACTGTACTAGTATATATTTGTTTAGGGGCCAGCTGAGGGACGCCTCCGGGTGCGGGAATTTCTCGCTACATTGAAGACCTGTTGGTGACCCTCTGCTGTTGTTTTTTTTTTTTTTTTTTATTTGGTCGGGTTGTTGTCTCTTTGACACATTCCCCATTTCCATTCTCAATTTTGTTGTCATTTTGTTTATTTTCTTTGATTACATCTTCTGACATCAGACTCGGATTTCTCTTGAACTGAATTTTAATGTGCGTATTGTTATGCGTTTACTTTACTACATTGGTTAGAGGTATAGGGGGAGGGTTGAGATCTCACAAACATGTTTAACCCCGCCGCATTTTTGCGCCTGTCCCTTTGTTAGTCTTGTATTATTTTAATTTTAGTTTCTTGTGTACAATTTGGAAATTAGTATGGCGTTCATTATCACTGGACTAGTATATTTGTTTAGGGGCCAGCTGAAGGACGCCTCCGGGTGCGGGAATTTCTCGCTACATTGAAGACCTGTTGGTGACCCTCTGCTGTTGTTTTTTATTTGGGCGGGTTGTTGTCTCTTTGACACATTCCCCATTTCCATTCTCAATTTTATTACTATTATCCTATTACATTTTTGAAAAAAATAGGGTAGGTACATTTGAAGGTAGGGATTTTTTTATATTACTTTTTTTTTTAAATTGAGTCTATGGGAGGCACATTATGACTGTAGCAGTGCTTATTGAAAAATGACCAAAGAAAAATTAGGGTATGCTATTTTTTAGCTTAAAAATAGGATGGGTGCCGAAATAGGAAACACACACCTTTTTTATTTGGCCTAAGTCCCAGTTCAATGACAAAGCAAAATGAGACATTTATTATTACTATTATCATCATCATTATATATACACTGGGATTAATAACAATATATTATGTCCCGCAGGACATACGCCAATAGAACTGGGAATGGTTTCTAATAAATGTTGTACTTCATTGATTGTGCTTTGACAGCAAATTATTCACAGGTAGACGTGTTAATTTTCTGTTTGATCGCTTTCGTTGGTTATTATATAATTATACATTGTCTTATTAGTCACACTACAGAGTTCAGACGCAGAACTATCTCTTGTAATTTTCCCCGCAAGTCTTCAGAAGTAATTGAATGTGTTGAACTTGTAGTGTAGATGTTACCAGAAGTCCATTACTAGTAATAGACTTCTGATGTTACATATAGATATATGAAGATGTGGTATGCGTGCCAATGAGACAACCCTCCATCCAAGTCACAATTTATAAAAGTAAAACATGATAGACCAAGGTACAGTCTTCAACAGGCAATCTTGGCTCACGTCGAGCAGGAAGCTATATATAAAGGGCCCCCAAAAATTACTAGTAAAAAACATTCAAACGGGAAAACGGTCTAATATATGTATTGTAAAACTAGAGGCTTTCAAGAGCCTGTATCGCTCACCTGACTCTACTTGGGTTTTTCACTTATATAAAAAAAGATAAAATTTGGCTAGAAAGTAACAACACTTGGTCAGCACCAGATAATAAACATTCATGCTATGTTTGGTTTCATTCCATTCAGTGGTTCTCTAAAAGAAATATGTATTTCCCATAGGGTCCTATGTTAAACTAAGTCCTCCACTGGCGGCCATCTTGGATGATGGATCGGCTACAAAGTAACAACACTTGGTCAGCACCTCATAAGGAATATTCATGCCATGTTAGGTTGCATTCGATTTGGTGGTTCTCTAAAAGAAGTCATTTGTATGCATTTCCCAGGGTCCTTTGTTAAACTAAGTCCCCCGCTGACGACCATCTTGGATGATGGATAGGCTACAAAGTAACAACACTTGGTCAGCACCTCATAAGGAATATTCATGCCATTTTTTGGTTTCATTCCATTCATTGGTTCTCTAAAAGAAGTCATTTGTATGCATTTCCCATAGGGTCCTATGTTAAACTAAGTCCCCTGCTGGCGGCTTTCTTGGATGATGGATCGGCTACAAAGTAACAACACTTGGTCAGCACCTCATGAGAAATAGTATTGCCAAGTTTGGTTTCATTCTATTCAGTGGTTCTCTAAAAGAAATCATTTGTATGCATTTCCCATAGGGTCCTATGTTAAACTAAGTACCCCCGCTGGCGGCCATCTTGGATGATGGATCAGCTACAAAGTAACAACACTTGGTCAGCACCTCATAAGGAACATTCATGCCATGTTTGGTTTCATTCCATTCAGTGGTTCTCTACAAGAGGATATTTGTATGCATTTCCCATAGGGTCCTATGTTAAACTAAGTCCCCTGCTGGCGGCTATCTTGAATGATGGATCGGCTACAAAGTAACAAAACTTGGTCAGCACCTCATGAGAAATAGTATTGCCAAGTTTGGTTTCATTCTATTCAGTGGTTCTCTAAAAGAAATCATTTGTATGCATTTCCCATAGTGTCCTATGTTAAACTAAGTCCCCCGCTGGCGGCCATCTTGGATGATGGATCAGCTACAAAGTAACAACACTTGGTCAGCACCTCATAAGGAACATTCATGCTATGTTTGGTTTCATTCCATTCTCTAGAAGAAGTTCAAAATGTAAAATATTAACGACGACGACGACGACGGACGATGACGGACGACGGACGGACGACGGACGATGACGGACGACGGACGGACGACGGACTGACGACGGACGATGACGGACGACGGACGCCAAGTGATGAGAAAAGCTCACTTGGCCCTTCGGGCCAGGTGAGCTTAATAACGAGAAACACTTATGAACCACATCAACAACCGAAAACTACTGAACATCAGATTCCTGACTTAGGACATGCAGGTGCAAACAAATGCAGCGGGTTTAAACGTTTTAATGGTACAAAACCTTCACCTTATCTGAAACAATAGTGTAACATCACAACATAGAAAGACACACTTTAAAAATATTAATTGGAATATATTTATCATTTATATTCACAATTCAAATAAGAAGCGATTTTTCAAACTATTAAAATCCGTAATACAATGTACAACAATGGAGGGCTCTTAAATAATTTCTGAGTCGAGTGCGTGTATTTTACAATATTCAGTTTACCCTAAAGTGATCCTTTTAACATCTTTTACTATTCAAATCAAACCTTTTACATTTTTTTAGCGCATTCTTTATTGATAGACTTCTGTCTCATTTTTATTAACAGGTAATTAACGTACAAATAGCCAAAAAGAATTTACTTCTTGTATTTGTAACTGGCCAAAACAGGGAGAAAATAGTTCATTACAGTAATCATTGAAAGGCCAACTGACAACATATGTATCACGACATAAAATTTGACTTTACAACAAGTGATTTCTTTTTGAAAACTGAAAATTAAATAAATACCGTTCTATTCTCTTTTTTATGCCTAAAAGTTAAACGAAGATATATCCATATATTGAACAATGCTTCATGTATGTAAATTAACCAGAATCATAGAGACAAGACATGCAATCTGTTGAACACTCAGACGTTCGATTAATAATGATACAATTACATTGAAGAGTAGCCTTTGGTACAAATGTTCATAGCTCTGTCCGGGTGGGGTAACACAGGTCCTAAAGAGCATATTGTTTGAAGGTTATATCATTTTAGTATATATAGTGATGTATGAAAAATATTAATGAATAACTACGGTTTGTAAAAATCTACGCACTGGTTTAAGAGAAATGTCAATTTAAAGATAACAAACCTTTTCTTTTATTGGTTGCTACATTCGATCGTGTGCATTAATGGATTGTATCTCAGACTGAAGTTAAAAATGCTGCATATTTAACGTTTGTTCTAACTGCAAACAAGATTAAAACATAAATCCGAATTAACAAAAGCCAAGGTGTTGATACACTTTCCCCGCCAACAAAAGAAACATAAACAGTATAGCGATAAAATGCACACTCCCTAACAATATAAGAAACATATAAGATAACATATATTCCAGAATACCAACCAAAATATATATTTTCAAAAACCTTTGATAGCCCACAATCTCCATCCACATGTGTAATCCAGAAGCCTAGCTAATTATACACAAACCCCAACGACACCAATGACCGAAGAGTATATTATACACAGCCCGTCAAAGTATTCAATGAATTTATTCCCAATAAATAGAAACAAAACTAGAGAAATCCGAAAGCTTATACAATTTACTTACAACCATAAGGGTGGACCTTATATCCACCAACCATAAGACTCCAAATGTCTTCATAATGCACATGGCGGTCTACCAACATCACTTGGCGTCCGTCGTTCTCCGTCGTAGTCGGTGTCATCCGTTGTAAACTTGCACATAAATCTTCTCCTCTAAGACTACTGTATAGTATACATCAAACACTGTTAACTGTATATTGAATATGACAGCTTGCTATAAAGCGCATACAAAAGGGGAGATTGTAGCTAGGCAAATTGAAAATCATACATCTCTATCAACGAAAATCATGATAGAAAACAGAAACCCTAGAATATCGTAACAATTAGGAAATATAAACTCCATTAAAGGTGCTGCTGAAATATGTCTAAAATGGAAGGTTCACAATGAATGTGTCTACAGAGAAATGGAAGGTTCACAATGAATGTGTCCACAGAGAAATGGAAGGTTCACAATGAATGTTTCTACAGAGAAATGGAAGGTTCACATTGAATGTGTCTACAGAGAAATGGAAGGCTCATAATGAATGTGAATTTGTCTAAAGAGAAATGGTAGGTTAACGATGAATGTGTCTACAGAGAAATGGAAGGTTCACAAAGAATGTGTCTACAGAGAAATGGTAGGTTTACAATGAATGTGTCTACAGAGAAATGGTAGGTTAACGACGAATGTGTCTACAGAGAAATGGTAGGTCCACAATGAATGTGTCTACAGAGAAATGGTAGGTTAACAATGAATGTGAATTTGTCTACAGAGAAATGGTGGGTTCACAATGAATGTGTCTACAGATAAATGGTAGGTTCACAATGAATGTGTCCACAGAGAAGTGGTAGGTTCACAATGAATGTATCTACATAGGACCGGAAGGTTCACAACGAATGTGTCTACAGAGAAATGATAGGTTCACAATGAATGTGTCTACAGAGAAATGGTAGGTTTACGATGAATGTGTCTACAGAGGGTGCTATAAACAGTTTCGTACTAAAAACTAGGGGTATTTCCCCAGTGAGATTTACATACTGATGGAATTCCCTGCTATTAATATACCACTAAATGAAAAAGTTGATTGTTTTTTATGTTCAATGTGAAAAACATATATTGAAATTCAATTAAAATGCCACTTTTGTCAAGATTTAAAAAAAAAAAAATGTTTTTGTGACTTCCTACTATATGGGAGGCAACTCCATAAACAGCTGATTTTCACCTGTTGCAAAAAGCACTTTTATTTGTCAGGTAAGATAGCTCCTTTCGGAGCAGGCGAACGTAGGCTGAAACTACATTTTCTTAAATCAGCCGGATAAGCTCTTCGAAATGCATATTATAAGAAATCTCAAATATATGCACAGGTTACTGATCCGTGTGTCCATAGGTGGTCTGTTTTTAAGGTTTTTTAGGGGGAAAATGCCTAATTTCCAGCTGATAACTTGTACCAATTTGCATGTTTAAACAAGAGATGTTGGATTTTTTTTTATTTATTCAGAAAGTTCATAGAATTATCTTTCCATTGATGTATAGATATCTATATAACTATGAATATCTGACTTCTGCATGATGGGTCCACTATTACATGCCCTGTTACAGAATGACGTCACGTAAAAAACTGTTGATTGCACCCCAGAGAAATGGTAGGTTAACAATGAATTTGTCCATAGAGAAGTGGTAGGTTCACAATGAATGTATTTACAGAGAACCGGAAGGTTCACAACGAATGTGTCTACTGAGAAATGATAGGTTCACAATCAATGTGTCTACAGAGAAATGGAAGGTTCACATTGAATGTGTCTACAGAGAAATGGTAGGTCATCAATAAAATGTGTCTACAGAGAAATGGAAGGTTAACAATGAATGTGTCTACAGAGAAATGGTAGGTTCACAATGAATGTGTCTACAGAGAAATAGAAGGTTCACAATGAATGTGTCTACAGAGAAATGGAAAGTTTACAATGAATATGTCTACAGAGAAATAGAAAATTTACAATGAATGTGTCTACAGAGAAATGGTAGGTCCACTATGAATGTGTCTACAGAGAAATGGTAGGTACACAATGAATGTGTCTACAGAGAAATGGAAGGTTTACGATGAATGTGTCTACAGAGAAATGGTAGGTTCAAAATGAATGTGTCTACAGAGAAATGGAAGGTTCACAATGAATGTATCTACAGAGAACTGGAAGGTTCACAACGAATGTGTTACAGAGAAATGGAAGGTTCACATTGAATGTGTCTATAGAGAAATGGTAGGTCTACAATAAAATATATCTACATAGAAATGGAAGGTTCACAATGAATGTGTCTACAGGGAAATAGTAGGTTCACAATGAATGTGTCTACAGAGAAATGGTAGGTTCACAATGAATGTGAATTTGTCTACAGAGAAATGGTAGGTTCACAATGACGGTGTCTACAGAGAAATGGTAGGTCCACAATGAATGTGTCTACAGAGAAATGGAAGGCTCACAATGAATGTGTCTACAGAGAAATAGTAGGTTCACAATCATTGTGTCGACAGAGAAATGGTAGGTCCACAATGAAATGTGTCTACAGAGAAATAGAAGATTCACATTGAATGTGTCTACAGAGAAATGGTAGGTCCACAATAAAATGTGTCTACAGAGAAATGGAAGGTTCACAATGAATGTGTCTACAGAGAAATGGTAGGTTCACAATGAATGTGTCTACAGAGAAATGGTAGGTTCACAATGAATGTGTCTACATAGATATGGTAGGTTAACAATGAATGTGAATTTATCTACAGAGAAATGGTAGGTCCACAATGAATGTGTGTACAGAGAAATGGAAGGCTCACAATGGATGTGTCTACAGAGAAATGAAAGGTTCACAATGAATGTGTCTACAGAGAAATGGAAAGTTTACAATGAATGTGTCTACAGAGAAATAGAAAATTTACAATGAATGTGTCTACTGTACAGAGAAATGGTAGGTTCACAATGAATGTGTCTACAGAGAAATGGAAGGTTCACAATGAAATGTGTCTACAGAGAAATGGAAGGTTCACAATGAATGTATCTACAGAGAACTGGAAGGTTCACAAAGAATGTGTCTAGAGAGAAATGGTAGGTTCACAATCAATGTGTCTACAGAGAATTGGTAGGTCCACAATGAAATGTGTCTACAGAGAAATAGAAGGTTCACATTGAATGTGTCTACAGAGAAATTGTAGGTGCACAATAAAATGTGTCTACAGAGAAATGGATGGTTCACAATATATGTGTCTCCAGAGAAATGGTAGGTTCACAATTGATGTGTCTACAGAGAAATGGTAGGTTCACAATGAATGTGTCTACAGAGAAATGGTAGGTTAACAATGAATGTGAATTTGTCTACAGAGAATGGTAGGTTCACAATGAATGTGTCTACAGAGGAATGGCAGGTTAACAATGAATGTGAATTTGTCTACAGAGAAATGGTAGGTCCATAATGAATGTGTGTACAGAGAAATGGAAGGCTCACAATGAATGTGTCTAAAGAGAAATGGAAAGTTTACAACGAATGTGTCTACAGAGAAATAGAAAATTTACAATGAATGTGTCTACTGTACAAAGAAATGGTAGGTTCACTTTGAATGTGTCTACAGAGAAATGGAAGGTTCATAATGAATGTGTCTACAGAGAAATGGAAGGTTCACAATGAATGTGTCTACAGAGAAATGGAAAAATCTACAATGAATGTATCTACTGTACAGAGAAATGGTAGGTTCACAATGAATGTGTCTACAGAGAAATGGAAGGTTCATAATGAATGTGTCTACAGAGAAATGGAAGGTTCACAATGAATGTGTCTACAGAGAAATGGAAAAATCTACAATGAATGTATCTACTGTACAGAGAAATGGTAGGTTCACAATGAATGTGTCTACAGAGAAATGGCAGGTTCACAATGAAATGTGTCTACAGAGAAATGGCAGGTTCACAATGAAATGTGTCTACAGAGAAATGGAAGGTCCACAATAAATGTATCTACAGAGAACTGGAAGGTTCACAAAGAATGTGTCTACAGAGAAATGTTAGGTCCACAATGAAATGTGTCTACAGAGAAATGGAAGGTTCACATTGAATGTGTCTACAGAGAAATGGTAGGTCCACAATAAAATGTGTCTACAGAGAAATGGAAGGTTCACAATGAATGTGTCTACAGGGAAATAGTAGGTTCACAATGAATGTGTCTACAGAGAAATGGTAGGTTCACAATGAATGTGAATTTGTCTACAGAGAAATGGTAGGTTCACAATGACGGTGTCTACAGAGAAATGGTAGGTCCACAATGAATGTGTCTACAGAGAAATGGAAGGCTCACAATGAATGTGTCTACAGAGAAATAGTAGGTTCACAATCATTGTGTCGACAGAGAAATGGTAGGTCCACAATGAAATGTGTCTACAGAGAAATAGAAGATTCACATTGAATGTGTCTACAGAGAAATGGTAGGTCCACAATAAAATGTGTCTACAGAGAAATGGAAGGTTCACAATGAATGTGTCTACAGAGAAATGGTAGGTTCACAATGAATGTGTCTACAGAGAAATGGTAGGTTCACAATGAATGTGTCTACATAGATATGGTAGGTTAACAATGAATGTGAATTTATCTACAGAGAAATGGTAGGTCCACAATGAATGTGTGTACAGAGAAATGGAAGGCTCACAATGGATGTGTCTACAGAGAAATGAAAGGTTCACAATGAATGTGTCTACAGAGAAATGGAAAGTTTACAATGAATGTGTCTACAGAGAAATAGAAAATTTACAATGAATGTGTCTACTGTACAGAGAAATGGTAGGTTCACAATGAATGTGTCTACAGAGAAATGGAAGGTTCACAATGAAATGTGTCTACAGAGAAATGGAAGGTTCACAATGAATGTATCTACAGAGAACTGGAAGGTTCACAAAGAATGTGTCTAGAGAGAAATGGTAGGTTCACAATCAATGTGTCTACAGAGAATTGGTAGGTCCACAATGAAATGTGTCTACAGAGAAATAGAAGGTTCACATTGAATGTGTCTACAGAGAAATTGTAGGTGCACAATAAAATGTGTCTACAGAGAAATGGATGGTTCACAATATATGTGTCTCCAGAGAAATGGTAGGTTCACAATTGATGTGTCTACAGAGAAATGGTAGGTTCACAATGAATGTGTCTACAGAGAAATGGTAGGTTAACAATGAATGTGAATTTGTCTACAGAGAATGGTAGGTTCACAATGAATGTGTCTACAGAGGAATGGCAGGTTAACAATGAATGTGAATTTGTCTACAGAGAAATGGTAGGTCCATAATGAATGTGTGTACAGAGAAATGGAAGGCTCACAATGAATGTGTCTAAAGAGAAATGGAAAGTTTACAACGAATGTGTCTACAGAGAAATAGAAAATTTACAATGAATGTGTCTACTGTACAAAGAAATGGTAGGTTCACTTTGAATGTGTCTACAGAGAAATGGAAGGTTCATAATGAATGTGTCTACAGAGAAATGGAAGGTTCACAATGAATGTGTCTACAGAGAAATGGAAAAATCTACAATGAATGTATCTACTGTACAGAGAAATGGTAGGTTCACAATGAATGTGTCTACAGAGAAATGGAAGGTTCATAATGAATGTGTCTACAGAGAAATGGAAGGTTCACAATGAATGTGTCTACAGAGAAATGGAAAAATCTACAATGAATGTATCTACTGTACAGAGAAATGGTAGGTTCACAATGAATGTGTCTACAGAGAAATGGCAGGTTCACAATGAAATGTGTCTACAGAGAAATGGCAGGTTCACAATGAAATGTGTCTACAGAGAAATGGAAGGTCCACAATAAATGTATCTACAGAGAACTGGAAGGTTCACAAAGAATGTGTCTACAGAGAAATGTTAGGTCCACAATGAAATGTGTCTACAGAGAAATGGAAGGTTCACATTGAATGTGTCTACAGAGAAATGGTAGGTCCACAATAAAATGTGTCTACAGAGAAATGGAAGGTTCACAATGAATGTGTCTACAGGGAAATAGTAGGTTCACAATGAATGTGTCTACAGAGAAATGGTAGGTTCACAATGAATGTGAATTTGTCTACAGAGAAATGGTAGGTTCACAATGACGGTGTCTACAGAGAAATGGTAGGTCCACAATGAATGTGTCTACAGAGAAATGGAAGGCTCACAATGAATGTGTCTACAGAGAAATAGTAGGTTCACAATCATTGTGTCGACAGAGAAATGGTAGGTCCACAATGAAATGTGTCTACAGAGAAATAGAAGATTCACATTGAATGTGTCTACAGAGAAATGGTAGGTCCACAATAAAATGTGTCTACAGAGAAATGGAAGGTTCACAATGAATGTGTCTACAGAGAAATGGTAGGTTCACAATGAATGTGTCTACAGAGAAATGGTAGGTTCACAATGAATGTGTCTACATAGATATGGTAGGTTAACAATGAATGTGAATTTATCTACAGAGAAATGGTAGGTCCACAATGAATGTGTGTACAGAGAAATGGAAGGCTCACAATGGATGTGTCTACAGAGAAATGAAAGGTTCACAATGAATGTGTCTACAGAGAAATGGAAAGTTTACAATGAATGTGTCTACAGAGAAATAGAAAATTTACAATGAATGTGTCTACTGTACAGAGAAATGGTAGGTTCACAATGAATGTGTCTACAGAGAAATGGAAGGTTCACAATGAAATGTGTCTACAGAGAAATGGAAGGTTCACAATGAATGTATCTACAGAGAACTGGAAGGTTCACAAAGAATGTGTCTAGAGAGAAATGGTAGGTTCACAATCAATGTGTCTACAGAGAATTGGTAGGTCCACAATGAAATGTGTCTACAGAGAAATAGAAGGTTCACATTGAATGTGTCTACAGAGAAATTGTAGGTGCACAATAAAATGTGTCTACAGAGAAATGGATGGTTCACAATATATGTGTCTCCAGAGAAATGGTAGGTTCACAATTGATGTGTCTACAGAGAAATGGTAGGTTCACAATGAATGTGTCTACAGAGAAATGGTAGGTTAACAATGAATGTGAATTTGTCTACAGAGAATGGTAGGTTCACAATGAATGTGTCTACAGAGGAATGGCAGGTTAACAATGAATGTGAATTTGTCTACAGAGAAATGGTAGGTCCATAATGAATGTGTGTACAGAGAAATGGAAGGCTCACAATGAATGTGTCTAAAGAGAAATGGAAAGTTTACAACGAATGTGTCTACAGAGAAATAGAAAATTTACAATGAATGTGTCTACTGTACAAAGAAATGGTAGGTTCACTTTGAATGTGTCTACAGAGAAATGGAAGGTTCATAATGAATGTGTCTACAGAGAAATGGAAGGTTCACAATGAATGTGTCTACAGAGAAATGGAAAAATCTACAATGAATGTATCTACTGTACAGAGAAATGGTAGGTTCACAATGAATGTGTCTACAGAGAAATGGAAGGTTCATAATGAATGTGTCTACAGAGAAATGGAAGGTTCACAATGAATGTGTCTACAGAGAAATGGAAAAATCTACAATGAATGTATCTACTGTACAGAGAAATGGTAGGTTCACAATGAATGTGTCTACAGAGAAATGGCAGGTTCACAATGAAATGTGTCTACAGAGAAATGGCAGGTTCACAATGAAATGTGTCTACAGAGAAATGGAAGGTCCACAATAAATGTATCTACAGAGAACTGGAAGGTTCACAAAGAATGTGTCTACAGAGAAATGTTAGGTCCACAATGAAATGTGTCTACAGAGAAATGGAAGGTTCACATTGAATGTGTCTACAGAGAAATGGTAGGTCCACAATAAAATGTGTCTACAGAGAAATGGAAGGTTCACAATGAATGTGTCTACAGGGAAATAGTAGGTTCACAATGAATGTGTCTACAGAGAAATGGTAGGTTCACAATGAATGTGAATTTGTCTACAGAGAAATGGTAGGTTCACAATGACGGTGTCTACAGAGAAATGGTAGGTCCACAATGAATGTGTCTACAGAGAAATGGAAGGCTCACAATGAATGTGTCTACAGAGAAATAGTAGGTTCACAATCATTGTGTCGACAGAGAAATGGTAGGTCCACAATGAAATGTGTCTACAGAGAAATAGAAGATTCACATTGAATGTGTCTACAGAGAAATGGTAGGTCCACAATAAAATGTGTCTACAGAGAAATGGAAGGTTCACAATGAATGTGTCTACAGAGAAATGGTAGGTTCACAATGAATGTGTCTACAGAGAAATGGTAGGTTCACAATGAATGTGTCTACATAGATATGGTAGGTTAACAATGAATGTGAATTTATCTACAGAGAAATGGTAGGTCCACAATGAATGTGTGTACAGAGAAATGGAAGGCTCACAATGGATGTGTCTACAGAGAAATGAAAGGTTCACAATGAATGTGTCTACAGAGAAATGGAAAGTTTACAATGAATGTGTCTACAGAGAAATAGAAAATTTACAATGAATGTGTCTACTGTACAGAGAAATGGTAGGTTCACAATGAATGTGTCTACAGAGAAATGGAAGGTTCACAATGAAATGTGTCTACAGAGAAATGGAAGGTTCACAATGAATGTATCTACAGAGAACTGGAAGGTTCACAAAGAATGTGTCTAGAGAGAAATGGTAGGTTCACAATCAATGTGTCTACAGAGAATTGGTAGGTCCACAATGAAATGTGTCTACAGAGAAATAGAAGGTTCACATTGAATGTGTCTACAGAGAAATTGTAGGTGCACAATAAAATGTGTCTACAGAGAAATGGATGGTTCACAATATATGTGTCTCCAGAGAAATGGTAGGTTCACAATTGATGTGTCTACAGAGAAATGGTAGGTTCACAATGAATGTGTCTACAGAGAAATGGTAGGTTAACAATGAATGTGAATTTGTCTACAGAGAATGGTAGGTTCACAATGAATGTGTCTACAGAGGAATGGCAGGTTAACAATGAATGTGAATTTGTCTACAGAGAAATGGTAGGTCCATAATGAATGTGTGTACAGAGAAATGGAAGGCTCACAATGAATGTGTCTAAAGAGAAATGGAAAGTTTACAACGAATGTGTCTACAGAGAAATAGAAAATTTACAATGAATGTGTCTACTGTACAAAGAAATGGTAGGTTCACTTTGAATGTGTCTACAGAGAAATGGAAGGTTCATAATGAATGTGTCTACAGAGAAATGGAAGGTTCACAATGAATGTGTCTACAGAGAAATGGAAAAATCTACAATGAATGTATCTACTGTACAGAGAAATGGTAGGTTCACAATGAATGTGTCTACAGAGAAATGGAAGGTTCATAATGAATGTGTCTACAGAGAAATGGAAGGTTCACAATGAATGTGTCTACAGAGAAATGGAAAAATCTACAATGAATGTATCTACTGTACAGAGAAATGGTAGGTTCACAATGAATGTGTCTACAGAGAAATGGCAGGTTCACAATGAAATGTGTCTACAGAGAAATGGCAGGTTCACAATGAAATGTGTCTACAGAGAAATGGAAGGTCCACAATAAATGTATCTACAGAGAACTGGAAGGTTCACAAAGAATGTGTCTACAGAGAAATGTTAGGTCCACAATGAAATGTGTCTACAGAGAAATGGAAGGTTCACATTGAATGTGTCTACAGAGAAATGGTAGGTCCACAATAAAATGTGTCTACAGAGAAATGGAAGGTTCACAATGAATGTGTCTACAGAGAAATAGAAAATTTACAATGAATGTGTCTACAGAGAAATGGAAGGTCCACTATGAATGTGTCTACAGAGAAATGGTAGGTTCACAATGGATGTGGCTACAGAGAAATGGTAGGTTAACAATAAATGTGAATTTGTCTACAGAGAAATGGTAGGTTCACAAGGAATGTGTCTACAGAGAAATGACAGGTTAACAATGAATGTGAATTTGTCTACAGAAAAATGGTAGGTCCACAATGAATGTGTGTACAGAGAAATGGAAGGCTCACCATGAATGTGTCTACAGAGAAATGGAACGTTTACAACGAATGTGTCTACAGAGAAATAGAAAATTTACAATGAATGTGTCTACTGTACAGAGAAATGGTAGGTCCACTATGAATGTGTCTACAGAGAAATGGAAGGTTAACAATGAATGTTTCTACAGAGAAATGGAAGGTTCACAATGAATGTGTCTACAGAGAAATGGAAAGTTTACATTGAATGTGTCTACAGAGAAATAGAAAATTTACAATGAATGTGTCTACTGTACAGAGAAATGGTAGGTTCACAATGAATTTGTATACAGAGAAATGGAAGGTTCACAATGAATGTGTCTACAGAGAAATAGAAGGTTCACAATGAATGTGTCTACAGAGAAATGGAAGGTTCACAATGAAATGTGTCTACAGAGAAATGGAAGGTTCACAATGAATGTGTCTACAGAGAAATGGAAGGTTCACAATGAATGTGTCTACAGAGAAATGGAAGGTTCACAATGAATGTGTCTAAACGGAGAAATGGAAGGCTCATAATGAATGTATCTACAGAGAAATGGAAGGTTCACAATGAATGTGTCTACAGAGAAATGGAAGGTTCACAATTGGTACATTACTATAAAGATTAGACTTCAACCGACCCTTACTATTAACTTGATTTCTAGCTATACGTTAAATATGTAACAGAATTACATTCATTGTGTGAGGCAGTCATTTGTTAAAAGTGAAATAAGCATATATAAAGTACGAAGGTCAACAAAGTCATAAAACATGTTCATCTAGAGGACATCATCTGTATATGCAGCGTAATACTAGTATAAAATTTAAGGATAATATCACCTTTTTTTTCGTTTTTGTTTTTTTCTTAAAAAGAGGAATGTATTCATTCTGTTTCAGAACAATTAAACATATACAAATAAAGATATACAATACAGTTTTAATGTTTAACATGTTAAAGTATTCAGAGATGGGATATTTAAATGTATTCATTTTCTTTCTGGTCAATTTACTATCACTTAAACCGTAAAGAAATTTAGCGGGGATTTAAAGATAACATCCCTGAAGGATCGTTAGTGTTACTTATTTGAACCAACCCATGTATGTAAATATATTGTCCTGCATTGCTTTGCCCCATTGACTAACCAAGTTGTCACGTTAAAGCTCCCACCAATCGGCCAGTTACTCCAGTTTAACACTCGTCTCAGAGCAGAAACGTATAACAAGTCTAAATAATTTTAACGACGATGGCCGACGAGTCATACTGCAATCCAGTATTCAGTATCGTGTGTGCTTCTTCTTATGACCGAGTAATTCAACATGCTGAACGTCTAGAAGCTCGCTTTCAAGAATTAATATCCATAAATCCTGAAGTGGAATTGTTATCGGAACATTACCACAAAGTGACGGCACAAATAGAAATGGACAAGTTATCTGCGGTAATAAGTTCTCCAGTGAGTCATCATAGCAGATTGAACAACCATTTCAACCAACAACGTCAGCAGCTGATAACGTACTACACAGAACGCCTTGCTGATATTGGAAACCGGAAACCATGTGTCGACCAAAACAAAGATGTCAGCCTAAACAAAGATGTCAACTGGAAAGCACTGAATCTAATGATGGAGTGGTATGACAAACACAAAGACCATCCGTATCCCACAAATCATGACATAGGACATATTTCAATTCTTGGTAACATTGCTGTTAACGACATAGACACTTGGTTTCATTTCGAAAGGATTCGTCGTTCTATTGCCAACAAGTGAACTGCTAATAAAGGGTAAGCGTCATAATTGAGTGGATTGACATGACTATTGGCGTCGTGAGAGGACATTCTATTTTGAGAATACTAATGTTATTGACTAGTTGAGGTTATTTGGAATCTTGGTTTTATTAAGATAGATATATCTGCATGGAAAAAAAATGTCCTGCATAGTGAAAGAATCAACTAGCTTTGTTTGAAGTCTTATTATTGACATATCATAGCAATATATGGGTAATCTACACTTAGTCACACAATAAACCATGCATGGACGTTAATTACCGAAAAATGAGTCGGTCCATCAGCGCTCGATAAAGGTCAGTCGTAGTAAATCACGAAACTTGAAATGTTCATTGAGTTCGTCTATTTTTTTATCGACGTATTCAGCTCTGTGAAACCATCTTGGTATTACAAAATACGTAGCTAAGGATAATTACTGAACTTGTAGCAAGTCTAACGTTTATATGTGTGATTAAATTATACCATGTTTTTCTGTAGTAAATAGATCTAGATAAATGCATTAATTGATGTCAAATCAATACATTCTTATATATGTTTCTATTCTAAGTATCCTTTTCTTTCCCTTTTGTACTATGATATTATTTTCAATGAGAATATGGAAGTAATAAAAACATTAAGTAGCCAGACAAACAACATTTTATTAAGTCACATCGTTGATCGCTTGTAATCGAAAAGAACTGATATTATCCATCCATGACACAACCTTATATAACCAGTATGTACACAGCAAAAAATGAAACCAACAAAAAAATTTTTTTTTAAAAAAAGCAGTAAAATATAGATGTCTGAACATGTCTGTAAAAGAATAACCTGGGTTAACTTCGTCTAAGGGAATACAACCATTCGTTTTTGGAAAAATAGCCAAATTATTAACTCAAAATAGTAACTAGAATGTGAACTACTACCGAATCACCGACTGAAGGCACAGTGGTATGTAATCTATAACTCTGTCATTTTTACAATGCATGAGTTAAATTGAATTCAACTTTTTGGGGGGTTATAACTTTCTTTATCTTATTTCATCCATATATAACATATATAATAATTCGGTGTCATCTGTCGACCAATGACCTTTTAAGCTTCTGTTGATAAGCCTGTAAAAATATGATATATATCAAATCTAACCATTTGACTTGGCAGGAAAGAAATGTTATTGTATTTTTTTAAAGACTTTAAAATCAAATACACAAATGATATCAATAATAATATTATTTCATTAAACAATTACAACCCATCCTTCTACTGCATTTAAATATCTGAAGAAAAACCAATAGAGTTTTTTTGTATATCTTTGAATGTTTTACAGACGCAATCATTACTCTTTGGTTGACCGTTATGGAAAAAGTAAAATAACAAAAAAAAAAAACCGAACGAACTCCGCAAATGGCAAAAGTAAATGCTCAAACACATTAAACGAATGGATAGCAACTGTCGTATTATTGACTTGGTACAAAATGTACATGCATTATAAACAAATAGTGGATTCAACCCGGAGTCATAGCTACTTTTTATTGACTCTGCTACCATTTTAACATATATAACATCTTGAGTACCAGGAACACATTAAACTGAATCACCTATTGTCGTGAAATATTTTACAAAACTTGTTTGAGCTTGTTAGACATACATTCTAATAACATTTTAGTGACAAAGTGACAGCAACATACCAAGAAGAGATGTTCTGAAAATTCATAGACTTGTCTTTATACCGCTAATTATGTGTTTGAGTTTTGCTCATTGTTGAAGGCCGTATACAATGACCTATAGTTGTTATTTTTGTTTATGTCATTTGGTCTCATGTGGCCGTGAGTTGTTATTGCTAGTCCACACCCTCTGGGTTTTTTTCTATTGTCAATTTGTCTTGACTTAATGTCAATAATTGCTTCGTGTTAGTAGTATTTTTGTTGCGATATTTGGTGAATTTCTGATATTAATATAAGTTGACTTTCATTACTCTTAATTTATACAACAGAAAAACTTTTGATAATATGATACGTGTGTCAGTCTCATTGGCACTTCTTTTCCTTTTATCAAATCAAATATTAAAGTCACAACACAAAGGATATAATTTCTTGACATCAATATAATACTTCCATGATAAGAGAACCGTTGACAACGAGAAAAAATGTACTGTAGACAAAGAACTATCTATCTTAAAGGTTTCTGAAATAATCGGATTTTTAATGTTTTTCTCTTATAGATATCCATTTATAATAGAAAAACCCGCATTCATTTACTTACTATATTGAACACAATAAAAAAAAAGAAATTACATGAAATGTGTTCTTAAAATTTAAAAACAATAAAAGAATCTGTCTGAGGACACTAATGGCCCTGCTAGGGATTTTTATTTTTTAAAAGGAAGTGATTCACTGGTCAAACCACGGCGAATACCCGATTGCAATAAAAACTGGATTAAATCAAAACAAAAATTATCCCCCCCCCCCAAAAAAAAACCCCAGCAAATCACTTACTGATTTACAAAATTCTTCCAAGAGAATAAGTACCA
Organism: Mytilus edulis; assembly: GCF_963676685.1. Classification (NCBI taxonomy): domain Eukaryota; kingdom Metazoa; phylum Mollusca; class Bivalvia; order Mytilida; family Mytilidae; genus Mytilus; species Mytilus edulis. The sequence goes on along the minus strand of NC_092352.1, from coordinate 38,053,469 downwards.
AAGAACCTCAATATATTTTATAAAATTAGCATCTGAACTGCTGAAATTATGCCATTCAAGAACAGTCTTTTCAGACTTGGCATTTTTAAATAATGTTTATATTTATAAAAAAAAAATGATACAATGTGTTTGTGAAAAAATCTAAACAAATGTACATCATTTATTTAAATGTCATTTTCCACATAGATTTCATGAACATTTTACCAGACAGTACTGTTGATTGTAAATGGTTAAGAAATATCAGCCGAAGCAAAATTTGTATTTTCTGGATATAATTCAATAAAATTAACTTTTCATTTTTTGGCTGCGAACAATGGGTTTTAAAACTGAAAAACTGCAATCCTAGTCAATAAAATTGAGAATGGAAATGGGGAATGTGTCAAAGAGACAACAACCCGACTATAGAGAGGACAACAGCAGAAGGTCACCAACAGCGAGAAATTCACGCACCCGGAGGCGTCCTTCAGCTTGCCCCATAACAAATATATATATTATTTCAGTGATAATGAACGCCATACTAAACTCCCGGCAAATTGTACACAAGAAACTAAAATTAAAAATAATACAAGACTAACAAAGGCCAGAGGCTCCTGACTTGGGACAGGCGCAAAAATGCGGCGGGTTAAACATGTTTATTAGAACTCAACCCTCCCCCTATACATCTAGCCAATGCAGAAAAGTAAACGCATACCAATACGCACATTAAAATTCAGTTCAAGAGAAGTCCGAGTCTGATGTCAGAAGATGTAACCAAAGAAAATAAACAAAATGACAATAATACATAAATAACATCAGACTACTAGCAGTTAACTGACATGCCAGCTCCAGACCTGTCTGAATAGAAGTCGTCATTATTGAGAGCCAAAATATCATCCAAATATCTAAAAGTATTATTAAATTTGTGTAACAGATGTTGTTTTGATGGGTCTTTGCTGATTTTTGTCATAAATTGTAACTCATAGCAATACATAAACAGGTCCGCTATAAGTGGTGCACAGTTAGTCCCCATTGGAATTCCGATGACCTGGCACAAAAGTTCACATAATTATATAACAAATGTTTCTTTTTCAAAGAACCTTTGAATTCCAAACCAAGAGTCAACAAAAGAATATTTGAAAACCGAGGCAATTCTTATTTTGAAATTATGTTTGTTTTATTTAGGGAACCAGGGTTGAGTTCAATATCGTAGCAGCTATATAGGCTACGTAGTTTTTTTTTGCTACTGACATGTAGCTAGCCTAGCTGTTATCTAGGTCTATTTAGTAGCTAGGCTAGCTACACGTTCAGTAGTCAAAATTGTACGTCTATGTAGCTGCTACAATATTTAATGCAACCCGGTACATAGTAGAATTTTTCAAATGTTTGGAAGATGATTTAAGCTGGGTATTGGCAGCAATATGACTGTCGGTGGAGCGTTCTGACCTGAATGAAGAGTGTTACAAAAACTGGCAAGTAGTTTATGCGTTATATACCTCCAATACAATATTGGCTGTTTTGTCTGTCTACACCAATGTTTGTTTACGATTTGTCAGTCTATAGATTTACTGGTTGCAGGAAAATTGTAGTGTTCATGTTAACTGCTAACAATAACGCACGTGCAAGATATTAGTCCGATATGGGTTGAACAAGACCAGTACAATTATAAAAACCTTTTATTAGCACTAAGAATAATTGACAATTTATATTAGACATAATATGCAAAGGAAAGTTACAAAAATAAGTTGTCTAATTTATAAGTTAGCACTACAACATAATGATCATCATATTTAAGGTTGTAAAAAGTCATCTTAAAACTTGTTTGCACTTTTCCGGATGACTGCTGCTGACTGACGTATTCTTTCAAATGCAAACCAAACTCTGACATCTTGCATTTTAATGGTGGAGATCTTGGACATTTTCTTAATCTGTTCCCTTGTTGGATAAGGATGGTGGCGATTTTGGTTGAACCAGTCTCGTAGTACCATGACGTTTTTTGTATTGAGTGTGGATTGACAAGTTGGAGGATTAACCAGACTGTTGAGCTTTCTGTCTATTCTATACATTAGTAGTTGTCGTTGGTGGTTGTAGTACTGATTTATACGACAATGGTACTGTGGTGACGACTCCATGACTGCAGTTAGTTTCTTCATCTCTATGTCGGCAGTAATGTTGTAATATTCTGTAAATAGTGCATCGATCCCTGTTGGGAAGTTTATCTCATATGAATGTAATCTGCTCTCCAGAAGTTCTGACTTCCTCTCAGTGCTGTCGTAGGTTGGATCAGAGATTATGCTGAAGACTGGATGGTAAGTGTCAGAAGCTGATACGGGTTGTTTTACGGTCTTTGTGACTGATGGTATTGGTTGAGTTTGCTGGTTAGTAATAGTATTCTTGACTGGTAAGATGTTTTGAAGTCCTAACATCTCTTCTACTGTAGTATTCCTGCCAATCTCGAATGGCAGTGGTGTTGGTCTTGGCAAGTTGAGCCATACGGAATTCATGTCAGCCATCTTGTTTATACTATAGATTACTTTGGAACAGAGTGTTTAGAAAAACTGATAAATCGTCTTGGATTGTCGTCATATTTATGCAGAAAACAAACAATACAGACCAAGCTCTGAGAAATGCTATTATTTCATTGGTTATCGGGACTACTTTAATCTCGGTGTATCAAACATTCCGTCCGTTGAGTTAGCTTGACCTTAAAACAACTTAATTTGGTCAATTTCTCGATATTTTAATTGATAATTGATGAATAGAATCAATTATTACCAATTGGAAAACATTAAAGAATTTTAAGTGAAATAGTTGGTAACGTTTTAATTGATTAATCAGTTTTAAGAAAATGATTGGATAATTAAGGCAAATGAGCAGAAAATAAATCAAAAGTCATAACTTGTTATTGAATTGAATTTACTAATCTAATTCAGTGATTTTAAAAACAAATGAATGAATGAATATTTTATTGCAAAAACATAATGCTATAGCAAAATAACATAATATATAATGACAATAATGACAGTAAACAAACAGAGAACAACACAATAAGGTCATAATAAGCACAGAACCACAACTGTTATGCAATGATAATTTGTGAATCTGAATTAGCGTTTTCTATTTTTACGAGGTAAATTACGGCACTGCAACGAAATACTGGTATCAGCAAATTTAGGTCCATTCAAAAACGAATATTATAGTAAATAAAGTATACTTTTATTCTGGCAAATTCAAGCACTATACAAAAATTCACAAGAAAAACAATGATATATAATAGAAACTAGAGGCTCTAAAGAGCCTGTGTCGCTCACCTTGGTCTATGTGAATATTAAACAATGGACACAGATGGATTCATGACAAAATTGTGTTTTGGTGATGGTGATGTGTTTGTAGATCTTACTTTACTAAACATTCTTGCTGCTTACAATTATCTCTATCTATAACAGTACTTTCTGTGGAAAATGTTATTGAAAATCTTCAAATTTTAAGAAAAATTGTTAAAAATTGACTATGAAGGGCAATAACTCCTAAGGGGGTCAATTGACTATTTTGGTCATAGTGACTTATTTTTAGTTCTTACTTTGCTGTACATTATTGCTGTTTACAGTTTATCTCTATCTATAATAATATTCAAGATAACAAAAAAAACAGCAAAATTTCCTCAAAATTACCAATTCAGGGGCAGCAACCTAACAACCGATTATCCGATTCATCTGAAAATTCCAGGGCAGATAGATCGTGACCTGATCAACAATTTTACTTCCTGTCAGATTTGCTCTTAATGCTTTGGGTTTTGAGTTATAAGCCAAAAACTGCATTTTACCCCCATGTTCTATTTTTAGCCATGGTGGCCATCTTGGTTTGTTGGCCGAGTTACCGGACACAGTTTTTTAACTAGATACCCCAATTATGGCTAAGTTTGGTTAAATTTGGCCCAGTAGTTTCAGAGGAGAAGATTTTTCTAAAAGATTACTAAGATTTACGAAAAATGGTTAAAAATTGACTATAAAGGGCAATAACTCCTAAAGTGGTCAACTGACCATTTTGGTCATGTTGACTTATTTGTAGATCTTACTTTGCTGAACATTATTGCTGCTTACAGTTTATCTCTATCTATAATAATATTCACGATAATAACCAAAAACAGCAAAATTTCCTTAAAATTACCATTTCAGGGGCAGTAACCCAACAACGGAATGTCCGATTCATCTGAAAATTTCAGGGCAGATAGATCTTGACCTGATGAACATTTTTACCCTGTCAGATTTGCTCTTAATGCTTTGGTTTTTGAGTTATAAGCCAAAAACTGCATTTTACCCCTATGTTCTATTTTTAGCCATAGCGGCCATCTTGGTTGGTTCGCCGGGTCACCGGACACATTTTTTAAACTAGATAACCCAATGATGATTATGGCCAAGTTTGGTTAAATTTGGCCCAGTAGTTTCAGAGGAGAAGATTTTTCTAAAAGATTACTAAGATTTACGAAAAATGGTTAAAAATTGACTATAAAGGGCAATTACTCCTAAAGTGGTCAACTGACCATTTTGGTCATGTTGACTTATTTGTAGATCTTATTTTGCTGAACATTATTGCTGTTTACAGTTTATCTCTATCTATAATAATATTCAAGATAATAACCTAAAACAGCAAAATTTCCTTAAAATTATCAATTCAGGGGCAGCAACCCAACAACGGGTTGTTCGATTCATCTGAAAATTTCAGGGCAGATAGATCTTGACCTGATGAACAATTTTACTTCCTGTCAGATTTGCTCTAAATGCTTTGGTTTTTGAGTTATAAGCCAAAAACTGCATTTTACCCCTATGTTCTATTTGTAGCCATGGCGGCCATCTTGGTTGGTTGGCCGGGTCACGCCACACATTTTCAAAACTAGATACCCCAATGATGATTGTGGCCAAGTTTGGATTAATTTGTCCCAGTAGTTTCAGAGGAGAAGATTTTTGTAAAAGATAACTAAGATTTACGAAAAATGGTTAAAAATGGACTAAAAAGGGCAATAACTCCTAAAGGGGTCAACTGACCATTTCGGTCACGTTGACTTATTTGTAAATCTTACTTTGCTGAACATTATTGCTGTTTACAGTTTATCTCTATCTATAATAATATTCAAGATAATAACCAAAAACAGCAAAATTTCCTTAAAATTATCAATTCAGGGGCAGCAACCCAACAACGGGTTGTCCGATTCATCTGAAAATTTCAGGGCAGATAGATCTTGACCTGATAAACAATTTTACCCCATGTCAGATTTGCTCTAAATGCTTTGGTTTTTGAGTTATAACCCAAAAACTGCATTTTACCCCTATGTTCTATTTTTAGCCATGGCGGCCATCTTGGTTGGTTGGCCGGGTCACGCCACACATTTTTTAAACTAGATACCCCAATGATGATTGTGGCCAAGTTTGGTTTCATTTGGCCCAGTAGTTTCAGAGGAGAAGATTTTTGTAAAAGTTAACGACGACGGACGACGACGACGGACGACGACGGACGACGGACGACGGACGACGGACGCCGGACGCAAAGTGATGGGAAAAGCTCACTTGGCCCTTCGGGCCAGGTGAGCTAAAAAGGATATTGGGTATCTAGCGATCCGCGACACAAAATCGGTAAATGCAGAACAAAAAAATCACTCAAAAAGCAAAGGAATGTTGCACTTTTATTACTGTTCTTTTTCTCAAAGCCACAGTGAGACCTTCAACACAGATAACAGCGAGACCTTCAACACAGATAACAAAAAGCCACAGTGAGACCTTCAACACAGATAACAAAAAAAGCTATCACATCACTACAAGTTTCACACGACCCCTTGTACCGCCTTATTCTCTGCAAAATTAATTTTGATAGACTGTAAGATGCAACACCACCTTTGGTGTCCCTTATATAGCACACACAATAACTAACTAAACTGTGCAAATGGAAATAATTTCTAAATAAAATAAGAAGATGTGGTGCTATTGCCAACGAGAAAAATAAAATATCCACCGGAGTACATTAGCAACTATAGATCGCAGTACTATTTTTTTTTTATAGGAGTCGGTATCTGGATGTCATTCATATGGTCAATTACTAAGCGTCAGTAAACTGGATATCTGTCATACTGACCAATAAAAGGAGTCAGTATACTGTATATCTGTCATATTAGCAATTACCAGAAGTTTTTATACTGAATATCTGTCATACTGACTATAACTTGGAGTCGTTATACTGGATATCTGCCAAACTCACCATAAACAGGAGTTGTTAAACTGGATATCTGTCATTTTCAGTATGACAGATATCCAGGAGTCGGTTAACTGGATATCTGTCATACTGACCATTACCAAGAGTTGTTATACTGATCTATACTGGATATCTGTCAAACTATCAATTATCAACAATTGATATACTTGATATCTGTCATACTGACCATAACTAGGATTCGTTATACTGGATATCTGTCATACTGATCTTTACCAGAAGTTGATATACTGGATATCTATCTTACTGACCATTACCAGAAGCCGTTTTACTGGATATCTGTCATATTATAAATTATCAAAAGTAGTAATAAAATTGAGAAAGGAAATGGTGAATATGTCAAAGCGACAACCACCCGACCATAGAGCAAACAACAGCCGAAGGCAACCAATGGGTCTTCAATGTAGCGAGAATTCCCGCACCCGTAGGTGTCCTTCAGCTGGCCCCTAAAATATGCATAATAGTACAGTGATAATGGACGTCATACTAAACTCCGAATTATACACAAGAAACTAAAAATTAAAATCATACAAGACTAACAAAGGCCAGAGGCTCCTGACTTGGGACAGGCGCAAAATTGCGGCGGGGTTAAACATGTTTATGAGATCTCAACCCTCCCCCTATACCTCTAGCCAATGTAGAAAAGTAAAAGAATAACAATACGCACATTAAAATTCAGTTCAAGAGAAGTCCGAGTCTGATGTCAAAAGATGTAACAAAAGAAAATCCAGAAACACTGGATATCTGTCATACTGACCCCTACCAGAAGTCGGTTTACTGAATATTTGTCATACTAGCCATTACTATGAGTTGTTATATTAGATATCTGTCATATTATCAATTACCAAAAGTTGTAATACTGGATGTCTGTCATAATCCAGTCTTCGAGTCGGCTTACTGGATATCTGTCATACTGGATATTAATTGGAGTCGTTATACTTGATATCTGTCATACTCACCATTACCAGGAGTTCTAATACTGGATATCTGTCATATTATCAATTATCAAAAGCTATGATACTGGATATCTGTCATACTGACTATTACAAGGAGTTTTTATACTTGATATTGGTCATACTTACAAGTTGTTATACTGGATATCTGTCATATTGTCAATAAACAGGAGTCAATATACTTCATATGTCATACTGAACATTAAAAGGAGTAGTATAGCTGTCAAATTGTCAGTTACCAAGAGTCGATATACTGGATATCTGCAATGCTGACAATTAATTGGAGTCGTTTTACTTTATATCTGTCCCTATGACAATGCAATGTATTGTTATTTTTGGAATTTTGAAATATGATGAAGTCCTAGGCGAGTTGAAGAAACCTTTAAGTAAAATGTAGGTCACTGTGCTCGATTTCAAGATAATGTGTGCTGAAAATGATTATTGAATGAAATTTTGTAAAAAAGATAGACTGCGTGTTATTTTTTTTAGAGTATTAAGACCTTTAATTCTTCGTAATACATTGTTAAGATTTCATTTTTTTAATGCCGTGATAAGTGAAAATAAGAAATAAAAAACAGAGTATTGTCCCTGCTAAACGGCAAAGTGTAGGTTTCAGCTCGAGAGATCCCAGTGAAGACATTTTTTCCGTTAAAATCTTTAAGGAACAAAGTTTACAAAATGAAACAAAAATTGAAAATCTGATGCTCGTCATGGCGTATACTCAACCCTCATCTAAAGCTTAATTAAAATTTAAACCTTGCTTTTTAACAGATCTATTTACTGGACCGGCAACTTTCTTCATTTAGTAAGAAAATCTACAGTGCCGTTGCATGCATGTTGTCTGCTTGGGCTTGGAGTCCCCGCATGAACAGAATGATACAAACTTGGCGCCATGAAATAGCAAATAATGATTAAAGTGGCGTTAAAGACTAACAATAAATACATCAATCATTGTATATCTTAGACGTTTCCCACACAGATTATAGTTTTGCTAAAGACGAATCTATTTATTTGAAATTGAACTTGGCATTAGCAATTTTCCCGCATTGTGTAATGATGAATTCGGATAATACTGTAATATATTTGCCACTGGACATGAAAGAGTTTAACCTTTAATCGTTTTGAATAACAAGATTACTAGACGAATTTTAAAGCAGAAATTTAGGCAGCTATTTTAGTGGAAAGCAATAGATAATAGCGACCTCGTGTGGAATATTGTGAAACTATTTTATTCTAGATTTGTAAAACTTCTAGACTTGTCAAAATTCTTGATTTGTAACATGTTGATTTATAACTTATATTTTTTTTCTTAAGAAACGGAACTTCTCATTGGCTGACACGTAAAAATTACACAGACGCGATCTTACAAAACGTGACTCAAGCAAAGTAACTACATTTTACAAGTTAAGAACTGTAGAAATTCGTGTAACGAATGAAGAAAAAAGGTTAACAAATTAAGAAATTGTGTTAACACATTAAAAAATTGTGTTTACACATTAAAAATTTACATTTTCACAAATCAAGAAATGTAGAAATTCGCGTAACGGTGGTTGCATTTCACAAATTAAAAAATGTATATTGATGGCGGATATCCCTTTCATATCCATGAACATGGTTAAACAAAAAGATTTTATAAACAGGAATCTGATATTCAGTGGTTGTCGTCTGTTTATGTGGTTCCTTAGTGTTTCTCATTTTTTATAAAGATTAGAGCGTTGGTTTTCCCCTTTGCATGGTTTTACACTAGTAATTTTTGGAGTCCTTAATAGCTTGCTGCTTGATGAGAGCCTATATAGGCTCTGTGTTTTAGACCACACCTTGACCTATAATGGTTTACTTTTATAATTGTGACTTGGATGGAGAGTTGTCTCATTAGCACTCATACCTATATCTATGGTCTTACTTTTTAGTGCGCATATTGTAAATTCATATGCAAGAAAATATTGTATTTGATATTCTGGATCACAAGAGACTAAATATATCGTCAATATATTAAATATTCTTTATTATTAGCACTAAACATTGTCGATTAAAAATATTTGAACATAATTAAAACAAATACATGTATATCATTGTTACAGAAGTTCTCTTGTTTGATAAATAAGCACTACACTATACTAGAATATATTATTATGAGTTTATATAAAGTCAGTTTAGAACTTGTTTGCACTTTTCCGGATGACTGCTGCTGACTGACGTATTCTTTCACATGTAAACCAAACTCTTACATCTTGCATTTTAATGGTTAAGATCTTGGACATTTTCTTAATCTGTTCCCTTGTTGGATAAGGATGGTGGCGATGTTGGTTGAACCAGTCTCTCAGAACCATGACGTTTCTTGTATTGAGTGTGGATTGACAAGTAGGAGGATTAACCAGACTGTTGAGCTTTCGGTCTATTCTATACATAAGAAGTTGTCGTTGGTGGTTGTAGTACTGATTTATACGACAATGGTACTGTGGTGAAGACTCCATGACTGCAGTTAGTTTCTTCATTTCTATGTCGGCAGTTATGTTGTAATATTCTGAAAATAGTGCATCGATCCCTGTTGGGAAGTTTATCTCGTATGAATGTAGTCTGCTCTCCAGAAGTTCTGACTTTCTCTCAGTGCTGTCGTAGGATGGATCACAGATTATGCCGAAGACTGGATGGTAAGGTTCAGAAGGTGAGACGGTTTGCTTTACGGTCTCTGTGACTGATGGTATTGGTTGATTGTGCTGGTTTGTAGTGGTATTATTGACTGGTAAGATGTTCTTCATTCCCAGCATCTGTTCTATTGTTGTATTCCTGTTAATCTCAAATGGGAGTGGGGTCGGTCTGGGTAAGTTAAGCCATACGGAATTCATGTCTGCCATCTTGTTTAAAATTGTATGATAATACTGAGACGAGTGTTTTAGAGAATCTGATAATTCGAAAGAGATCATCGTCATTTTTATGCAGAAAACAAACAATACAGACCCAAGCTCAGAGAAATGCTATTATTTCATTGGTTATCGGGACTACTTTTATCTCGGTGTATCAAACATTCCGTCCGTTGAGTTAGCTTGTCCTTAAAACAACTGAATTCAGTTATTTACTCGATTTTTTAATTGATAATTGATGATTAAAAACATTAATTACCAATTGGAAAACATCTAAAGAATTTTAAGGGAAATAGTTAGTAATGTTAATTGAAAATCAGTTTTAAGAAAATGATTTGATAATTAATAAATAAAAAAAACTAGCAGAAAATAAATTAAAAGTCATTATTTGATATTAAGTTATTGAATTTAAATTTAGAACAAAGTGAAAAAGCTTAATCATCATAAATGTCAGACATTAACTGATTAAAATGGTCAAATGATTTCAAATTTTAAGGTAATACTATCATTAGTTATATTATATGATCTTATATCAAGCTTTTGAGTTTCAAAAAGTTCGAATTTAGAGTGTGACTGTCTAGCAAACATATATTTGTTTTCATAGTCATTTATCTTTAGTTAAATTTTCGACTTGAATAATGATCTTTAAATTTATGACCGATATGAAGTATTCTAAATTTAAATTCAATAACTTAATATCAAATAATGACTTTTAATTTATTTTCTGCTAGTTTGCCTAATTTATGCTGTGTCCCAAATAAATTTGCGTTTGCTATTTTTACGAGGTAAATTACTGCTGCTACGAAATACCGGGCACAGCAAATTTCAACTCCATTCAAAATTCAATTCACAGGACAATACGATAATATATATCATAGCAAAAATGATTGGACATCGCATAAAAGCTTACAAAGTAAAACTTATTCGCTATCCTGGATATCTGTCATACTGACCATTACAAAGAGTCGCTATACTAGATAGATGTCATGTTGTCCATTACCAGGAGTCGGAATACTTCATATTCGTCATACTGACCATTTAAAGGTGTCTGTATATAGCCCGAATAATTCAGTCTCTCCCCGTGATCGACTCTCCCACTGGCGAGGAGTGTAACCATCGTAGAGCAGTGAAATATAACGACTGAATTATTCGGGTTAGTTCGTATACTGGATATCTGTCATACTAACCATACCAGAAGTTATCATACTGGATATCTGTCAAATTGTCCATTACCAAAAGTAGTTATGCTGGATATCTGTCATATTGTCATTTACCAGAAGTCGCTGTACTGGATAGCTGTCATACTGACCTTTACAAAGAGTCGTTATACTTGATATCTGTCAAACTAACCTTTACAAAGAGTCTGTATGCTGGTTATCTGTCATACTGACCATTAATAAAAGTCATTATACTTGATATCTGTCATACTGACCATTAGTTGGAGTTGTTATACTGGATTTTTGTCATATTGTCCATTACCAGGAGTCTGTATACTGGATATCTGTCATACTGACCATTACAAAGAGTCGCTATACTGGATATCTGTCATACTGACCATTATTAGGGGTTGTTATACTGGATATCTGTAATATTGTCCAATACTAGGAGTTGGTTTACGGGATACCTGTCATACTGACCATTACAAAGAGTCTGTATACTTGATATATGTCATACTGATATTTACAAAGAGTCTGTATACTGGTTATCTATCCTACTTAACATTACCAGAAGTTGTTAAACTGGGTATCTGCCATACTAACAACTACCAGAAGTTGTTATACTGGATATCTGTTAAGTTGTCATTTTATCAAAAAACTAGTGCTGGGTTTATGTCATGTTGTCATTTACTATCAGTCGCTATACTGGAAATCTATCATACTGACCTTTACAAAGAGTTTGTATACTGGACATCTGTCATACTGACCTGAATAAAGAGTCGGTATACTAGATATTTGTCATACTGACCTTTACAAAGAGTCTGTATACTGGATATCTGTCATACTGACCTTTACAAAGAGTCTGTATAATGGATATCTGTCATACTGACCTTTACAAAGAGTCTGTATACTGGTTATCTATCATACTGACCAGTACTAAGAGTCGATATACTTGATATCTGTCATACTGACCATTACAAATAGCCTGTATACTGGATATCTGTCATACTGAGCATTACAAAGAGGTGCTATACTAGATATCTGTCTTACTGACCATTACCAGAAGTCGCTCTACTTGATATCTGTCATATTGTCCATTACAAGGAGTCGGTATACTGGATATCTGTCATATTGTCCATTACAAGGAGTCAGTATACTCTGTCATTTTGTTTATTACCAGGTGTCGGTAAACTAGATTGTCAATTACCAGGAGTTGTTTATTCTGGCAAATTCAAGTATTTAGCGATCCATGACACAAAATCAGTAAATGCAGAACACAAAAAATCACTCAAGAAGCAACGGAATGTTTCACTTTTATTACTGTTCTTCTTCTTAAAGCCACAGTGAGACCTTCAACACATATAACAGTGAGACCTTCAACACAGATAACAGTGAGACCTTCAACACAGATAACAGTGAGACCTTCAACACAGATAACAGTGAGACCTTCAACACAGATAACAAAAAAAGCTAGCACATCACTACAAGTTTCGGACGACCCCTTGTACCGCCTTATTCTATGCAAAATTGATTTTAATAGATTGTAAGATGCAACACCACCTTTGGTGTCCCTTATATAGGACACACAATAACTAACTAAAAAGTGCAAATGGAAATAATTTCTGAATAAAAAAAGAAGATGTGGTGCTATTGCCAACGAGAAAAATAAAATATCCACCGGAGTACATTAGCAACTATAGATCGCAGTACTAATTTTTTTTTATAGGAGTCGGTATCTGGATGTCATTCATATGGTCAATTACTAAGCGTCAGTAAACTGGATATCTGTCATACTGACCAATAAAAGGAGTCAGTATACTGTATATCTGTCATATTAGCAATTACCAGAAGTTTTTATACTGAATATCTGTCATACTGACTATAACTTAGAGTCGTTATACTGGATATCTGCCAAACTCACCATAAGCAGGAGTTGTTAAACTGGATATCTGTCATTTTCAGTATGACAGATATCCAGGAGTCGGTTAACTGGATATCTGTCGTACTGACCATTACCAAGAGTTGTTATGCTGGATATCTGTCAAATTATCAATTATCAACAATTGATATACTTGATATCTGTCATACTGACCATAACTAGGATTCGTTGTACTGGATATCTGCCATACTGATCTTTACCAGAAGTTGATATACTGGATATCTATCTTACTGACCATTACCAGAAGCCGTTTTACTGGATATCTGTCATATTATAAATTATCAAAAGTAGTAACACTGGATATCTGTCATACTGACCCCTACCAGAAGTCGGTTTACTGAATATTTGTCATACTAGCCATTACTATGAGTTGTTATATTAGATATCTGTCATATTATCAATTACCAAAAGTTGTAATACTGGATGTCTGTCATAATCAAGTCTTCGAGTCGGCTTACTGGATATCTGTCATACTGGATATTAATTGGAGTCGTTATACTTGATATCTGTCATAGTCACCATTACCAGGAGTTCTAATACTGGATATATGTCATATTATCAATTATCAAAAGCTATGATACTGGATATCTGTCATACTGACTATTACAAGGAGTTGTTATACTTGATATTGGTCATACTTACAAGTTGTTATACTGGATATCTGTCATATTGTCAATAAACAGGAGTCAATATACTTCATATGTCATACTGAACATTAAAAGGAGTAGTATAGCTGTCAAATTGTCAGTTACCAAGAGTCGATATACTGGATATCTGCAATGCTGACAATTAATTGGAGTCGTTTTACTTTATATCTGTCCCTATGACAATGCCATGTATTGTTATTTTTGGAATTTTGAAATACAAAGGAAGTCCTAGGCGAGTTGAAGAAACCTTTAAGTAAAATGTAGGTCACTGTGCTCGATTTCAAGTTAATGTGTGCTGAAAATGATTATTGAATGAAATTTTGTAAAAAAGATAGACTGCGTTTTTTTTGTTTTTTTTTAGAGTAGTAAGACCTATAATTCTTTGTAATACATTGTTAAGATTTCATTTTTTTAATGCCGTGATAAGTGAAAATAAGAAATAAAAAACAGAGTATTGTCCCTGCTAAACGGCAAAGTGTAGGTTTCAGCTCGAGAGATCCCAGTGAAGACATTTTTTCCGTTAAAATCGTTAAGGTACAAAGTTTACAAAATGAAACAAAAATTGAAAATCTGATGCTCGTCATGGCGTATACTCAACCCTCATCTAACGCTTAATTAAAATTTAAACCTTGCTTTTTAACAGATCTATTTACTGGACCGGCAACTTTCTTCATTTAGTAAGAAAATCTACAGTGCCGTTGCATGCATGTTGTCTGCTTGGACTTGGAGTCCCCGCATGAACAGAATAATACAAACTTGGCGCCATGAAATAGCAAATAATGATTAAAGTGGCGTTAAAGACTAACAATAAATACACCAATCATTGTATATCTTAGACGTTTCCCACACAGATTATAGTTTTGCTAAAGACGAATCTATTTATTTGAAATTGAACTTGGCATTAGCAATTTTCCCGCATTGTGTAATGATGAATTCGGATAATACTGTAATATATTTGCCACTGGACATGAAAGAGTTTAACCTTTAATCGTTTTGAATAAAAAGATTACTAGACGAATTTTAAAGCAGAAATTTAGGCAACTATTTTAGTGGAAAGCAATAGGTAATAGCGACCTCGTGTGGAATATTGTGAAACTATTTTATTCTAGATTTGTAAAACTTCTAGACTTGTCAAAATTCTTGATTTGTAACATGTTGATTTATAACTTGTATTTTTTTTCTTTAGAAACGGAACTTCTCATTGGCTGACACGTAAACATTACACAGACGCGATCTTACAAAACGTGACTCAAGCAAAGTAACTACATTTTACAAGTTAAGAACTGTAGAAATACGTATAACGAATGAAGAAAAAAGGTTAACAAATTAAGAAATTGTGTTTACACATTAAAAATTTACATTTTCACAAATCAAGAAATCTAGAAATTCGCGTAACGGTGGTTGCATTTCACAAATTAAGAAATGTATATTGATGGCGGATATCCCTTTCATATCCATGAGCATGGTTAAACAAAAAGATTTTATAAACAGGAATCTGATATTCAGTGGTTGTCGTCTGTTGATGTGGTTCCTTAGTGTTTCTCATTTTTTATAAAGATTAGAGCGTTGGTTTTCCCCTTTGCATGGTTATACACTAGTAATGTTTGGGGTCCTTAATAGCTTGCTGCTTGATATATAGGCTCTGTGTTTTAGACCACACCTTGACCTATAATGGTTTACTTATATAATTGTGACTTGGATGAAGAGTTGTCTCATTGGCATTCATACCTATATCTATGGTCTTCTTTTTTAGTGCGCATCAGTATTGTAAATTCATATGCAAGAAAATATTGTATTTGATATTCTGGACCACAAGAGACTAAATATATCGTCAATATATTAAATATTCTTTATTATTAGCACTAAACATTGTCGATTAAAAATATTTGAACATAATTCAAACAAATACATGTATATCATTGTTACAGAAGTTCTCTTGTTTGATAAATAAGCACTACAATATACTAGAATATATTATTATGAGTTTATATAAAGTCAGTTTAGAACTTGTTTGCACTTTTCCGGATGAATGCTGCTGACTGACGTATTCTTTCACATGCAAACCAAACTCTCACATCTTGCATTTCAATGGTGGAGATCTTGGACATTTTCTTAATCTGTTCCCTTGTTGGAAAAGGATGGTGGCGATGTTGGTTGAACCACTCTCGCAGAACCATGACGTTTCTTGTATTGAGTGTGGATTGACAAGTTGGAGGATTAACCAGACTGTTGAGCTTTCGGTCTATTCTATACATTAGTAGTTGTCGTTGATGGTTGTAGTACTGATTTATACGACAGTGGTACTGTGGTGAAGACTCCATGACTGCAGTTAGTTTCTTCATCTCTATGTCGGCAGTGATGTTGTAATATTCTGTAAATAGTGCATCGATCCCTGTTGGGAAGTTTATCTCGTATGAATGTAGTCTACTCTCTAGAAGTTCTGACTTCCTCTCTGTACTGTCGTAGGAGGGATCGCAGATTATGCCGAAGACTGGATGATAAGTTTCAGAAGCTAAGACGGGTTGTTTTACAGTCTCTGTGACAGATGCTGTTGGTTGAGTTTGCTGGTTAGTAGTGGTATTCTTGACTGGTAAGATGTTCTGAAGTCTCAACATCTCTTCTACTGTAGTATTCCTGCCAATCTCGAATGGCAATGGTGTATTTGGTAGGGGCAAGTTGAGCCATACGGAATTCATGTCTGCCATCTTGACTTTTTAAATAGTATTATAATACTGAGAGGAGTGTTTTAGAGAATCTGATAATTCGAACGAGATCGTCGTCATTTTTATGCAAAAAACAAACAATACAGACCAAGCTCATAGAAATTCTATTATTTCATTGGTTATCGGGACTACTTTTATCTTGATGTATCAAACATTCCTTTTGTTGACTTAGCTTGACCTTAAAACAACTTTAATTCAGTTATTTACTCGATTTTTTAATTGATAATTGATGATTAAAAACATTGATTACCAATTAGAAAACATCAAAGAATTCTAAAGAAAATAGTTGGTAATATTTATAAACTAATCAACAAATAAAATAATGGGATAATTAACAAACACGTTATTTATAACAATAACACTAACAACCACAGATGGAGAAAAAAAAAAAAAAAAAAACAACAAAAAAAACCAACAAAAAACAAAAACTAAAACAAAAAACATACAGCATTTTTCTTCTAGTTAAAAAATAGATGGAAAAGTATAGGGCAAAACCCGAAGTCTCAAAAACCAAATTTCTTAACCCCTTATAAAAGTTTAAAAAGAACATTCATTTGTTTTATAAGTTTTATTTCTATTTAAATTTAATAAAATAAGTTTAAACTAGTACAGGCTTAATAAGGCGCACCACCTGTAAACAAAGAGGGTCGCCTTGAATATATATTTATTTTCTTAAATTTTTATTTAAATGGAATTATCTATAAAGTAAAATATTACTATAATGGACTAATTCCAAATTTAGTTACCAGGGCGCAATTACCAATTGGTAAGTCGTCCACCAAAAACATATAACCGTAACAATTAGCCAAATAAGCAAAAAGTACATTACAAGTCATAATATAATACCTAGTTATTGCATCGAATTTAAATCTAAAAACAAATGACTAAAGCTTTTTCTTCGATTAAAGAATAACATCAATATAACACTGGGGTAAAGCTGATGACCGTAACTGCGTTTACGGTCATCCCAAGATGTCGGATAAAAATTAGGTCAGTTTCTGTACTGTCTGTTAACGTGTTTCTATATCATTTTTTTTTAAAAAGCATACATTGATACGATGTAAATTTATAAAAGATTCACACGGAAATCACCAATTACTACCAAGAAATGTGCATGAAACGGGAAATTCGATTTGAAAAAATCGCTAAGATGACCGTATATCATCATCAAAATATTTTCAAGATGACCGTAACATATAACAAGAATGACCGTGATTGGTAAAAAGATGACCGTAACTTGTAAAGGATGACCGTAACTTGTAAAGGATGACCGTAATTTGTAAAGGCTGACCGTAATTTGTAAAGGCTGACTGTAATTTATAAAGGATGATCGTTACTTTTAAAGGATGGCTGTCAATTCAAAGAAATATCCGTATTTGTATTCATAGTTTTGTAGAGTTCGTCTCGGTTAGCGGATATAAATATGTTTCATTAAATTCTTTTTAACTATTTGCCGTATTTTTGGTTCATGGCGATGATAGTAAATTGCATAGTTCTCGAAAACAATGAAATATTCATTGATAACGACGTTAACATTTTAATACAAATTGACAGCGATACGAAGAAAAGTTGAATAATTTCAAACATGAGTGTGTCCCTAGTACACGGATGCCTCATCTACACTATCATTTTCTATGTTCAGTGGATCATAAAAATGGGATTAAACTGTTAATTTGGCATTAGAATTAGAAAGATCATATCATACGGAAAATGTGTAGTAAGTTTCAATATAAAAAAGAAGATGTCGTATGATTGTCAATGAGACAACTGTCCACAAGAGACCAAAATGACACATACATTAACAACTATAGGTCACCGTACGGCCTTCAACAATGAGCAAAGCCCATACCGCATATAGTCAGCTATACAAGGCCCGATAAGACAATGTAAAACAATTCAAACGAGAAAAATAACGGCCTTATTTATATAAAAAAATGAACGAAAAACAAATATGTAACACATAAACAAACGACAACCACTGAATTACAGGCTCCTGACATGGGACAGGCACATACATAAATAATGAGGCGGGGTTAAACATGTTAGCGGGATCCCAACCCTTCCCCTAACCTGGGACAGTGGTATAACAGTACAACATAAGAACGAACTATAAAAATCAGTTGAAAAAGGCTTAACTCATCAGATTGACAAAAATGCAAGTAGACGTGGCCGGGTACTTATACATCCCGACAACAAAAAGACAGTAGGAACAGATCTGAGAGTACTCGCATATATCTGACAGCTAGTTCAAAGCCACTAACATCTAATAAAAAAATCATGCATCTAAGACTAAATTCAAGTTGACTTCAACGTTATCAAAAACTTCCTCGGTCAAGAATTTTAAGCTGAAGCTGGACATACGGACAAACGAACGGACGAACGGACGCACAGACCAGAAAACATAATGCCCATAAATGGAGCATAAAAAAACATTAATTAAACATTTGAATATCCGGTGATCGAGCCCATGTGTATGGTTCCAGAGGAAGCAGATTAAAATCTTAATTTGTCTTGATATATTAACAACATTTCTCTATATATATATATAAATTGACAAGGTTCCCCCTTGTGATACGCTATTCGTACAAGACTATTTTAAGGATCTATTTTGCTAGTTTGGTCGTATTATTTTAAAAAAAACATTTTCAAACAATATCAGTGGGTGTACATGCATTAGCATTTTTAAAAAGGTGTATTTATTATATGTCATTAAAAGGAATCCCTTGACTTTTAGGTAGGCTGTGCACCGCCTTTTTTTTTATTATACTAGTAAGGTGTCATTTAATCGCGCCTTTGTTGCATGTTTTCCCAACTTGTTCATGTGCATGTCTTGTTGCAAATTCATTTTAAAAATTAAACCCTCTACCGTAAACAAGAGTGCACACGCTGAAATGTCTCGCCTTCTTTACTAATCATTGATATTATGTTGATAGTCCTAAATATAAAGCTTTATTACAACTGTCACATAAACTTAACATTAACCAAGATAACTAAACAAAGATCAATGAACCATGAAAATGAATCAAAGTCAGATGAACCATGCCAGACAGACATGTACAGCTAACGATGCTTCCATACCACGAATATAGTTGACCCATTACTCATAGTTTAAGAAAAATAGACCAAAACACAAAAACTAAATACTGAGCAATGAACCATGAAAATGAGATCAAGGTCAAACAAAACCTGCGCTACGGACATATAGATCATAAAATATTTCCATACACCAAATATAGTTGACCTATTACATATAGTATTAGATAAAAAGACAAAACCTCAAAAACTTAACTTTGACCACTGAACCATGAAAATGAGGTCAAGGTCAGATGACATCTGCCCGCTAGACATGTACACCTTACAATCATTCCATACAACACATATAGTAGGCCTATTGCATAAAGTATGAGAAAACAGATCAAAACACAAAAACTTAACTATAACCACTGAACCATGAAAATGAGATCAAGGCCAGATGACATCTGCTCGTTGGACATGTACACCTTACAGTCCTTCCATACACCGAATATACTAGACCTATTGCTTATAGTATTTGAGATATGGACTTGACCACCAAAACTTAACCTTATTCACTGATCCATGAAATGAGGTCGAGGTCAAGTGAAAACTGTCTGACTGGCATGAGGACCTTGCAAGGTACGCACATACCAAATATAGTTATCCTATTACTTATAATAAGAAAGAATTCACAATTACAAATGGTCACAGAACCATGAAAATGAGGTCAAGGACATAGGACATGTGACTGACTGACGGAAACTTCTTAACATAACACATCTATATACAAAGTATGAAGCATCCAGGTCTTCAACCTTCTAAAATATAAAAGTTGCAGGCTCGACAAAAAGATGCATATCGTGAACTATTTATTTGAAGCACGTCTTATTTTCTTCTACCTAGAATAATACTCTCATATAAATAAGTTTATACCAACACAATTAATCATTTGATACAAAAAAAAAGGTAGATATATAAATACGGATATTTCTTAAAATTGACGGTCATCCTTTAAAAGTTACGGTCATCATTTATAAATTACGGTCATCTTAAAACCAATTACGGTCACCCTTGTTCTGGGTAGTCATTAGTGATTTCCGTGTGAATCTTTTATAAATTGACATCGTATCAACATATGATTTGTAAAGAATATGATATAGAAACACTTTAACAGACAATACAGATACTGACCTAATTTTTCATCCGACATCTTGGGATGACCGTGAATGCAGTTACGGTCATCAGCTTTACCCCAGTGAATAAGAGATCAAAATAAAAAGCATCAACTTTTGTTTTGTTTAAAAAAATCCGAATTTAGAGTTTAAAACAGAAGAAATTTATGTCAAGAACTTTTTTCTCGACATAATCTGATTAGGTTTGATTGAAGGAGGTAAACATTTAGCTTAAATTATAACAAGTGGAGGTCTAAAAATAAGTCAATCTTTAATATTTTTTTTTAAATCACCTAAATAATGATCTTTTATTTTAACTGTGTCCCAAAACATTTGCGTTTGCTAGTTCTACTTACTATTTTCACTAGGTAAATTACCACTGCAACGAAATATAGATATCAGCAAACAACTCCATTGTAAATTCAAATACGAAAAGTATTATAGTTTGATTCAGGCAAATTCAAGCACATATAAACAAAAATCACAAGACAATAGTGTAATCGGAAGTAATATCTGTATAAAATATGGAGATGTGGTTTTCTTGCCAACGAGATAACTGAACTAAATATTAGCAACTGTAAGTCGTAGAACGATAGTCATATCTTCTTTTTTAATTTTTTTTTTAAAGGAATCAGTATCTGGTCAGTCATATGATCAATAACTGTGAGTCAGTATACTGGATATCTGTCGTTTTTACCATTACTTAAAGTCGTCATACTGGATATCTTTTATACTGATAGTTACCAGAAGTGGGTATACTGGATATAAAATTATGTCAAATTATCCATTACCAGCAGGAGTTTATTTACCAGATATCTGTCAAATTGTCATTTACAAGGAGTTGGTTTATCACATATTTGTTACGAATACGTTGGGTTTTGCATTTGAATAACCTCAAAATTTTACCTGTTATGTTTCATTAAATTGATATAATTTAATTTGTTTTCCTCTTTTCTGTAGAACTTAAAATATGTGATAAAAAGATTTTAACATGTCTTTTCCATATATAGGCCCTGGTATCATCCCTTGACACATATTGGCCTTGGCTAAAGCCTCGGTCAGATAGGGGAGTCTCGGGATGATACCAGGTCCAATATGGAAAAGGGCATTCTTATAATCTATACATATGTCATATTGTCTATTACCAGAAGTTGTTATATTTTATAATTGTCATATTGTCCATTACCAACAGGAGTTGTAATACTGGATATCTGTCATATTGTCAATTACCAGGAGTCGGTATACTGGATATCTGACATATTGTCAATTACCAGGAGTCGGTATACTGGATATCTGACTGTCATATTGTCAATTACCAGGAGTCGTAATACTGGATATCTGTCCGGCATATTGTTAATTAACAGGAGTCGTAATACTGGATATCTATCGGGCATATTGTCAATTACCAGGAGTCGTAATACTGGATATCTGTCGGCATATTGTCAATAACCAAGAGTCGTTTTACTGGATATCTGTCGGGCATATTGTCAATTACCAGGAGTCGTTATACTGGATATCTGTCAGGCATATTGTCAACTACCAGGAGTCGTAATACTGGATATCTGTCATATTGTCAATTACCAGGAGTCGTTATACTGGATATCTGTCAGGCATATTGTCAATTACCAGGAGTCGTTATGTCATATTGTCTCATTGGAAATCATACCAAATCTTTTTTATAATTAAGAAAATAAGTTAAATCCATAACCAAAAGAGAAAATGACGATAAGACCAACAATATTCTATAAAACACTACACTGATAACTATACCTTAGCAACACGACCCTCACCATAAAAAAACCAACACTAGAATGCCTTTGGGTGATCCAGAAGGCGTAATAGATCCTGCTTCACACTGAATTTGAAATAGTTTCATGATGTATTGTCATTTTTCAAATTTTGTTGAAGAAAAACACTAAGTAAAATGTAGGTCACTGTGCTCGATTTTGGGGATTTTGGGGACTTTTATAGCTGACTATGCAGTATTGTTTTTGCTCATTGTTGAAGACGACATACTAGTTGTGAAATTCTTTGTCATTTGATCTCTTGTGGAGAGAGAGTTGTATCATAGGCAATCATACAATATGATAATATTTAGGCCCGGATAATCCTGAACTTTGAAGTTGTCTTTGAACCATTATTGTATTACTTTTTTGTCCATTAGCATGTTTATATGCTAATGGAATTTGATAAACTGGCTAATGATAGATTTCAAACAAACAGAACTAGAAACTTGGGTCAATTTGACATGTTCAGCTATTTAGTAAGAATTAGTGTTTTAACTACTGAATTTAAAACAGAGTTATACTATAATTGCTCATAATACAAAGGAATAACTGCACAAAAAAAACCTGTCAAATTTATTTAAGAACTTGTTTTAAACAAGGGCTACACTCATAATATAACAGATTTTCATACTTTCACACATATGTGTACATAACTTATAGACTAATGTAACTTGCAACTTTTGCTATTAAGTTTAATTTCTAAAAATTGAAATTACAAAACATTCCTAAATTTCTAATCTATAGACCTACGGTACCTATTGATACACCGTTATAATCCGAAACGATAGGTACCCGGTTGTAGACTAGAACTTATGAGGGATTAATCATACTTATCAAAACAGCCAGTTCTTAGCCATTTTGTTGTCACTTGAATTCGTGTTAGAGTGAAATATTTCGATGAAAAACATGATAAAGCTCTGATTTGATATGCTTCGATGTACCAATAAATTGCCTTTTAAATTGGATATACAATGTATATAATTCAACCCATCAATTTTGTTCTCTTGGTCCAAATCTTAGCTCCTAAAGTCTTTAAGTAATCTTAAACACAATCAATCTAAAATAATTAAAACTTATAAAATTAAAATCATTTTGTGGGAAATATGTTATGATCAACTCGCCATATCCCTGACTATTGGATGGTTGTTATATTTTTAGCAGCTAGTCAACTTCATTAATGAATTAATCATGTACAAGTGTTTATTTTGACAGAATTGTCAAAACTCATGATGATTGCACTCAGTAATAACATAATGTATCAAAATAATACACAGATAAGATACAAGGATTCGTTCTGATGGCTCAAACCCAAATTAGGTTTCTATGTAAACCAATATCATTGCTGCAATGCGGTTACGAGATATCGCGAGATTACCTGTGACATAACCCACAATGCAACACAAAGATCGTCTGCTTGGCAAGACAGCAGATAATAAGAAACAATCTTTGATAAGAGAGATCAGTGAGAGGTAGCTGGAAGCTAATGATGAAGATCAGAGGGAATGCTTAAGTTTCCATGGTAACATAACAAAAAAGGAAAAAAATATCAGTCAGAACAATTTGTCGATATATACACAAGTGCTATTATATAAACTAGTCTGTTATAAAAGTCACTCACACAGTCTCTCAGAATATCACAAACTGATAACTGTTTAAATTATCCGGAAAACATTCGTTCGGAAAACTGGTTAGAAAACCGATTATATGTTAAAACCAAAAATAGGAATATGAGTTTTCTCTTCACAAATCACTTCCGGGTAGTCCATCAGTTGTCGTTTGGTAATTATAATTATAATCCATTCTCTTTTGATTACGACCTGGATATGTACCATAATTATTATTTTCAGTCGTCACACGTTTAACGGATTTTTGAGTTTTTCTTGAAGTACTGGTTTGTGTGGGTCCAGTATTCCAAGCACGAATTTTTCTATTGTAATTATCCGTTTTCGTAGGCAATGGAGGTGGCGGTGGTGGTTCTTGTCTAGAAGTCCGTTGCGGGTAACTCTCTTCCTGCGTATACGTCTGGGTTTCTGTACCTAAAAATAACAAAATTGTTCTTATTAATAAAATACTAGTAATTAAGATGTGTGCAATTATTTAAATATTAAACAATACTTTTATTTCCTGATTCTTTTTTTTTCAATATTGGTGTTGTTTTATACACTTTTTAGGTGTATATTTATATTCATACTCATAAACAATGCGTATTAAATTTTTGGATGTTTTACTGTATCTCATGCATGATAAATTACCGACAAATTGTGGTAATGGGTATAAGGTGGAACCATCAAAGGTTTCAAGTTTTCTCTATTGATAAGAATAGGTATAGAAGGATAACGCTGTTCATAAAGGGCAAGCAACGCACCATTTTAGGATGCTAACTATGTATATATATATATATCCTTTAATACGAACATTGCATTCTGAACATGCCGTTATTTTATCATTATACATGCAGGGTCTATCAAAATGGCTGTCTTGAATGTTATGTAAATTTAACAAAAATGTGTATGGAATAACTTGTGTTCATAACTTTTGAAGAAAGGTTGATGTTATGATTTGATTTTTTTAGCAAAGAATAGTTTAATCTATGAAATATGATGGCAAAATTAACATACATCATAGTATTTACCCAAAATACGATTCATCAGTATAAATAAATACAAAATCAAATCAATAACTAAGTGAATTGTTTTGACGCATCTCGTCTTGCTTTAATCTGTTCTATGCACGTCAAAATTTGGTGTACTCAGTTGTTCAGTATCACTGTATAATTCTTATTTATAGGAAATGTTTTAAGAGCAGTTGCATGTTTATAAAGGTGAGAAATTTAATTCTGTAAGATTTGGTGGCCTTCGGCTGCTTTCTGCTCTTTTGTCGGGTTGTTGTCTCTTTGACACACTCCCCAATCCATTCTTAATTTTATTACTAAGACTACCACAATTCTGCTATTTTGAGAAACAAAACTAGAGTAGAACATATTAACCACCATGTGTGCCAATTTGTAACGAACATAGATGAGTCGGATAGAAATCGACCTTGTGCAAGTGCACGTATACATGTATGACTAATATAGTGCACAAACTAAACCATAACTTATGCTTATACTCAACGTCATCAGTCAAAATTAACCTAGGATGGTATTTAAACCCTCTTTAGACAACCTCAGCTGTATTTGGACCTTTTTTAAAGTTTGATTGATAAGTCTCTTGTAGAAGAATCGCGCATTTGACGTACACAGTTTAGTAAATGTATAATGTAGAACAGCGCGCCATATATCTAGGATATATACCCGATTTTAATAACAACAAGGGGTCACAAGTTCCCGATTCGCTCACCTGTCAAAGTTTTGTAGTGTTTAATTTCTACCTATAGAAATAATGGTAAACAAGAATGTGTCCAAAGTACACGGATGCCCCACTCGCATTATCATTTTCCATGTTCAATGGACCGTGAAAATGGGTAAAAAATCTAATTTGGCCTTAAATGTAAAAAGATCAACCAAAAGGGAACATGTGTACTAAGTTTCAAGTTGATTGGACTTCAGCTTCATCAAAAACTACATGTACCTTGACCAAAAACTTTAACCTGAAACTCGTACTTTTAATTTCTATGTTCAGTGGACCATGAAAATGGGGTCAAAAGTTTAATTTTGTTTTAAAATAAGAAAGATCATATCATAAGGAACATGTGTACTAAGTTTCAAGTTGATTGGACTTCAGCTTCATCAAAAACTACCTTGACCAAAAACTTTAATCTGAAGTGGGACGAACGGACGGACGGAAGGACGCACAGACCAGAAAACATTATGCCCCTCTACTATCGTAGGTGGGTCATAAAAAACAACTTCATACAAGGCCAATAACCGATATACTAGTAGTCATTCAGTGATTTCCGTAATATCTTCATATTTATATCTTGCATTGCGCATTGCTTTCGTTTTTGCTTTAGACAGCTTTCAACTATATATATATATATGATCTACTATAGTTTCATAGGACATGTGTTTCTCCTTAAAAGGGTCAATTGAAAATTCTGGTTGTGTTGACTTATTTGGCTTAACATTTTTACCATTATTGATTTCAATTTATCTATTAAAACTCCCGGAAAAACATGCCAAAATGAGTAAAATCGTCATCAAGGGCAATAACTCCAATAAGGGGTAGATTGACGATTTTATCCAAGTATCCAAGTGATCCATTTTGAGAACTAGTACTAGCTTATTTAGCATTCTGATTAA
The DNA here is from genome assembly GCF_963676685.1 of Mytilus edulis. Taxonomy (NCBI): domain Eukaryota; kingdom Metazoa; phylum Mollusca; class Bivalvia; order Mytilida; family Mytilidae; genus Mytilus; species Mytilus edulis. The sequence continues at coordinate 38,026,741 of NC_092352.1, read as the reverse complement.
AACACAAAGTGGGTAGAAATCGCCTTTTAAAAGACCAATAACATATAATTATCCTAAAGACGATTTCAGTTACACGGCCGACACTCGGCTAACCGAGAGATTGGTCGGTTAATCTATATTGAGTATGCGGCTATATCGGCAGTAGGTCTGTTAATCGGGTTGGCTAAAGTCTGTTAATCAGGTGTTATCGAAAAAATCATTGAAAGTTCAGCATGTTTCATTGTATAACTTTCTAAATATATTTTCATCATAAAAAGTATTCATGTCTAACAAAACAATTCAATGTACTGAATTCAGTGGTGTAATTATTACTAGAACACACCCGCGATATCGCGGGCATTCAAAGCGTAGTTTAAAGTATGTAAAGTGTTGTTGGAAGAATTTTGTAAAATATTTAATGACTGGAGAATTTCAGCAAAAGTATCATAAGTCATAGGTTATTGGGGACAGGAAAATGCTTTTTTTTTTATCCCTCCTCCTTTATTTCCAATATTCCCATTTTTTGGTTTTCTATCAATTTCAATATGAACATACATTTAGTATGTTATGAACATTCAAGTAAGGAGCCTGTAATTTAGTGGTTGTTGTTTGTTTATGTGTTACATATTTGTTTTTCGTTCATTTTTTTGTACAGAAATAAGGCCGCTAGTTTTCTGGTTTGAATTGTTTTACATTGTCAGTTCGGGGCCTTTTAAAGCTGAGTATGGGCTTTGCTCGTTGTTGAAGGTCGTATGGGCTTTGCTCGTTGTTGAAGGTCGTACGGTAACCTATAATTGTTAATATCTGTGTCATATTGGTCTCTTGTGGAGAGTTGTCTCAACATGGCAATCATACCACATCTTCTTTTTTTGTAATCAATGATTTTTGTAAAAGATTTAATGACTTGAGAATTTCAGAAAAGGTATCAAAAGTTCACATGAATATTTTTAGCGCTTATCTGTATATTATGAGCATTCATTACTATATGATAAATATAGTGTACATGTATTTACTTTACTAATCGATCCATAGTGGTCATTGATATAGTATACAGACCCTCTCTATTTAATAAACTCTGTGACTGCCGTGGATAGTAAATGTACAAGTGTAATTTTATGTCCACTGTAATTAATTTTGTCATATTAACGTTTTGATTATCGTCTGTTAAAGTCATCAAGTCAAATAGCCATCCTGCTATAAGAGATTAACATAGCATGTTCTCCAAGGTCACGTAGTAAATACTTTTATTTGATTTATATGTTTTATTTTTGTAAACAAAGAGTTGGAGAATATTTGGAGATTATTTAGGTCAGTTGGAGAATATTTGGAGAATATTTAGGTCAGTTGGAGAATATTTGGAGAATATTTGGAGATCATAGGTATATAAGAGCCCTTAGAAGTTTTAGTGTGGATGAAATTGAAGTTGAGAAAGGAACTATATAATACATTATGAAACGTTAAAAAGATTTTATTATGGTGGTCAGTTTTTAGCCGATTTTGGGAGAATTTATAGATTCTTAGAAAGTTGTGTCATTACTATTCAACTGTATGCATTTTTGATATTTTGTCCGCTCAGACTGTTGCGTGGTTTAGAACACTATGCCTGTGGCGTTTTTCTTTGGGGTGTACAGTATTGGACACTGTTGCCGATTTTGATGCGGAGTTGTAATGAAATCCATTTGTAATGTGTGAAAGTAATGTGCCAATGAATATTTGAACTATACATTTTGTAAACTGTATATATAATGTAAATAGTGTCCTGGAATGGAATTTTAATAAATAGATTAGTGAATTTACTTGTATATTTCTTTGAAAACAATACTACAGATTATTGGATTATTTGTTTTCGAATTCTCTGTGATTTCAATATACCCGGCCTGACCAGAAAGTTTGATGTAACTCGACCGCCATGGCATAAACTTGAAAATGATAGCAGATAGAATTCTGAAAATACACTTTATTCTTTGTATATGTACGTTCAAAGTATACAGAAAAACGCAAACCGGAAGTCTAATCTTACTTAAAATTTCGTCCAATGACGGGACAATATCCGGATGCCTTTTTTCTCGTTTTTCTCCAAAATTAAGTCAATCTGAATAATCATATGAATGGATGACAAATGGCACTATGCACTGTACCTATAGGACACAGAGGCGTGTTGATCAATTAATTGTGGAAAGAAGAGAAGCGACACCCAAAATGAGGTCTTCTCGTTTAATAGTATAGATATTTCTAGCTTCGATGTACGATCTATAAAATGAAAAGGCAGGTTACTCATCAGTAAATTTATACACATTTTACACACACAAAATGTACACAAAATGACACTTGGGTTGAATTTACTTGCATGCACTATTTTGAACATCGAAAAAAGACAGGCATTATGAGTGTTAACCAAATTGATATCATTTTGTGAAAAATCTACACGAAAATCTGTATTTTGGTGACATAAATCAATCTTTATTAAAAACCTGGTCTGTTAATGGGTCAGATGTATAAAACCCGGTCTGTTAATTAGTCTGTTAAGAGTTATGAATGACAATAAAAGTATAATTTTATTACTTTATGGTGTGTTCATTTGGTAGGCTCAAGACGAGCGGCTAAAATATACGGAAACAACACTTGAGCAATGGAACATAAAATATATACGGAAACAAAACATGAGCAATGGAATATAAAATATACGGAACAAAACACATGAACAATAACAATGTAGGCAATAGATATTGAAAATTGATAAAAATGGTTTCAAAAAGTGTTAAATTAAAGTAAAATTGATTTTATCCGAGAACGGTCGCATATATATCATGTGGATTCTGTTTAATTGTCATGAATGACACCAATTTGTCATCTACATTGGTAACCAGTATATAAATCAGAGATTAACGTCGTAATGTAACTAAACATCAGTATATTGGGATGCCTAAATATAAAGAATAGAGAAAGAATAATGGGTAAGATAAATAAAATGTAGAGAAAAGTAGCATAACCATTTAAAGAATACAGAAATAAACAACACCCCCCAATCCGTACCCTCATGGTATACACGAGAATCTGGATGGAGATACAGAATACAAAATAAAAGATAAGGACAGAAGAGAGTGATGCATTGCTAAAAAAGAGAAGAAAACAAATTGTTTAAGAATAAAGACATGAAACCCCCCTGGGTGTTGAAACAGTAACGGATTGCGATGTACTCATATTGGTGACAAATGCTTGACGTTTACATGTGGACACCTGCAGTTCTCCTCTGCACATATGTAGAAAAGGAACTAAACGGAATAAAATGAATTAAATTTTAATACAACCAAATGTAGCTGCATTCGCTCCTTTCCATTTACTTCTTTAGAATGATTTGTAAACAACAGATGATTAAGTAATACAAGAAAAAAAAAACAATTGGATGATGCTGAGGAATTAGGATTAAGGTGGTACCGAACACTTTCACTAAAATCAATGTGGTTCGTTTAATTTGGATAAAATTTTGACAAAGTATTTAATTTGAACCTTTAACAGAAATATAAAAATTTCAAAAAATTTGAACCAACCGTTTTGTCAGAAAAATTAACTGGTTATATAGCAGTTTGACAAACACCAATTTTGATCTTCGAGAAGCTTATTATTCCATTTACAACACAACGTAATTTAAAAAAACGTATCACTGACTTTACAGAGTTATCTCCCTGTAGTGTTGGGTACTACCTAAACGTCCAGTGACAAATTTCATGTGCATATGAAAACGACAACACGTTATATATGTACCCTGTGTTGTATTAGAAAGACACGTTCAATCGGATTTGAGAACATGCTACTTTGAGCAGACACAAAAATTAAGGCTGATTGAAATCGTTAATAATAAATTCATGCATATTCCAGCGACCAACCCAGATCACGCTATATTGAAGTGACACACTCTTGAGTAAAATGCAAAGAAAGTCAAAATAAAAATGCTTTTACTGGAAGGATAGTGTTGCATCGTATTATTATTTTTTGTCGAGCCTTCGACTTTAGTCGAAAAAGCGAGACTAAGCGATCCTACATTCCGTCGTCGTCGGTGTCGTCGTCGTCGGTGTCGTCGTCGTCGGCGGCGTCCACAAATATTCACTCTGTGGTTAAAGTTTTTGAAATTTTAATAACTTTCTTGAACTATACTGGATTTCTAACAACCTTGGACAGAAGCTTGTTTATGATCATATTAAGATAGTATCCAGAAGTAAATTTTGTAAAAACAAAATTCCATTTTTTCCGTATTTTACTTATAAATCATGGACTTAGTTTGTTCTGCGGGGAAACATTACATTCACTCTGTGGTTAAAGTTTTTAAAGTTTTAATAACTTTCTTAAACTATCCTTAGTTTGTACCAAACATGGACAGAAGTTTGTTTATGATCATAAGATAGTATCGAGAAGTAAATTTTGTAATTAAGTAAATCCATTTTTTTCCGTATTTTACTTATAAATCATGGACTTAGTTTTTCTGCGGGGAAACATTACATTCACTCTGTGGTTAAAGTTTTTAAAAATTTAATAACTTTCTAAAACAATCCTGGGTTTGTACCAAACTTGGACAGAAGCTTATTTATGATCATAAGATAGTATCCAGAAGTAAATATTGTAAAAAGATAACTCCATTTATTCTGTATTTTACTTTTAAATGGACTTAGATTTTCTTCCAGTTAACATTACATACAGTCTGCAGTTAAAGTTTTCAAAACATTTATTAGATTCATTCACTATCCTAAATTTTTACTAAACTTACAATCATAAGATAGTATCAAGAGGAATATTTTTATTGATTTTTTTCCTCATTTTTGTTGAGCCTGCGATTTACAGCAAAAGTAGGCGAGACACTGGGTTCCGCGGAACCCTTACAATATTTTTTTTTACTCAAGAACATCTCATTTTTAACATTTTCAATGGGAAAATATAAAGGTAGCACAACTATGTTCGTGGCTAAATAACTCTTAACTGACACAATTTCAATTGTCCAACCCATTAACAGACTTTATTCACATAATTTTCACTAAAACGTGGTATTACTCACGTTATATTACAATTATGAAATATTTACTAATGTCAATTTATATTTAAGAACCAAAGTAGTATTTTGTGTCTTTTAAATGATATCTAAAATTGTTTGTTTCGCCTTTTATTAAAAAATTGCTATGCGTGTAATCATAAATACTACATACTTGCGCGACGCCTTTTACTTTGACTGAAAACTGCGCAGACTATGAAATGTTTTTAAAGGTGGAAAATGTTCTTTGATAGATATCATTTTGTCAGACACTTTTCTTTTTTTGATTTAATTCTTATAATATGCCAAAAAATCTGTATATTTGATCGAGTTTAACATTAAATTGTGCGTTTTACTCTTAACAGACGTATAGCCAACCCGATTGACAGACCCACTGCCGATATAGCCGCATACTCAATATAGATTAACCGACCAATCTCTCGGTTAGCCGAGTGTCGGACGTGAGTTATGTCGTTCTCTTTGTAAATAATTTTTGCTAAGCATTTTTACAATCTAACGTCTCCTTCTGCTAAATTTTCTGCAAAACGAGCAGACACGATGGGTAAACCCCATCCTTCCAGAGTAACAGGACAATAACTTCCGTATAGGGTAAATTTTTCAATTTGACTGATTTGTATATCTTATTATGCTGGATATTTTAGCTATCATAATTCTCTTTATCTACGATAGTGTTACCAATAAAAATTTAAAAAAAAACCAACAAAAAACGGTAAAAGTTTAAGGCCAACAACTCCGATTAACTTTATGACTAAAAATATTTGTATATCTAATTGTTGGATACATAGCTAATTTACCACATAAAGCATTTCTCAAGATAAATTAAATTGCAAAAAAACTGCGAAATTTGGTAAAAGTATCATATAATTTCGGTTTATTCAACACCATGCACGTGTTTCTGGAATAACCTTTTCCAGATACGAATAAGACAATATGTCTATAAACCAAAAGAGCACACACAGAACAATCAAATGTCAATGTTGCCGGATGGAGTTGTAAGCTAATCCCTTATCTCAATTGCATATTTTTATGCACATTTTCAGACAAATTTATCGTTTTAATCATATCAAAACCAAAAACACTGGCTTCCGGGTTTGTAGTCCCTCACGAAAGTTCACCTTGAGAATATTGAGATACAACTAGGGAGTTATGTGCTATGATGTACGTGTGTATGCACGTCGAATTTTTGATTAACTTTTACAGGGAAACAAGACCAAATGTAAATATGAAACATTTGTAAGCATTCAGAAACCAAAATAAACGAAGTAATAATGACAAAGACGGGGAAGAGATGAAGCCATTATCAGCTTATTTGTTTCAAATAAAGATTTCAAATTAAAAAAACAACTTGTGGGATTTGAATAAAGGAAAGTCAATAAAGTATACTTTTTTCAACATGATACATGTACTAGTAATCATTAAATCAAATTCTTATTGAGCGCTGGTAGTTACTTGTATATCTGAAAGATAATATATTATAGCTTCATCAATAGAATGTGTGCTTGTTTTTTTTTAGAATGTCCTCTGTTTGTAATCAATATTTGTCAAAACTTGTCAAATTGGCAGTTTTTAGCAATAGTTATCAAAGGTACCAGGATTATAATTTAATACGCCAGACGCTTGAAGAGTTGAAGAGCATTGAGGACCCCAAATTCCAAAGAGTTGTGCCAAATACGGCTAAGGTAATCTATTCCTGGGATAAGAAAATCCTTAGTTTAAAATTTTTTTAAAGTTTAGTAACAGAAAATTTATTAAAATGACCATATAATTGATATTCATGTCAACACCGAAGTGCTGACTACTGGTCTGGTGATACCCTCGGGGACGAAACATCCACCAGCAGTGGAATCGACCCAGTGGTGTAAATAGTTATCAAAGGTACCAGGATTATTAAAATAGTCATATATGTAAATGGTCGCCTATTTGTTTTTTGGGAATCCCAATGTGCGCCTGCTACATGTGTTATTGCTGTAAGTCTCTTCCTATAAATGATAGGTTAACTATTTATTTTTCATAAAAATAAAATTGAGAATGGAAATGGGAATGTTCATATATATTTAGTATATCAAAGGTAACGGGTACTAGGTGTCTCAAATGCAATCCCAAACAACAACAGATTGAAGTCTCCTTTCATTAATTATCTGCAAAGAAGTATGTATACGTCTTTATGCACATGCTTTCGGTTGGTTAGACGAGGGAGAGTGGCAAGGATTTTAGCATGCGTTCGGATTTTGCTTGGGTTCAATCCGACTTTTTAAATATATACATATATCAAATTTATGGTTCAAAGTAATAAAGGAATTAACACAAAAAATTTCATAACCGATTCGTTTTAATGTTTTATTCAAACAATGTTCTTAAAGCTGTCTAACCTCAACCTAAACTTAACTGACACCACATAAATTTGGTCGTATGTAAATTGTCATTCTTTACACAAAATTTCATTGCATTTTACTACATATCAGTTAATTGCAACTTTCGTCCTTTAAGACGCAGACGCTTGTGGAATTGACCCCCCCTTATATTATACTATAGTTTCATATTCTTCAATTTTTTAACAGATCTTTGCTTAGTAAATGTGTTCTTGCTGTTATGCAAGCGATTTTACAATAACATTATTTTTGGTATGATGCCACTCTATTCCTTACTGGAAAATAATGCAGGGGCATCATTTAAAACTAATGGTATTGTTCTATACTAAATTCGTTTAAGCAAGAATTAACAAACTGATTGAAGTAATATTAAAATATTAAAGTATAAAAAAAAAATTCAATACACAAGTCAAAATGGTGTAAAGAAAGAAGATTCCCCAAGAGCATGTGATTAAAAATAGCCTATGTTTAGAAAAAGCCTTTTGGTCTCGCTTGTACGGAATTGTAAACAATCTACATCTACAAATATCATCGAAAACTAAACCAAGGATAACCAGATGCTCCGCAGGGCGCAGCTTTATACGACCGCAAAGGTTGAACCCTGAACGGTCGGGGCAAGTATGGACACAACATTCAAGCTGGAGTCAGCTCTAAATTTGGATTGTGATTAAATAGTTGACACAGCATAGATTTCTGACACAGAATGAATGTGGTCTAATGAACTTAAAATATTTTTTTGCCTTTGAGCAATTCACTATGCTGTTGAATATTAATCCTCTCCAAAAAATGTTTGAAGAAATTTTCTTTTTATTTATGAAATCTGAAATGAGAAAAAATTAACCCCCCCCCCCCATTTTTTTCACATCCCCCTTTCCCTTTTTCCAAAACTGATCTCAATTCAAATTTCTAATGGAGTTTGCAACAATAACTACTCATTTGAATACATCATAAAATATTAAAATGTAAAATAAAGTGCTTGTTATCACTGATTGGTAAAGATTGTTTTAATTTATCAGTTGGTAGTAAAAGTGAATATACATTGTATATTGTATAAAACATTGATTTAAGTTGATTCAACTACTATTCTGGACAAAGAAAGATAACTCCAATTGAAAAATTCTTGCTATTGCACAATATTGTGCAATTAGATATTTCTTGCTATTAAGCAATACGAAAAATCTTCCATACATTTGATTTCTAATGGTCATAAGGGTGAAATATAATCCCTTTTGGGTGTAATTATGGCAACAATCTGCATTTCTTAGATACAAAATATAGCAAAAAAGGGGGGTGAACATGTCACAAAAGTCTCCAAAATTTGGTCTAAAGGAAAATTTCAATCAATTACAGTGATACCTTTCCTGAATCCATAGGTTTATATCTATCAAGTGGTCCAAAAAAAAAATCATATGCCTTTCTGCTCGTTTTTTCATAAAATTGAATTGAAAAGATCGAGCGCAAAATCTTTGTTGATAAATACTACAATAATTTATGGACCTATGGACGGTACGGATAGGAAAATACGGACTGTCAATCATATAAATGGTCTATAAAACATGTTAAAAACAATCTAAATGTTCATATAAACCCACTAAGAAGGCTATATTATTCTTCAATTATCTAAAAATCAATTTTATTGTTCAAAAACTTTCATATTTAAAAAATTCACAGGGGCCATAATGCGAAACTAAACTTCTAACTGTGTATTGCTACCTCAACTCCCAAAATCAATCCCAATCTTCCTTTTGTGGTCATAAACCTTGTGTTTAAATTTCATTGATTTCTATTTACTTATACTAAAGTTATTGTGCAAAAACCAAGAATAATGCTTATTTGGGCCCTTTTTTGGCCCCTAATTCCTAAACTGTTGGAACCAAAACTCCCAAAATCAATCCCAACCTTCCTTTTGTGGTCATAAACCTTGTGTCTAAATTTCATAGATTTCTATTTACTTAAACTAAAGTTATAGTGCGAAAACCAAGAAAATGTTTATTTGGGCCCTTTTTGGCCCCTAATTCCTAAAATGTTTGGACCAAAACTCCCAAAATCAATCCCAACCTTCCTTTTGTGGTCATGAACCTTGTGTTAAAATTTCACAGATTTCTATTTACTTTTACTAAAGTATTCGGACGACGACGACGCCAACGTGATACCAATATACGACCAAATTTTTTTCAATTTTTGCGGTCGTATAAAAAAGCATACTTACTTAACTTACAATCTTATTTTTTTTTCATGAGAAATCTAATTTACCCTATTCACATTTTTTTAAACTAGGAAAATTGTATTGGCGATTTGACACCTACAGAATGTCTCAATTTGACGATTTTAGGAAAAGTAGGCAATTAACATTTATTAACTGAAAGGTCTACTCGATTAGCTATTACACAGCACTCTGAGTGCTTTGATCTTTAACAATACCTCTAGATTAATTGCAAAAGGTATGCTCATTGGAGATGTCAAGAATTTTCATGCAAAGTGACTTTCGGTATATGTTTTCTTTGGAGAGGTAATGAATATCGTATATGTAATTGATGTTTGTTTTGGCTGTTTGGTCGATGGAGGGTATATTGATTGGTTAATTGCATTAGTTATTTTGAGTTAATTAATACCAGATGATCATAATTAATACTTACAGAATCATTGCTGAAAGCAAAAGAAAACAACGCATTCTAAGCTTGGTTGCAGTAAGTGAACAAACAGTTTCAACAAACCAACCATATTATCAAAATAAAAGCCACGCAAAACACAAAACTTATTTTTTTTCCATTTGAAAAAATATTGATGTTAAATTTTACTATAAATATTATCAATAAAGAAAGAAAAAAAGAAAATGAAGTTTCATTGCATTCAATGTTCATTAAAAAAAATTTGCAATATAGTATGTCAACAAACGTTATGCAATGTTTGCAACCAACATGCTCTAGTATTATTAATAAAATAAAACCATCTGCAAAACTTCATGTTGATAAGTAATAATTTAAGTAATCAGAAATTAACACACAAAAATACTCACTCATTGTTAATTCAAAAAAAATTTAAAAGCGATATTAACTTTAATTATAGATAACAACAAACTTACGTTTTGTTTCGCGAGCTGCTGGACACCATCCCCTGGCCTTTCTGTTGAAGTCTTCGCCATGTAGTATCTCCAAGTCATTTTGATTGTCAAGTTTTGTTCTCACTTCAGGAGTGTAATACGGAACAGATACAGGCTGAGGAGACATTGGCGTCACATTTTGTAAATTTCTGTTTATTTGTTTTAAATTTTCACGGTGATCTAGATGATGAAATGCTCCTTCCACACTTCCAAGAGGATTTTCCATTGCTGCTTCCCATGGGGACTTCGACGGTTTTGGAGATAACATAGATTCGAGTCGGGAACCGGTATGTTGAACAACATCAGGTCGCCTAGCATTGCTTTCATCGATGACCCATTTTTCTGACCTTGCTTGACGTTTTTGAAATAGTTTTGCTCCTCTATTTTTCGGAGATTGAAGGTCCGCAACAAGACTATGGCATGTGCTTGGAGACACAACACGATGCTCGCATCTCTTCTTATTCAATCTCAATCTTTCGTATTCATTTTGACTTAAACTCATTTTGTGTGCGTCTGGATCTGGAATAGCAAGCCTGTTTTTAATATTAGGTATACGAAAGGTAAACAACGGCTTTCCTCCCCCGTCGTGTAGGTAGAATTCGCTATCCAGGTCGTGAAGGTCAGCTATATCCCCTGCAGATGAAGTTCCTTCGTCGTGTATCCACTTCGTTGATTTTCGTCTGCGTTTTAAAAACATCTTGGCACCACGTGCCTTCCGATTAGCAGCCGACGTTAATGATTGGGCAATTCTCTTACATAGCGACATCTGTTCCTCGATAGTTGGATAATTAGCTTCAGGAGTCTCAAAGAAGGCTGAATCTGAGTACATTTTCTCTGAAAAGTTGACAGTTTTTTTTTAACTTCCAGACATGATATTGGTACAAATAATTAAATCAACAGCACCAAAATTTTAATTTGTTTCGTTTTCATATAAATGGTTTATTTTAATCAACTGTTACAATGAGAAAAGCTATCAATTAATTTTTTTTCATAATAAAAGTCTGCAATATAAAGTGTCTGCATAATACATAATCATAGCTCCAATGCATTGTTTTGTAAATATGATGATGTACACGGTGCTAATTGTGCATTCTTCTCAGATCTTCATAACAAACACAAGAAACGTAAGAATCTTCCCTGTAACTAATTACATCTGAGATTACAGAAAAAATATGCAATATGGAAACGCTAAGGATCGTGTTTTAGAATATTACATTTTACACCAAATCACGCAAGAAGTTCTATGAAAACAAAATCAGAATATTTGCATATTTTTCACTAAACTCCTTTCAAGAGCCCCTGATGCCTTCGTCCTTGTAACCATTGTTATATGTTTTACTTAATTATTCTTAACGTTAATCAATAGTCATTACTGACAATATAATTCGGTATTTCCACGTTATTGTTTGGCAAATTACATGTAAATCTTGGTTGCTATCATATAAAACGGACAATATAGATGTTTGTAAGAATAATCGTAGAAAATAGTTATAAAAAGTTTTAAAAACCTAACATTTATAGTTCTAAGTTAGCAGGATAAGAAATTTGAAAAAAAATATAAAAAAAAAAAAAATGAAAAAAAAAAAGGATCACACAAACATGCAGTCAGCATAATTTACTTTGTGAAAAGATTTTAGAAGCTGTCACCATTTTTTCTATGAAGAAAATAACATAAAAAAATGTGGTGCTCACCGAAAAACCTGTATCAAGTTATTATAAAGTTTGCACCCATTTATTTAGACAGAAAAATATTAAACCAAACTCATTCCTTATAATATAATTATAAATTCCATTTTTTTAAAGGAGTAAATCACGAAAAAACGTCGATGACGTCACGGTCACATGTCAAAAATATGTCTATGAGCTGATAGACAAAATACATTCAGCCAATCAGACTTTTTACATCCATAATTAAATTATTTTGAGACAAAAGAGATAGGCAAATGCATAAAACAGATTGTTGCTTTCAAATGTTCAGTTGAACTTATTGTATCTGTTTACAAACCGCAGAAATCATTAGAGAATTAAAAGAAGAAGAAAACAGAACTTTCTATAATCGCCGAAATCGCCTAGTAACTATCAAGTTTTTCATCTTTCATTCATGTTTATTTTAATTTATAGTTTAAAACTTGGAAATTTTGTGAAAAATCAACCCCTTTTGTACATTTACCCTCTTACTTAATCAATACGTATACACCAGCTGATCGTCAGAACACCGTTTCACATTTTGTAATTGTAAAACTTAATATTTTTGATAAGGTTACCAAGGAGGCTATCACCCTATTACACAAGGGGCGCACATATTGAAACAATCTTCGAATATAATAATGTAGCGATAGCATTGGGTAGATACAAAAACCAAATATCATCAGAAATACCATTGATTATATATGTAAATATAACAGGTGTATTGGTGTGGGATTATTAGCAAAATGACAGGTTTGACAAAAGTCCTGATTTAAATGATCAAATAGGAGTACATGTATGTAACATACTGGCAGAATGTTTCTACGAAAATGCATTAAACACAGATTTTAAAAGATTTAATGCAAGAATAATGTATGTAAACTTACTTTTTCTTGTTGTGGCGCCAGTTGATTCTGAATCCGGGGATCCTGGTCCCGTAAACTCGCTATCAGGTAGACTGGTTACCCTTCGTAGGTCAAGAAGTGGTAGGTTATTTCGATCATACCTTTCATCATCGTTATACATATTCTGTTCATTTACAAAATCATCATAGCCAATTTCCACCTTTGGTGCAAATACCGGTAAATGATGGCGATGATGATGATGATGGTGGAATTCATCTTCATGTGGATGAGTATCGATTATGTCGTCGTCGTCATCATCTACTAACTGAACCTCTGGAAAATGGTAGTCATGACTGAACATGCATGGGTCCGGAATATACTGCCTGTCATGTAGATCAAATGCATGTACATTTTTATCAAAATTCTTTCTCTCTTGTAATGGTTTTGGAGGAACAGCTGGACCAGACTTGGAAGGCGATTTTGAGCTCATTGTTTCCTTTATGTTTCTGACACTAAAGTTTGGTACCCTGACTGGTGATATGTTTTCTTTGGAATCTGAATACCTTTGCGGTGGTTGCCAAACATTTGGAGTAGTTGGTGTTGTTACTGGTTTTGGGTGGAATTGTGGAGCCTGCGTTATAACTTGTCTCTGCTGAAAAACTGATCTTGTTTGTCGTCCGTCTGGCGAATTATCTTGAAATTGTCTGGTTTGAACATGTCTAGTGGTATCGCCTACTCTGGTGGTATATGCTGATTCAACGACGTTTGGTTGATAAGGACTTGGCGATCTTTTGTTACCGATTGGACTAGCCCTAAAGTTAGGACTTGGAGACCTTTTGGCGCCGATATGGCTCACAGCCAAAATTGTATTTGGCGTAAGAACTTTGTTATTTTCCTGTTGGTAAGGACTTGGTGATCTGTTCGGAGTGAACGGTACTGGGCTAACTCTCAGATTTGTTGGATTTCTGTCGTTTGTTAATAGTGAGTCATGGCCATTGACAACTGGTGCAGGCTGGCTGACATTTGTTGGTCCGTTCCTTCAAGAAAACAAAGACTTTCAACATAGTAGATGGCTAATAAATATAATTTAATATTTTTTCTAAAAGTTCCTATTTTGAAGAAATGAAAAGTATAGATTTTACTGATTACTATAGTATATAGAATTGGAGTATACAGAATTTAAAAACAAGACTATTTTTTTCTGCAATTATAACCCTATCCCATTCCCCGTCGATGTGGTATGCTTTTTACTGCAATTATCACCCTATCCCATTCCCCGTCGATGTGGAATGCTTTTTCTGCAATTATCACCCTATCCCATTCCCCGTCGATGTGGTATGTTTTTTTCTGCAATTATAACCCTATCCCATTCCCCGTCGATGTGATATGCTTTCGATTTCTATGCATTTGTACACGTGTTGTGAAATAGTTTAGTCAGTCATAAAAAAGTGTTGAAAGATAAATATATGAACAATAAAAACCAAAAGGACAAGAACTGAACACCCAAGTACATTGAGTGTCAGTTTGCCTGATGGAGTTTGAATTTTAATATACGCACACTTAAAGAATTAAACGAATCTAGTGGCCAAGTTTGGGTAGCAAAAACATTAATCGTTTGAAATCAATAAAACCAAAAGATCATATACTGAGAATCCCAAAACCGTTTATGTTTACATTGAGGGACATGCAATTTGAAAACAAATGTAAATTGAGTATTTGTCTATATCATAACTGCATATTTAGATAGTTATTATAGAAAAAATACAATACGAGTTATATTTGAGTTGCGTAGTTGCATTACTGTACTTAAGTTTACTTTACTCTCATACCTGGACATTTCAAATGATAGCGAGTCCCCGGCATTGTCGACAATGAACATGGCATCTTGGTGAGATTTTCCCGCCATAGAAACTCCATTAATGCTCAAGATAACGTCTTCTTCTTGAAGACCTGACAAGTCAGCTTTACTCTTCTTTCTAACCTGGCAAGAATAAAAAAAAACGATTACACAAAACAGCCAATGACTAACATACACATATTTCTCACATTGGTTCGAAGTTTCAGTCACAAACTTTTTGAAAGTAGTTCAAATTGGTTTCTATAGTAAAGTCAAATAGTATATCATACTTTTATAAAACATACTAGTACATGGAACCATTCTCTTTGGTATTCTATATGTTCAGTGTAAAAATAAGAAGATGTGGTATAACTTTCAATGAAACAAATCTCCACAAGAGACCTACATGTCCAAGACATTAACAACTATAGATCACCTTATGGCCTTCAACAATGAGCAAACACCATTCTGCATATAGCCAGCTATAATAGGCTCAGAAATTATAAATGTCAAACTAAACCAACGGCCTAATTTATTTACAAAATAATGAACAAAATAAATATGATACACAACAAAAAAACGACAACTACTGAATTACAGACTCAAGATTTGGGTCATGTACATACACAATGTTGCGTTGTTAAACTAGTTAGATTGCTGCCCCTTAAACCAAGGACAATGATGCAACAACACAACACGGGGACAGTGGTACAGCGATACAACAATTATAGAGCAAACAAAAAAATCATTTGAAATGTAGCTCAACTCATCAGATTGGTATATAAATAAAAATGTGCTCAACAAGAGCACATAATGGACGTGACAGGGTATGTATATATACAACCACAAAACAAGGACACTAAGGAAAGATCTGAGAGTACTCGCAGTTATATATACTGAAACAAGTTAAAGACATCAAGCCGATAACAACAAATAAAAAAAACAATATCAATCCAAAGGATTTAGTGTAAGGGCGTCATTGATAGTCAAGAAGAACGTGACCTTTTGCAATGCCAAGATACAGATATCGATAGATTGTAGAGTCATGAATGTGCATATGTACTTAAATCACTTCAAACCTCATAAGAGATATTCTCTTATCTTTGAACTTATTTACCTGCTGCAGTTCTTTTAGTAACATTTTAATTAAGTTTCAGCTCGTTTACTTTCAAATATGAATCAAAGGAGAAGTTAGATAAACCTCCGTTAGATGGAAACCAAACAACACAAGTAAACTGTTATACCCGTCTATATATATGTTTTAAACCATGAAGAAATATAAACACTTCATAATATTACAAACTCCGAAGAGCGCAGACTTGAGACATCTTTGAGAGTTAAAAGACATTGGAATTTGTAAGTCTACAAACAGACACGAAACGAGTTTTTCCAATAATATTGACTGTAATAAGCTTTTAACAATACACTTTAGGTGAAATGCTAACGATCAAGACATATTAACCACACCCTGTTGCAATGATTATCTTAAACATTATCAACCATAACCACAGATAGAAGAAGATATGGTATAATTGCGAATGAGACAACTTTACATCCAAGTCGATCACATTTTGTAAAAGGAAAACTATTATATATAAGTCAAAGTACGGTCTTCAGCACAGAGCCTTGACTCACACCGAGCAGCAAGCTATAAAGGGCCCACAAGATGACTAGTGAAAAACTAATCGAACGAGGAAACCACCTGTCTAATCTAAATAAAAAACAAAAACTAAAAAACAATGAGAAATAAAAACGTATACGGTCAGCTACACTGTTTGTCACGCTTAGTATTTCTTTTTTGAAAACACTTCCTCAAATGCGTTTGGAACCTAAATGTTCGAAAGCCAAATGGTAGATTTTTTAAAGCCTAAGCATAAACAAGAATTATCGCAAAATAGTATAAATCAGAAGGAATTAATTTCGCTAAAAGAGTTTGCATTGTTGATATCATCTTTTTTATAATCAAAGAAATCAAAATTGGTCGAGGATGTAGGTTGAGATCAATAGGGAAATCAAAAACTAAGAAAGACTGATACAGTAGACTATATGATCAAAATATAATTATTTTTATTGAACAACACATAAACACATAATGAAAGCAAAACAATTTCAATGGTTGTAGAACATGACATTCGAAAACGATGTTCTTAAAGTCAATTTCAGCATACCTAGCAAATCATTGTTTTCTCTGACAATGATAATATCATGCTTTTATTTACGGTTGCCATGGAAACACACAATTGTAACATTCTTTCGGTAACATATACGATGCAGTTCTTTTAATAAACCACCGACTGTGACATCGATGTATTACATATGTTTCTAGATATCATGCTTATTTTGATATGCTGAGTACAGCTGTTTTATATCTTTATTTAAGACAGTTACATAATATTCATTAAAAAGTAATGAATTATTTCATCGCAATATATTTAAAGGTTCCTATACAAAATTTAGCTCTGACATCAGTACCCATTCTAGCGTGGGTGTGCCTTAGCTTTTCGTGGGCTTTTTTTTTTTATAAAATAAACCTGTAAATAAGTACGTCATACCCATAACATTTGTTGTACATTTATAAAACTTCAAAAATATTTGTTAGAAGCTAAAAATAGTCAAAGTTTTGTAGCATCAAGTTCAAAAGGGTCCAAACAGAAAGCCGCTTGACGTCAACCCTGTAAGAGGGTGTTTCAACTTAAACTTTTATACAAATTGAAGATTTACAATTACAATTCAATTCAATTATCGATAGTGAACTCCTAGTATAAGAAAAAAATGTGCAATGACTGCAAGTAAAAAAGGACCAAGTCTAAACATAGAGACCAATGAGCATTCTTCCTTGTACAGCTATAAATAAGAACGATGAATGCATAATACTAATGTGTATATGATAATATATATGTACAGTACTTCTACCATATGGCTATCGGTAACACACAGCCAAGTTCTAGGAAAAGAGCTATCAGATGAATAGAGAATTTAGCTTTTACATCAACGGGCTAGAACGGATGGCGTTTTTGCTCAAAAGGGTAAATCATACAGAACTAGAGCGTGATATTCTTTGGCATTACAACTGACAGTTTTTTTGGGTCTCTTTTACTAATTGGTTTGCAAAACTATCCACTGCATTCACCAATCGTATCAATTGCTACATGTACCACCGCACAATAGTTATTGATAAAATACATTATACATGAAAAAATTTCACCTACATCAAACACAATAACATATTTTTCTATATGCTTACCTTAGCTACTTGGAGCGGGAAACTTTCACCACCAAACAACCGAAATCCCCATGGGCTACCACCTGTAAGTGTGACGTTAAACTGGTTTCCACTGCCCATGTTTATCCCCAGGAATCAGTAAGTGTTTTTAAATGTTTATTTACACATCCATTTCATCTGGTGTATCCTGGTAGCGGCAGATATTGGTAGCCCTGTAAAACAAATTCAGATACGTGCTAACAGTTATGTTTACATTATATTCCTAGTGATTGCGCCTGATGTTTTCAAGGCGACAGAAATTGCTACCTAACTGCGGAAGAAATACGTCTGTTAATCTTAGTCAGATTTTAGTACAGAGAATTGATTATGACAAGTAGTTATCTAAATCAAATGAAAGGCGAAAAGTAGCAAATAAAAGCAATTTGTCTTTGGGTGCATGAAGGTGTTATAAGGAGTAAGGTGACTAAGATATTTAAGTGGAGATAACAAAAGAGTGTGTCAGAAAACTAATGCAAAAACGGACAAATATTTGATTTCTTAGCATTATACTTTTTAACGTTATAAGAATAGACAATACTTTTTATAACAAAATTGTGAAATAACACCAAATTTCGCTTATAGTTCGCAGAGAATGAAAACAACAAATAATATATATTTCGTATTTTAACTTGATAGTGTCACTGCGGTTTTCAACGATTGACCGCCGTATATTTTTCTTCAATCTTTGTCGATAAGCAATACATGTCTGTGAGTAAATACGGATTCTTCTACTTGAAATATCAAAATGAGTTTCTCAGTTTATACATGTAATAGGAGTAAATAGACAATAATAGTGCATTGACTTGACATATCTACGATATAAGGATGAGGCTTAGAAACGGGGAAATGCGAGGCTGTGCCGAGCATTTTCCCCGTTTCGGGCCGAATCCTTATATCGTTGATATGTCAAGTCAATGAACTATTATTGTCTTTATACTGCAATCTAAAAAAACATTTTCAATTGTTGTTTATTGTGTTAATGTTATTTATTTGATTTAAATATTGGGAAAAATCCCCCTTTAAAAAGGCCTCATATCACACAGACGGAGAAATATAAAACACGATGAAATGTACATCATTACCGCAATCAATGATGAACGAATTCGTTGCAGACTAAAATATCATCAATAAACATAAAACATAATGATTTATAGGTTGCAAACAAAAAAATATTAATAAGTGAAATATGTTTTCCCAAAAATTGCAAACGAAACAAGTTTGAGTCGTTAAACGCATCGTTGTTTACATTGGAAACAAGAACAGGTTGAAGAGGTCGTATGAATAATTAAATATAATTTCGACAATTTCTATTTTTAAAAATATTCATGAGGAAAAGTGATATCAGGTCAGTGACCGTATATGGCATAGAAATATACAGTCAACGCATTTTGACTGCTCAAATAGAACGAGTGCAGTATAATATCAGATTATTACATGGCATTTTTCATATCGCATGTATTATCAGCCCTAGGTTCAATATCAGCCCAAGAGCCGCAAGGCTCGAGGGCTGATATTAACCGAGGGCTGATAATACATGCGATATGAAAAATGACATGTTATGATCTTTTTATCATATGCTTCAACAGTAGAGAAAAATAACAGATTCATATATTGATCCTTTTACGTGGTTCCCGAAGTTTAAAGAGTAAAAAAGTTCACGGCCGTCGGACCCAAAATTTGATACATTCAATATGAAATCTTTCTATCATATGCCTCAACAGAGAGAGAGAAAAAAACATTTTAATATGGACGAATCTACAAAAAAATAATTCAACAATACACATAATGATCATTGTTTGGAAAAGTCAACTTTTTAAAGAAACCTTCTAAATTATGTTTCAGAAAAACTTTAAAAAATGCATTTATTAAATAATTTGTTTGGTTTGGTTTTTTTTTTTATTATTATTTTAAACAATATACTTTCCAGTATGCAAGTAATTGT
This sequence comes from Mytilus edulis, assembly GCF_963676685.1. Lineage (NCBI taxonomy): Eukaryota > Metazoa > Mollusca > Bivalvia > Mytilida > Mytilidae > Mytilus > Mytilus edulis. Next base: position 38,006,683 of record NC_092352.1, on the reverse strand, counting down.
TTTGTACACTACTTTGTAATGTTTTTCACTGAAAACGTAGCACTGAGGTGTATTTTCCGGAATTGGCCGAGTATTACCGGAATGCCATGTGATAACGTTACGGAAAGGCATGTGATAACAATCGAAGCATGTGATAAACTTTTCATATCAGCCCGCTAAGCACCAATTAAAAAAATATGGAATTTACGTCAATTTAATGCTATTATCGTACGGTAAAATTTATATGTTATTTAGTCTAAGTATATGATAAAAGACATTATTATCATTGTCTTAAATAGCAGCATTAAAGAAATCATAAAAAGTCCAAGTAATTTCCATAATGTAATTGAAATCAAAATCAAGACATATAATTTAGATCAAAGAAATCATTTATTTGATAATTCCAGGAGTCATACATCCAGGTATTCGCTTTATTGCTACACATATCTGGAATGAGCTGCCTATAATAAACGAATTTAGACGAAGCAGTAATGTCATGAGACATATATCTTTATGAACTATTTTACAGTAAGCAGTGAATTAAAAATCTAATTAAAATAAAAAACGGTGTTGGAATAAAATCAAGAATATACTGCAAAAAAAAATTATACATGACTTTGTACTAGGACGGCTTTTGCAATTGAACATAACAGGGCTTAATTATTGCTTACGTAATATATACCAGAGAGGGCAACAAGGTTCTGATCATAACGTCACCTTAGATCATAGATAAATACAATCAGCTCAGTGGTTAATGCATTACAACCCCTGTGTTATATCAGATAACACACAAGAGCAAAGTTCTCACTCTCAAATGATTTCTTATTAGAAACATCTATTCACAAATATTGCAATTATATCGTTTTAACACCTGGTTATGAAGAACATTAGAGAATATAAAGTCGATGGAACTTCATAGAAAAATGTATAACAAAAGACACAGAACCAATTCTTCCTGTATTTGTTATGAAAAAAATTCTACTTGAATTTGAATATAAAAGAGTTTACAAATCATGACCTTAACACGTTTTCTCAACAAATTAGCGATAGCAATTCAGCACTGCATGTTGCTGTTGATGATATTTTGATGCAATATAGATTGCAAAATTTTGCAACGAAGAACGTCACAACTCAAAAAGACATAATGTATGTATAAGAAAGACAATATATAATAACTCTACATCAACTATACTTTTTCGACGGTTCTTACACTTTTTTTGTAAAAATACTAAAATTTGATAAGATTTGTCAACATTGCGGTTTTTGCTATCTTCAGGCATTTATGATCATCTTGAGCATCATGTTGTTATGAAATAAAGTGTCATATTAAAAGAACTTCGTAAGGTAAGTTGTGACATTGGGAGGTAAAGATTAAAAGACCTTTCGAAAATGGGCTCCTCGATAAGTAAATTCAGGGGAATTTGGCCCTATCAAAATATATTAAGGAATTCCCTCTCCAAAACATTGATCGTGCAATGTATTCAGAAGTATGTAAACAATTTCCTTTTCAGTTAAGAAATATGATTCGCTCGTGCATATGTTTGATCCCTTATCCAGCTTTGGCAAAACTTATGGTCTTTTTCGTTTAAATGAGTTCTTCAGCACAAGTATGGAACTCACTTCCTAATGAGGCTAGACTCATGACTTTTTTTGACCAGTTTAGGAATTATATAAATTCCTGGTGTGGGATCAAAAATGTTACTGCAGTTCGTGTCGTTTCCACCCAGTGCTGTCTCAAAGCTGAAATTTCTTTCTTTCTTTTTATAATGGCCTTTTGCTCTGCTTTTTATGCATTTTTTTATGCATTTTTTTTAATATATCTGCCATTAAATGCTAGTGCTTATATTTATTTATTTATTGTTTTTAGTCTGTTATATTTTATGATCCCATGTGATTTGCTGATTCCCCGTTTCAATGCACATAGAGGCACTTGCCACATGAACTTTGACTCTGGAGGCTCACAAATCAAATAGATTTGCTTTCATTATATTGCATGTTTTTTTAGTTTTATTTGGTAGTATTTGCATGATGCTGCATGTTTTTTATGTGATAGTCGGTTAAAGAGCTCACCAGAGCTCATGTTTTCTCTGTTATTATGTATATATATGCCGACTCTAAATAAAATTTACTTACTTACTTACTTCAACATTTTTTTGTATTATGTTTAGGATTTTCGAATATTCATATGCATAGGTCCAAATCATCACCGCACATACCTTAATATCTGGTGCAGTAAAACTCGTATCGTTAATGTTATTGTATTTTCAACTTTGAGGTAGACCATGCAGATGAGACCATGAGACGATTTCAATGGAGCATTCAAATTTGCCAAAAATAAGCACAAAAATGTTTAAACATATCCGCTATGGTAAAACGTAGCTTTGAGGCCCTTTTAAGAACTGAATTTACTAAAAAGATTATATACATGATCGACCAACCGAGTTTTGAGTAAGTCTATTAATGACCATTTGAAAGTCTTTGCTGCGATATAACGAACACAATAGTAGCAAATGAAGCAAAGTTACATAGCCAAATTAGTGTTAAAATACTTCTTTTGTGAAAATTATACAGATGAAAGTAATGCCAGTTAACAAACAATATTTCTAGATCATGTTTCTAGATATACAAAGGCCAATTGTCTTCAAGTATATTACAAACACATATATCTCTTTGCTTTTAAGTCTTGCCAACTTCGATGACTGGCAGATTATCAGATATGTTTATATATAATTGTTAAACCATCTTGATGTCTGCAGAAAATATCAGTTGTGTTTATTTTGTTCAAGGTTAGAAACTTAAGTTTGCGACGCAACTATAAACATTTATTACAGTGTCATTCATCTTGAATACTGGTATATTGGTAGAATTACGAATTAATGGGACAAAGGGTATGTGGACATCCAATGCCACGCGTTTGTGGCAATACACATTTGCATATTTGGCCAAATGAGTCTAAATCACTTTTTTCAATATGTTTACATAATAAAATGCCTGTACCAAGTCAGGAATATGACAGTAAATTGTTATCCATTCGTTTGATTAGTTTGTGCTTTTGAAATTGCCTTTTGGTAAGGGACTTTCCTTTATCAATTTTCCTTGGAGTTCGGTATTTTTGTGATTCTACTTTTTACCCCTCTAAAACGTCTTCATCAACTACTTTGGCCACGGTATTATTTTACAATTTCGTTTAAGGAACCGTCGATCTTCTTTTACATATAATGTATGCAAATATCATTTAAAAGCTGTATGACATAAAATTGAGACTGGACACCGGGAACGTGTCAACGAGACAACAACCCGACCAAAAAGCAGAATGCCGACAAGGCCACCAATGGGCCTTCAACATTACGAGAAAAATTCCACACTCAGAGGCGGGCATCAGCTTTGCCCCATAAACAAAAATGTGCATTAGTCAAGTTCAGCGATTAAGAACGTCAAACTTAACTCCGACACATACATGTACAAATGAACCAAAATTAAAAAAAAATCATATAAGAGTAACAAACGTAAGAGACCAGGCTCAAACATGCGGCGGGTTAAACATGTTCTGTGACATATCAGCCCCCCCCTTTATACCTCTAGTCAATGTAGACTAAACAAACACACAGCAATGTTTATGACGTAAAAGAGTGACGAAAGATACCAAAAGATACCAAAGTGACGCATGAAAGAGGACGCAAACATTTTTTTTTTATAACAGTTAGAATGAAACAGAAAGATAGTTTGAAAAATGTGGTTAAAACGGTCCATATCACCTCTTCGTCTATCGCATGCACATCGTTGACTTTCAATTCGACTTTTTTTAACCTTTAATTAGAATCTAGATGTTACAGTAGACATATTTTATTGCATGTAAGATGCCAAACTCTTTAACATTTTGATAAGTGTACTCTATTATTACTGATTGAAGGATAAAACGAGATAATATCATCTTAAATTGACGTAGCACTTACGTAACAACGAGGTTACACCTAAAGAACATAAATTATACTGTTACTCTGGTGGCTCATAACTTAAAGTAAAACCATGCATAACATAGGGGCACTTTTGTGTACATTAATTAACTATTTCTATATTGGCCCTGGAGAATCAAAATATGAGTACAATCACAATGCTTATCAAAGTCTAGGGCTATACTGTCGATTCGATGTACTTTGGTTTGTGATTATTTCCCAGAAACATTGGACGCCAGTGATCCCTTTCTTTTTCTGTTTCATTCCCAAGTTTTGATTTTGATCCAAGTAGTTCAGTTGAACCTCTTCTACACTTTCTTCGTCTTGCAGTAAATTTTTCTAGATGTGGAATCACTGATTTATATAAAGATAATCTTAATCGGATTGCTTCGTCTAAAGTATAAAGATGATCTAAATAGGATAAAACGGTGATGAACCGTCGAGTAAGGTCATAATTGAAATAAAAAGTAACTGTCATTGTATATACATGTATGATCAAATTTGAACAATCGTGATAATCGTTTTGTCGAATTTACGTAAAGGGTCACGTCGAATCGGAATTAAAGCTGCTTTAGAACAGAAAATATTTGGGAAAGGACAGGTTACATTGCAAACATCTGAATAGTGATATAAAATATACAGTGTTTTTATTCAATTTCAGTTTTATAAATTGAATAATGGAAGAGGTTGTTCTCTGTACAAACGAGTGGCAGGATTTTTTTTATCTTTGCTTTTAGATCATGCATTAAGCAAAGTAATATCTCTCTTTTTTTATTTTATCAATACGCTTCTGATCCAAAAAAGTGATGGAAGAGTTAACAGTTGTCGAAAGGTCAAGCTGTGTATTAATATATATCAATACTAAACATCTTGTTATCAGCACCACGAATTTATAATATTGACCATTATCTGTAACGGCTCAGTGGGATAAAAAGAATTAAACTGTCCATACATTAGTGCGATAATAGCAAAGCATTTATTAAAAAACAATCTGTACAGATTTATTTCAAGATATAATTTTATCAGCACTCAGATGCGATTTCAGGGAAGGAGCCAGGGGCAGCCCCTTATGTAAACTAGTCCACCATCCTTCTTAAGCTTCGCGATAAGTGAACACAACAGGGGTCCAGTTTACCCCTAATGGAGAACTAAGAAAGGAGCTACAAATGTGTTTAATCATAGAGGTTTAATGCATAGAATTTTAACCTGTCCCATTCCAAATGTTGCCTAGTTTGTATCTCCTTTTTAAAATCCGTGATCTGCCACTACATATGGATTTATGAGAATTAAAAATGCATATATAATGTTCTATTATTCTATATATTGTATTGTATTATTTTGTATTTCATTGTATTACATTGTATTTCATTGTATTGCATTGTTTAGTATAAAATTATTGTTTCATTGTATTGCTTGACCCTCATGGGTGTAATTTTGCAATAAAGATATTATCATATAAAGTAATAAGTATATATCAAATTGAAATTAGTAATCGTAGAGTGAAAATGTAGCTTTTGATAGATAGAAAACAAACTTTAAAATTGCCAACTATAAAGTACAAACATGTAGTATCAGCAGAACTTATCATGAATAAAAACTTATAACAACGATAAAATTGTCATTATCTGTAATAAACAGTTCGTTTTTTTCTGTTATTTCTTATAAAACAAATACATTAACCTTGTTTCGTTTATCATCTTCAAATATCAGATATATTAGAAAAAAATCGACATTATGGGATATTTTTTTCAGATATTGCGTGGTTTATCAAAGATCTTGGAGAATTTTACATTTTGCATCTGTTATCCCTGATATTTATCAGAAGGCGAAGAAAGCATAAAAATACTGCTTTGAAACAAAATAATTAGTTAAAATCTGTCTGTTTGCCCATTTCATTCTAACAAAAGCAAATAGAAATCGTTGAAGGTCGCAAACATTGATTTATGCATGACGGGACGTGTACTGCACGGAATCTTGGCAAGCGAACATATGCATGTAACACGACACAAAATTGGCAACTATAACAAGGAAAAGAGATTACGATTCAGTTTAATTTTCAGTAAAACACATTTTGTCAAAAAGAATTTTAATAAACATTTAAAAAAAAATGCACCATTCTCAATCCAGATAACATTTTGTTTACACTGTTGATGTAAAACGACTAAAAGCTTTCAGAATTCGGTCGATCGTTACAGTGCTTTTGTAACTTAAACGATTGGTGACATCTGAACTATTTCTAAATCAAACGTCCCATGAGCTACAAATATCTAAACATTTTGACGATTATTCGATTGTTTTCATGTACATGTATCTGGCTTAATTCGATCATTATCATTGGATTTGGATTAGAATCGTAAGACAGGAGAGACAGGTATAGCAAGAGACGCTTACCATGTAGATACACCTGGTCTCATACCCTATTTCTTTATTGAAATTTGATTTGATTTGACTGTTTTAACATAGACTAACATAGGTTTTCTTACTGTACATCTACCCTAAAAAAAACGGCAATAAAACTCCAACAAAAGAAATTTCTCAATAAAACAGTATATCCCCCAAAATTGCCCAGTATGCTATATTAATACATGAAATGTTATATTATATTTAGGATTGAAAACAAGTTTCAGTGAACTTTAATTATAATCTTATAATTCACAAAATGAAACGATTAATCTCATTTTCATTTTTTTCGTTGCTGTTTTAAGCTCGTTAAACGTCATTAATGATAAATCTTAGAGTACACACGAAATGACAGCATGTGGTATTTTATTTATCAAAGCCTTCCGCAAAAACCAAAATCTTCAAGGGAAAGCAAAACGTAACCGCCTCCAATCTGGGAGCAATCCAATAATACCAATAGTGTGCCTGTAGCATAAGTATTTATCTTATCTCCAATGATTATTATCTGTAATCACTATCAGGTGCTAATGTACTTCACAGATCCACGGACATAATTGGTTCCAGGCGTAACGGTCGAATATCATAAGGTTTTATTGGTGTAATTATCATAATTATAAAACTAGAGGTACTACAGATATCAATAAAACACCTCCAACTAATTTATTGTTCATTAAATAATGTTAATTTAACCCCATTAGTAGACTTCTTACATGTATTATGAATATGATATAACTTAGAAAAACTAGAAAATGCGGAATGAAGGAACTGAAAGAAAATTAAGAAATAAAAACAACTGAATAAGCAAATAAATAAAAACAATAGTGTCTCACGTATGTCAAATTAGTCACAGATATGATATTAAAACAATATCTCATACATGTATTCACTGTTGACATACAGGATATCAGTGTTCTTTAAGTGACTACCAAAGGTGTGACACATCAAGTGAAGACCATGTGCTCACGCTGTCAAATGGAAGTCATTGACATCTTTATAATTTTGTTTTAGCTAATAACAATGTACATGTATACGACAAGGAAAGACGTTCCATTCCCCCCCAAATAGCTTAGATCGGAAGAAAGCCAACTCGATATGTGAAAGAGTCGAACACAGTGAAACCGTCTCAAATTTATCTGTGCTCGATTTGTTTTTACATACCACAGCTTAAAAATTAAAGTTTCAGAAATGACACACACACAACACTGTGGGTGTACCCACACCAAAAAGAGTGTAAGAAGGTCAATTGTGCCAGACAAAGTTGCAATCTTGGTTTTTGGTAATTTGTCTTCAGAAAGTATCATCCAAAAAACGACCCCATCGAAATAGTATAGAGACTAATCTCTGCTAAGATTACTATTGATGTCATCTGTTTAATATATTTATTCAAATTAGAAATAAATCAGATGCAATGCACGAGACTACAATTATGTAACAATTTATTCATCAGGTGGTATAGAGGTGAAAAGTGCATGAACACAGATTTAATTCACGTGCAATAACACTTCAAATGTTACCAAGTTTATTTTGTTGATTTATCAAAAGCGTGTATAAAAGTTGCATTTTATATAAGAAGAACAAGGAGAGAAACTAAAAAGGGCACTTACCACTGCCTTCAAGGTAAAATTCCGACCTCTACAACGTCACGAAAGAACTTCCACTGAATCTATAATATATGTAGATATATGATATCTGGCAACATGCAGAGTAGAGAATATTGAATGCACGTGTATTTCTGATGAGGTGATCTAATAGTGTTTACACGACAGCCCGTTAGGGAGTATATGATAATCTTTGCTGAAAATTTGTCTGATTTAATACTTAAGAGAAAGTTAACCAATCAAAATTCAGATTGATGTTTTGGAATTTGAAACCAGCTATCGATTCAAGTGAAATGTAAACACGTTTTCGTAGGAAAACAAGATAAAAAAAATAATGTGTTTTCAAGTGCTTTGGTTGATTAGAAAAAAATTCTTCATATCAGAATAAATGTTGACGTTATCAAAACATAGACTGATGCGCGGTGGCCAAGTTTATTGGAAAACTGTCAGATTTCTTTGTAGAATATACTTTTTTTTATATAGACAAAAAAATAAACAAAAACATGTAGCTTCAACGGTTATTAGAACATAAGTTTATGATGACGTTTGCAATTAAATGTCTACAGCTCCTTGTCTGATATATCTATCTTCATGACGTCATTGGTTCAGATCTTGTAACCCGAATTTTTCCAGGTCATCTATTGTAACACAAACAAGCTAGGAATTGTAGTTTGAAACTCTCCTTTTTTATGATTAGACTAACGGAACTCGTATTCTTTCTTTATGTAATGTGCATTAATCTTAAAAATGCCAATTACGTCATAAGCTCCAAATATTAAGAATCCGTGTCGTAAATGAAACATATGGTACGTCTGCGACTTTCGTGATGTAATATCAGAACTCTTAAAGGTACAAACACATGTGTAACTATCAATTTTCTTACATACGATTGTATATTGCGGAATTTATAAACATTTCGATCAAGCCGTTTTTAATTCATCTGAATCCCAAGAAGTTTTCAATGCTGTGTTTGATTTAATGCAATATTGATTGAAAACAGTTTAACAGTATCAATATATACCGCCAATTTAGCACAGATGCTTAAATAGTCATTCTTTCAGTTTAAATAGTAGTCTGATATTCAAACTGATAGTGGAAACACGCATACATCTGCGTTTTTCAAAAACTGAAATCAAATGGAGCAAGCCATTTAGGAATTGTAATCATATAATATTTGAAAAAAAGTGTTAAAACAGGCGTTTAAAAAAAATGAAGTTAATTTACTGCAATTCAAAGGTAAACAGACGCGAAACATATAGTTAAAAATTGAAAATGGAAATGGGGTATGTGTCAAAGAGACAACAAACCGACCATAGAACAGACAACAGCAAAAGGTCACCAACAGGTCTTCAATGCAGCGAGAAATTCCAGCACCCGGAGGCGTCCTCCAGCTGGCCCCTAAACAAATATATATATGATAAAATTGTGAAAGGAAATGGGGAATGTGTCAACTAGTTCAGTGATAATGAACGCCATACTAAACTCCAAATTGTACACAAGAAACTAAAATTAAAAATAAAATAATACAAGACTAACAAAGGCCAGAGGCTCCTGACTTGGGACAGGCGCAAAAATGCGGCGGGGTTAAACATGTTTATGAGATCTCAACCCCCCCCCTATACCTCTAGCCAATATAAAAAAGTAAACGTTTATATGATTTTTCACCGGTTATTTAGATGGCTGAGTACTGCGGGAAGGTGGCTGCCAACAGTTTCCATGCAATAGCTTATGAATCGTAAACATATTCAACCAATGCTTAACATTTCAATATGTAACAAGTCTGTTCCATGTTATAATCAATGAACTGTATACATATTCAACCAATGCTTTAAATTTCAATATGTAACAAATCTATTACATGCAATAATTTATGAATCGTACCTACTTGTCTTAACTCTATGCATGGTTTTCAAATTTTAATATGTTGCTACTGATGAAAAAATGGAGGTTAGGTTTGACAATGCTGTTTTTCACTTTTACCATTGACATATACTTTAAATACAGTTTCTGTTCTTCTTCTAAACTAATTATCCGTTTAACCAATGCATTACAAATTCTATAATTTGTCTAACGAGAAAGGTAAATATGCTAGATATATACTGGAGATGTGATGAGTTGATTAAAGCCCTCAATATTCCCATAGCCAACATGTATGTTTCGGCAATTAAATCTATTGCCAGGTTGTTGCCTTTAATAGAAGACTTGATCCTTTAATGTTATAAATCCCAGTTTATGACTACACTCAGTAAAGAATAACTTAATTCCATTGAATTAATAAATTCAACAACATTTACATATAAGAAACATAAAATATGAATATAAGGAAATGCAAAGTACAAAAAATGTATATATAAGAAAAAAAAGCAACCCAACAACATACTACTGAAAGGCATGCAATTCACTGGGTTTACTTGATAAGATTGTTAGTTCAAATATAAAAGATGAAATGGACGTCTGCGCTTATTTCTCAAATAGTGTGTGTATTAATTTATATATGTTTCGCTTGACACCTAGAAACATAAATTCAGACCCAGTCACAAAGAACATACAAGAAATTAGTACATATGTTAAACAAACTAGTTCCTAGTGTACACATAGCTGATACTTTTTCTGAAAGTCAAAAAGGAGTGCTATTTTGGTATGATATTTCTCCGATCCTCTCCCTTGTTTTTCGTTAGACGAGAGATTAAATTGGCTCCTTCACTGCATGGTCAACTAACTAAGTGGGATTGGGAAACAAGTTTTTCAACTTATATTAATCCCTTTCCACCTTGCGGGTGCGAGTGCTGTTTTGTAGCGGCATTAGCCTTGCTCTTTTTCGAAATCTACAAGGGTGTCTTTAACGTGCAAGAGATATGACTCTCTCTTAACACGGGTCAGCCATTTATCATCCCCTTCCTTCGCTCTACTCGTAAATGGTGTCAAGGGAGAGCCGAAAATTTAGTCCCTGAAATTTACGACCCAGACGGGAATCGAACCAGGAACCTTTGTGTTAGTAGTCCGATGCACTAACCACCACACCACGGCTACGATTTGAATTTACACTCACGGTTACAGTTTTAATCGTTTACGATTTTTTCATTTGTTGGTGATGCTATACTGTGATATAAAATATGCATCTACTCAGATTGATCTAGTATTTTTTTAGGTTTGCCCTTTTTTTGATTTCTTCATATTATCCTATGTTAAACTGTGTGATAAACATCCTGGATATCAGATCAGTACAAACACAGTGTTGTTTATTTGATATTTGGTTTTAATGTTCAAGAATATCATGGAGGAGATACTCTTCGTATGTTTTAAAGTGATTATATATTTTTTTATCAGCAATTTTTTTTAAATAGACTACTTGTTTATTCAAAAAAAAAATCCTGTTTACAATTTCCTAAGTTGTCCAGGATCCCGTTTACATTTGAAACCAACTGTCCGGGAAGTAGGAGGCTGAAAAAAAACTGTTTACCAGAAAAAGTAGTATAATAATACTTATTATTCTTTATATGACAATGAATGAAAATGAACGTCTTTCTAGAATGTAATACTAGTAATAAATAATATAACACTATAACATAATCGCTTGCACCTCTAAACCAGAATAATAATTTGTTATAACATCATAACATAATCGAGCGCACCTCTAAACCAGAATAATATAACATCATAACATAATCGAGTGCACCTCTAAACCATGGATTAACTCATACAAATTAAAGAGATATAAAAGGCAGACCACATAACATCGTGACTGTTATCTCCTACAAAGTTTGTAGTTATCATACAAAATAATTATTAAAATGTGTTTATTTTTTCTTTTTCTATAATATTGTATTATTAGATAAATAACAGGGTACAGATTTCAGATAGGTTATCATGTATGATTTCCAAAGATTCAAAACATTTGTAGATGACATTTTTAACCCATTATATATTTAATTTTGTTTCTTATTTTCCACAAGGATCATTTTGTCAAAATAAGAGAGAGATGTTTTCTTCGTATTGATTACGAAATGCTCCTGATCAAAAATCAAAAACTCAAAATTGGGTTTGTCCAAAAAAAATAATCAGTAAATAAGTTAAGGATGTTTACAGTATCATTAGTGAAAAATTTCGTTCAAATGTTCGAAATTGGTCTTCGAAGGTGTGTAATAATTCTAAGTGATAAAACACTACCTGGTATGACGCTTTGGGTTAGATAAATTAGAAAGTACACTTTTTTTGGACTCGTTATTCTAATTCTTTCTTTGAGCATTTTATCTTCCTACACTCTTTTATTAAGGTCTTTTGGAAGTAATATGAAAAAAATCTTAGTTTGAAAATAATTTGAATAAAATGGCAAATCATTTTTTATGATTCTTAAATTCAAAAAATAAAATATGACAAAAAAATAGTGTAGATTACAAGTTATATGAACTGTTGTTCTTAAATAGTATATGAAATTATTCTTATTATGTATGAAAACAGAGTACTGCGACATTCGCGAAATTTCAGTACAGAAACGGAATGAGCGGTTGAAGGTAAAAAAAGAAGAAAACAAGAATGTGTCCATAGTACACAGACGCCCCATACGCAATTTTATTTGTTCAATGGACCGTGAAAATGGGGGAAAATCTGTAATTTGGCATTAACATTAGAGAGATCATATCATAAGGAACATGTGTACCAAGTTTCAAATTGATTGGACTTCAACTTCATCAAAAACTACCTCGACTAAAAACTTCAACCTGAAGCGGGACAGACGGACAGACGGACGAACGGAAGCACAGACCAGAAAACATAATGCCCATAAATGGGGCATACTGAAAAAAAAACCCAAAAAAAACAAGAAACATGAGACTGAAATATGACCTCTAAATATCTGTTGAATCAAATTTTTTCTCATAGACATATTGACAATTTTCAACGCAGATTTTAACGGCTAATGTTTTGACAAATAAATCGAGATTAGGTTGTCTTTCTTTTCTCTGATTATTTGATTTGTATTAGAACTGAATAAGTTTAATAATAGACAAATTTTCTATAATACTTTAATTAAACATTATACAATTCTGTACAGAACAACTGTATATTTTATATGTACATTTTGCATTTAATTTAATTTTGCATTATATGTTATTGAAAGATAAAATATTGAGTTAAACTAACAGAGAGAAAACTCACGAACAGACACGAGACAGTGGCAAATAATTAATGTATATGATCAAGACAGATCTTGTTCTATATACACTAATTTAAGACATGAACTATTAGATTCTGTTTCAGTTCTTCCTGTCCAAATTAACACAAAAACTTTGCTTTTTGGATCAACGGTACTCTCAGATAAGCAAAATAGTCTTTTATTTAGTTTGGTGCAGAAATATATTATTAAAAGTAAACGTTTTAACCCTTGATGTTAATGCTTCTTCACTCAATAGGAACCCAAGCATTTCACACTGTATACATTACAATAATTCATGTTTATTTATTATTATTATTTTTTTTTCTCATTAAATTTTTTTTTCTTCTTCTTTCACCTTTTTCATATTCATATATTTATTACAGAGCATGCCAGTATTTATATTTATGTATTGTTCAATAAGTGTATTATTTTTGTAAAAGGAGACAGATTTGTAAAAGCAAATTGCTTGTTTCTGAATCCTTAATTTTATTTCATTTATATAATATAGTTTAAATTAAATAATGTTGATTTATCTGAATAAATATTGTTTAAACTAAGACAGATGTAATTACCCCGGCACCCTTTGCCCAAAAAAAACCTTCTTTATTTTTAATGTACCTTTTGAATTTTAGTTTCACTTTCCATATACGGTATTCAAATTAATTTTTTTTTTTTTTTTCAATTCAAAGTTTTATTGCCATATAAACTTTACAGTTTGTGACATATAACAACAACAAAAACAAATAAAGACAATAACTAAGTAACTCAATATATATACACAAATTCAGGTAAATATTAAAGGGTCCCCTGTCCTCAGTTCCATTGACTTTTTTATAAAGGATCCTAGTTTATTCACTTGTGTTGGTGTTGATGGGTTAAGTATATATATAACTTTGTCATTGTCAGTGAGATTAGCAAATAAATTACTTTCTCTATTAATGCAATCAAAATATGTTAATCTAATATTTGAATTATGAGAACAATTTATTAGGAAATGTTTCTCATCATCTAGTACTTTACATTTTTTGCAAAGTCTCTCTTCGCGAGGAATTTTAAAATGCCTCCCTTTTTCAATTAATAATGAATGGTCACTGATTCTAAGTTTTGTAATTAATTTTCTAAATTCAAAGTTTGGGTTAGAGAGGTAAGGTTTGATCAATAGATTTGGCTCAAGTGCTTTATAAAAATTTAATTTACTTTTATCATCAATAGATGTTAACTTATTTATCAACAGGTTGTTGTAGTATGAGTTTATTTGGGGTTTAATATAGCTTTTAATATTTTTTAATTGTTTTAAATTATCACAGGTTTTTAGTCTATCTATATCAATGTTAGATTCAGAAAGAATATCTTTTGCAAAAGTGAACCATGAATAGGTGCCACTAGAATCCAAAGTTTTAGTTAATTGAAAAGATTCATGTAATAAGGGATTCAAATTTGAGGTGAAAAGCCTTGCTAAATACATAATAGTTTGGGTTTTTATATGACATTCAATAGGCAGTCTTCCCAATTCGTTCCTTGTACCAAAATTTGAGGCACTCTTGTTAGTGCCAAGGGTAAACTTGCAATACCCAAGATGCAAGTTTTCTATTGGAGTCTTGTCAATAAAATTAAATGGGTCCACAATTTTTCCAGAAACCAAAGCTCTTTTTTTAGCTTTGAAATATGTTATATATGAGTCCAAATATGTTATTTCAGAATTATAAGTCAATATAGGTCTCACTAAGGTGTCAAATAAGTTATTTGACACTCTGATAGGAAGGCTGCCAAGAGAATTAGTATATGTTTTAATAGAGAACAAAACCTTTTTTGCCTTTTTTGTTAATTCAGCTGTACTATGACTAAGATTACCATTTGATTTAATCAGCAGACCCAAGTAAGGATATTCTGAAACATTCTCTATTTTTTTGTTTTTATATACAAGTATAGATGTTTCAGGCTTTTGCTTTGTTGTTGAAAAGACCATACTTTTTGTTTTATTTATGTTTAGAGAAAGCTGCCAGTTTTCACATAACATGGAAACTTTATTTAGACTATTTTGGAGACCCTCCTTAGATTCTGATAGTAAAAGCAGATCATCAGCAAACAGGAGGGAGCCTAGTTTACTATTTATAAGCTCCAGTGGACTTGAGTTGTCATCTTCCAAACCTTTAGTGATATCATTTATAAAAATATTGAACAAAGTAGGACTTAATGAATCCCCTTGTTTCACACCTCTAGTAATGTCAAAATAGTCAGAAATGTGATCTTTATGTTTTAAAGAGGATTTTGTATTTAAATATTGTTGTTTTATTACTCTGTAAAAAGACTTTCCTACTCCCATTTTGCATAATTTATACAGAAGGGCTGTCCTCCATACAGAGTCAAATGCCTTTCTTAAGTCAATGAAGCATGCATATATTTTTTTGTTATTTTTGTGTATATATTTATTAATTAAAGATTTTAATATGAAAATACTGTCAGCAGTTCTGTGGTTTTCTCTGAAGCCAAATTGACAGTTATTCAGCTGTTTATCCTATGATTTATTGATAATAGGCTCTTCGATTATCAAAGACATTGACGGCAAAAGATTGTACAAAAATAGAAAAGTTAAAGTTACCACTCTACACGACAAAACAGTGTTTGGAGCAATTCAGTATATCAAATCGTTTAGAGATAAAGCAAAACATATAATGTTCCAAATAGGCTCCAATGATATAGAACAGAAAACACCGGACGAGGTTATCGAAGAAGTAGAAGAACTAGTCAGAGTGACACAAAGATATAACCCAGATGCAACAATCACTTTTGGTGAAATACTGCCACGTTTTTTGAGTGACAGATATTATGCTAAGTTTTTCAATGAACACCGCCTTATTTTTAATGTTCAATTGTATGAATTATGTAAAGATTTAGATTTACATTTTGTAAGGTATGATTTCATTCAGCCTGATTATTTTGTAGATGGAATACATATTAAAGGTCATGGCATTCCAATTATGGTTATGTCCATTAAAAGAGTACTCAATACACTACTAAATGTAAAGTTATGGGAACACAAAAACAAACCATGTAAGAAACAATGGTATACCTAATTATCAAATGCCAAATTCAATAACAAACAGAAAGCAGAGAGATCATCAAGCTTTTGAGCAGAAATCTCATTTTAATAACCCTATACATGTAGGGAGTGAAAGTGCTATGAATGGCAGAAATAAAATTGTAAATATGATGGAGCTCATGTTACAGGAAATGAGAACGGGTCAGTGGTAATATGTCTGAATGTTTAGAAGAAAAATCTAGTCTATTGATATAACCGGTATATGTTTACCGCCATATGTACTTTTCATATGTTTTGATTACAAACTGATTTTTTTATGTCAGTGATAAATATGTATGAATAATTAGAAGAAAAATGTATAGTTTATTGATATATTGCTTACCGGTATATGTTTACCGCCATATGTACTTTTCATATATTCTGATTACAAACTGATTTTTTATGTCAATGAATAATATGTATGAATCATTAGAAGAAAAATGTATAGTTTATTGATATATTGCTTACTGGTATATGTTTACCGCCTTATGGAATTTTCATATGTCCTGTTACAAACTGATTTTCTATATATAGAACTAAAACACAAATGGGAGGTGTACATGCAAAATAAATTCAAAAGAAAAGCTTTTTTATTTTTATTTTTTTATTTCTTTTTTTATATGTTCAAAGTGTGACTAGAAATAAAATAAAATTATATGACAAATAGGTTTTTGCACTGATATATACAACAATATAAATATAAATTTGTTTATTACATCAAATTGTCTTTGGTATTGATTTTAATATAATTGGTAAATACTAGTATATATATATATGCAAGGGTTTAAAATATTGATTTTTCTGAATTTAAAGAATAGAGTTACCTCCCATAGACCATACACAAGGTAATATCATTTAGACTTTATATTGTGAATATTGAGGTTTTCAGGTTTACAACAAAATAAGAAAGATTTATATGCTCAAATGTCAAATTGTTATAAAAATTTATCTATATCCTCATGGAATGTTCATGGCCTTGGAGACAAACTGAAAGATGAATTGTTTATTGAGAATTTAAAAGGTGACATAAACATACTTTTAGAAACCTGGAAGGGAGAATCTAAAGAATTTAAATTGGAAGGCCATTGTATTATTTCTAAGTCCCGTAAAAAAAGAAAAAAAGCAAGAAGGTATAGTGGGGGCATTATTGTTACTATAAAAAAGCCATACTTTAAAGGCATTACATATTTAAAAGAAGCAACAACCTCGCCAAATAGACTATGGCTTAAGTTGAATAAGAACTTTTTTGGATTTGTACATGATATTTATCTGTGCGCTCTTTATATACCCCCCTTTTCATCATCTCACTATGATAATGACTTAGATTTTTTAGAAAATGAGATATCATCTTTCTCCATGAATGGACAGATTGTATTAATTGGAGATCTAAATGCTCGAACTGGCCAAAGAGCTGACTTTATTGTAAATGATTCTGATCACATCAATAATTTTGATGGTTTTGATTTACTCCCTGAAAATTATATTACTGATTCAGAAATTAATAGAAACAATCAAGATACTTCTGTAAATACAGTTGGTACAAAGTTATTAGACTTGTGTTTGTCTTCAAGGCTGCGTTTACTCAATGGTCGATTTTTAGGTGACTCATTGGGATATTATACATATATGTCAAGCAGTGGATTTAGTACTGTTGATTATGCTGTTGTTAGCGAGAGTCTCCTGTCCTCAGTCAAATATTTTAAAACAAACGATTTTACTTACCTATCAGATCATGTTCAAATTACTTTATATATGAAGTGCTCTATAAATATAGATAAAGAAATTGGCCTTGAGGAAAAAGGTTGGCACTGGATTAAATCATATAAATGGACAGAAAATTCTAAACTTAAACTTATTGATGCTTTATTGACTGAAAATGTAAAGAATGAGATAATAGAGTTTGAAATGGTTAATTACGAGGAAAATCAGGTTGGTGTTGATGAGGCTACAGAAAAATTGACAAAAATTTTAGATAATATTTCAAGCCTTTCTTGTAAAGCAACTCCAAAAACTAAAAGGAGGAAGAAGAAAAGGAAATTTAAACAAGTTTGGTCAGACAATGTTATATATGAAACCAAGCGTCAAATAAATAAAATAGGAAACAAAATAAGAAATAATCCAAATAATAATAGTTTAAAGCAAAAGTTTTTTGAGTTAAAAAAAAACTTGAAGAAAATGGTTAAACACAAAAAGTATGAATATAAACAAAAACTTTATAATTGTTTAAGTGAATATATCAATCAAAATCCAAAGGAATATTGGAAAATTTTAAAATCTCTTAAGAATAAAACAGAAAAAGATGAAATACCAGAGGTATTAAAAGATGAAGAAGTTTTAATAAAACATTTTCAAGATCAAGGTAAACCTTCATCTATAAATAATGCTTTTATGATAGACATTGAATCACAGTTAAAGCTATTAGAAAATAATATAGACTTCAAAGCTGAAACAGATGCTCCAATATCTTGTTCAGAAGTAAATAAGGTAATCAGAAGACTAAAACTTCAAAAGTCTGCTGGACCAGATAGAATTATAAATGAAATAATTAAAACCTCAAATCAAGTAATAATTAAGTCAATTGTTAAAATATTTAATTTAATTCTAAAAACGGGTATATACCCAAAATCATGGAAGGACTCATATATAATTGCACTTCATAAGAAGGGAGACAAATCTGATCCCAATAATTACAGAGGTATATCTTTAATCAGTAATCTTCCTAAAATATTCAATGCTGTACTCAATAATAGATTAATCACAGTTGTGGATAAACAGCTGAATAACTGTCAATTTGGCTTCAGAGAAAACCACAGAACTAATTAATGTAAGCTCCACGTGGCAAAAATCACGTGATGCAGGAATGTAGTATCTTGGAGTATACGCCAAGACGAGCATCAGATTTTCAACTTTTGTTTCATTTTGTAAACTGTGTACCTTAAATTTTTTAACGGAAAAAAAATGTCTTCACTGGGATCTCTCGAGCTGGAACCGACACTCTCCAGTTTAGCAGGGACACTACTCTGTTTTTAATTTTTGTCAATTTTGTGCATGGCATCGTCAAAGACACTTACAGCATTCCTTGTCAAAGACATGTCTACTAAGTTAGAGAATGCTGTATTCGAATAGGGACTGCTCTATTCATTCACATAAATTTTGCAATCTTTTGACATAGAAAACACCCTTTTCTATTTAAAATAGATATTCTACATTATAAGGTGTCATTTGTAAGTTTGTAATGGAACTTGAACAACTTTAAAAAGTTGAAATGTTTAAAGACTGAAACAAAACGTTGCCACATATTTAATATGATGGACACACCAACCTTTAATGACATGACCCTTCTTTGTTGCCCTCTCCTTTAAAAGCTTAAACATCTTCTCAATATCTATTGCTTTCCGCTAAAATAGCTGCCTAAATTTAGAAAACAGCTCTGCTTTAAAATTCATCTAGTCTTCTTGTTTTTCAAAACGATTAAAGGTTAAACTGTTTCATATCCAACGGCAAATATATTACAGTATTATCCGAATTCATCATTACACGATGCTGGAAAATTGCTATTATCAAGTTCAATTTCAAATAAATAGATTCGTCCTTAACAAAACTATATAATCTGTGTGGGAAACGTCTAATGTATAAAATGATTGATGTATTTATTGTTAGTCTTTAACGCCACTTTAATCCTTATTTGCAATTTCATGGCGCCAAGGTTGTTTTGTGCGTAGAATGCTGGAACGCTTATTTCTTTCTTTTCGTGCGGGGACTCCAAGCAGACAACATGCATGTAACGGCGCTGTAGATTTTCTTATTAATTAAAGAAAGTTGCCGGTCCGGTATTAGATCTGTTAGAAGTATTCAAATCGAAAATCTGGTGGTATCGCCTTTGGCTACAAGAGATATTTAGAAAATTGTATTACACCAATTGAAACTGATTGTCCTTTTGTACAATGGTTTAGTATTGACGAAAAAATATTTGACTTAAAAAGTAGTGTTATTTTCGGAGTAATTTACATACCACCTGAAAACTCTATCTATACATCAGAAAATGCACTTTCAGATATAGAATTAGAATTTTTTGATTTACAAAGAACAAACAAGTATATTTGTCTTCTTGGCGATTTTAATAGTAGAACAGCGAGTTTACAAGACTTTAATGATTTAGTAGACACTGATGATTTTTTAGCACAGAATTTAATTGATATTAATGAATTTAGTAATGTTGATATCTTAGATAAATTGGGTATTCAAAGAAAACGACACAGTACCGATTCAAATGTAAACACATATGGTAGAAAACTTATACAATTTTGTAAGAATAACAACATGTATATAATGAATGGTCGGATAGGAAATGATGAAGTAGGTAAACCTACGAGCAAGAATACCAGTGTCGTAGACTATGCAATAAGTACTGCAGATGTATTGTATTTAGTAGAAAATTTTGATGTTCTACCATTTAGCAGTTTATATTCTGATATCCATTGTCCACTCGAATTAGTACTCAATTGTAGTAATACTAAGCAATCAAATGTAAATATAAATGTAGAATCTGGTGAAAATAATACATATATTGGAAAATGGAATCATGATCAAGTTAATGAATATAAAGAAAATCTTGACAAAGAAAGTATATCTCAATTGTTATCTTATATTATGACAAAAACTGAAAATGTTCAAAATGTTGATAAAAATACTATTGATGAAATTGAAAATGAAATAAGAGATGTTTTACTCAATTCTGCTAGAAATACATTTGGGGAGTTCGTACAGAAAACTTATGGATTTGATTACACGGGAGGGAAACAAAATCACCGTGATTGGTTTAACACAGAATGCCGCCGGGAAAGGAGGGCGTTTAGAAAATCAAAAAGGTTATATAAACGATATGGTTCACGTATATTCAAGGAACGTTTGAGACGTAGTGAGACTTTATATAAAAAAACTATGGATAAAAATATTAGATCATTTAACGTTGATTTACGTTCAAAGATGAAAAAGATGCGAACAAAAAACCCGAAAGAATTTTGGAAAATTATTAATCGGGGTAAACGAAAGAAAAAAAATGATATTAATATTGAAGATTTGTTTTCTTTTTTTAAGGATCTGAATAAAAATAAGGAAACAAATGATCGGTATATTTTAGAAAATGATGTAAACGAAAATTCATCAAATGTATTTCTTAATGCTTGTATTACAAAAGATGAAATATTGAAGGCAATAAAAAGCCTGAAAAATAATAAGACCCCTGGTGATGATCTTATTGTAAATGAGTATATATGCTCGTCTATTGAATTTTTTATTGATGTTTATGTGTGTTTATTTAATCTTGTTTTTGACACAGGATTGTTGCCTGAGGCATGGTTAATAGGAAATGTAATTCCATTGTTTAAAAACAAAGGCTCTGAAAGTGATCCACAAAACTACAGGCCTATAACGTTATTGTCTACTCTAGGTAAACTTTTTACCTCAATATTGAACACAAGATTATGTAATTATCTTGATGAATTATGTATATTGAATGAAAACCAAGCAGGTTTCAGAAGGAATTATTCTACGACTGAACATATTTTTACTATACATATTTTATTTGAATTATTAAAATTGGGAAAGAAAAAGTTACATTGTGCTTTTATCGACTTTGAAAAAGCGTTTGACTCTCTACAGCGAAATTTACTTTTGTTCAAACTATTGCAGAATGAAGTAAATGGGAAATTTTTTCGAGTTATTCAGAGTATGTATGATTATGCCAAATCGCGTATTATACATCAGGGTAAAAAATCTGATTTCTTTCCTTGTGAGATGGGGGTGCGACAAGGGGAAAATCTTTCACCTGCTTTGTTTTCTATATTTTTAAATGATCTTCAAACTTTTTTTGAAAAGAAAAACATAACAGGCTTAAAATCTATATCACAGGAAATCGAAAATGAGCTGACAGTATTTTTGAAATTGTTTTTACTTTTATATGCAGATGACACTGTTTTATTAGCAGAAAATAGCACTGATCTACAATACATGTTAAATACATTTTACGAATATTGTGACGAATGGAAAATGAAAATAAATACAAATAAAATTAAAAACCAATTGTTCAGAGAACCATTGATGGTCTTTCCACCAGTTAAGACCTTTTTTTATGTGAAAATATTAAAATTTGGTTTTAAATGTCAATTGTACCGTCAAATGACAGCTCATTGAACGCTAATTCCAAAAATGTATGGTTTCTATGGAAAAACATATAGATAAGGGAGATAATTGTTTACTTCCGGTTCAAACGATGTTATTTCCGGTATAGTTTGATAGTTAAAGTGACACTGATTCCAAAAATATATGGTTCTATATACTTTTTCATTAATGAAGGACAAAATATAGCTACTTCCGGTTTACAAAAGGTCACTTCCGGTTGTCTTTTTCTAGATCACATTGCTTGCAACCTAATTTAAAAAGTCCCAAGTCTTGATCATGTATACATATGAGGTAAAAGCAAAGGTCAAAATCTAGAACGTTACATTTACCTATGACCCTGAGCTCAATTTCGAGGTCATCAACCAAGGACCTCAAATCAAAAGACTCTAGGCCTCTACTATATATAGTTAATGAGTTGTATTACCTTACAACTAATATTAGATATAAAAGGGGGCAAAACTGGCATCAAATGTCTACGTACTCTTTCGACTAAAATCTACGTGTTACCACATGTCGCAACTAACAATTTAGTAAAAATAATTTGTCGATAAGTTATACGGCTTTTGAAAATAAGTGAAAATCAGCCAAAATCAAATTTTATAATATGACCTTGACCTTTGACCTTGACCTTATTTTCATTTTTTTGGACCAAGGACCTCAAATCAAAAGACCCTAGGTCTCTATCACTTATGGTTTACCAGTTAGAAATGCAAATTCTTATATCAAACATAAAAGGGGGGATAACTGTCATATGGAATCTATATACGGCTTCGGTCAAAATAAAACAGAACATCCTAAGGATATAACGAGCAATTTGGAAAAATAAATTTGTCGGTTTCTTATACGGTTGCGAAGCCTTAGAGATAACAAGAAAAACAGTGTTCGGGGAGATAACTCTTATTTGGGAAAGTATTCGGTTAAAACGAGTTGGTTTCAAAAGCGTATAAACTGTTCGATATCATATTCCAAAAATCTAAGCGACATCTTGCGAAACAAAAAAACAGCGAAGGAAACAAATTAGGCGGAAGAAAAAAAAAAAAAATAATAATAATAATAATAATTAAAGTTCAATTCTTCTTGAATAATTGATAGGTCTTTCCTTCCATTTTCTTTTAATCATACTGTCATAAATAAATATATCATATATATCGATTGATTAATTTATTGATTAGTTGGTTGGTTGGTTGGTTGGATGATTGGTTTATTAATTAAACACTTGATATAGGGTCTCTTGAAACAAGCGAAAAAAAAAGAGACCTTGGATTCCGTATTAAACACATGAAACGGAAACATGCATTGATTGATTGGTTGGCTGGTTAAACACGTTGGTTGGTTAGTTAAATACGTTTGTTAAACATGTTGGTTAAACACGTTGGTTAAACATGTTGGTTAAACACGTTGGTTAAACATGTTGGTAAAACACGTTGGTTGGATAGGCTCAATTAAAACAAGCGAAAAAAAACCTTGGATCCCGTATGAAACACATGAAACGTGACATGCATTGATTGTTTGGTTGGTTGGTTGTGTTAAACACGTTGGTTGGTTAGTTAAACACGTTGGTTAAACATGCTGGTTAAACACGTTGGTTGAATACGTTGGTTAAACACGTTGGTTGGATAGGCTCAATTAAAACAAGCGAAAAAAAAAACCTTGGATCCCGTATGAAACAAATGAAACGTGACATGCATTGATTGATTGGTGGGTTGGTTAAACACGTTGGTTGGTTAGTTAAACACGTTGGTTAAACATGTTGGTTAAACACGTTGGTTGGATAGGCTCAATTAAAACAAGCGAAAAAAAACCTTGGATCCCGTATGAAACACATGAAACGTGACATGCATTGATTGATTGGTTGGTTGGTTAAACACGTTGGTTGGTTAGTTAAACAAGTTGATTGGTTAGTTAAACACGTTGGTTAAACACGTCGGTTAAACACGTTGGTTAAACACGTTGGTTGGATAGGCTCAATGAAAACAAGCGGGAAAAAATCCTTGGATCCCGTATGAAACACATGAAACGTGACATGCATTGATTGATTGGTTGGTTGGTTAAACACGTTGGTTGGTTAGTTAAACACGTTGGTTAAACATGTTGGTTAAACACGTTGGTTAAACACGTTGGTTGGATAGGCTCAATTAAAACAAGCGAAAAAAAAAACCTTGGATCCCGTATGAAACACATGAAACGTGACATGCATTGATTGATTGGTTGGTTGGTTAAACACGTTGGTTGGTTAGTTAAACACGTTGGTTAAACATGTTAGTGAAACTCGTTGGTTAAACACGTTGATTGATTAAACACGTTGGAAAAGGTCAATTAAAACAAGCAAAAAAAACCCCTTGGATCCCGTATGAAACACATGAAACGTGACATGCATTGATTGATTGGTTGGTTGGTTAAACACGTTGGTTGGATAGGCTCAATTAAAACAAGCGAAAAAAAACCTTGGATCCCGTATGAAACACATGAAACGGAAACATGCATTGATTGATTGGTTAGTTAAACACGTTGGTTGGTTAGTTAAACACGTTGGTTAAACACGTTGGTTTAACACGTTGGTTAAACACGTTGGTTAAACACGTTGGTTAAACACGTTGGTTGGATAGGCTGAATTAAAACAAGCGAAAAAAAAACAACATTGGATCCCGTATGAAACACATGAAACAGAAACATGCATTGATTGATTGGTTGGTTGGTTGGTTAGTTAAACACGTTGGTAAAACATGTTGGTAAAACACGTTGGTTAAACACGTTGGTTAAACACGTTGGAAAGTGTCAATTAAAACAAGCGAAAAAAGAGACCTTGGATCCCGTATTAAACACATGAAACGGAAACTTGCTTTGATTGATTGATTGATTGATTGATTGATTGATTGATTGATTGATTGATTAATTGATTGATTGATTGATTGATTGATTGATTGATTGATTGATTGATTGATTGATTGATTGATTGATTGGTTGGAATTCAAACACACATAAAACTGTTTAAATAGTGCCAAAAAACACATAATTTGATGACCTTGACCTTTGACCTTGTGACCTTCGTCAAGGTCATTGCTCCACAAGGTCATTGCAAAAGACCGTATGGGTCAAGGACCTTTTGTTAATGAGTTTTGCCTAAAAATGGCTTTTTAAAAACCATCAATGGGAGTTATGTCCCTTACATGATGGTAAAATCAGTATAGTCATAATGTAAAAAAGTTGCCCCTTGAAGTACCAATCATTTTCAACTGCTTAATTTTTCTGTATCTATAACCGTTCAATAGTTATAGGGAAATGAAAAACTTTTGAAAATCTAAAATATGACCTTGACCTTTGACCTTGACCTATATTTTCTAGTTTTGGTCCAATGAACTCAAATCTGAAGACCCGCAGTCTTTATGACTTACGGTTCATGAGATTTATATGCATATCGAAAATTTAAATATTCAAGGGGAAATAACTCCTATAAAAGGTCACTGGATCGCTTCGGTTAAAGTTATTTGAAGTTGTAACTTTTGGCAAGGAACATTTAAAAAAAAACCATTTGCCGCTAAGTCTTATAGTTTATGAGGAGTAGTGATAACAGTGTTTTTTGTAATTGGGGAGATAACTCCTATAAGGTAAACAGTAAACCTTGGTTATTCTAATACAAGATAGATATTATACCTCCGATACATGATATCAAAGATCATTTGGATATGTTGCGTACTTTTCTTGATTTTGGACTTTGAAAACGGACGAGGAAAAAGAATAATAATAATAATAATTAAAGTTCAATTCTTCTTGAATAATTGATAGGTCTTTCCTTCCATTTTCTTTTAATTATACTGTCATAAATAAAAATATCATATATATTGATTGATTAATTTATTGATTAGTTGGTTGGTTGGTTGGTTGGATGATTGGTTTATTAATTAAACACTTGATATAGGGTCTCTTGAAACAAGCGAAAAAAAAGAGACCTTGGATTCCGTATTAAACATATGAAACGGAAACATGCATTGATTGATTGGTTGGCTGGTTAAACACGTTGGTTGGTTAGTTAAACACGTTGGTTAAACATGTTGGTTAAACACGTTGGTTGGATAGGCTCAATTAAAACAAGCGAAAAAAAACCTTGGATCCCGTATGAAACACATGAAACGTTGGTTGGTTAGTTAAACACGTTGGTTAAACATGCTGGTTAAACACGTTGGTTGAATACGTTGGTTAAACACGTTGGTTGGATAGGCTCAATTAAAACAAGCGAAAAAAAAACCTTGGATCCCGTATGAAACACATGAAACGTGACATGCATTGATTGATTGGTGGGTTGGTTGGTTAAACACGTTGGTTGGTTAGTTAAACACGTTGGTTAAACATGTTGGTTAAACACGTTGGTTGGATAGGCTCAATTAAAACAAGCGAAAAAAAACCTTGGATCCCGTATGAAACACATGAAACGTGACATGCATTGATTGATTGGTTGGTTGGTTAAACACGTTGGTTGGTTAGTTAAACACGTTGGTTAAACACGTTGGTTAAACACGTTGGTTAGATAGGCTCAATGAAAACAAGCGGGAAAAAAACCTTGGATCCCGTATGAAACACATGAAACGTGAAATGCATTGATTGATTGGTTGGTTGGTTAAACACGTTGGTTGGTTAGTTAAACACGTTGGTTAAACATGTTGGTTAAACACGTTGGTTAAACACGTTGGTTAAACACGTTGGTTGGATAGGCTCAATGAAAACAAGCGGGAAAAAAACCTTGGATCCCGTATGAAACACATGAAACGTGACATGCATTGATTGATTGGTTGGTTGGTTAAACACGTTGGTTGGTTAGTTGAACACGTTGGTTGGTTAGTTAAACACGTTGGTTAAACATGTTGGTTAAACACGTTGGTTAAACACGTTGGTTAAACACGTTGGTTGGATAGGCTCAATTAAAACAAGCGAAAAAAAAAACCTTGGATCCCGTATAAAACACATGAAACGTGACATGCATTGATTGATTGGTTGGTTGGTTAAACACGTTGGTTGGTTAGTTAAACACGTTGGTTAAACATGTTGGTTAAACACGTTGTTTAAACACGTTGGTTAAACACGTTGGTTGGATAGGCTCAATTAAAACAAGCGAAAAAAAAACCTTGGATCCCGTATGAAACACATGAAACGTGACATGCATTGATTGATTGGTTGGTTGGTTAAACACGTTGGTTGGTTAGTTAAACACGTTGGTTTAACACGTTGGTTAAACAAGTTGGTTAAACACGTTGGTTGGATAGGCTGAATTAAAACAAGCGGAAAAAAAACCTTGGATCCCGTATGAAACACATGAAACGGAAACATGCATTGATTGATTGGTTAGTTAAACACGTTGGTTGGTTAGTTAAACACGTTGGTTAAACATGTTGGTTTAACACGTTGGTGAAACACGTTGGTTAAACACGTTGGTTAAACACGTTGGTTGGATAGGCTGAATTAAAACAAGCGAAAAAAAACAACATTGGATCCCGTATGAAACACATGAAACAGAAACATGCATTGATTGATTGGTTGGTTGGTTGGTTTGTTGGTAAAACACGTTGGAAAAACATGTTGGTTAAACACGTTGGTTAAACACGTTGGTTAAACACGTTGGAAAGTGTCAATTAAAACAAGCGAAAAAAAGAGACCTTGGATCCCGTATTAAACACATGAAACGGAAACTTGCTTTGATTGATTGATTGATTGATTGATTGATTGATTGATTGATTGATTGATTGATTAATTGATTGATTGATTGATTGATTGATTGATTGATTGATTGATTGATTGATTGATTGATTGATTGATTGATTGGTTGGAATTCAAACACACATAAAACTGTTTAAATAGTGCCAAAAAACACATAATTTGATGACCTTGACCTTTGACCTTGTGACCTTCGTCAAGGTCATTGCTCCACAAGGTCATTGCAAAAGACCGTTTGGGTCAAGGACCTTTTGTTAAAGAGTTTTGCCTAAAAATGGCTTTTTAAAAACCATCAATGGGAGTTATGTCCCTTACATGATGGTAGAATCAGTATAGTCATAATGTAAAAAAGTTGCCCCTTGAAGTACCAATCATTTTCAACTGCTTAATTTTTCTGTATCTATAACCGTTCAATAGTTATAGGGAAATGAAAAACTTTTGAAAATCTAAAATATGACCTTGACCTTTGACCTTGACCTATATTTTCTAGTTTTGGTCCAATGAACTCAAATCTGAAGACCCGCAGTCTTTATGACTTACGGTTCATGAGATTTATATGCATATCGAAAATTTAAATATTCAAGGGGAAATAACTCCTATAAAAGGTCACTGGATCGCTTCGGTTAAAGTTATTTGAAGTTGTAACTTTTGGCAAGGAACATTTAAAAAAAAACCATTTGCCGCTAAGTCTTATAGTTTATGAGGAGTAGTGATAACAGTGTTTTTTGTAATTGGGGAGATAACTCCTATAAAGTAAACAGTAAACCTTGGTTATTCTAATACAAGATAGATATTATACCCCTGATACATGATACTAAAGATCATTTGGATATGTTGCGTACTTTTCTTGATTTTTGACTTTGAAAACGGACGAGGAAAAAGAATAATAATAATAATAATAAACAAACGAAATACAGTAAGGTCTTTCCATTTAAGAAAGGAAAGACCTTAATAAACAAACGAAATACAGTAAGGTCTTTCCATTTAAGAAAGGAAAGACCTTAATAATAATCAGAAGAAATCCAATAGGTCTTTCCACGGAAAAGTGGAAAGACCTAACTAAAGTTTTGATCTTTTCGAGTGGCAGAATGCCAGCAAATCTCAAGTTCACAGTTAATTGTAACGACATTGAAATTGTAAAAGAATACAAATATTTAGGTATTTTATTTTCTAGAAGTGGATCCTTTTTATCAAATAAAAAATATTTAAAAGAACAAGCAACAAAAGCTATGTATAGCGTTTTAAAAAAAGGTAGACAAAACAATTTGTCAATAGAATGTCAACTTGATTTATTTGACAAAATGGTTGTACCAATATTGTTATATGGATCAGAAATATGGGGTTTTGAAAATATAGATATTCTTGAACGTGTACATTTACAATTTTGTAAAATGATTTTACATTTAAAACAGTCTACTCCAAATTTCATAGTGTATGCAGAACTTGGCAGATACCCTATTACTGTGTCTGTAAAACTGCGAATGATTAATTTCTGGAGTAGACTTCTTAATGGAAAAGAAAGTAAAATTTGTGCTGTATTATATAAACTTGTATTTTTATATTATAATGATTACGGAATAAACACTAAGTGGATATCATATATTAAAAATATTTTTGATAATTGTGGTATGTCCAATATATGGAATGCACAGTTTGCTGATAAATGGGTGTCAAAATGTATTGAGCAAAAACTTAAAGATCAGTTTCAACAAGAATGCTTTGCATTTGTTGCCGAATCACCTAAAACTTTATGCTATCGTATTTTTAAAAATAATTTTCAATTGGAAAAATATTTTTCTGTTTTACCTTACAAATTCATTTATACATTATGCAAATATAGATGTGGTAGTCACCACTTGCCGATTGAGTCTGGAAGGTGGCAGGGTTTACCGAGAGAAGACAGAATCTGCCGTCTCTGTGACTCAAACGACATTGGTGACGAATACCATTATATTATGAATTGTGGATTTTTTATGTTTGAAAGAAAGAAATTTTTACCTACATACTGCTGGTCTAACCCTAATATCTATAAGTTTGATCAACTGTTTAATTCATGTAATATTGTAATATTAGAAAAACTATGTAAATTTATCAAAGTTATAAATGTGAAAGTCAGTCCTCCAAGTTAATTTCATTGTATTGTTCACACATGCTTGTAAAAATTGTACCTTATAGTTATATTTATGTATGTTCTCTATAACTATGTAATTGTAGTTTTATGAGAAATAAAGTATTCGTATTCGTATTCGTTAGAAAGCAAGGTTTTAGTTTTAATTAGATTGGAGAGCTTAATATGAGGGTTGAGTATACGCCAAGACGAGCATCAGATTTTCAACTTTTGTTTCATTTTGTAAACTGTGTACCTTAAATTTTTTAACGGAAAAAAAATGTCTTCACTGGGATCTCTCGAGCTGAAACCGACACTCTCCAGTTTAGCAGGGACACTACTCTGTTTTTAATTTTTGTCAATGTTGTGCATGGCATCGTCGAAGACACTGACAGTATTGCTTGTCAAAGACATGTCTACTAAGTTAGAGAATGGCATATGCTGTATTCGAATAGGGACTGGTCTATTCATTCACAGAAATTTTGCAATCTTTTGACATAGAAAACACCCTTTTCTTTTTAAAATAGATATTCTACATTATAAGGTGTCAACTGTAAGTTTGTAATGGAACTTGAACAACTTTAAAAAGTTTAAATGTTTAAAGGCTGAAACAAAAGGTTGCCACATATTTAATATGATGGACACACCAACCTTTAATGACAGGACCCTTCTTTGTTGCCCGATCCGGTAAATAGATCTGTTAGAAAGCAAGGTTTTAGTTTTAATTAGATTGGAGAGCTTAATATGAGGGTTGAGTATACGCCAAGACGAGCATCAGATTTTCAACTTTTGTTTCATTTTGTAAACTGTGTACCTTAAATTTTTTAACGGAAAAAATGTCTTCACTGGGATCTCTCGAGCTGAAACCGACACTCTCCAGTTTAGCAGGGACACTACTCTGTTTTTAATTTTTGTCAATTTTGTGCATGGCATCGTCAAAGTCACTGACAGTATTGCTTGTCAAAGACATGTCTACTAAGTTAGAGAATGCTGTATTCGAATAGGGACTGCTCTATTCATTCACAGAAATTTTGCAATCTTTTGACATAGAAAACACCCTTTTCTATTTAAAATAGATATTCTACATTATAAAGTGTCAACTGTAAGTTTGTAATGGAACTTGAACAACTTTAAAAAGTTGAAATGTTTAAAGACTGAAACAAAAGGTTGCCACATATGTAATGTGATGGACACACCAACCTTTAATGACAGGATCCTTCTTTGTTGCCCTCTCCTTTAAAAGCTTAAACATCTTCTCAATATCTATTGCTTTCCGCTAAAATAGCTGCCTAAATTTAGAAAACAGCTCTGCTTTAAAATTCATCTTGTCTTCTTGTTTTTCAAAACGATTAAAGGTTAAACTGTTTCATCTCCAGCGGCAAATATATTACAGTATTATCCGAATTCATCATTACACGATGCTGGAAAATTGCTATTATCAAGTTCAATTTCAAATAAAAAGATTCGTCTTTAGCAAAAATATTCATAATCTGTGTGGGAAACGTCTAATATATAAAATGATTGATGTATTTATTGTTAGTCTTTAACGCCACTTTAATCATTATTTGCAATTTCATGGCGCCAAGGTTGTTTTGTGCGTAGGAAGCTGGAACGCTTATTTCTTTCTTTTCGTGCGGGGACTCCAAGCAAACAACATGCATGTAACGGCGCTGTAGATTTTCTTATTAAATAAATAAAGTTGCCGGTCCGGTAAATAGATCTGTTAGAAAGCAAGGTTTTAGTTTTAATTAGATTGGAGAGCTTAACATGAGGGTTTGAGTATACGCCAAGACGAGCATCAGATTTTCAACTTTTGTTTCATTTTGTAAACTGTGTACCTTATGTTTTTTAACGGAAAAAAATCTCTTCACTTGGATCTCTCGAGCTGAAACCGACACTCTCCAGTTTAGCAGGGACAATACTCTGTTTTTATTTTTTGTCAATTTTGTGCATGGCATCGTCATAGACACTGACAGTATTGCTTGTCAAAGACATGTCTACTAAGTTAGAGAATACTGTATTCGAATAGGGACTGCTCTATTCATTCACAGAAATTTTGCAATCTATTGACATAGAAAACACCCTTTTCTATGTAAAATAGATATTCTACGTTATAAGGTGTCAACTGTAAGTTTGCAATGGAGCTTGAACAAATTTAAAAAGTTTTAACTGTTTTAAGACTTAAACAAAAGGTTGCCACATATGTAATATGATGGACACATCAATCTTTAATGACAGGAGCCTTCTTTGTTGCCCTCTCCTTTAAAAGCTTAAACATCTTCTCAATATCTATTGCTTTACGCTAAAATAGCTGCCTAAATTTAGTAAACAGCTCTGCTTTAAAGTTCATCTAGTCTTCTTGTTTTTCAAATAGATTAAAGGTTAAACTGTTTCATCTCCAGCGGCAAATATATTACAGTGTTATCCGAATTCATCATAACACGATGCTGGAAAATTGCTAGTTCAAGTTCAATTTCAAATAAATAGATTCGTCTTTAGCAAAACTTTATAATCTGTGAGGGAAACGTCTTATATATAAAATGATTGATGTATTTATTGTTAGTCTTTAACGCCGCTTTAATCATTATTTGCAATTTCATGGCGCCAATGTTGTTTTGTGCGTAGAAAGCTGGAACGCTTATTTCTTTCTTTTCGTGCGGGAACTCCAATCAGACAACATGCATGTAACGGCGCTGTAGATTTTCTTATTAAATAAAGAAAGTTGCCGGTCCGGTAAATAGAGCTGTTAGAAAGCAAGGTTTTAGTTTTAATTAGATTGGAGAGCTTAATATGAGGGTTGAGTATACGCCAAGACGAGCATCAGATTTTCAACTTTTGTTTCATTTTGTAAACTGTATACCTTAAATTTTTTAACGGAAAAAAATGCCTTCACTGGGATCTCTCGAGCTGAAACCGACACTCTTCAGTTAGAGGTATATATCTCCCAATTGATACGATATTCCCGTGCTTGTATTTCCTATCATGATTTTCTTGATAGAGGGTTACTGCGCACAAGGAAGATATTAAACGAAGAGTTCCAAATGGTGAAGTTGAAATCATCCCTTCGTAAATTTTAGGGACGCCATCACGAGTTGGTTGACCGTTATGGAATAACCGTTTCACAAATGATATCGGATATGTTCCTTACGTCGTAACTACAATCCCCATTCCCTTTCATGAATGTGACCTACCGAATTAGACTATTTACCGGATTTGTAATCACATAAGCAACACAACGGGTGCCACATGTGGAGCAGGATCTGCTTACCCTTCCGGAGCACCTGAGATCACCCCTAGTTTTTGGTGGGGTTCGTGTTGTTTATTCTTTAGTTTTCTATGTTGTGTCATGTGTACTATTGTTTTTCTGTTTTTCTTTTTCATTTTAGCCATGGCATTGTCAGTTTGTTTTAGATTTATGAGTTTGACTGTCCCTTTCGTCCTTCTTTTAGAGACTGCTGCATTCGAATAGTGACTGCTCTATTCATTCACAGAAATTTTGCAATCTTTTGAAACAGAAAACATTCTTTTCTATTTAAAATAGATATTCTACATTATAAGGTGTCGACGGTAAGTTTGAAATAACCTACCGTGCAAGGGCTGTATACCCAGACAAGGTCGGTAAAAACTTCCATTTGTTTCTAATGGAACTTGAATAACTTTGAAAGTTTAATTTGTTTTTAGACTTAAACAAGAGGTTGCCACATATGATGGACACACCAACCTTTAATGACAGGCCCCTTCTATGTTGCCCTATCCTTGAGAATCTTAAATATCTTCTCAATACATTTTGCTTTCCGCTAAAATAACTGCCTATATTTAGAAACCAGCTCTGCTTTAAAATTCATCTATTCTTTCTGTGTTTCAAAAGGATTAATGGTTAAGCTTTTTCATGTGCAGCGGCAAAAATATTACAGTATTATCCAAATTCATCATTACACGATGCGGGAAAATTGCTATTGTCAAATTCATTTTCAAATAAAACAGATTCGTCTTCAGCAAAACTATAATCTTTGTGGGAAACGTCTAAGATATACAATGATTGATGTATTCATTGTTGGTCTTTAACGCCACTTTTATCATTATTTGCTATTTCATGCACCAAGCTTGTTTTGTGTGTAAAAAGGTAGAACGCTTATTCTTTCTTTTCGTGCGGGGACTCCAAGCAGACAACATGCATGTAAAGGCACTGTAGATTTTCTTAATGAATAAAGAAAGTTGTGGGTCCGGTAAATATATCTGTTAAAAAGCAAGGTTTTAATTTTAATTAGATTGGAGAGCTTAATTTGAGATTTAAGAATACGCCAAGAAGAGCATCAAATTTTTAATTTTTGTTTCATTTTGTAGACCTGAAATTTGTTAACTGAAAAAAAATGTCTTCACTGGGATCTCTCGAGCTGAAACCTACACACTTTAAGTTAGCAGGGACAATACTCTGTTTTGATTTTTTGTCATTTTTGCGCTTGGGATCACTGGCGATACTGACAGTGGTTCAAAGTATTGCTTGTCAAAGACATGTCTACTAAGTTAGCGAATGCTGCATTCGAATAGATACTGCTCTATTCATTCTCAGAAATTTTGCATTTTTTTGACATATAAAACACCCTTTTCTTTTAAAGATAGATATTCTACATTATAAGGTGTCGACTGTAAGTTTGTAATGGAACTTGA
The DNA here is from genome assembly GCF_963676685.1 of Mytilus edulis. Taxonomy (NCBI): domain Eukaryota; kingdom Metazoa; phylum Mollusca; class Bivalvia; order Mytilida; family Mytilidae; genus Mytilus; species Mytilus edulis. The sequence continues at coordinate 37,971,864 of NC_092352.1, read as the reverse complement.
ATAACTTATAAAAGTTTAATTTGTTTTTAAACTTAAACAAAAGGTTGCCACATATGTAATAAGATGGACACACCAACCTTTAATGACAGGACCCTTCTGTGTTGCCCTATCCTGTAAATTTTAAAAATCTTCTCAACATCTATTGCTGTCTGATGAAATAGCTGCCTATGTTTTGAAAACAGCTCTACTTTAAAATTCATCTTTTCTTTGTTATTCAAAATGATTGAAGGTTAAGCTTTTCCAGGTCTTCATGTCCAGCGGCACATATATGACAGTATTATCCGAATTGAGCATTATAGTCCAGTCGATTTGTGCAGATTTTTGACAAAATTGCTCAGATTGTGGTAAAAGCATGAAATTTGGCATAGTAGTAGTATGTGTCATGGACAACATTTTAAGGTATGAGCCCACTCTGAAAGTCGAAATTGGCGGAAGAGGCGGCCATTTTAAAATGGCAAACGTTTGATCTCTATAAATTAAAAAAAAATAATCATGAAAATGAAATAATCATGAAAATTATATTAGAGAAGATATTGACATGCAACCTGTTTAATAGAATAACAGAAATGATTCCAATTGTCTTTTTGAACAAAATTTTTGGAAATATTACCCATATTGAATTGCGTCCATCTTGAAAAATCTTGAATTTTTTAAGCCAAAATAGGTAGTCATTATTCTATATAAAAAAATGCATTTTCGAAGATATACAAATGTATCTGCTTGAGCTATATAAACAGGACAAAAAGCGAGCATAACCCCCATAGTCTCTAATGTTCAAAAGTAATCGACATAGTTAAAACGCGGACCACGAAGAGGATCATAAAATGAATTTTTACGCTAAAAGCAATATTCGTGCCACCGCTTTTTCGGCATATGTTCAGAATAACAGGAGAATTTTTATTTTACAAGTTCAAATAAAGCAAGAAAATATTTGTATACCTGTCATTTATAATAGTTGGCTGATTACAGGATAATTTGTTTTGTTGATATTGTTCATTTGAAACAACTTTCAATGACCTTGATTGCAGACATAATGGGGTTCATATCATACAAGTAATGTTATAAAAACATCAACTGCTCAAATGTTCTCAATTGACGATAAAAATATCTCACAATAAATGAAATGTACATGTTTTGTCAAACCACACTCTGTCTATCATATTATATCACATTGTCCTCCACATTTACAAAGAGTTGTACAACTTAATACTGCCTTTCCTTGGTAACCGTGTTCACTTTGACTAATTAGTTAAGCGCTTGCTGCAGGAAGTTATTATATACATGTAGTCATATGGTATATTCATTACAGATGACAAGGACTGTCATCTGAGGACTTCATATATATTGAATTTTTGGTAGCCATCTTGAATGATGGCCATTTTGAAAACATGAATTTTCAATATATCATTATTCGCTATTCTTATTAATTCAGTGTTTGGATTCATACTGTTTTTACTAATTTATGTTGGATATTCACAAAGTGGTCAGATAAGGCATGCACATGTTTACAATGTGGAGCAGGATCTGCTTACCCTTCCGGAACACCTGAGATCACCCCTAGTTTTTTGGTGGGGTTCGTGTTGTTTGTTCTTTAGTTTTCTATGTTGTGTCGTGTGTGCTGTTGTTTGTTTGTCTTTTTCATTTTTAGCCATGGCGTTGTCAGTTTGTTTTAGATTTATGAGTTTGACTGTCCCTTTGGTATCTTTCGTCCCTCTTTTACAAAATAAAGATATCAGTATCAGAATTTCTTTTACTCACATGTTTGCCTAAGTAACTTTTTAAAAACAGAAATTACGTATATATGATATTATTTATGACCGAAAGTTGTTGTTAGAAAATATCCAAAATTGTAGATTTCAAAAACACTGGAGCTAGATATCAGAAGAACATAATGGGCGAATATACTGGAAGGAATGTGTGAAACGACAAGCGAGGACATGTGAGGGTTTGCAATGCCAAGCAGATACAAACCTAACAGACATAGACAATTGAGCTGGCAATCACTCTTTTAATGCAAGCATACAAAGATGTTGTTTCTTGAATTGGTTTTCGTTTCGCTCAATTTAAAACAGTTAGATTAGGTCTATGGAACTGCAGAAGCACTCCAAAATCACAAGGCAAAATTGCACAAATCCTGTCAAACAAATTTTCAGACCTCAAAATATTTCATCAGTAAAAGGGAAAACATACTTCTGATGTTGAAGATACGTAGCCAATTGCAAGAAAAAAAAATAAGTAACCGGACACTGTAAAGTTGTACTGAATCAACAAAATCAATGACTGCAATGTATTGTTTTCTGTGGTGATGTATCTGAAGATCTCCATGATACATTGACATTTTCAAATCGACAAAAAAAGGCATGACTGTGCACCTGTACTACAAGACATATTCCCGTAGCCAAATTAAGAGCTGGATATGTCAAAGCACTAGTAACCTGCTTGATGATTGATAAAACTTGAAAACATAGCAAATAGGCAGAATAAAAGACACAGAAAGAAAGCCAGGAATCTTTTATCCTTGGAGTTGTGCTTTCCAAAATAATAAAATACATTGAAGGCACACGGTCTGGAAGAGGTATTGTACCAAATGCAATCTCCAAGCTTGCAGATAACGATTGAAGTTATCATGGAAGGTATAAATGATACAACGCATCTAACAAAATTGGAATGTAGCTGCCATAGGATAACTGCAAGCATACAAGCAAGATAAATTAGTTCTCTTGATTTTCAACAAAGGTATTCGTGAAACTCCGAAACAGACATCATAATAAAAGGGTAAAAATGAAGGCATCACCATAGCTATAGTAGGCAAAATACATATGCTTGATACTAAGAATAGCTTTACAGGGACACTCAATAACAGCTGTTAACAGCTGTTATCAGTTCAACAGACATAAGTTACCTTAGAAAGAATGATACATGATGGCATCGAGACACAGTCCAGTAATATAATTGAGTGGCAGACAACACTAAGGATTTCTCAGCTATAATAGTTCAATTGTGCAACTCGTCCTCGAAAGGATACAACTGCAACTTATCAGTCCTCAGATAAAGAGTAAGATGTCTCAAAGATTGGTGGAACTGATTCATTTTGAAAGCCATCATTGAATATTAATGTCCCTGTAAATCTTTTTATAGTACCAAGCCTAACTCTTCAAACTATTCTAGTTACTTTGACTATGAAGAGGCCTTCACCATCACGACTAAAAGACATGGCCTGTTTCAGAACTTTCCCAACATATTCGTTGAGAATCCGGAGAAAGACACAACCTTTCATGTGTGCTTACATATCATCTATGGCAGCTAGTATTCAATTTTTCAGAAGTGTTGTATTAATCATTCCTTCTATGACAACTCATATTTACTAAGAACGTTTACTGTACAATTTACCGATATCATCAATTTCAAATATTAAAACAATGTCTGTTCCAGACTGTGAGCCGTCACTGTTTTCTATCATTTTGGCAAGCCCTATTCCATGGATAACATATTCTTGACTTTCTTTCTGTGTCTCGAATTCTGTCTTATTGCCTTGTCGTGCAGTTTTAACAAACATTTAGCATGACATCTGCTCCTGAAATATTACTCTCCAGCACTGAGTCTGGTTAAAAAATCAATGATTAGTAGTTCAAGTGACAGTCACATACTCTATTGTCGATCATAATAGTCGATGCTTTCATGATGATAGTCAGATACCTCATCACAGAGAAAGAAAAAATCCCTGCAATCATTGTCCTGGTTGATTCCTCACAACTGTGGCTGGTGATTTTACTGGTATTTTCAATCTGGGACTCATCTTAGACTTTTTTCGTTTTTCCTGACAATATATTTTGATCTTGCTTTTGCCTTGTGATTCTCCCATTACATGGCCTTCATCAACTTGGAACAGTTGTATGCTTACAAAAAATGACTGATTACCAGCTCAAATGTCTATGTCTGCTCTATTTTTTTATTTGCTTTGCATTGTATATCCTCACGTGTCCTCTCTTGGCGTTACGGAATTCTTTCCAGTCTATTTATTTATTAGTTTTTTCAGCTCCATTGATTTTAATACCTACATATGTTTCCTTTTCAACATACAGCGGTCATAACTCATATTGTATATACACATTTTTAGGTGGTAAAAAAGTAACTAAGCCCTACATGCTAAACTGCAATTAAAAGAATTTACGTATTTCTTTAGATACATTTATTTTGTTAACATATGCATGGTGGTCATGACCATACGCGTATTGTCCAAATACTCATATGGTCCGAAACATAATAATATATATAGCTTGTCAATTAAGATTGAAGTCGAACGAAGCTACCACGTGTAGGGTTCGAACACGGAAATAATCAATGAAGCAGTAATTTTAACTAATGAAAGAATTTGTTTCTCACTTTATCCAGTTTTCGTAATATTCAATATAATAATATTCAAATTGAAGAAACCATGACATTTTAAAAACGAATTGAAGAAAAAAAGTTAGCGGAGTGCATAGTTCTTTTAAACATATTCTTTTATCGCTGGGATGCTGTCTTGACATGTCTCAGAATATGAAGTTAATTGTTGGCAAGTTGTTTTATAGCCTCTTTCCATTCCTAATCATACCCAAGTATATGTATACTTGCCAAACCTATGTTTCGTATAAAGAAATATTCCTTAGATAAAATTAAAATTAAATAACAGATTAAAGTGAGAATTTTCAATTGCAACTATTCTATAAATGTTTGACTATTAATATACCTGGGAAAGTTAAGGTATTTAATTTATATCAAAATAGGTCATTTTGATCAGATTGTCACATGATACGTATATAGGTACATGTAAATTGTTTGTTATATAAACCGTCTAGATCATTCCATTCTAAAAATTTCTATTTTATAATTATTCTTTTGAGAACGAGACATACGATGGAAATTTCCAATCACAACTATTCCATATCTTATTATAGGCTATTAATGTACGAGAATAAGTATAGGTATGGTATATTTTACGTTTTAAATAGCCCATTGTAAAGTAAATATACATATTGAATTATATATCTGTACATTATGATTATGTACATGTATGAATACTGTTTGTAATCATGAATCCAACATTTATTAGTTTCTAAGACTTTTCTAAAAGATTGATGTTGATAATTAACAGTTCGTAAGGTATCGTCTTTTAATCTTTAATGGAACATGCCGACTATCCCTTTATTTGTTATTCAAATGAACAATTGATACATGTATTATAAAAGGCCTAGTCGAGAGGAGACCGTGAATGTTTGTCCTATAATCACAACATTGTAATATCAAAATCGACCAAGTAGACCTTTGACTTATCTTTAGAAGTCACGTTTCCGTTGTCATGCCTCAATGGATAGTAATATAACAAAAATACCGAACTACGAAAAAATTATAAACGGAAAGTCGCTAAGCAACTAGCGAATTCAAAATCAAAAACACATCAAACGAATGAATAACAACTGTCATATTCCTGACTTGGTAGTTGGTACAGCCAGTAAATTTCTGTTAAAATTGGTGGTATAAACCTGGTTTTATAGCCAGATAAACCTCTCACTTGTATGTGGATTACATAAAACTATAGGTTATGGGTATTGCATAAATGTTTAAGGTTTGGAGATTCACCAACTTGATGTTTTTTTTATATATTGAAAGGTTAAAGTGAAAACTACTAAAAATAAAGAAGACTGAAACAACTAAGGACCAATAATATCTAGTTGTATACAGTAGAAGAGGGAAAAATTGAACAAAAATTATGAATTATTTCTAACTCTTAGTCAAGTTCAAAAAGGGGAAGTCCATGAAAACTAACAAAATCAAACGTTATTAAATAGTGAATAACTTGTTATGTTTCTGACTTGGTTTTAGGCGTTTTCCGAATAAATGTAGGGTAAACCCTGGTGTTTGTATCTAGCCAAACCTTCCACTTTTATGGCATTTGTGTATGACCTCGTTGTATTGATGTAAATCGGGCGAGCTACTCAAAATGACATAAAAGGTTATTGTGGCAATACTTGGAACCAAGCTTCCTAAATAGTGTACTGTCAACATACATCACAGAAATACAACACAACTGGTACAAATAATCAAACAAGCATACAAATAATACCAACACAGATGTCAATATTTAATATTTTGTTTATTGTACGCACTTATTTGTATCACACGTATCAATTAAAACAATTTCAAATTTGAGTATTAACATAGTGTATTGCATACACTTTTTAAAGTTTCTGTAACAATCATACTTTTGCCCTGTCATATAATAAATAATGCGTTCTTCCACAGTTTTATATGAATAACATATATTTACACAGTGATATAAATAACACACTTGTACAGTATCACTTATACAGTATTGTAGAAATAACACATACGTTAACGCATATGACACTTACTTACACAGTTTTATATAAATGAAACATATCTCTCATAGTAAATATAAATATAAATATAAATAACATATTTACACATTATCATATAAATAACATATACTTGCAAATTATAATATAAATATCACATACTTTCACAATATCACATACCTAACACATATTAATGCAGTATCATTTATAATAACACTTTATGTACGTATACAGTATTATGAATATAGAGTACATACATTTATGTATATACAAAATACATAAATCTATGTATATAAAAAAGGAATATAGTTTTTCTTGATCACAGGTAATGCAATGATGAGCTAGATGACAACGAACATAGTATTACAAAAAACAGAAGAAAATACAAAATGTATATTTGCCATATTCCAGTAAAATGCCACTTTTGGGTCCTTATAAAATATGTTAATGTGAAAAGAAACCTCAAGGAAAATAGATTGTTAAAAGATTGAACAAAAATATATATTTATGCCAATTACACATGCAGTTTGACATTTAATCTCATATTTCTACCTAATAGTATACATATTTACACAATTTTCAGCAGACTTTATCTGTTTGTTTTTTAGCTACTGTCAATTCTGCTATATTAGTGTCAACTCCTAACGAACCTGTACAAATGTTAACATTTTCGGAAACATTAGCAGAATGTTTAGTTACATCTTGAATACCTTTTGAAAAATGTTCACTACTGTCTAAAATATTATAGTCTAATTGTTCACACTTTTTCTCGTTCTCAGCCTGGCTTACTGGTCCAATTGTGGGAGGACCTTGTAAAGATTCATCCAATGGAATACTGGACGATAAAATATTATGGTCGCCAAAGTTGTGTGAAGGAGACTTGTCGTCATCATCTGGATGTGCTACTATTGTGGAATCTGTATAAGGCAGTGATGATGGTCCATTTATATTCTCTGAAATATAATAAAAAATGGTACTTACTATATATATCAGTAAAATGTTTTATATGAGGCAGTTTCATGAAACCTCAAAAGTAACTAGCTAATACAAAAAGTTATGTTTTCATAGAAGTAAAATGTTTTATTTAAGAGAGGTTCAAGAAACCTCAAAAGTCACTTTCTTGTATTTATATACAAGTTAAATATTTTATTTAAGACAAATTCGAGAAAGCTCGTTAATCGTAGAAATCGAGAAATTTATACCCCTGTGAATATAATACACTGAATAGTTGTTTTCCTTATATCAGTCATTTCAAAATAAAGTACATATTCGGAATCTGAACTTTTCCAAAAAAAAAGTTAAAATAAATGCAAATTAATTTAAAAAACCAATAGCATATTGATTTGTTAATATTTTTTTTAAATATGCAATCTTACCAACACTTGAGAAAATTTTATTTTAAAATTGTGTGCCAGCTTGTGTCAGATTTTGTCCATCCTGTTACTTTTTTTAACTGATAGCAAAAGTGATAATAGAAAAGAAAATATCCAATGAAAAGTGTGGCTCACATTTGCATAGCAGTGTTCATTTGAAATCACATTTACATTTTTCATTTCTGTTGATTACCCAAAAAAAATCTGCAGATAGTCGGTACGTTCAGGAAAATCATCACATTTCTTATTTTTCAAACACTCTTAAAAAAATATTGTGGAGACAGTGGCATTGAAAATTTACTATTATGTCCCTTTTCAATTATACTAACTGGAAACTTAGTCAATAGATCAGTTATGTTGATTGTAAAAATTATTTTACACATTTTTGGGGGTAACAGGAACGAACAAAGGCAGTAACAGGGAGGACAAAGTGGTAACAGTAGAGACAAAACATAATTTGGGTCACGAAAATCAATAACAAAAAACTGGATTTTGAATTTCATAGGGATACGAACGGGAGATATAAGTATCTAAACATTATACACGAACCATTTATACGTGTATCAACCCTTTCCGGGTCAAACAAACAAAACAAAACAAAAACAAAAGAAAAATTGGTATTGGTGTTTTTTGTTTTTTTTTCGCTAAGTATGAAGTAAGATTTGGTTGCCGCAAGTCGTAAAAATCAGTACATAAGATGACATGCCTTTCTGTGAACTACCGCTTTTAAGACCAAGTTCAGCATGTTGGTTCTTATTTATTCATCATAATTATTCTCTTCCTGATTATGCCTTTAAGTGTCCACTGGAGGCTAACCTGAATCACCAGAACAACCACCCATCGTACCGTCTTAGAGAAGGTTGAAGATATAGGCGTAAAAAGCAAAACTAATTTCATATGTTTAAAAACACGAGGACAATTTAAAGAACACAACAATACAACTGAACGAAAATTCAAATTATTTGTTCTTATTGTCAATGATTCTGATATACATGTATCTAGTTTCTGACACATTTTAACACTGAAGGCTTGTCATTCTTGGATTTTTGAATCATCTCCATAAGTTCACGAAGAGGTTCTGATTTTATTTGGATTCGGAATGATAGCCAATATTCTGGAAGTTGTAGCAGCGTCTCTCAATGGTTTTGGCAAAGAAAAGCACAGAGGCGTCCAAAAAAAGGGGGGGGGGTATATCATTATAAAAATTATAAAAATGAATAATACACACAGATTTGCCGCTGGTGTGCGTATTTATATTTGGAATGGCAAATATATCAATGACCTGCAACTTTAAGAAGGCAATAAATCAATGGGTAGAAATTCTTATATCAATTAATGGGTCGACTCATACGTACATGATGTGCACCTACTGTAGACTAAAATTGGTGTTCTAATATTTGTATCTCCTTATATCATCTCATTTAAGTATGATAGTGGTAGCTGTGAAATATCATGTGACGGAGTAGGGATTTTCATTGTTATTTTATGAATAGGGCAGGGGAGTTCAAACCACAACCGGAGGTATAATATACCCACATTTATATGTTGTTCACCCCCCTTTTTTTGAAATAAAAGAAATTCTTTTGTGTCATGAGTGTTGCTGTCATCTCGCAAGGTTTATATCTCTATTTGCCTGTAACGAGAAAGTATCATGTCTCTAAGAAAGCAGTACAAAAGTTGGCAAAATATGATAATGATAGTTTTACAACCATAGCAGAACAAAATAACACATCAAGGAACAAAATGAACCAAATTAGGTTCAGGTACTAAAGAAAACACTTAAGTACAAATCGCAAAGTGTAAAGCATTCAAAGAGTATTGAAAAGAAACAATGCGTATTCTATATGACACGCTTGAATAATAGCTGTACAGTAATATCAGCAACTGAATTCTAAATAATAGTTGCACAATTAATAATTTTGTCCATCCTGTTACCAGTCAAGGTAGCACTTGACTTGTTCTAGAAATACCTCAATACAAATGTACATTTTATGAATTAATATACCGTACGGTAACAAATATGTGTAACAATTTATTTGCGATAATGTAAGAGGCATTTTGAGTTTTCTTACAAAGTATGTCTATCCTGTTACCATTTTTGTCCCTCCTGTTACCACTGTCTTTGTAACAGTAAGGACAGTAACAGGATGGAAAAATTAGTACATAACTTAAATTGGTTTTAAAATAGTCGCTCCCTAATAATTGATGTAGTGTTTTTATACTTACGGCCCATGCCTAAGTTACGGTAACAAGCGTTTCATTAGTCTTATTCAATTAAAAATTATCTATCAACTGGTAACATTAAAGACATTATAAAAAGGTACGCATACATCAATACCTACCGATCTTTTGATTCTTATGACCAAAATCTTTCCACATAAAAAATTTCACCATGTCGTTACGTCCTGTATCCACGCCTACGACGTCACCATAAAAAACCGCCGTTATTTGAGGGAGAAACTAGTTTTATTCCGTAAACAAATAAATAGTAACAGGAAGGACAAATATTGATGAACAGACATTCCAGTGACTGTGGAATAAAAGTTGTCATGATTTGAAACATGGAAAGTTATTTATTTTTAATTATGATGTTACTAAATGAAGAAAAATCATTCTGTTTACCTTTAAATGCAGTTTTATGTACAGATAATTTGAATGCAAATGTTATTTATCAAAAATGAACGCATGGAAATTGGCGAATTTTCATACTTCAACGAATATAAAAAAAAATATGAAACTTTTTGCACACTAATATTTGCATGTACTATCTTGCACAACATGTAAACTCTTATGTTAAATTGAAAAAATATGTCAAACTTACAAATAAAACAGACAATAGACAATAACCGAAAAATGTACATTTTTTTGAAATGACTGATATATAGAGTATATTTATAAGTTGAAATTTTAAAAAATGTGGTAAATTGCTCTTTGTTCAGACACATATATTTGAATATATTCTGCAGATGCAAGTTCTAAATATTAACAATTACCTTGAGGTGGTGCAGTTGCTTGTTCAGTTGCATTAGGAATTTCTGGGGTTGTCAAAGTTGTGTTATTATCAGGTTCACTTTGGTCCGTTTCAACTGCTTTTACAGGTTCTATACATTTTTCGATTTTCACAACCTCTAATGACGTATAACGTGTGTTTTGTTTTCCTTTTTTTCTGTATAGTTTCCATCCTTTCTTCACATACAAGCATATAACCAATAATAAAGCAATAATTGCAATGACATAGACACCCTCAATAGCTGTAAAGAGAAAAAAATATGTTTAAAACTAGTATATAACGATATGTGTGTGTTCAGCCTTTGAGTTTCCTACACACACTTAAAATCTTTACTGGTAGACGCATATTTTAAATTGTTTTCCTTTTATTGGGCGGCGTCGGATTGCGGATTGAACGGTTATGAACAAGTTTCATTCTATACGTATTAAAGATAGAACTATTCTTAAGATTATTAACATTTAACTTCAATGACACGTCTATAAATAAGTATATATTTTTAGATATCATAATTTTAAAGTATAGAAAACGGAAAATTTTGAGCTGTAAATAGATTTTTCATGGTGTGATCATAATACGTGACACGTTTTTATAATTGAATAAGAATTGAGTCATTCTATAAAAGAAACCCAGAGAGTATGGAATAATCACCAATATAACAACTATATCCACCTTAAGTCAAAGATTTAATATTATAGTTCTTTTAAAATAGAGCTAATTGACACATTCATTTTTATACATATACTTACATGTTCCAGAATATGCGTTGTAGTTGTTCATTTGTGGATCACGTTGAATGTCCCGTGTACTAGTTGAAGTCGTCGAGAACAATTCTAAAAAAAAAATTAAACATGTAGGTAGTAAAGACAAACACCTTCTCGTTAACACTGTAAATCTTAAATTTAATTGGACTTGGCGAAATATGTAAACATCGCACCAGAAACATGGAATGAACATACAGTAGCATTAAAACACAGTTTGTTCTCCATCTTGAATATACCCCTCGCTCCCTCCCCCCAATACAAATAACATAAATACTACTCTAAAGAATATATTAATAAACTTATAGAGAAAAAATGTTATAGAAGAATGTCATGTGTTAATGGACAAACATGTTGAAAGAAAATTGAATAAGAATTTTAAGAGGACATTAGTAATGGAATAAAAAAGTTAACTTCTTCATACAATAATATAGAAACTAAAAATCTTACTATTGCATTCTTCTCTACACTGTGTTGGTATTGAACCAGAATTACAAATATCCGGTGAACAATAACCACATCTGTTATCCTCTGTATCACAGTACTGAGTTGGATATGTACAAATGTCAAATCCACAATTAAATTTAAAACCTTCTTCTGGAGTTAACTTCATTATAACATTTACAGACCACAACCGATATCCATAATTCGCCATGCGAGTTTAACATTGCCTTAAATACCTGCACGTTGTTTTCTATTTTCAGGTATGGGAATTTCCACAAATGATCGCAAAGTCATTTGAATGAATAATTCTATAATTAAAGATGACAAATGATTTGTTTTACGCAGCAAACAACAAAAAGGCGCATGTACAAGAATATTTTGTTCTTGCTAGCAAAATCATGAACATGTAACTCATTAGCGCACAATCTCTCTTTTAAAGAATTAGATCTGTCCTAATTCATCGGACAAAACTATATCAAATTTTTACAGTAAAAAGAATTTAGTATAAGTAAACTTATTATATCATAATTTGATTAAGTGGTATTTCATAGAATCGAATATTTATAAAATGACAAAGAAGAAATATCTTAAAAGCCACGATGATGAGGAAAATAGTAAAACAAACAGTGACAAACTTCTATTCAGAGGAGGGAGAGGGTATACCGATGGGCAATCAATAAGGATAAGACGAAGGTCAAAACCACGCAATATGTATACCTCAACGAGGTAGAATGTAATTCAATACCTTCAAGATGTAGCGAACACATTTTGACTCTGTTTTTTTTTAATTATTTGTTTTTAGCTTTTAGCTGCCATTCTGTTAATTGTTATATTATGCAGGTTTTTTTAAATGACATATGGTCTAGATGTGCAAAACTGAGGTTGTGTTCAGGGCCCGATAGGGGGTTTATTCACATGAAACTATTTTAAACCAAACACATTTTGTGCTTATACAAAGTCTGACTATATGGACCATGTGTCATTCGTTGTTCTTTGTCTTTAGTTCAAACATATGTATGTATATAGGATTGGGAAACAATTTACTGTAACTTATATTATTCCCTTCCTACCTTGCGGGTACAAGTGCTGCCTTGTCGCGACATTAGCCTCCTGTTTTTCGAAATCTATAAGAGTGTCTTTTACGTGCAAGAGATATTGCTCTCTCTAAATACGGATCATTTATTTATCGTCCCCATCCGACGGACTATTGTTTCTCAAGACCATACTCGCAAATGGTGTCAAGGGAGAGCCAAAAATTCAGTCCCTGAAATTTTCTCCACCGAACGTGGATCGAGCCAGAAACCTGTGTGTTAGTAGTCCAATGCGCTAACCACTTCACCACGGCTTTTTGTCTGAGTTTTTATGGTTTCGGGTTTCGATGGTTCATGTGGTCTGTTCTTCTTTGTGTTTTATTTTTGCGATTACTGTTTTCCCTAATTATGCATAACTCATTCACTTCAGACAAATATTACTCCCAAGATAAGGAAATATTGTGTAGCAAAGTTTGCAATTTCTTCTCTCTAATATTGAAGAACCGAGGTGACCTCTGATGTAAGGTTTGAATAGGCACTTTAAATGATACGAATGAAACAATATTTTAGAACCATGAAGTCAATTTTGGACAATTGATGAAGAGAACGTCAATTATTCATTTGTATTTTAATAATTTAATTTTGAATGTAACGCGTCTTTTGATTGGCTGACGTTATTTTGTTATCAGCCCAAAGACACAATTTAGTCATGTGACCGTGACGTCATCAACGTTTTTTCATAGTTTTCTACCGTTTAAAATGGAATTTAGAATTAAATTATAAGAAATTCCTTATAATATTTTTTCTGTCTATTCGAAATAACATAAAAAATGTGGTGCACACTGTTAAATAACCCGCTACGCGCGTTATTCAATGTGCACCAAATTTTTTTATGTTATTTCTTCATAGACAGAAAAATTATTACAGTCATTCCTTAATTAGAATAAAGTTCCATAGCAAAAGGATCTATATGAATTTGAGTGTACACTATATTCTTTTGCGAGCACAACATTTTTATATTGAGCGCACAATATTTTTATACGCCCGTCAAAATTTTGACGGGACGTATTATGGTATACAGATGTCCGGTGTCCGTCCGTCTGTCCGTCTGTCTGTCCGTCTGTCTGTTCGGCGTAAACATGTCGCACCGTAACTTGAGAATTTCATGAAACTTAATATAGTTGTTTCTTATGATGGCCAAATGATCTGTATACTTTTTGGTGAAAATAAGATTAAAACTTTTTGAGATACGGCACTTTGTAATTAAAACAGTTTTTTTTCACATGTCGCACCGTATCTCAAAAACGATTCTTGATTATGGCTTAAAACTTTAAACAATTCTTAGTTATATTTATCTTAATATCTGTATACTTTTTGGTGATGATTCAAAATTTCATTTTTGAGTTATTGAGTATTTTGTAAAAAAGGGGGAGGGCTTTTTATATGTCGCGCTATATCTAAAAAACGATTTATGATTATTGCGTAAAACTTTACACATGTCTTTGTTTTATTAATCTAAAGATCTGTATACTTTTTGGTGATGATTCAAAATTTTATTTTTGAGTTATTGAGTATTTTGTAAAACAGGGAAGGTTTTTTTTTTTACATGTCATGCCCTATCTCAAAAATAATTTATGATTATTGCTTAAAACTTTACACACTTCTTTGTTATATTAATCTAAAGATCTGTATACTTTTTAGTTTTGATTCAAAATTTTATTTTTATTGATATTTAGTTTTTGTAAAAAAAAAAACAGGGTGGGGGGTTTCACATGTCCCGCCGTGTCTCAAAAACAATATATGGTTATTGCTTAAAACTTTCTCAGAAACTATTTATGATTATTGCATAAAACTTGCACACAAGACGTCGGGCGTATCATTCGCTCATGGCGCAGCTGTTTATTTGAATCTAGCGCACATTATAAAATGTTATGCACAATACATGTATATTTTTTTTGCACAGGTCCCTAGCTATCAGAGCTCCGAAACCTATTGGTCCCAATATTACGTACTAGTAATTTTTTCAAAATATATTTTGAGTGAAAGTATGTAAGTTGTATTGTACGTGCATTATATATCCTTTGTACAAAGGTTGTTTTCTTAAACAAACAAAGGACACTCATACTTATACCTGTTTAAATTTGAAACGAAAATTTTCTGTGCGTGTATCTATTTTTAGATATCATTGAACTATATTTTGGATATGTGTGAATATAGGTGCATTTATATAGAATAACGATTGTCATTACAATAAGGGTTTGTATTCTTTAAAATCACTCGGGGCACACTGAAAAATGGTCTTGTGAACTTATGAGTATAAGGAACCAGTATAAGTTCTGTTTTTAAATATCAATATGCATGTAAATTAATAAATACGACTTTTAATTTGACCAGATCGAAAACAATAACGCTTTAATTAAAGTCGGCAATTAACTTGAAATTGAAAATAAAATGAAATTTACGTTAAATAACATGAAGTAATGATCATGCAGAGATAGAATAATTCTAGTTATGTTGAACCGTATTATACATAACTGATTTCTTATGCAATAGATATAATAGCCATTTTATCTTTGCTTACATCTTCAATATCAATAAAAATTCGGTGAAACATTACAACTCACCATGGACTAATCCCAGTTCAATGTTTTTTTCTTCTTTCAAACAATTATTTGTATTAAAAAACTAATATTAGATACAAAATATACTCTCAAATTATCATAGACTGATTTAGTATTCGTAAAAGAAGGTTTGAATATATAACTCGTGCAATGAGAATTTCTTAAAATATGAAAACATACACTGCCAGTGATTTATAAATGGGCTAGTTGAAAACTTCAAGTCTATCTTTCTTCCAGGTCCAGAAAAAATCGTATGTGAGAAAATTTACAGATAAACTGTTTGTTGAATGAGTGTTATCAGAAATTTCATATCGACTTTTCTAGAAATGTTTACTTTTATCGTTCAACGACAGTGATCAATGATATTGACTTTCAAAAAATTGAAAATAACCATTTACTAAAAATAAATGACAAAAAAATATTTTATGCAGTACATAAGTATTTACATTTGAATTGGTTGTGCATTTGATATTGACAAAGCATAAATAACACATCTTATATTCTGTGAACAAAATGCCGTCCTTTACTGCAAGACCTTCAGAGATTATGTATTCTCAAGTTTCTATAGCTAATACTTCCAGAACAGGTGTTTCGATTGGTGACGTTCTAGATGATATAATGGAAGACCGACTTTCAGTGTCTAGTTTACCTAAAATTTCGGTCAAAGACATTGACGGCGAATTAGTTTCAGCAGACAATAGAAGACTATGGATTCATAAACAGTTAGAAAAGTTGGGACATTTAACGACAGTGGAAGTCAAAAGAACAAAGCACATTTATAGGCAAAAAAAACGCTAGAACACAAAACGTGAAAATTCGCAGTGGCTCTCCCGGAGGGAAATGGTATTGTGTTTCAGATTCATTAACAGAATTAACAAAAGTAATGAAAATGTGTTTGATATAATCGTTATAAACATCAAAAGAGTACAATACCCATAATACTGTTCAAACGATTCCATATGGAAGGCGACAAGATAAAGCTGATCATGGATAACATTTTCGCCGGAAATACCAACAATAGGCATCGAAAGACTTTAAACAAGAATATTTAAGGAGCATACAAGTCTAACAATTCATATATGCAAACCAAACTGATATATGTTGATATAATTCAGTGTTAAGGAACATGTGCATTAAAACGAAATAAGTCAACTTTAAACGATTGTATCTTGGTAGAACACACGTTGTACTTTTCGTTATCGTAACGTTGAAGAGAATGCTATAATGGTTTTCAAACGCTTCCGAAATGCATGTCTGAAATGCGAAAGAAGAGTTAAGCATCTTAACATGTGAGCATACGACCAATACTTTAATTGAAACCTAATTTGGAAATTTATGGCGGATCTGCAGTTAAGAGACGGGATCCATCTCAGATTCACCAGTAAAAATTTTAAATGTATAAATATGTTCGATTTCAGAGAAATAAGAAAAAAAAACAGTTTGGGAGATAACCAAAACAACTGACTAATTATTTTTATAAAAGCCTAAATGATTGAATGAAAAACGGCGATCTTAAGATAGTTACGTTCAATGTTTAAAAAGATATAAAGACGATTCATAAGAACAGAAAAGGACTGATGATAAATGACACTAAATGAATTTGTAAACGAGAATCTTTTATGTACAAGTGTATGATAACTTTCATGTAGCATTATATAAAATATTCAAGAAATTTAGACTTATTTAAAATTTGTTCATGACCCCAAACAAATACATGTTTATAGGAGGACCATATAATCATACAAACATATGATAACATATAGCGAGACAGGACAGTCAAAACACAAATACACAGTGCGATAGAAAAAAACATTTGGTATTAGTTATTAGAAAAAACCTGATAATTTATTTTGAACTTGTACGTTGGATAAATTATATAACCCCTAGTTTTTGGTGGGGTTCGTGTTGTTTATTCTTTAGTTTTCTATGTTATGTCCTGTGTGCTATTGTTTGTCTGTTTGTCTTTTTCATTTTTAGCCATGGCGTTGTCAGTTTATTTTAGATTTATGAGTTTGACTGTCCCTTTGGTATCTTTCGTCCCTCTTTTATATTACAATGAGGCAAACAATACACGAAACTCATCACCTATTTCCTCATTACATAAAGCAAATATGCTATTTTTTTGCGAAAAATATCCATCTCCCATTCTCAATAGGGTACTTCAAATTCTAAAATCGAGGTGTAGAAATCTGTTCTTACAGTGACTTGACTGTTAGTGTTGCTATCCACCAATTGCAACTCATTCAAAATTTTGAATCGCAATTTGTTTTATAAAATCAAATTGTTCAACTGGTCAGAATATTGAACAAATTGTTCAGTCAAAATGTGAAAGTGCAAAGTGATAAAAGAAATTATACTTACAATCCTATAAGACTTTAACTCCACTTTAATGATGTTATTACTAAATTTGTCTATCAATCTGTATAGTTATATTGTAGCCATTACTAAAGGTAAAATGTTTTATTTTGAATTGCTATAAAAATGTCCAAACTAAGCTTTTATATGGTTTTTCTTTCGAAAAGGATTTTATGTTTATAAGAATCATATATCATTTAAAATAATACATCATATATTCAGTAAAATACGTGTGAAATAACAATATGCTATTGATAAGTTTCCTTGGGGAGATAACCTAAAATACTATTCTTTTGAATAAAGATTTTTTGAAACCAAAAAAGATTATCTCCCCTTCCTACAAACATATTGCAATTTCACAAATATTTTACTGAATATGAAATGATTTTATTCACATAATGTGTGATTCTTATGAATATAGAATACTTTTCGAAAGAAAAACTATATAAAAGCTTAGTTTGGACATTTTTATAGCAATTCAAAATAAAACAGTTCACCTTTAGTATGGTAATGGCTATAATATAACTATACAGATTGATAGACTGATTTAGTAATACCATCAATAAAGTGGAGTTAAAGTCTTATAGGATTGTAAGTATGTTTTATTTTATCACCTTGCACTTTCACGACCTGACTGTGGTTTTCTACAGCAGTTGGTTCAAATTTCGGACCAGTTGAACAATTTGGTTTAATAAAACAAATTGCAATTTGGTCAAAATTTTGAATGAATTGCAATTGGTGGATAGCAACACTTACAGTCAAGTCACTGTAGGTAAAAAAATATATATATAAAATTTCATTACAAGGGGAACCTTATTTTCGACAGTAAACAAAATGTGTATAAAAATAACATGACGAGTTGTCAAAGTCCTTTCTAAATAAATCTGTTGTTTAGTTTGCTGTAAAAAAGAAGCTACGAAGAACAGCACAAGACAATTCTGTATCTGTATGTGGATTATCGTATTTAGGCTTTTTTTTTTTACACGGAAAGAGAACACAATAGTACGATCAAAAGAAATAAGCAAAAAAAGTCAAAGAATATACATCGCCAAAAAAGAAATAATGAGTGAAAAACACAAATAATATGGTCATACTTTACATGTGCTCATAATTATACGGATAAAACAATATTGTCCATCCCTGAGGAAACCTCTGGACTATTTATGAAGAGAATTCAAAATCTATTTCTAATAATACTGGGAAAAAGTACAATAGTAAAAAGCTTTATATTAGATTGAGTGCACAATATATTCATTTGCGCGTAAATAATTATAACTTGTGCTTAAATAATTTTTATAGCTCTTCACGTGTTAAAGTTCCTATGTATCCTTGGCTTTCAAATGTTTGTGTATGAGCGTTCCTGATGAAGGTTAATCCAGAAAAGCGCATCGAATGCACACTCGAGATATGAATCTAATCCGTTTGTTTCTGTTACTATACATAAGATTTAAAAAAATATCATATTTTGATATATGATAACTAATCAATAAAAGTGCTAAAGACATACTTATAATTAATGTTCAATAATCTATCGATAGTATAAAAGTCTTTTTCAAAAGGAAGAGACGTTGTCTTGGAAAATATGGACTAAAAAGTTGCTTGCTCCGTGATAGTTGTGGATAGCGTAGCAGCGACATATTTGTCATATCTTTTATAATAGCTTGTAGATCTTAAAATATTTTGGTATCGATCATCAGTGAAGAGACATTAATAGTCATAATGCGCATTGTGTGCAGCACAAGTGTAAGTGTGTTTACAAAGCTTCCTACATGATATGGAAATAACATTTCTACCCTAGTTTCCAGATACAATTCGAATAATGATTCCATGTTCCACTTTAAGTGGCCATTCCGTTAGAAGTAACATTGAGCAGGATTTTTATTGTGTGTTTTAGTTTAATCACATATGGTCTAGGTAGGCAAAAAGGGGCACTATAACTTGTTTAACCGACCCGCATTGTGCTTGTACCAAGTCTGGACCAGAAGTCATTCGTTTTTTGTTTTTCTTTGTACACTATGTCTCATTTTATGGACAAGTCGAGTTTTGAATTTGCTGTTGTAGAATTTTTAAAAGTTCACTCATATGCTTTAGTGAGATATTGCTCCTAAGTTACAATGTAGGAAATATTTCCACATGCAAGTTTTCAAATCCTCTGATTTTAAAATATTACATGTATAGAACCGAGGTGACCACTGATACAAACTTTGGATAGGTACTTCAAATGATACAGATTAAACAATATGTTAAATCTATAATACTAAAATAACGAGGTCCAATTTGTCAGCCGTCATCACGTAAAAACGATGAATCAAAGAATTCAAGTTTATATATAACTAATATAGTACGATGGTGTTGATTAAAAATTACACCACTCAAGGCCCATTTGTTTTCCACGTAATTAATATTGCCAATAATTAAGAAGTTCCGGGTCGAGTCCGATACCTATACCAATAGTATATTCACCTGTTACCTTTACCTTATCTGTACGTTCCGCATCTGACAGACGCACCACCAAACCGGGTGTATTTAGGATTTTGCTATAATACACGGGTCATAATCACAGAGTTGACACTACTATATTCAATCATTGTCACATTGTTTCCTATTGTAGTATTTTATTTAGTTTGACTTTCTAAGATGACAATACGAATACTAAAAACCTGGACTTAAAATAAGGCGTGTAGGTACAGTTTTCAATTTGCTAGCCGGCATGACGTAAAACAGCGGTTATTTATAACTAATATGGGACAATGCTGTTAATAAAAAAAATACTCCATTCCAGGCCCTTTTGTTCTCCAAATAATTAATATCACTAAAAAATTCCAGGTCGACGGGTTCAAACAAAAAGTGTTTGAAAGCATAGAAAACTGTGCATCTTATAATCGGCATGACTTTATCAGATGACATTACCAATACTAAAATAAGGCTTACGCATATTTATATACTTTAATTCAGTCACGGACCCGCGATATCACGGGTGTGTTCTAGTAATTTCTAATATTATTGGATAATGATAGTACAGTAGGAAAAGACTTGAAATGAGATTGAGCGCTCTAGATTCTTTTTTGCGCTAAAAATTATAATGTGTGCGTACAACAATTTTATAATTATTTGGTGTACAATGATTATTTTAAATATGTTCCTACCAGAGACTCGGAACTTTTTGGTCCCAATAATACGTATTTAGAAAATATATCTTGAGTGAAAGTATGTTAGTATATTGAAAGATATTCAGTTGGACAAGTTTAACCTGCATTATATATCCATTGTACACAGGCTTAATCTTAAATGAATATAGACCGCGTGTAAAAAAATATGATATGAGAATTTCCTTTACTTTTATCTATTTTTAAATATTGAACTATATTTTGGATAACATTTATGTGTGAATAATTCAATTGACAAAGAATAATGATTGTCTTATTTTAAGGGTTTGTTTTCTTTGAAAATCGTCAGAGGGACATTGTCTTGCGAAATTGTGAGTTAACATTGTATAACTTGAATTTGAAAGGATGAGGGAATTAAACGGAGAAAAAAATAATTCAATCATACAAAAACAATAACACTTTATGGACATATCGACAATTATCTTGAATAAGAAAATAAAATGAATTTTTACGTTAAAATCACCCGAAGTAATGGTCATACTGATATAGAATAATTATAATTAGTTTTACATGACTAATTCTTTAAACCATTGATATAATTGCCATTATATCTATGCTTATATCTTCAAATAATAATAAAACATTTCCTATAAAACACAACAACTCATCATAGACTAACCCAAGTTTAATGATTTTGTTTTAACCCCTTCTTTCTTCCAATTACTTGTATTCAAATACTAATCTTAGATACGAAATACTCTCAAATTATCCTTGACTGATTTAGTATTCGTAAAAGAAGGATTTTAATATGTAACTCATTTAATGAGAACTTCTTTTAATATGAAAACAGACACAGTAAATTATAAATGAGCTTGTTGAAAACTTCTGGTCGGTCTCTATTCCAGGTCAAGAAAAACTCGTATGTTAGAAAACGTCCAGATAAACTGTTTGTTTATTTAACGTTATCAGTTGGACAATTTTGTATAGACTTTTCAGGAAATTATAATATTATCGTTTAACAATATTGATCAATGATATTGACTTTCAAAAAATTGCAAATAACCATTTACTAAAAATAAATGACCAAGAAATGTTAAATGCAGTACATAAGTCATAACATTTGAATAGGTTGTGCATTTGATATTGACAAAGCATAAATAACACATCGTATATTCTTGTTAACAAAATGCCGTCCTTTACTGCAAGACCTTCAGAGATTATGTATTCTCAAGTTTCTATAGCTAATACTTTCAGAACAGGTGTTTCGATTGGTGAGGTTCTTGATGATATTATGGAAGACCGACTTTCAGTGTCAAGTTTACCTGCAATTTCGGTACAACGTATTAAAGGTAAAGTAGTTTCTGCTGACAATAGGCGATTATGGATTCTTAAACAGTTAGAAAAGTTGGGACATTTAACCACAGTGGAAGTCAAAAGAACAAAGTGGATGGGAAAAGATAAAAGCGCTAGAACACAAAACGTGAAAATTCGCGGTGGCTCTCCTGGAGGAAAATGGTATTGTGTTTCAGATTCATTAACAGAATTAACAAATTCAATGAAACTGTGTTCACTTTAATTGTCATAAACTTTAAAAGGGTACTCTACTCAAAATAGTGTTCAACATAGATCATGTGAAAGGAGAAAAGACAAAACTGATCATGGATAACATTTTCGCTGGAAAGAACAAGAGGCACGGACATACTTTAAGCAAGGAGATTTAAGGAACATACAAGTCTAACAAGTCATATACGCAGATGAAGCTGATATAGGTTTATAAAATTCAGTGCTAAGAAGCACATGTATTTCAAGAATCAAGTCATCATTAAGCGATTGTTACCTGGTGGACAAACTGTAGTTTTCATTATCAGAACGTTGAAGAGAATGAATGCTATTATGTTTAAAAAAAAAACAAAAAAAAAACGCGTCTGATATGAATGTTTGAAAATGCGAAAAGAAGAATTTAAAAGCAGTCTTACATGTGAGCATACGACACATTCCTCCAATGAAACCTGATTTGGAAATTCATGGCGAATGTGTAGTTAAGAGACGGGATCCACCTTAGATTCACCAGTAAAAAATGTAGATGTATTAATATGTTAGATTTCAGAGAAATTCGAAAATGAACAGTTTGTGAGATAACCAAAATTACTGGCTAATTATTTTCATGAAAGCCTTAATGAATGAATGTAAAACGGCAACGTTCAAGGTTTAAAAAAGGATCAGAAAGATATAAAGATATACAAATACAAAAATGTATGATTCATATAAACAGAAAAGGACTAATGATAAGATACAATAAATGAATGTGTAGAAGAAAATCTTTTATGTCAAAGTGTGTGATAACTTTTATGTAGCAAAATATAGAATAAATATGAATTTAGATTTATTCAAGATTTTATTCATGACCTCATATATATCCAGGTTTACAAATTAACCATATAATCATACAAACATTAGATAATGCATTGTGAGACAGACAGGACAGATAAAACACAAATACATAGTGTGAAAATTGGTATAAGTTGATAATTAATATAACAATGGGGTATAATCTTTTATATAAAAAAAAGAAATATCAGCATTTTTACAGGCAAACAATTCATGAAACTCATCACCTATTCCCTCATTACACAAAGTACATATTCTATCTCTCGCAGAAGCCCCGCCCATCTCCCATTCTAATCAAGTAACTTCAAATTTGAACATCCTGATGTAGAAATATAATATCTGTACTTTGGTAATAATCGTTATAAGTATGGCATTGGAATCACACAAGTATATATATTTAAAGTCTCATTACAAAGGGAACCTTATTTTCGACAATAAACAAAATGTGTTTAAAATAACATGTCGAGTTGTCTAAGTCCTTTCTAAATAAATCTGTTGTTAATTTTTCTCTAAAACAAAGAATCTACGAAGAAACAACAGCACACAAAAATTCTGTACCAGTATGTGTATATTTACGTGTAGCATCCTATTTAGGTTTTTATATACGGTGAGACAAAAAAATACCACGATATAAAAGAAATTAAGTAAAAAAGGACAAACGATATACAGTGTTCAAAAAGAAATAAATTAAAGGACTAAAACACAAATAACATGGTCCGTATTTGTTTGCGACCATACTTTTTTCGATTGAGAAATCAAAAACGAAAAATAAAAAATTGAAAGTGCTTTCTTGGTTTATTTTATATTTCTCAAAACCCAAAAACAAAATCGGAAGTGACTCAACAGTCCACGAAAAGTAACACAGTAAAACAAACATTTTTACCGTGTAGAAATATAATATCTGTCCTTAGGTAATAATCGTAATAAATATTATAGATGTATAAATGAGAGAAATAGAGAAATTAAATCAAATATCATTTGTTTTTTAAATTCTCATTTTTCCAAGGCGAAATAGGAAGGGTCGCAAATATAAAAAAAAGCAACAATCTGACTTATAACATGTACTGACATAATACTGCCAAGTATTACATTACATGCATATTCAGAAGAAAAATATAACGACCAAAAGAAATTACGACAACATGTAATCAATGAGATTTAAGTTATTATCTAACTACTGATTAAACCTTACAGTAATGTCGCTTGTCATAACTATAGGTGCATACACAGTTTGAAAAATTCATTCCAGCTTGAAAGTGTAATTCTATGTCTTCTACTTTCTTCGTCCCTAGAAATTAAAATATTCACGGCAGTTCTCATAACAAGTTTAAAGCTAATACGTGTAATAGCGGATACATCTTTTGTTTGTGAATTGGACCTTTACAGCGATAGAGACCAATATAAGTTGATATCTGATTTTTTTTATGCGTGATATTAATTTCATAAAGTATTGCTCTGCTCCAATGAATGATGACGTCACGCAATACTATGTTAGTGACAGTAGGATTTTGATAGGTTCCTGTGTAGATAATTTATCCCCCGTAGATAGAATAAGATAACATAAGGTTAAATGTGCATGACGTATCTAATCAGGCCAGTCAAACATGTCTGCTCCCTCATCCTGCAATAATCCAAATATATTGTCATGATCGTTAATAATTGCTATATCGAAAGGTGTGTGTCCATCACAGTTCGCTTTATTTAAATCGGCACCTTTTTCCAATAATATTTTTACAGTTTCATAATGACCTGCCTTGCAAGCTGCGTATATGGGTGTCCATCCATATATGTTCACTACGTTAACTAAAGAATTTTCTTCGAGGAGTATCCGAACAATCTGATGATAACCACCTTTACATGCCACAAAAAGAGGCGTCTCAGCTTCTATATTAACCTTTTTGACACTAGCATGTTTCTCCATCAATTTTTGAACTATTTCATCATGTCCACAGACACATGCGACATGGAGAGGTGTGTTTTTCATAAAATTAACTCTTCTAGTAATAGCGAGACTATTGTAAGATCTCCACTGTAGCATGCGTTGTGGAGGGGGCTATTTCCTTGCACATCAACTCTATCTAAAACGGTTCCTTTGTTTAATAAAAACTGAAAAACTGAACTGTTTCCACCTAAGCAGGCGAAGTGCATAGGAGTCTCTCCTTTTGAGTTGGCTATATCAATATCAGCTCCCATGTTAACCAACAGAATAACGGTGTCTGTATGTCCTTCACTGCAAGCAGCAACCAAAGGGGTCCATCCGAATGTATTGTACTCATTTACAGTTGCTCCGTTCTCTAACAACAGTTCAACTACTTCAGTATAGCCTGCTGAGGCCGCAGCATACATCGCGTTCCAACCATAAACTGTCGTTTCATCTATATTAGCAAGAAGCTATTAAACCAAGAGTTCCAAATGGTGAAGTTGAAATCATCACTTCGTAAATTTTACGGACGCCATCACGAGTTGGTTGACCGTTATGGAATAACCGTTTCACAAATGATATCGGATATGTTCCTTACGTCGTAACTACAATCCCCTTCCCTTTCATGAATATGACCTACCGAATTAGACTATTTACCGGATTTGTAATCACTTAAGCAACACGACGGGTGCCACATGTGGAGCAGGATCTGCTTACCCTTCCGGAGCACCTGAGATCACCCCTAGTTTTTGGTGGGGTTCGTGTTGTTTATTCTTTAGTTTTCTATGTTGTGTCGTGTGTACTATTGTTTTTCTGTTTGTCTTTTTTATTTTTAGCCATGGCGTTGTCAGTTTGTTTTAGATTTATGAGTTTGACTGTCCCTTTGGTATCTTTCGTCCCTCTTTTAATGTCTTTGTTAATAAGGATTTTAGCAATTTCATAGAACCCCTTTTTATAATCCTGGTACCTTTGATAACTATTCACATGCTATATAAAAAGGTGTTTCATTAAAGTTATTTGATTTGTTTATATCAGCATTATTCTTTATCAAAATCTTGACTATTTTTTCATATTGTCCAGCGCTTGCAATATGCAAAGGAGTATTGCAATAACAATTACTTTTATTTAAGTCAGCCCCATTTTCTACTAAAAAATCCGATATTTCATCGTGTCCTTCGCGACAAGCAACAAACAATGCAGTTTCGCCAGAATCCGAAGCTACGTTTATAAAGGCCCCCTTTTCTATCAAATTTTTCACAGCTTGCAAATTACCTGCAATGGATGCCTCGTATAAAGCTGTAAAGCCACAACCATAAGTACTATTAATATTTGCGCCATTGCATACTAATAAATTGACTAATTTCTCATTATGACACTTAACTGCAGCATGAAGAGGTGTCTGACCATCGCCCTTAGGGGTGTTTACTTCGGACTGTTTTCCTATCAGTAACTTTGCTATTTCGTAATCTCCTATAAAACAAGCAGCATGCAAAGGTACATAGTTATTTTCAGAATAATTAGCATTGCCCCCTTTTTCTAGCAGTAACTGCACAATATTCTCGTATCCCCTCAGACAAGACACGTACAACGGTGATTTGTTATTTTTGTTTGTCGTATTGATTGATGCTTTCTTGCGTAAGAGTAGTTGGACTATAGACTCAAATCCACCATTACACGCAACGTTCAGAGACGTGTTTCCAGATTTTGTAGCATAATTAATCGCGGCACCATGTCTTATCAATAGTCGAACAATATTTTCATGTCCTCTCTGACATGCCGCTAATAATGGCGACTCTTCATTTTGAAATGTTTTATTTACTAATGCCCCTTTGTTGACAAGTATTTCTACTATCGACTCGAATCCTCCACAACATGCAGCTACAAGGGGAGTATTTCCAAACTTAGTGACATAATTGACATCTGCGCCTTGCTCCACAAGTATTCTTACTATGCTTTCATCTCCACCAGAACATGCAGCAAACAAAGGTGTCACTCCAAGTTTTGTTGTTTTGTCTATTTTTGCTCTTGCATTGATTAACAATCTAACAACATTTTCATTTCCTTCAAAACAAGCGACATATAAGGGTGTATCCCCGCATGTATCTACTTTATTTAAGTTGGCGCCTTTTTTTAACAACAAGTCAACCGTAGAAACATTTCCAGATCCACATGCAGCTGTCATTGGAGACAAACGTGTATCTTTTCCACGAATGTCAGCGCCCATTGAAATAAAGTACAGAGCAATTTCATCATAACCATTTGAACAGACTGTTATGAATGCGTTGTTATCATTGTTATCTCTTTTATTTATAATTCGTTTTATGGAATTCTTGCTTATTGGTTTCAGGAGTCCAAGAAACTGTTCCCTGTAATTTTTGTACTTCATATTTACGTTGTTTAAAGCGATATTTAGGCTGTCATGCTTGATGTCGTTTTGGAATCTTTGAGAATACTCCCTCTCATATTTCCTTTCAATAATAACGGTATACCTATTGCGACAAGCTTGGGAGGATTTAAGTTGAACACGCTCAATCAAAACATCAATATTTGCGTACTTTATTATCAATGAAAGCCTCTTTTTACCGAAATAGTAACAGAGAAAATCGAACAGTTTGTCATGTATAACTTTATAAACTTTTCCTATTTTAATGAAATAAGTGCCTACACAGAAATGTAGTTTATCCCGGATTAAAGATAATGTTTTGCTGCTTTCAATATTTAAACGTTTAAATACATTTTCAAGTTTATTACTTTCGTCTTCAGTTGGTTCATTGAACAATGATTCATTGATAGTACCGTTAAAAATTACAAACATAAACAGTAAGCAGTACTTATGGAGATCGTTCCCTTCCAACTCATCCCACTCAGAACTGAAAATGTTAAAAGGCTCATTTAAGAGCTCTTGACGGGTAATAGTTTCGTATTTTGAAAATAAAAAGCACAGCAAGGGCGAAAAAGCAAAACTTCCAAGAACGTCTTGAAGATTCTCACAGTCTTCGCTGTTCATATATTTTTCAGCGATGACTAATTTTTCTTTTGGAGACAGTTTGTATTTTGAGGAAAGATCAAAGCTATAAGAAATAAACGGCTTTAAACATCTTTGTTCTTTTTCCTCATTAAATATTTCTAAGCGACACGAGGCAAGTATTTTACTTTTGCCTTTTCCTAGCATGATTTTTAATTTGTTTATATTATTGATCCAGTTGTCAATATCAACTTCGCTAACTGCGTATTTACCACATATATCATCAATGACGAAAATTAGAGACTCATTTTTTTTGTAATGGTTTATTACTTCCTGAGGACTATGACAAGGTATTATAGTCCGTCCTCCTAAGTGGAAAATTTGCAACGCAATATGGTGTATGCCAACCACAACGACGAAATGTTCCGTTTCTAAATATTTGATAATGTCGTTTACTATATCAGTTTCAAAGAATGTGCTATCATGTTCTTGCCATAAACTAACATCAAGCTGGTGTGCATCTAGAGTAAAAAGAAATATTGCAAGTTTAATCATACAAAAAAAAAAGTTTTTTGTTTTGTATCGCTTACTTTTACCTTTGATTTGTAAAGAGCATAAGAACTATTTATCTAATGATACTATTTTACATAATTTAACTTTATTCTATTAGTTCGAAGGCCTAATTTTGAAACTAGTTTATATAAACATTTTGATGATTAAAATTGTTTCATAATTTAATACAGTAAACTTGAATGAACAGATACTGAAAAAAAAAACAAGTAAAGGATATTCTCTAAAGATAATTTGATAAGCAATAAAAAAAAAATGGATTACTATGAAGTAAGAAAAGTACTACCAGTCGCATGACGACAGCAATAAAATTCTAAAGACAATCTAAGGTTGAACATGTTGATTATTAGAAAGAGTGATAAGTTTCGCCGAGTTTTATCAATTGTTATATCACTGTATAAAAACTTACCATGACAATGACATGGTGTGTTGGTTTTCAAGGTCTTCGGTTCAGTCGGATCTGGAATGTTGAAAATACTTAATAAATTATATACATTTCAAGATAAAAATAAAGGTAAGGAGATGTGAAAAGATTTCCAAAAAGATTACAATAAAAAAAATATACAAAAATTATCTAAACAGATATATTTACAAGTCATCATACCACCTTCAACAGGTTGCAAATCCACACCGTTTGTTCTAATGTTTACATTTGTCAATATGTTGATGCGAGTAAAATTTAAAAACCATGATGTAGTCTTATATATATGAATGTAGCGATTGGATGCATTCAGGAATAGATGACCTTAGCTTTATTTGACAAAACGTTTAGGAAATTTTGGTCCTCAATGCTCTTCAACTTCGTACTTTATTTGGCAATTTTACCTTCTTTTTTTTTAGATTCTAGCGTCACTGATGAGTCTTTTGTAGACGAAACACGCATCGGGCGCATATCCAAATGTCAATCCTGTTATCGATGATAAGTTTGTTTATTTGACTTTTAATATTAAGGGCACAAGTTAACAATGCATACCTGTACTGCTACATTCTGAAACGTTCTGAAATATATCGAAACCAAAGAATAAATACATCAGCTCAATTTCCTTAGACTTAATTTAGCTACTTAAACCTAAAGTTGGTATAAATATAATATATGACATATTATGGTAGATAAAGAGTGTTACTATAGCTGTAAGTTCATGTATTTGGATATGCAGATGTGAAAATACATAAGAAAATAGAATAAGAATAAAAAAAAATGTAATTTTTACGAACATTTGTTTATCTTTATTTCACTTACTTAATCTATTGATAAAATGCATCCTAAATGTGACCTCTTTAAACTTACACGTTAGAACACCCTTGCATCGATGTGCAAAATAGCCAGGTAATGTCAATGAATTCAACCGTTACAATATACTGTTAAATAAAAGTTTCAAAGTTGTAGATTAAAATATCGATTTAATGAAATATTTGCAAAAAAGCCAATGATACATACAGCATTACTTTCCATTAGATATTTCCCATTATCAGCCATTAGCTTATCAATTTTTTTCTCTATCTTGATAAGTTCATTCTGTAATTGAAGACATTTTAAACTTGTTTCTTTGGACTCATGTTGAGTAGCGTTAGCGTTCTGAATCATACTAACTAATTCCGCGCCAAGCAAGGATATGTTGATGAATTTCATACCTAAAACAGAAATACAGTTGTTACATTCCATACACGTCAAAACGAGTTATCAAGTAATTCTGCTTTCATGAGACATGCAAGTGCAACTATTAGATATAACATGCTACGCGTATGCGCTGCATCTTCTATTTATATTTTTATATTATGATCATTATTGTCCTATGAACAAAATTGTCAGATAGCTTAATAAAACTTTTTAAGAAAAAGCCGCTTATGGACAAACATATTTCAAATTGTGAGATTAAATATGTTTAAAATCATATAAAATAAATCTAAATTAAAATTTCTGAGCACTATTCTTTCTGTCAATTAACTTACCATTTGTTTTACAATTGCGTAAGTCACCTATAACTCGGTTTTCTTCTGTTGCATTTAAATGCAAATTTTAAAAAAAAGCTTTCTAACAGCTGGAAAGACACACAGAACTTCGCTATATCCCATTGTATAACATTACAATGTGCCCAACAGTTCCGTATTGCTGTTCGAACCTGAAATTGTTTTATAGGAAATTTTGACATAACCATTAAAATTATTCATCAAAGATTTATATACATATATATATATTTATATATTTATATATTCATTAAATAAAATAGTAAAAAAAGTAAAAAGTTAACAGTTCCATTCTATCGATTTCATCCTTCCATTGGACTCTTCAGGATAACTGATGTAGTGTCGCTATAGGCGACGTCGTTAAGGAGGTTTGTGACTTTCCGGCATTGGTCGTGATTAAAAATTCTCTGGATTTAATTTCGATCGGAATGTTGCAATGAAATAACGTGCCATCTTTTTTCTATATGCTTCATCCCGTCTACATTTAAAAATAGGCATTATTTGAAAACGTTTTTTACCACAAGTGTCAAGATGGGCACTATTGGCGAATTTCTGTATTGTGTGTGCTTTATTTGTTCTTTGTGAACTCGCACCCGTTCACAGAGGCTATTCCCGGTCTGTCCAATATAATTTTCGTGACAACCAGGACACGTGACGCAGTAAATAAGATTTTTTGTTTTACAGGTCATATTGGCGTTCACATGAAATTGTTTGCCTTCTTTAAATGATTTAATTTTACCCGTTTCTAAATATTTTATATCTTGACCGCAAACACCGCATCTTGAATATCCGCAAGACTTTATTTCAAAGTCACTAACCGTCGGTTCGAACCGAGCTCTGGTGAAGTGTTTCTTTAAGTTTTTAGGTTGTTTTCGGTTGCAGATTAAGTTTCCTTCCGGTATCATTATTTTCATAGTTTCGCTTTCATGTAGAATCGGAAGGTTAGTTTAAATTGTATTAAAAAGTTTGGTAAATACGGGTCATGTGTACTAACAAACGGTATTTTCTTTAAGTTTTCATACGTGTCTTTCACTTTCAGGGTTCATAATTCTTGAAGTGTCAGTAGTTTTGATTTTCGTATTCCACTTTCGATTAAACCCTCTGGGTATGACTGCTGTGTCAAATAGCCTTTTAATTCTCTCAAACGTATGTCTGGAATTTTATTGTCCGACCTATAGCACAAATCCGCCTGGCCATACAGTAAGGTATCTTTCGTTTTGTATGGGACGGATGGCACGAATGAAAATTTAAGTATTGATGGGTGTCTGTGGATTAATAATAAATATCCGTTGTTATATGTCTGCCTGATTTTAAGATGAGGATATCCAAAAATTGTAGTTGTATGTCACTGGTTTCCATGGTGAATTTAATCGACGGATGTAAGGAGTTGATTAGGTCTTTAAATTTATATTACTGTTCTTCTGATCTGCTCCAAAATATTATGCAGTCATCTAAATATCTTTTCCAAAACTGAATGACATAATCACTGAAATTTTTATCGAATGGATAGATGTTTGTCGATACCTCTGTTGCTCTAAGTATCCAATCACATTAAATTTATATTTAAATGCCGTTAATATGGTTGTCATTATTATCTAATTAGTTTAAAGCCGACAAACTGTCTAGTTACTAGACTAAGTATGTAAGGTCATTCGCTTGGACGTTCTTTGATTTGAGATTGCATGGTCGTTTCAACAACATTAAGTGAACTTTTTTTTTATCTTGATGTATATTTTAAAGAAAATCTAACTTCGAATGGAAAAATATCGGACCTAACAAGGTTGTGTCCAAGAGTCTTTACGTAGACAATAATCTATCAAATCTATAAAAAATAGAGATAAGTTTATTTGTTATGTCCTTTTAATTTACTGCGATATGTATTTAATAAAACATACCTTAATGGCATCCTCTTGAACAGCTAAAGGGAACTGGTCCATATTAATAATAATCGCCAGTAATGCTGACGAATCGCATGCTTCATCAAATGCTACGTATTCGGCCATGTGAGTTTGTAGGAAAAGCTTTGATAGGTCAACAGGATTTTTAACATTATAGTCGTATTTCCACCTCTGTCGACCATAGAGTTTTTTGTTATCATTGATTGGTTCGTAGTTGAGCATCGTATTTGTTGGTGGGTGTTTTTTCAAATAATTTTGAAACTGTTGATTATCAATATGGTATTGTTTAACCAATGATTTATACATCTGGTCAACAATAGGAGTGACATATTTTCTCAATGCTGGAGTCAAGACACTGTTCAAACAAATCCCTATAACTACCCATCTTTTGACATCGTCATCGAAGTCTAGTATACCTAAAACATATCAGTTAATTTTATGGAAGAGAATACACGATAAAAACAGGTTCTACCTCTAATCTCCTCATGATCAGATGAAATAAAAAGAAAATTGTGAAAGGTTTAAAACTTTAAAAAAAGATAAACTCTATCTATTTATTGCTCCTATTGAAATCAATTTATTGTTTTGCCCGTATCTTCATTTTGAATTTTTTAAATATTTCATTGTTTCAAACAGCTATGTATTTTTAGTATGTTTATGTTCTTTGTACAGCAGTACCCTCAATTTCATAATTCTAAAGGCTTCATTTTGTTTTAATAGATACCATTTTTTCTTTTATTTTCATAGCTTTGTGTTATTATGTACTAGAATTATTAATTTTGCAATAAAAAATAAAAACAAGATGTATCTTATTCTAATCATGATAATATAGTTTCCGACTCAAAGTTATGTTTTAGATGTATTAATATTTCATATATACAACTTTTGCTGCTGGAGGCTGATGTCTGGAGCTGTCCTTGTATGCATTGTGGCAATATTGGCTTCAGTGATGACATGAGGTTTTTTACTGCCATTTTTCTATGTCAGCTTTTACTCTTGTATGCTATCTTCGTTGATTTCATATCCTTATCCAGACTATACAATAGAAATGAATAGAACTGTAGAATGACTAAAAGGTTGAATTGCTCGCAAGGTGTGTTGGATTGTTTGTCAAAGCGTTGTAATTATGGTTGAAATATTTCTGCCAGTTACCTTAATGGCACAATGCATAGTTTCATATTATGTCTTGTAAAGATCATAACCTTGAAGAAGGCACCGTGTAATAAATATTCCTTCAAGCTGTACCATTTAAGAATTGATTATGGGGAAAGAGATCAAGTTAAAAAAAACGGGATAAGAAATAGTTTGTGCAATTTTGAATCAGATTTGAAATCATAAACTTCTTCTGAAATTAGAAAAAAAACATTGCAACAAATATGTAAAGGTTCATAGTAACAACGTGGCTTCCAAAAACAATGGATAAAATAAAATTTGATTAGTTTCATAAGTTACCTTTTCTTACCTCAAACTTGGGGTTCCTTTAAACTGAATTTGACTAAGCGTATTGCTGTGTGTTCGATTATTCCACATTAACTGTCCCTAGTAAATAAGCTCTGCCTTTTGTTTGTCTAGTATGTGTTTTTAATATTGGTTTATTTACATGGTTGAGACTTAAGTGAAACGTACATTTTCACTGAACTATTATACATATTAGTATAAAAGAGACCATCTGATGTCAGCCACCTGTTTCGGAATTTTCCCGCTGAGTTAAAGACCCTTTGATGGCATTAGGCTATTTTCTGCTCTTTGGTTGGGTCTTTGTCTCTTTCACGAATTCCCTGTTATCAAAGATGATGTTATCACAATATGAAAATCAAGCGCAATCCCTCCCGTTCACAATGAGTGAATCTGTCACGAAGTAGAAGTCCCCTCATAATTAAGGTTCCAAATAGAATAAATGTTCTGAAATATTATTTCCACTGGAATTAATATAACAGTATATATTTATCGGAATAAATGGTAAAAAAATTGAGAATGCAAATGGGGGATGTGTCAAAGAGAAAACAACCCAACCAAAGAGCAGACAACCGCTGAAGGTTACCAATGGGTCTTAAATGCAGCGAGAAAGTCCTGTACCCGGAGGCGTGCTTCAACTAGCCCCTAAACAAAAAAATATACCAGTTCAGTGATGATGGACGTCATACTAAACTTCAAAATATATAACAGAAACTAAAAATCAAAAATCATACAAGACTAACAAAGGCAAAAATGCGGCGGGGTTAAACATGTTTTTTGATATCTCAAACCACCCCTTATACCTCTAGCCAATGTAGAAAACAAAAATCACACAACAAAACACACAGTAAAATTCAATTTAAAAGAAAAAAAATTGATGTCAGAATAGGTTAAAAAGAAACTAAACAATACGACAATGATACATAAAACAGGACTTCAAGCAGTTACTGCATGCCAGCTTCAGATCTCAATTAAACTGATTGAAAGATGATGTCTTCATGATATGAATACAAAGTACAATCCCCCGCCAGGGTTACATGCATGAAATAGTTTCCTGGATATACACATAGAACATATATAAATGTAGGATTTAGTAAGATTTTCCTGCGGGAAGAAATGAACACACTCATGAAAGTGAGGAGCTTGTTCCTGAAAAAAACCCCATACATAAGTTCATACATTACTAACCATTAATTGCTATTCCATTCCAGGAAATATACAGTTAATTTATTCAAGACTTCACATTTACATATTGTGCCATTAATTGTGCATATAAATGAATAAAGACTTCTCTAATGATAAATTCATTGAAATCATGAATGTTTAACCCAAATTTCGTTTTACGTCCTGTACCATGTCAGGAAAATGGCCATTGTATATTATAGCTCGTTTCTGTGTGTGTTACATTTAAATGTTGAATTTCTGTTGTGTCGTAGTTCTCCTCTTATATTTTAGTGTTTCCCTCAGTTTTAGTTTGCAACTTGGATTTTTTTTTTTGTATCGATTTATGAATTTCGAACAGCGGTACACTACTGTGCCTTTAGGTGGCACGGTAGTATTTGCATTCCAGAATTTAGGTTGCTCTTTTGTGTACCCTACTTAGGTAAATGTATCTAAACAGTATGATTGGACAACAAATACAGTATCAACTGAACATACTTTCCCAAACTGAGGGATGAATCAGGTGTAGAAAAATATGAAATAATTTTACATACAGATGAAAATGAATTTTTGAGATTTTTTTTAAATTTTGTATTCACTGCACCCTAAAAGACCTAAAATTACTGGTGGCCTTAGGTTTTTAAAAATAGCAAAAACAGTAAACGGTCATGATACATATTCAAATTCATTTCTGAATAGTAAAATGAAAGTACTTCAGTTAACTGTGAATGTAGAATTTTTTGCAGTGTTAGAAAGTGGTGAAAATTCTAAAAAGGCTATCATTATCCCGTATAGGCCAGGAAATACTACCGTGCCACCTTTATTCATCCTCTTGTTCTAATACATTATACAATAACGGATAAGAATTTCCATGAGAAATCATCAAATTTAAAAATTCAGTTGTCATAGGTTTAATTGCTCATTGTTTCTGTGTTTCTCTGACAGTATATATTTTGTCACTTTTAGCTATAGAATTCGTTTAATTATTTTCTTCTCTTAACGTTTATAGATAACTACTTCACTTTGTAAGGGTTATAAAAGGCATTTGTGTATATTCAGAACACGGAAATGTTGATCTTTATAGTAAAGGGAATTTCCACAGCACATAAACCCACAATTGTTATTTAAAGTTTGATTACGTATATTGTATATCTATCGGTAAAAAATTTCAGTCGTCCTTAAATCTCACCTCATAAATTTCACAACCTTGATGAGTTTTTACTTTGAACAGTTTACATGCAATTTTCAAAATGTAAAAAGACAAAAGCTAATGTTCTTTATGTAAAGTCGGAAATGCAGTTATTATTAGAGCAAAATATATTGTTTTTAATTTTTTTATTCAAAATATCCAATTTTATTAACATATTGACAGGACACAAAATGCAGGAACTGAACTAAAATGTCAAATTTATCTAAAAGGTCGTAAACGTATAATATTCATCATCGAACACAATCCTTTGTATTTACAACGTTTACTGCCTTCGGAGGTTGAGCATTACTCAACTAGAAAACCAAACAAATCAGTTCGTAATTCTTCTTTTTATTTATGCTTATATCTACAAACGCGACCTTTTTTAAACTCTTTTATTTTGGCCTATCGACGAAAACAAAACAACACGTTGACAAGATTTATACCTACCTGCAAAATGAGATAATAAGGAATTCTAATTTAAGTGATGGAAGCTAAAAAAACCTGTACATCCCGTTATAACAACTGCACTGATTGAATCATGTCGTATGAATTCAATGATTTCTATGTAAACATTAATTTTTTTTTAAAGTACTGTTGATGTAGCCAGCATTGTTGTTTGGAAATGGGAAAAAATACATCAATGGAATAATACTCAATAAGTCGAAAGCAGAACAACCGAGGCTTTTTTAAACAAATGAATATATATTTAACACCTCATCTAAAGATTGAACAAGACGACACGTCATAAATAAACAGAATAGTAAACTGTCGCTTTTCTACCTTGTAGTTCCCGTCATGGTGTCATTTGAGGTATAAATAACCCAGAATAATAATGAAAAATGCAATAGACGCTTTACCTGTATTTGGCAAAACATAAAATTTTGAATTGAAATAGGGAATGTGTCAAAAAGACAACAACCCGACAATAGAAAAAAACAACAGCAGAAGGTCACCAACAGGTCTTCAATGTAGCGAGAAATTCCCGCACCCGGAGGAGTCCTTCGGCTGGCGCCTAAACAAATATATACTAGTTCAGTGATATTTAACGCCATACTAAACTCCAAATTGTACACAAAAAACTAAAATTAATATAATACAAGACTAACAAAGGCCAGAGGCTCCTGATTTGGGACAGGGGCAAAAATGCGGCGGGGTTAAACACGTTTATGAGATCTCAACCCTCCCCCTATACCTCTAGCCAATGTAGAAAAGTAAACGCATAACAATACGCACATTAAAATTCAGTTCAAGAGCAGTCCGAATTAACGTTTTTCATTGCGCTTCAATTTCTCAATTTTTTGGCTCTCTTTAAAATATTGTTTTTGATAAGACCGTCATTCGATTTGTCTTTTAACATTCAGAATTTTATTTTAAAACCATTGAATACATATTGATATTTTGGATGATTTTTGAAATCATTATTTTATAAATAACATATGACAATTTTAGATAACTGTTTCAATAGTAAAAGCTACTTCGAATAATTTCGACCTACCTACTAGTATCTACAATCATATTGTACGTGCTATCATTTGCAATTTGCAATGACGACCTTTACAATTGAATACAAATAAAAGGAAGAATTTTGCAAGTACTAAAGTTGTTTATATTTAAGATTTCTATCGTGGGATTTTGAAAAGTAAGAAATAGCATGAATATTTCCTTGTCATAAAAGTTTTCTTATAACATTTCTTATTTTTTGGAAATCATAACGTTTTCATATATGTTCAATTGAAATCATTCGAATTAAAGCTAAAAATTATAGGTTATATCAATGTCCATTTTAAGTAATATGATGATTGTTTTCACAACGGATTCTTATTAAGATCAATAATATAATTAAATTTCATTTCAAATCAGATAAGCATTCATAGGACTAGATTTTCTGAAGTAGTTTACAGGTCATCGTGAGGGTAGTGTTTAGTGATAAATATAAAAAGTAAATTAAAAAAAATACTATGGGAAATTTAAAAAGAAAATTCCTTTAAAAATGCAAATTCAAAAGCTTTTTACATACTAAATAGAAAGAAAACAACAGTCATATTACTAACTTGGTAGATGCACTAACCACTACACCACGGCTCTCACTATCTACTCTATCTATGGTTATAATATTTAAACAGTTTAGACAGACACTTGTATAATTTCCTCCGAACATCTTAACATGTACATCGTTAGAAGTTTACCTTACTTATGTTAAGGTTTTAGAGAAACAAATAACACTTTTGAAATAGAATCGTATAAATAATATTCAGAAAATTTGCTATATCAAATATTTTATCAGAATCTTAATTAAAATACTATCTTAAAAACTTTTTTACGATACATACCAACAAGAACGAAAATGTCCATGACAATCTTCTAAATAGTTACACTCCAAATAAAAAGGAAGTTATAGGTAATTATTTAACAGAAGCTTAATATATAATGTACTTAACAAGGAAGGTGGCATAAAAAACTCTTTATTCAACAAATATCTAAAAATAAAACAGAGTAATCAAAAATTTAGTTCATAAATCAAAAGGTTAAGTTCATGTCATTATGAAACGCACAAAAAAAGTTAAATGAAAGAAAAATACTTTTAAACAGAGATGCAAAAAAAATAAAATAAAAATGAAAATGAAAGAAAAATACTTTTAAACAGAGATGCAAAAAAATGAAAATAAAAGAAAAATACTTTTAAACAGACATGCATGTCAGTATGCTTCCAACTAAAATTAACACCTAGAAATGGACAGAAAAGGACAATTTAGAACAAAAATTTACAGACAAACAGATCACTTTAATTCCATAAGTAAAAGTTTTTATATTGTTGTAGCATTATTCCAGCACTGGATATAGAGTGTCACGCTTTTACAATTTCCTCACATTGTACATAAACTTATTGTAATTTATTGACAAAACGCTTCCTTATTTCTGCCTTTAAAAAAGATATTTTTTTATTCTCTTAATTTATATAAGAAAAAGCATAAAAAGATGCCTCACAACATTTAAATATTGTCGCTTTATATTCAGAGTATGAATAGTAACCCAATTGATAAGCACAGCGCATTCATGAATGACAATTTTTCACAAGGTACATTGAAAATAGGATGTGTATATGCAGTCAATTTCATAATAAAAAGAATAAATGGAACGATTAACATAGAGACAACTAATTTAATGAAGTGGATTTAAGCAATTATATGAAATTTAACAAATATAATTATAAACATGTCAACCATTTAAAAACAGCCAATCACTTACACTAGTAACATATAGCACATCTTCTTATAGCTAGTTAGTTCAAGAGAAATTGTATGTTTTCCATTGAATCCCCAAACATTTGGTACGAATGCGAAAGTAAAACAGACACGACTTATAAAAGACAATAAGTTATTTCAAAAAAGGGGATCTACAGAGGTGTAAGATACACAAGGTTTATGCAAAACCATAAGTCAAAAACAAACTAAAGCCATGGCAAAAAACAAAAAACGAAGAAAAGGAATAGTACATAAAACACAACAAAGAAAATAAAACTTGACTAAGTAAAAGAGCCCAACCAAAAACTTTGGGATGAATTTAGGTGATCCGGAAATGATGAGCAGATCCTGCTCCACATGTAGCACCTGTCATGTTGCTCCTGTGAGTACAAACCTAGTGGTGAGGTTAATTCGGTACAGTAACATTTGAGGTAAGGACAACATGGTTGTAGTTAAGACAATTGGAACATAATGCTTCGTCAGCATACCAGCATTCAATTTAAATGAACATTAAAAGGTGTAAGCTTAATAAATGACAAACGAGAAAGAAATAGGTATTATAATGAATATCCAGGTTAAACCCTCTGACGTTATTCGTTGGAAAAAGTCTTTCTAAAAAAATTGAATGACTTTTACTTGAAAAACCGGTATATTACTGTTGCCTATATTAAGTCTAAAAATAAATAGTTAATATACATTTTAAAAAAGATGTGTGTAAAGTTTAGAGGAAACGTAATAATGCATACTCATATGATATCCTAGCTATCGTAAGCGTCATATCATAACATTTTGATGTGTTAGTATTATAAATATTTTTATGAAAAATTGTAAACCTCCATAATTAATTGTGGCTATGTAGCTATATATATATAGACACATTCAGATGCTAACGAGCTAAACAAAACTATTAATGTTTCATCCATTTCTTCAAATTTAAAGACAGACAGACGGAAGATACAGAAAGTAGAGTCAAACCTCAAAGTGAAAAAGGAAATGACAATTATAATACCATGGCATAAAACATACAAACAAGGACAAAAAAAAAGAAAACCCAGCAGTCTACTAAACACAACAAAGAAAATGAAAGACTGAGCAATAACTATTCAAGAACCCCAACAGTATTCACAACTGTGAATCTGCTCAATCAATAATCCCGATTTATCATGCAATATTGAAATGTTCTGAAA
Organism: Mytilus edulis; assembly: GCF_963676685.1. Classification (NCBI taxonomy): domain Eukaryota; kingdom Metazoa; phylum Mollusca; class Bivalvia; order Mytilida; family Mytilidae; genus Mytilus; species Mytilus edulis. The sequence continues at coordinate 37,930,865 of NC_092352.1, read as the reverse complement.
TTCAGAAACTTCGTTCAAAGCACTTGCAACAATTATCTAATGATGAAAACTTAATACAAAACGCAAACTATACAATATATTGTGTTAACTGCTAAAAATTAACGAAACATGACGGTGATATTTTTAGTTCTCAACCAAGCCTCACTGATAAAGTAGAAATTTAATTCAAGGTGTAAAACTATGCATCAGTAGTATCATTAATTCGAAGTACATATTTCCCAGTTGATACGTTATTCAAGGGCTAGTATTCCTAGCATATTTTTCTTGGCAGAGGGTTTTTGCTCACAAAGAAGCTGTAAAAACTAAGAGTTCCAAGTGGTGAAGTAAAAATCGACCCTTCGTAAATTTTGCAAACCACGAGTTGGATGCCCGTTATGATATATCTGCTTCACAGATGACGACAGATATGTTCCAACAATCGCCTGCTCTCCTAATGTGACGTATCAAATTTAACTAATCACCGTATTTGTATTTGCATCATAAACACGCCGGATGTTAAATGTGGAGTCGAGTCTTTTTATATCGTATTTGCAGCAGGAATTTAAACTTTATAACAAACTAGTTTCAATTGATTAAGGCTTTTGAAGTGAAATCCTGCATAATTTCGTAAATGTTAACAAAAATGAATTTCTAAATGTTCTTTTATACAGATAGCCTAGATATGAATTACTTATTTAGTTTTCTAATTGGTTTCATAATAATCGATCGTAATAGTGTAGAGACTGGAGGTATTTAATATATTTCATTTTGAATAAATACATCCTTCTCAGTGTATAAACAAATCTTTTACATTGTATTAATGAAATAGGAATGAAAAATGTTTCACATTGTTTAAATACAATGGACTACAATGGTTTCATTTAATAACAAAAGGAAAATATTTGCTCTCACGTAGACACCAAAAAGTACAAAAAAATGGGTATTTCCCAAGGAATTCTAAATAATTTCTATTTTAATATACTGAAAAAAACTGAAGTCAACGAACACTTTTTGCATTCATATAATGTACGACATAAACAATTATCAAAATCATTTGTTGAGTAAGCAGCAATGAAAATCAGTTAAACAAAATCATACGCAAATATAGCACAAATAGAAAATGCATTTCAACAACAACCAGCCGCTCTCATTGAATTAAAGGCCATGTGGAGTAAACGTCAATAAACTGAAGCTCACCACGACAAACACACCAAACATATATTTAAATAAGTCAAAATCTTATCTTCTATAATGTAAAGGCCAAACAAAAAACAAGTCTTCTTACTTACCGCTAAACTTAAATCGTTGTGAATAAATTCAACACAGAAGACAAAATATCTGACACATATACTGATATTGCCACTTAGACAGCTTCCAAAAATGAGAACAAAATTCAGACACATGACACCTATACACTCTGGTAGTAAGCCTCTTTTGTGATTGATCAATCTTTCCACCTTTAATATCGAACATTGAAAATTAAAATCGCATATTTCAAATAAATCAATACTTTGCTTGTTTGAATTGTTTTACATTGTCATATCGGGGCCTTTTATAGCAGACTATGCGGTATGGGTTTTGCTCTTTGTTGAAGGCCGTACGGTGACCTATAGTTGTTAATGTCTGTGCCATTTTGGTCTCTTGTGGACAGTTTTCTCATTGGCAATCATACCACATTTTCTTTTTTATAAAGCATATCATTCAATGGCATTACAGAGATTGATGAACTCAACAAAACACATTTGACAACCCTAAAGGTTATAAAAGAAAGCATGCTTAATGTTGAAATTCCCCTATTTTAAAAGATACAATCAGTACTTTTTCAGATAATAAAAGGGATAAATGCATAATCTTTTTTGATTTATAGCTTAATTTCAACGAGCCAAAGTTCTACGAAAATATGTGACTTTGCTCATCTACTGTAACGTGACCATAAGATGAAATTATTGACGTTCTGTTTACTCGAATGACCCCAAATTCTGATGGCTGGCAAATAAAATATCCAGATTTCCATCTCCATGTATCGAGCAGTTGCTTTCTAAAGTCGGGAGTCAAACATTTCAAATGCATTTAAGACTTTAGCATACTAGAGTTTAACAGTAAACTAATTGGCTAGGCTATGTTGGTACAGTGGATCGAAAGTGACAACAGAAAAACATATAAGAAATTTGTTTTGCACTGTCTGAAAAAGAAAGATGACTGGATAATTATAATGTACCCCAAAAAAGTTCGAATTTCGATCAAAATTGATGTGTACAAAAACAGTCACCCTATTACAATACGAGATTTGAAGAATTAAATAAACTAAGAAAAACGTACATAACGGATAGAAAGTATGATTCCGTTTTAGTCACACAGGTATAGAAGAGACAAAACACACTTTTATAGTATCGGACGGTAATATCATCGCAAATACGAATATTTACGTTTTTATGGTTTGGGATCTTAGTTGTATTTTACAAGATATGATATGGTAGAGTGGGGAATAAACCCAAACATTTAAAACATCTGAGGCACAAAAAAGGACTTGTGATGAGAAGAATTTCGATTATTTATAATAGAGTTGTGCAATTGACAGTTTTAAAAAAAGAAGGAATAAATGAATCGATACATTAAACATCAAAAGAAAAGAAAAAAAACAAAAGTTAAGACGCAGAGCTCAAATTGTCTTTCCTCATCTAAGTTAAAGTAAATTGCGTCTTTGAGATGAAATCACCTCAGATTTAAGGCAAAGGAATCTAACAAATACTGTCAAAAGTACAAGACAATCTAAAAATAGAATACTCATTTATTTTTATTTAGGCTTTTCTTTTTCTATTTTGTTTTAATTTAACACACCATTATTCTCTATTCTTTATATTTTCTAATTTTTTTTTCTCTGTTTTATAATATTTCAGTCCAATGTTCTGAAGATTTGGCCCATTATTCTCTATTCTGATAATGTAAGACATTCTCTCTTCTTTAGGTCTTTTTATAGATTGTTTCCAGGTGGTGTGAACGGTCTACAATACCCCTTACAATCTATTTTGTATACACCAATTATGCTTATCCAGTAATGACTGTGCATTTAATAAAATGAATTATATTGAGACTTATTCAATATGAAATAAAACATTGTTCACCGAGAAATGATATATACTCAGAACGTAATGGAGAAATTGGTTTCGTGTATATAATCACGTCCATCCGTATTTCGTTTTTTGTTTTGAGAGGTAATAAAAAAACCTACTAAAAAACAAACCGAAAGTACAATACACTTCCTTCGGTCATGTTTATATAATGATATTTCAACACTTAACTAAATGGACGCAGATATACATGAATTCAAAACACCACAAAATATAGGTTATATCATGTGCTTCGGAAAAATAAACATTTCTTGTTTCAAAATTAAAGTGGCACAAACATTTCTTGACAAACACGGGAAGGAATATCATAAACGACTACAGGAGAACAAAGTAGCGGCGAAAGATAAATTGTAATTTTGGTATCCATACAGTGAGTAAATAAAGATTCCTTTCTCATTCTAACGAAAAAAAAACCCAACGCACATACATCATGATTGTCCTTAATTTTTCCTTAAGTAAGTGTGGCCAAGTTAAAGTATATGTAGGTTTAGTGTCAATATATTATTTACTTCTTGAGCGAGGTATATAATTTGATTAAAACATCAAAACGATATTGTATGATGCTATGGCTGCATACAATGGTTTCTAGTAACATATTTAATTTAATAAAAGCATGTAGCAACTCTGTAAATAGAGTTAACAGGTGTTTGTGTTTCAATTTTAATCAAAAAAATTGTGCATCTCTGTCTTTCAAATGTTTGAGCTTGAGAACGTTCATGATGAAGATTAGTCCAGTAACACACTTTAGACGCACGAGTTTTATGGGATGATTTTCATTCATTAACACACTGAGTCGTTATCACTGCTGTTAGTGTCATCAACTCAGACTTCAGAGCTTTGTAAAATAAACCTCCCCGTTAAAGGATAACATATAACGAAGAAAACAAATGTTCTAACCCCCTTCGACAAAGTTGACATTGAAGCTATTAAAGCAACAGTTCCAAATTGTAGAGTTGGAATCACCCCTTCGTAATTCTACGGACGCCATCACGAGTTGGTTGACCGTTATGGAAAACCCGCCTAACAGGCGATAGCGGAAATGTTCCTAATGTCGTAACTACCATCCCGTCCCCTTTACACGAATTTATCCTACCAAATTATTACCAGGTACAAACTTACATTAGCAAAACGACCACTGCCATATGTTTTAATGTGAAAAACAGAAAGACAAAAGACGATTTGAAACGAAAATCAATATAGGTGAGTCCAATACATGTATATCTAAATATATTTTATACCAGGGCAGTTTTCAAAAATGGTTCACAAGCCCAACTTAAGAACACCGTACACATACTATGTGTGTTTATTTCTTACTAACTGCACAAAATGTAAACGCCTTAAAAATTTCGTGTGCCCAAAGCGCATCTATAGATTTGCTTTTGTCAAAAACGCTCTGACTCAAACATTCGAAGGTCATTGATGTAGAAAAAGGTAAAAATGTTAGGAGCCATTTGTATAAGGGGGATATAAAAGGAATAGCATAATTTGGCTAACTCAAAGTTCAAAAATGAGAGGCGAAAGATAACAAAAGGTCATTGAAAAATAAAATAACCCTCGAAAAACGAAGAAAAGACAAACAGTAGACAAAACAAAATATAGAAAACTTAGCAACACAAACCCAACCAAAAACAGGGTTGATCTCAGGTGTTTCGGACGGGTAAGCAGTTCCTGGTCCATGTTGTGGCAACCTTCATTTTCTCATAATAATACCCACCCGAGTATGTCTTTTTCTGGAAGGTCACATTTGGGAAAAAGGGGACGGAGTTGTTGTTACAACAATCGGAAAATAATTGATGTCATTTGGGAAATAGATCTTGATTGTCAAACCAATTAGTGACAACGTCCGTAAAATCAAGCGAAGTGGTGAATTTAATTTTTGGTTGAATAGCTTCCTTGTGGCCAGAATCTCTTTATCAGACAAAACACGATAGGAAATAAAAGCCCTGAAATATCGTATCAACTGGGAGATACACACTTCGTATGCATCCGCTGCAGTAATGTTGCTACATTGAAATGGAAAGTTCACAATCAGATAACTGAAATCATCTCTGATAATTTTGTTTTCAACCGACTCTCATTATCAATTGCTAGATGTAGGTCAAATACTGAGCAAATTTAAATGTATCTGCTGTATCCATTAACTTGAATTAAATAGGATAGATGCATTCAACATAGTCAACAAATTTGAATCATCTATATAGCGGACAGTGAACCTAAAGGATACTGCTAATTTTTCTTTATTCGTCCTAAGAACTTCCTGTATGTAGCCGGCCTCATGTGAATATTTATACAGTTGGTTTCCTGGGAATGTGATAAAACAGTTGACAGACTTTAATAATTCAATGTATAATAAAGCGATCGTACTGTATTACATGTACACTACGAAATTACAGAACCACAAACAATGTTCCTTAAACGGAAAGATATTTGAATGAATTTTAAATAAATAGTTCTTTTTAACTTTTTTCAGTTTTTTCTTTAATCGCTTTTCTTATAAAAGATAATATGTACACCAAATCAAATACGTTTAATATCACTAATTACAATACACGCAAGTGTTTATAGTCACTGCACATTTCATATTTCATGAAGAAGGGTCATACGGTTTAACGATTATTAAATTTATTTGAGTTATCTGAAAAGTCAGAAGTTGGTAGATTTGTTTGTACTACAATATGTAAATTTTCTGAGTCATTTATAAACTCCTCAATGATATGGCATCAATGATACTGCATGAGTAAAATGGAATGTAAGTCTTTCACTTAGTAATTTCACCAATTAAGACTTAGCAGTTCCCACTCATATAAAACTCTCACAAATTTTCGCCAAATGCATCATCGGCATAAACTGTTAGTATTTTGATATTGGAATGATTCCTCTATTTAAGAGAACGCACTTTTATGGTCACAACGTAAACGTATCTTGAATATAGAGTCCTCTACGTATAACAATGTACACGTACTAATATAAATGGCTGTACAAAAGCTCATTTGCATTACATTTCCAAGTTGAATTATTGGTGGCAGATGATATGTTCAGGGGTAAAGCACAGTATTTTTGTTTATCTTGTTCTGCTTATTTCATATTGATGATCGCTATAACCGTTAATTGGAAGCCATACTTTAATATTTTTTTCGCGCTCGTCTTGATGATAACGGTCATTACTGTTTCAATTCGTTTCCCTAACTGTTGCTGTATCAGTACACTAGTTTGGTTGCCGGAAGGCTGCAAAAAAAATAAAATAATAACCGCGTAATTCGATAATTTGTCTAGTTCAATCAAAAAGTGTTCAGTTAACTGGTGTTTACAACATTTTGAGCGCTTTTGTGTTCCATATGTAGCCGTCACAATATCTCTGCTGATCTTCTAGAACTTATATATATTCCACCGGTTCTAGTGTTTTCATTACTGCTCTGTCTTCTTACTTGACATTTATTTGCTCTTATCTTGAAAGTGTACTCAAGTTATCACACTCGATATAAGATGACATTTATTTTTCAGGCCATTCACAAATGTCCGCTCCCTTGTCACAAAGTAATTCAGATATTTTCCTATGATCGTTTAATGTTGCTATATGTAAAGGTGTTTGTTCATCACAGTTAGCTTGATTAATATCGCCACCATTCTCTAATAATAGTTTTACTGTTTCGTAATGCCCTTTTTTACATGCTGCACAAAGAGGTGTCCACCCTTCGAAATTTAGCATGTTAACAAAAGATCCAGCATTGATGAGTTTTTGAACAATTGTATGGTAACCACCTTCAGATGCTACTAATAGAGCCGTTTCAGCATTGACATTAATCTTATTAACATCTGCATGTTTTTCTATTAGTTTTTCAACAATATCCGAGTGTCCACCAAAACATGCTAAATGCAGTGGTGTGTTTCTCATACTATTAATGCAGTTTAAATTAACATTTTCTTCTAGAATAAGCATAACTATTTCGGTGTGTCCATTTTTGCATGCGTTATGCAGAGGATAATTTCCTTTCGCATCAGCTGTGTTTATACTTGCTCCTTTATGTAATATAAGTGTAAAAATAGAATTATATCCACCACAGCAGACAAGGTGCATAGCAGTCTCTCTACTCGCGTTAGCTATATTAATATCAGCTCCCTCGTTAAGTAACAGGATAACGGTGTCTATATGTCCTTTACTACATGCAGCTATCAAAGGGGTACAACCAGAAGTATTGCACTGATTAACATTCGCTCCGTTCTCTAACAACAGTTTCACTATTTCTTTATGACCGGATGAGGCGGCCGCATATAAAGCACTCCATCCATAACGTGTTACTTCATTAGCATTAGTTTCATTGGTCAGTAGTGTTTTAGCAATTGCATAGTATCCTTCTTTGCATGCCATGTAAAATGGAGATTCTTTATTCTTATTGAGAGGATTGATTTCAACTTCATTTTTTACTAACATGTAGACTATTTGTTCATACTGCCCGGCGCATGCAATATGCAAAGGAGTATCCCCATTCCAGTTACTTTTATTAATATCAGCCCCCCTTTCTACTAGAAATTTTGATATTTCAAAATGTCCCTTACGACAAGCACCAAACAATGCAGTTTCGCCCGAATGTGAAGCAACGTTTAAAACTGCTCCGTTTTCTACTAAAATTAACACAACTTGTAATTGTTTTGCCACGGATGCCTCGTACAAAGGTGTAAATCCACAACCGTAAGTTGCATTTATATTTGCGCCTTCACATATTAATAAATCCACTAATTTCTCAACATAACGTGTACTTTTAACTGCAGCATGAAGAGGTGTCTGACCGTCACCTTTTGGATTGTTTATCTCCGATTTGTTTTCTATCAGCAACTTTGCTATTTCATAATCTCCTATATTACAAGCAGCGTGCAAAGGTGTATAGTCATTTTCAGAATCATTAACTTTGGCCCCGTTTTCTAACAGCAACTTCACAATATTCTTGTATCCTCTCTGACAAGATACGTACAACGGCGTTATGTTGTTTCCTTTTCCTGCATTAACATAATTAATCTTTGCACCATGTTCTATGAGTAGCCGCGCAATATCCGTATACCCTCTCAGACATGACGCAAATAATGGCGACCCTTCATTCTCAAATGTTTTATTCACCGATGCTCTCTTATTGACAAGGGTTCTAACTATAGATTCAAATCCACCACAACACGCAGCAAACAAAGGAGTATTACCAGACTTAGTGCTTTTATTCACATTTGCGCCATGCGACACTAGCATTGTGACTATACTTTCGTCTCCACCGTTACATGACGCAAACAAAGGTGATGCTCCTGATTTTAAAGTTTTGTTTATATTCGCTCCTTTTTTAATTAATAATTCGATTACATTTTCAAGTCCTCTACAACAAGCTACATATAAGGGTGTTTCCCCGCATTTATCTGGTTGATTTAAGTGGGCACCATTTTCAATCAACAAAACAACGGTAGAATAATGTCCAGAGCCACATGCAGCTGTCATTGGAGACAAACGTGTATCTTTAATATTAATTTCGGCTCCATCGGAAATAAAAAACTTAACTATTTCATCATAACCGTTTGCGCATGCTATGATGAAAGCATTGTTACTGTTTTCATCTTTTTTATTTATCATTTGCTTTAATGATGATTCCTCACTTAAAGTTTTTAAAATATTTAAAAATTGTTCCCTGCAAACTTTGTACTTCATTTGTTCGATATTTAAAGCCTTATGAAGTCCATGATGCATATCTTTTTTAAATCTTTGAACATATTCCATTTCATATTGACTTTCAACTACAACGGTATTCCTGATGCGACATGGATATAAGGTGTTAAAAGATTGTAATTGAGTTCGCTCACATAAGACTTCAATATTTGCGTACTTTATGACAGTTGAAGTCATCTTTTTACCGAAATAGCAACATAGAAAGTCGAACATTTTATCATGTATAACTTTATACATTTTACCTATTTTGATGAAGTAAGTGCCTACACAAAAGTCTAGTTTTGTCCTTATTAGATACAACGGTGTGCTGCGATCAATGTTAAAATTTTCAAAAACATTCTGAAGTTTCGTTCTTTCATTTTCATTTGTTTCATTGAATAATGATTCATTTATAGTACCATTAAAAATTACAAACATGAACAGTAAACAGTACTTATGAGGATCAACGACTTTTAACTCATCCCATTCTGAACTAAAAATATTAAATGGCTCATTCAAGAACTCATGAACGGTAAATTGTTCGTACTTTGAGAACAAAAAACATAGTAAAGGGGAAAAAGTGTCACTTCCAAGAATGTCTTCTAATTTCTCACAGTATTCAGACGTCAAATATTTTCCAGCTATAGCTAATTTTTCTTTCAGAGAAAGTTTGTATTTAGTTGAAAGATCAAAGCTACAAGATAGAAATGGCCCTAAAGATCGTTGCACCTTTTCTTCATTATATATGTCTAAGCGACATGATGCTATTATTTTAATGTTGTTTTTTCCTAGCATCATCTTTAATTTATTTTTATTATTAATCCAATTCTCAATATCAACGTCGCTCACTGCGTATTTCCCACAGATGTCATCAATGACGAAAATAAGAAACTCAAATTCTTTGTAATGACTAATTATTTCGTATGGACTATGACATGGTATTAAAGTCCATCCTTCTATTAGGCAAATTTGTAAAGCAATATGGTGTATTATTGCTGATTTTCCCATGCCCGATGCTCCGATCACAATAGCAAAATGTTCCTTTTCTAAATATTTGATTAAATCGTTAATGATAGCAGTTTCAACGAACTTTCTATCATTTTCTTGCCACGTATTCACTTCAAGCTGGTGTGCATCTGCAGTAAAAAAAATATTTGTTAGTTCTTTGATGATTCTTATTGATATAACTTTAACATATAATAATTCTGTATCAAAGGAAACGAGGCATTTGTACAACTGCTCATAAAGTTCTATGTTCAAAGGCCGATATATCGATGTTCTGCCAAAGAGGTTAGTAACTTTTACTTGAATGCTAGTATGATATCTTTGTCACTTTGACCAGATGGAGACAAATCAAGCTATTCCTCGTTCATCTTCAACGATGCCACAATGATATGAATGTGTCATATAGAAATTTGCTGCAACTGAATATATATATACAAAAGATTTATACCAAGTAAACTCATTATTGAAATTTTCAGATGCGCATTTCGTCTACAAAAGACTCATCAGTGACGCTCGTATCGAAACAGCTAAACAAATAAAACAGCCAAATAAGCTATAAAGCTGAAGAGCATTGAGAATCATTTCCTAAAAGTCTTGCTAAATCAACTAAGGTTATCCTTTCCTGAGTTAGAAACGCCTTAGTATATCAAAAAGTTGAAGGGGACATTCAAACTATAAGTAGAAAATAAACAGCCATGACTAAAAAAGAAAAAAAAAAAACACAGGCAAACAACAGTACACAAAATATAATAAAGAAAAATAACGGCTGCGCAAAACTAACTCCATTAAAAACTGGGAGTTATCTCAGGTGCTCCCGTAAGGGTAAGCAGTTCATGTTCCACATGCGATAAATTATATTCTATGTAGTTAATACATGAGATAAAGAACAAAATAACCAACAGTTTGATGTGCTTTTAACTAATTATGTAATTTAAAATTAATTTTATTCTATATATTACTAGGTCGAATCCGTGTCTTATTCGAAAAAGATAATCAACTTTGTATAATAAGTAACGATTTTTATTACGTAAACCTACCATAGCACATACGGTTTGGAAGGTAAGTTTTGTTCTTTACTTCGGTTATATCTGGAATGTAAATAATTACATAAATAAGACTTTGTTATCTACTCATTTTCATGACTATTAATATTTGAATTCACTTGAAGAATTTGTATATATATTATTATTGACGTTCATACATGTCTTAATCGCGAAAGTAATTCCTACAAACTTTCATCTGTTCACTTGGCAATCTTCCGTGATTTATACAAAATGAAAAAACAAGCACGATAAACAAAAATGGGTAAAAAAGAATCATTTAATTCTTATAATAACAATTTTATAAGACGACATTGGAATTACGAATTGTATAACAGCTTTTCATTTGTTTTCCCATCCATTGCTGTAATGAGAAACACGTGTTGTCATGAATGTTGAATTTTATTTGGAATGTCTCGCAACAGTTGTCTACCAATCAAAATTACTATTATAACACAGATGTAAGGTAGACAAAGTTATTAATACATTAAGTGTTTAATCTGCTTTGATTTGATATGAATGCCAATGAGACACTTTTCTGCTAAATTGTTAACCGTTTCTGGTCATCGTACGACCGTCAGAAATGTACATACCCTAGTTATGTTCATTCTGATTTATAAATCTATTGATATTTTTTTACTTAATGAATGCAAGCTACTTAGCTTTTTAACAAATTAAATCGTTTCATAATACAAATCAGTATCGCTTTATTCATAAGTTTTATTCAGCGTTCTATTTCAATTGAGGAGACAAACGATATAAATACGAACCTGTATTAATACTACAATCTGATAATCTCTGGAAAAAATACAATGAACATACATATACTGTAGATAAAGTGTTCATTATATTTGCTATTTACTATCAATTCCAAGTTTATTATTAACGACGATCACATATTATATAGAGATTATAGTATTATATGTCTGTTCACAGTATACAGAAAAACGCAAAAGAAAATAATTGAAATTGATGAAAAAAATAAAAAAGAATAACGAATTTTGAAAAAAGGGAGAGGGCTAGAATAATCATCCTGTCCCCAATTACTTTTGGATACCTTTCCTTAAATTCTCCAGTCATAAATTTCGATTAACAAAATTCATTCTACAACAGTAATAATATACCTTCAACCACGCTATGAATGACATGATTTCTGGTATTATACCTATTTATTAAAAGTTTAACTCCTTCTATCTGACTGCTGTCGATACTTTTATTTTTTGCATTTCACAAGTCATGTCTTCTTTGACTGTCCATGACTTCTTAACACCAAAATCCTGGGATGTGTTTAAGTTGATTTTAGTCTCTGATGCATGATCTTTTTTAACTAAATAATTGTTTGTTGAGTACGCTCAAATCTTATTTCGTGTTAATTTGAACTGTTTATTCAATTTGGATTTTTGTTATGAACTGCTTACTATTTTTATATATCTCATCTTACTATTTTTTATATTTTTAGCTGTGATAAGTGTTTGGCATTGCGATAAATTTTGACTTCCGGTTTCGTACTATGACCAACAAAATTATTCATTTTGTAATATATATTTCCGTACTACATTTTATACCTTACCTCAAAATTATCATCATTAACCTATGAACCTTATTTTCTTTGGTTGTATTTTGTCTAAAGCTATGGTTGTCTTCTGATATTGTTTGACATCGAACTCACTTGTTTTCTTGAATTTGTATTTATATTGTGTCATAGATATTTTTTTTTGTTTAGTTTATGTTCACTTTATTTTTTTAAAGTCTTTAAATGAGTTAAGCCATTTCAATCTATATTATATACTGTGTATATCAATGTTGTGATGTTGCACTATTGTTTCAGGCTGGGTGAAAGTTGGCAAATCAGAAAGCTTAAACCCGCTGGGTTTTTTGCCACTGACAGGAACCTGATTATCAGCGATTGTCGATAGTTGAGGTTGTTCATTAGTGTTTCTCGTTTTTTTGTAAAGTATAGACCGTTGGTTTTCTTGTTTGAACTGTTTTACATTAGTCATTTTTGGGCTCTTTATAGCTTAGGGTTTGATGTGAGCTAAAGGGTTGTTAAAGGCCGTACTTTGACCTATAATGGTTTACTCTTACAGATTGTGACTTAAATTGAGAGTTGTCTTCTTTGATAAGTTCTAGATTAAAATAATAACATGTTTTTAGAACAAATAGACAAAAAAACGTTATGGACCACTTTGATTCGAATTAATATCGATATTTATGTTCACCAAGGACAACAGGTACAAATACAGAGCACACGCAACTTGCAGGCTGATTTGTTATTAATGTCAACAATTTCCGACAGAAAGTCTTAAATTTTAGCTCTCAAATTTGCAGGAATCACAATTTATCACTAGAAAAGATATTTTCTTTCACTTTTAATGATTTTCTAACACCATTTGTTTATCATCATGATGAGATTTAGCAGATGCAAACTGTCTGAAAAATAAACTGTTTTGTTACGTTCTCATTTTTGTTTGTGTTAAATTTGTACGTTTTCTTAAGCTGTTAGAAGTGCTAGATATAGCTGATTGTGGTAAAGCGTTTTTACTTTACATTAACCAAAACTTTAAAAGAAAGGATTTTTGGGTGAATAAATAATAATTAATGAATTTTATGTTTATGCCAGGTGTTATTCTAATGACACCAAATGAATTGCAAAAATATGTAATAATTTAGGTGAAGATAACAACTAAACCCAGCTTTTTAAAGTTTTTACTGAGTTAACACAAGTTGTCAATGATCAGACTAACAAATATTCAACCACTTGCCCTTATCAAGTTTGGCCAAATGTATGAGATAATACAACTAGTAGATAAAAATATCTTAAAGGTATGTTTGACTTTTTATACAAGAGAAACTAGTATCTATAAACTTGCATTTACTTATTGTGCTCTGATTAAATAACATACTATTTATGGACCTAAACATTGTTATTTTTATACTGTTATGTTGCCAAATATATGAGATAGTAACACGAGTCTATTGATTGCAAATGTCTTCATTAAAACCTCCTTTTTAAACTTAACAAGCTATGTTTCACTTTTTATACCAGAAGAACTGGTATCTACAAACATTCATTTACTTATTGTGCACTGATTTATATTTCATGCATTTTCTCACATTGTTAGCATCGACAAGCAAAAACAAATGTAAATATCCAGTTTTAGCGGTTAAGCTAGTAAAATAGGATTTTCATTGGCGTAAATCTTTTGAAGACAACCACATTCTTTATGTACCTATCACGAGGTGATGGGTATGGTAATCAGTGGTTACAGTGTGCTTTTGTCTGTCCTTTTGTTATTCGTTAATTGTTTTCTCCTAAAGCAAATTTATATTGTTTAAAATTGTGTTACATGTATGTTATGCATTTTTATTTTAGATGACTATACGGTATTGATTATGCTCAATGTTGGACTTAAATGGAGAGGAGATAATTGGTCGTCATATCATATATCTTTACCTGTTATATTTTTGTATTCAAAATGACAAGTTTTCCAAACATTTGATACTTGGTTTGTTAAAGAAGTGGCGAAAAATACAAGAGGGAAATTCAAACTCGCAGATAAAAAATAAACTGACAAGGCAATGGCTAAAAAAGAAAAAGACAAACAAACAAAAAATAGTTCACAAGACACAACCCGTCGTGTGGCTAATGTTATTACTAACCGGTAATTTTTTTTTTTTAAATTTTCTTTCCAGTTCAGGAATAACTACATTACATTTAGCTAGCTCACTATTCTGTTTAGAATCAATCATTCAAACTGTTTAGCAATGCAACTCTATTTTTTCATTGCATTTTGAAAAATAAAATGATTTGGAAAGATATTTTATAATTTTTGTTGTTGTGTTGAGCTAAAATGTCACAATTTTACGTGTTTTGCAAAGAAATGATCGGTATATCTATTGGTGTTGACCATTACATGCTTTTGTAAACGAATTTGCTTGGGTTTTCTAATGTTCATTTAGAACCCCCAACATAATCCCTAAAGAAAAGAGAAATTAAAACATACAGTTCCTATTTCGTTTAACCATTTTCCTGTATTAGTTTTAAACTCCTCAAATTTTGTCTCTATCTTGATGAGTTGTTTCTGCAGCTGGTGAAAATTTGAATCTGTTTCTATGGAGTCCTCTTGAGTACATTTAGTCAAGGCTTGTGTAGCGGTTTGAATTTCGCCAACTAGTTCCGCACCAAGCATGGATATATTAATAAAATTCATACCTTGACAAAAGAAATAAAATGAAAAGACTTAAAACAAACCAATAATAATTAAAATAATTATGAAGTTTCAGAATTTTCAACAATATTTTTTTTCTTTTTTCTTTGTTATGGTCTAAGTTGTCGTCCCTATTACATTTTCAACAACTTTATCACATTTAAAAAATCCATAATCAATGAATTTTACATTCAAAGTATTTTATGATATTTATATAGAAAAAGCTTTTAGGAAAACTCACACATCGACATACATAGTGTAACCGTTAACTGAGCTTTACATTTTATAAATATAAAATATATACAAGCATGTCAAATATTTTGAATTATCACCACTAGTCTTCCAATTTTTAATTGTCTCTTACCGTCTGTTTTCCATTTGTGTATGTCACCTAAAATTCTGTTTTCTTCCGTGGCATTGACACCCATCTTTTTGATAAATCTTTCCAAAAGCTGAAAGGATGCAGCAAATTTTGTGGGAGTCCATTGCAAAAAATTACAATGAGCCCAACAGTTCCTAACTGAAGTACGAACCTGAAATTGTATCAAATACATAAAAATTTCTATTGAGTGGTTTATTATCGTTTGGAATGTCGAATATCTTATGTTTTTACTGTCATACATATTTATTGATAATAAAGATATGGATGTCAAGTTTTTTTGTAGACAACAAGAGTAGGGACAACACACGATACGATAATTTTGTTTTTTAATCGACCGGTTTTCATAAAATGTCAATAGAATAAACAAATTCATCATAGTTTAGTTTAAACATATTTATTTATAGTGGACTGGGAAACAAGTTTTGCAACTTATATTAATCCCTTTTCACTTTGCGGGTACGAGTGCTGCCTTGTAGCGGCATTAGCCTGCTCTTTTTTGAAATCAACAACAGTGTCTTTAACGTGCAAGAGATATGGCTATCTCTTAACACGGATCAGCCATTTATCATTCCCTTCCGACGGACTATCATCGTTTCCTCAAGACCATACTTGCAAATGGTGTCAAGTGAGAGATACTATAATAGAAATTTTGTATTTGCGCCAGTCTTCAAAGACTCATCAGTGTATATTTTTTTTTTAAGTTAAAACTATTCATATTGATTCACTTCATTTGTTTTTTTCTTTTTTTCACAATAATAGCCCAAAAGTAGGTAAAAATTGATGAAAAATGAGAAAATCATCAGGGCCATAGCAAAAAAAAAAAAAGAAGTGCACCACAATATGATTTTTACTTCACCAATAATTTCTTTACAATCATATAAACCCAAAAATCAGGTTAAGAAAAAAGTTTAATTCTAGAATTTTTTTACCCCTCAGAGGTGTACATGCTTAACTGAAAAGACTTAATTTGTAGAAATGACCATCCGCTGCAGTTGCAGCAGTATTTCATTTCACTACTGATTTTTTTACTAGGCAAAATGCTAACATTTTCTTGATATGTTCTTTTACCTTTGCTTTTATTAGAAAAATATTACCTCATTTGCTTCTTCCTGTACGACCAATGGAAACTGATCAATATTAATAATAATCGCAAGTAATGCTGACGAATCGCATGTGGAATCGAATGCTATGTACTGTGCCATATGCGTTGGTAGGAAAAGCTTCGATAAGTCAAAAGGATTTTTAACACAACGGTCGTATTTCCACGTTTGTCCACCATAAAGAGTTTTGTTGTTGTTGATTGCTTCGTAGTTCAGTTTCGTTTTTGTTGGTAGATATGTTCTAAGATAGTTGTGAGACGTTTGTGTATTGATGTGATCAGATGCAACTAATGAAGTATACATCTTGGTTACAATTTGACAGACAAATATTCTTAAAGCTGGAGCCAAGACGTTGTGAAGACCAAGTCCTATAACTACCCATCTCTTAACATCGTCATCAAGGTCTAGGGTACCTTTTAATATAGATTGTTTATTTTAGAAAAGAAGTAAGAAAAACCAGATAATAGGAAAAAATGTTCTTTCGATATCAATATTTCCTATTTTATAATTTCAAAATATAAGGGTCCTACTGGTATTTTAGTTTTGTTTTGCCTAATTCACTTTTTCTGTAATTTAGCCTTTCGATTGTAAACTGCAAATGATAATGCAATGCTTAAGTTATTTCATTAACCAAAAAGTGATCTTTCAAAAAATAAAAGTAAAGTTTTTGTTAATGTCACTTATGCACTGTGTCTAAACCACACTGGCAAAATTTGTTCGGACTTGATGGTATCTAACATCCGGCACAATGACGGAACATCAATAGACAGAAGAAAGATAAGTTTCTCCTTATTTTCTTATTTTTTTTATGATATCGAAGAATATATATACATATACAACTATTTTCTATTGTGATATGCAATATTTTCTACAACCGTTCTATATTAACGGAGAAATAAGTAAAATTGCACGTCAAAATGACAAATTGAGTGAACCTTGCCTCGAAATTGTTTAATTTCTCGTTAAATTGTTCACATTGTACGGAAAGAAAGGTACGGGAAGATAGATGCTGACACGGAGATTGCAAAACTTTTCATTATGAACATCTCAATACTTGTATTTCTGTGTATGGAACGAAAGAAATGGGCCATGTCAAATTAAAGTACACCGGTTTTGTCATTGTTGTTTACTACACAATCACCCGGTTTCGTCTATATATATCACCCGGTTTTTCCAATTTGTTTAAAACCAACAATTTATGAAAAGCAACGTTAACACGGATCTGATCATTGTCTCTCGAAAAAATTTGAATATATATTTATTGTAAAGTAAACTTGGCTTGTTTAAAGTTATTTTAAACGGACACTTTTGGACATAGGTAATTATAGTAATACAGATTTTCCTAATGAAAGGCGTATCCATTATTTCACTGATCTTCAAACTAATTTTAAATGGAATATGAATACTCAATAGCAAACACTGATATCTAATTATTTTATAACATTATGATATTTTTTTTATATAGGTTTTGAGATACATCACAATATGTGACCCCCTTTTTTTTTACAAAAACCCTAAATAACGCTTAATAAACAAAATTTTAAACATCACCAAAAAGTATGCAGAAGTTAAGATTTATAGTACTAAGAAGTAAACACACTCCTTACTTACAAAGACCTGTAACTCTAAAAGATTTAATTTGATTTTCACGAAAAGGTTTACAGATCGATTGACCATTATAAGAAATAACTTTGTTAAGTTTCATGAAAATTAGATAAGCTGTTCTCAAGTTACGGTGCGACATGTTTACGCTGGACAGAAGGATAGACGGATAGATAGACGGACAGACGGACAGAATGACTGATACTGGATTAAGGAACGGACGGATGGAAGGAAGGACAGACGGACGGACGGATGTATATAAACGTGTAAAAACGCAAATAAATGAAAAAAAAAACTCTTAATTAAAAAGGTCAATAAGTTTTATAACGATATCGGCCAATTCGATTTATTTGTATATCTTGACTTCCTAAATTATTTTTGCTATATGACTTTTATATGTTTGAAAATAATATATAGACATTGATAAAAAGAACTTCAAATTCGTCATTTAAGGGCAATGCAATAACTCCTTTAAGAACTTATGTGAGAATTTTATAGTAAATGGACAAATGGTAGAGCTCAACATTTTGAAGATAATCATCTGGCCCTTTCGAATTTTCTACGTCTACGGCTGTTTTTAAATAATTGACATCATGCACTTGCATGTCCCCCTATGTTTATTTCTAGCCATGACGGCCATCTTGGTTGACAAGCGGGGTCACAGTAAACTTTTTAGAACTAGATACCCTAATTATAATAAAAAAAGACATATGATTTTAGATAAGGTTTGTTAAATGCAGCCTAGTAATTTTAGATATGAAAATGTATTTAAAAAATTGTATTAAAAGATAATGAACGACGGTCGACCGGTGCCAACAGATGAAAAAAATACTTTTCCTGTTAGGTCAAGTGAGCTAAAAACAAC
Organism: Mytilus edulis; assembly: GCF_963676685.1. NCBI lineage: Eukaryota > Metazoa > Mollusca > Bivalvia > Mytilida > Mytilidae > Mytilus > Mytilus edulis. The sequence continues at coordinate 37,911,879 of NC_092352.1, read as the reverse complement.
CAAAAATTCCAAACAAAATTACACCGTTCTTGAATTTAAAAAAATAATTGTGTAACAACTGAAAATTTCAAATTTCACGAACGAGATAACTTGATTGGACATAGCAAACAACTTCACTGGCGGTTGTTTTCAATAAAAACAAATAAGACATATTATTTATACTTATAAGTGTACGCACTGAACTGTCACAAATGCTTAAATGATCGCAATTCAATTTATTTTGAAGGTCTGTAAAATTTAAAAAAATGGTCACAGAAACTTAACCGATTGTTTATGGAACCATTTAAGTCGAGGTCTAATGAATCCTGCCAGACGGACATGAACATATTCTAATCATTAAAACCAACAAAACAAAACCCTTAACATTTACCAATTAATGAAGGAAATTAGTTTACGGTCACTTGAATCGTCATGTGGCCAAAGGAAAAATAATATAGAAATGAGGTCAAGGGCAAGAACAATGGACATATGGCAAATAGGAAAACAATTCGTTAGATCTGTGTTCCATACTTGTATATGTTGCAGTCAAACCTTCTTACTTTTGTCATATGCAGCTTTATACGAATAGTTCGAAACGCTATGAATTAGAATCACTTGATCTCGCTTGTTTAATAATATCAATGAAAATGTTAATAATAAACATAATCAAACTCACATAATCCGATTTCACGGGTGTCCCTGTTTTCTTATTTCTTACAATATTTAAATTCGGTGTACACTTTATAAGATAAGTGGCGAATCTAGAAGACGTATAGGTTGCACGCCCCCGACCCCACCTTTGATTGCCAAAACTATATTGATTCATGTATTAAACGATTTTTTAAAGCAAATAGTAGTGGAAAGATTGTTCGACTCGCTACGCTCGGCGGTATGTAAAAGTTGTTCGAATTACGTCCACTTTGAAATAAACTGAATCCGGTGTCAAAATATATTGACCAACGTCAGTGTACGATCATCATAACACAATGGCGACAGTACAGACCCGTTTTTTTTTTAAGTTAAGTTAACCATGGAAGTAATATTTAAATATTACTTCCATGGGTTAAAAAATATTTATTATAATATTGAATTTTGTCGATGACCTGAGACTATAATACTAATTTATACATAGTAGTATAGTTACTATATAGTTTCCAAAGATACCAGGATTATAATTTATAGTACGCCAGAGGCGCGTTTCGTCTACATAAGACTCATCAGTGACGCTCATATCAAAATATTTGTAAAGCCAAACAAGTACAAAGTTGAAGAGCATTGAGGATCCAAAATTCCAAAAAGTTGTGCCAAATACAGCTAAGGTAATCTATGCCTGTGATAAGAAAATCCTTAGTTTGTCGAAAAATTCAAAGTTTTGTAAACAGGAAATTTATAAAAATGACCACATTATTGATATTCATGTCAACACCGAAGTGTTGACTACTGGGCTGGTGATACCCTCGGAGACGAAACGTCCACCAGCAGTGGCATCGACCCAGTGGTGTAAATAGTTATCAAAGGTACCAGGATTATAATTTATAGTACGCCAGACGCGCGTTTCGTCTACATAAGACTCATCAGTGACGCTCATATCAAAATATTTGTAAAGCCAAACAAGTACAAAGTTGAAGAGCATTGAGGATCCAAAATTCCAAAAAGTTGTGCCAAATACATCTAACGTAATATACAATTAATGATAAAAAAAAATTAATGCATGGTAGTTGTAATCCTTTTCTTCCTATAAACATTCATTTTCTATGTCGATTATACATGCATATACATTTGTCTTATTATCAACGTCTATACTTAAGATGATTTATTTTTAACGATCATAGAAAAGATTACCTACGTATAATGATTAGATTACTTATGATGGTGCCCATTCTATTGTGCGAGAAAATCACATATCAATTCTGTGTTTCGATTTTCAAGTTTAAACATATTTTCCATATTTCATATAGAAAACGCATATTTGAGAGCTTTAACATCAATTTGCGTTATAACCTTCATTTCTATCTATTTTGCTGTTAAAAAAATTTAAATGCAAAGTAAAATTAAAATTATTTGTGTTCTATAAGAGTAGGAATTCAAGTGTTTGCTTATTATCTATTTGAATCTGAGACTGATCATATAAATAATAAGCCGTTGACCTGTGAAAGAACTTGTTTTCCAACGACCCACAAAACTCCTTTTTAATACTGAAGTTAAATTATCAATTATAATGTAATGCGATTATGATTTTTTTTATTTGACCAAACCGGGTTATGCATTGTGAAATCTATGACAAAACGGGGTGGTAAACATTGTCAAAAACCGGCCAGTTCCATTTTGACATGACCCATTTCTTTCGTTCCATACTCAGAAATACAAGTATTGAGATGTTTATTATGACAAGATTTGAAATCTCCGTGTCAGTATCTATCTTCCCGTACTTTTCTTTCCGTACAATGTGAACAATTTAAAGAGAAATTAAACAATTTCGAAGCAAGGTTCACTCAATTCGTCATTTTGACGTGCATTTTTACTATTTCTCCGTTAATATAGAACGGTTGTAGAAAATATTGCATATCACAATAGAAAATAATTGTATATGTATATATATTCTTCGATATCATAAAAAAAGAAAATAAGGAGAAGCTTATCTTTCTTCTGTCTATTGATGTTCCGTCATTGTGCCGGATGTTAGATACCATCGAGTCCGAACATATTTTGCCGGTGTGGTTTAGACACAGTGATATGGACCGATTCTATATATACATATTCAAAGCTTGTTGAGATATTATACTATCAGATTATTACATGGCATTTTTCATATCGCATGTATTATCAGCCCTAGGTTCAATATCAGCCCAAGAGCCGCATGGCTCGAGGGCTGATATTGACCGAGGGCTGATAATACATGCGATATGAAAAATGACATGTTATGATCTTTTTATCATATGCTTCAACAATGGAGAAAAATAACCGATTCATATATTGATCCTTTTACGTGGTTCCCAAATAGAAGTTCAAAGATTGAAAAGTTCAAGGACGTCGGACTCAAATTTAGTACATTCGATATCAAATCTTTCTACCATATGCCTCAGCAGAGCAGAACACATTTTTAATATGGACGACTCGACAAACCAAAACAAAAACAACAATATACATAATGAACACTGTTTGGAAAAGTCAACCTTTTCAAAGTAACTTTCTAAATTATGTTTGCAACTTATAAAGAATGCATTTATTTAATAATTTGTTTGTTTTTTTTATTTTTATTTTTTTTGTTATTAATTTACACAATATACTTTTCAGTATCAGACTTAGTAAATAATTGTTTTGTACACTATTTCGTAATGTTTTTCACTGAAAACGTAGCATTTGGGTGTATTTTCCGGAATTTGCCGAGTATCACCGGAATGCCATGTGATAACGTTACGGAAAGGCATGTGATAACAATCGAAGCATGTGATAAACTTTTCATATCAGCCCGCTAAGCACCAATTCGAAAAATATGGAATTTACGTTAATTTAATGCTATTATCATACAGTAAAAATCATATGTTATTTAGTCTAAGTATATGATAATTGTTTTTATTACCTGTGCTACTGGATACTGATGCCTGGATCTGTCCTTGTAGATCTTGTGGCAATCTTGATTGCAGTGATGAAATGATGCTATGTAGTGCCATCTCTGTTGATCTCAGCTTCTATACTTTTGATTAGATATCTTTTTTACTTGAACTATATATGTAATAGAATGACACTTCTCTTTTTAGTAAATAGTTAAACAAAATTAACACGTATGATACTAATTGTTTGACAAAAAAATGATTTTTTATAGTACAGTCTCCGTTTATTTGGGGAAAGTCTATCATAATCTGTACTGATAATACTAAAAATTCTACGCTTTCTTTGTTACTGTTACTCATTAAAGAATCTACATTGTACTCTTAGTAGACATGATACATAAATGTTTCTCTAATTCTTGCGCGATTTATTCCTTTCCTGACCTGATAATTTTTATTTAATCAACGTGTGCTTCGTTTGGTCTCAGTTCTTCATTGGTCAAAATTCATTGATGATGTTAAATTTGTTGGTTTTCCTTTAAATTTCATATTGTGACGTCATGAAAAAAGGCGGCAATGCCTTATGACGTTACATAAAAAAAACACATATTCTTGCAGATCAATCAAAAAAAAAATATTTGAGTTTGTCTGCATCGGTGAAAAATTATTAAGAAACAGATTCCACCTTCAAATTTCGTCTTGAATGGATAAATATTATATTTACATTTGACAGTCGAGAGTTTACAGTTGAGACATTTAGATAAGGGTAGTCTCAAAAGCATTAATATAATCATTGACTACTCTCCACACCAATAACTGTTTTGTTATTGCTTCCAATAAATATAGAAGTACATATGAGTGAAGTATTTCCATCTTCTAACATGATAATTGGTTGATTGATTAGATGGGCAAAAACTTTGGATAACACATGTTACATCAAAAAGTAAAATCATAAAAATACTGAACTCCGAGGTAAACTCAAAAACGTTAAGTCTCTAATCAAATGGTAAAAATCATAATCTCAAACACAACAAATTGCATGTTTTTATATGAATAGGTTGGTTTGTACTACTAAGGTAGGTAAACTGATTGGGTGATTGGTCGAAATTTAGCAGACTATCATACTACTCGTGGAATTCCGCATTCATTACTCGTTTGATTAGATGGGTGCGTTTGTTAGATTGAATAATTTATTGATTGATCGAAAAATTAATAATGTTTAAGTTTTTTAATAAACACATGTTCCATAATGATTGTTTGATTCATTAATTGCTAATATGACTTTAATTGACAAATATTTAGCGAACGTTATGGAAAATGTTTAATGCCCTTGTTCAATTTAAAAGCCAGGCCGCAAACTAATGCCTCGATTAAAAAAAAGGTTTTGGTTCCAAGCGAAAAAAGAAAGTAGGACGTCAATATCCTACATGAACACGTTTTCAGGCTAGTACAAGATGTTTACTAATATATTCCATAACAAATATAGCTTGATGTCAACTCGAGCTATTAAATTCAAATATAACTGGAACACACCCGCGATATCGCGGATCTGTGACTGATTGAAGTGTACAACTTTGTGTAAGCCTCATTTTTTAGTATTGGTATTGTCTTCTGATAAAGTCATACTGATTATAAAATGCACAGTTTTCTCTGCTTTCAAAAACTTTCTGTTTGAACCCGTCGACGTGAAACTGATCAATTATTGGTAATGTTAATTATTTGGAAAACAATAGGGCATGGAATGGAGAAATGCTTAAATTTAGAAGTGTAAACCCTGTGCTTATGACCCGTGTATATATGAAATCCTAAATACACCGTTTGGTGGTGCACCTGTTAGCTTGGAACGTACAGATAAGGTAATCATTGAGGTAACAGGTGAATATACTATTGGTATCGGTATTGGATTTTACCTGGAACTTGTTAATTGTTGGCAATATTAATTATGTGGAAAACAAAGGGTCTGGAATGTTGTAAATTTTAATCAACACCATTGTCCTATATTAGCTATATATAAAGTTCAATTCTTTGATGTGTCGTTTTTACCCCATAACGACTAACACATTGGACCTCGTTACTTTAGTATTGAAAATAAACTAGCCTTCGGTGAGGTTATTGTTACTATTTAGATAAAATAACGAGAGTTGATATCAAGCAATATCCAATTCTCACAAGTTGTTAAACTTTTTCTAACTGTGTTGTATTAGAAAAAAAACCCCAAACAATCGTTGATAAAGTCTTTTGCACATTCTAAAATAACGTCATATATTCTTTTCCGGTGTCAAACTTAAACATCAGACATTTTAAGACCTTCTGTACGCTTCAAAATGTAATAAAAAGTGGCAAAAAGAAGACTGTCCGGTGAAAAGTGTTATTGTTTTGTATATAATGGAAGAAATCACATATATACGTTGTCATAGACGAATTATACATCGTCGTAACCTTTGAAAGGCATCGATGACCTAACCAATAGCCAGTAGAAATTCTGTAATACAGTATAATGATGCTATATTAGACAATCAGATTAACGCTGTTTTTTTGCAGATTTCTTGTTGTATGATACGGGAAAAAACTATTCATGCAAGAAAAAAGATAATAGGCGACAACCACAAGAGATATGTATTAAAATCATAGCATTCATAGGTATAAACAATTATTACATTGGTTGCAATGAATTACATTTATTTCCCAGTCAAATAAAAACCGATAATTTCACATGTGAAATAAACGTGGTCATTTCACTCTCTGACGTCATACAACAATAGGCGTTGTCAAGACGTCGATAACGTCGGATCAAAACATGCGTAGGAAAAACATATAGTTCCTTACATTTTCTACATTAATTTCATAAAAAAGAGCCATTTCCCAATGTAATAAAAAGAATAACTAATCAAAGAATTCAAATATCGAAAAATATTCAACTCGTGACCGAACAACACTGATAATTAACTCATGCGCTACGCGCATTCGTAAATTAATGTGTTGTTCGGTCACTCGTTGAATATTTTTCTCTATTTGAATTCTTCGATTAGTTATTCTATAAATATTTAACACCCTTTCCTTTTCTTATTCCAAACAAATACGTGAGTCTTATTGTAATATCTCAGTGATATAGATACAATGGATAAGCGTAGATTCTTGAAAAAGAAACCATGAGCCCGGAGGGCGAATGGTTTGTTTTTCATGAATCTACGCTTATCCATTGTATCTATCACTTAAACTATTGTGTTGATTTCTTTTCAAAATTAAATCCTTTTCTTAATTAGCAGGTATTGTAAGTGATGTATAAATAGCCATGTTATCATGTTCAACGATGCATTTATAAATAAAAGTTCAAACATAATCAGTTAGAGAAAAACAACGTATCACGTCTTTCGTATAAATTAACGCACGTATGTTCATTACTAAATTACTGTATCATTTACCTAAGGAAGTTTTTTTTTAATAAGAAATGCGAAATTTAAATAAAAAAAAGATCGATTAAAACAAATACTATTTTTTAATGGCAGGAGGGGTGGGACAGACAGGGCTGGGGTTGGATCGGTGGAGAGGGTAACTCAAAAGTGTACGTGAAATTTTACAATTCGAACTTTACAATGATCTTTGAGTCAGCTAAAAAAAATCGCTCAATTGAAGCTGTGCTAATATGTTAATGAATGGAAAGTCTTCTGAAATGTTCTATTTGTTTTTAATATCCAATAAGTACATTGGCAATTGTACCTATAAGATACTGTTTTTAAGCATTTGTCGTTAAAAAATTTAAAAACATAGTTGAAACAATATTTTACTTTCCAAGTTTCAATGTCAATTCATAAAATTTATTTAAAATTTTCGTTTATTCACGACTGGCTTAATATAAAATAAAAGATATATACCTTTGAACTGCAAGCTAAATATAGAAAGACGATAATGTCCAGTAAAGGGGATTTTTTTTTAACAAAACTTTTTTTTTCATTGATATTTTTATTGTAATTGAATAAATATAAAAAGTTTGTATCGAAAATAGGTTAGATTTCTTAACTTTTTTTAATGATACCATTGTAATACGATAAATTTATTCATCCCTTTATACATTATAATTCCTGCATCGAGCCTTCATTAAACAAAATGTACTGTTTTTCTGATTTTAACTCATCATGAGCTCTTTTCTAAAATATATTCGGAGTAAAAAATAAAGAAATAATCCGAATGTGTATTAAAGTGTATTTAAGCAAATCCTAATCTAATTAAACATACTGCACAAAATGTTTCAAGACGGAGACGACTTATTCTTGACGCAGAATCGTTTTTTCCAAGAACCTGATGAACCAGCTGAAGACATATGCTCCCTTTTTGGATTACCAGTTCCAGATGAATTGGAAGATATACAAACTGCAGACTTTCAATTGCTTGACCAAGATGATGTGTTTAGCCTCATTGGGAATGGTAACTCAGATCTAGACCTAGAATCTCCTGAAATTTACGATGACCTAGCTGCATGGGCTGAACAAATCGAGACCCAACATCCACCCATCGCCATTGCTGCTGCTGTAACCGGTCCAGAAAACACCAACAAAAGAATAAAAAGAATCGTGTCTGACGACGAGATTAAAAGAATTGCAGTTAAAAGGTAAAAACTATTTTTTTTCTTAAATGTATACTTGCAGTATCAGTCAAACGGTGGAAGGGGATAATACACATATAATATGCATTTAGTTGATTAACACAAAGCTGTGATCGATATATATCGCAAAAAAATTCTCTTAGTTCGGGTTAGGTTCCATCTTGAAATTAAGTAAAGCGCGAGTTTTTACCCCATGTCGAAATCGTTTTATTAACTTTTAGATATAAAAAACGGCTATAAAACTGTCGTTTCTTTGCCTTTTCCGTGTACTTATAGGAAGTATGTGTCAGTTCCATAGTAATCGATACATCATGATTTCCTTTCTTTTTTCAAATTCCATATATTATATATGTTTGATAAATGTCTGGTTTATGGTATATAAAAAATCATTTTACAGCTAATTTCCTAATGCATGTAGAGGAAGACTTTGGTTAGCTTGCTTGCTTTGTTTGTATATTGTACAATCAAATGCAATTAAATTCAAATATGATATATACAGGTTTAACTATGCCATATATATATATTGTTTAGAGATGTCAATCTTAATTACAAAGCTTGAATAAGCAATTATACTAACAAAGCAAGCAAGCCAACCAAAGTTTTACTCTACAAGCAGTAGTAAATTAGCTGTAATGATATATGAAACCTTCCTTAACCAACAAACTTAAGATAATTCATGTAAGTTATCTGTAAAAAATCTCTATGTACTATATTTGATAACTAATAATCTTTATTTCTGATAACCTTTTAAATGAATAAAGAATTATTTAGAGCTAATTTCCGAATGCATATGTGTCACATTATAAAAGTTTGGCAGAGAATTTTATATTCGTCGTTGAGACTGCAACCCAAAAAATCAAGCAAATAGATTTTGTTCGGAATGTTAAATAATTGATTGACTGTTGGTTGATTACCGTCCAGTGGCAAATATTTCTTATATATTAAGTATTTATGATGAAACTGTATGCATTTATCAATCAATTGCGTAGAAATGAGCTATAGAATGAAAATAAATATAGAATCACCGAAATATCTTATGTTGCTACAGAAATGGGAAAAGGGTACTGTATGATGGTAAATTTAAATTAGGGATATGCACTTTATGTCTTCGCTTTTAATCTGGCAAATTGTCTTCTATTTTCAGTACTGCTGATAATACAAAGAAAAAGATGAGATGGGCGATAAATGTTTTTAGAAAATGGCAGTTGGAAAGAAATGAATTGGCGAAACGCGACGAGAATATAAGTTGTATTGCACCTGATATTGAAGAAATGACAAAAGATGAACTGTGTTATTCGTTATCTAGATTCATATGCGAGGTTATAAAAGAAAATGGTGAAGATTATCCGGGTCAAACATTGTACGAGATTTTGATTAACATTCAAATGCATTTTGAACAAAAAGGAAAATGTTATAAGTTCCTGAACGAGGATGCCTTTTTACAAGTGAAAAAACACCTTGGATATCACCATGAAACAGAGGGCAGCAGCAGGACTAGGCATTAACAAGAAGAAAGCGGAAACTATTCTAATTGAGGAGGAAGAACTTTTGTGGCAGAGAGGTATTTTAGGTGACAGTAATCCAGGAAGGCTAGTGGACACCATAGTGTATTTGATTGGATTACACTACGCTCTTCGGGCTGGAAAAGAGCACAGAAACTTGAGAATGAAGAATTCCCAAATAACTATATTGGAAAGAAATGGAGAGACCTGCCTAAAATATTCCGAAGATATTTCGAAGAGTAATCAAGGTGGATTAAAAACAAGAAGAATTAAACAGAAACAAGTCTACGCCTACGAAGATAGCAGCCAACCCAGATAGATGTATAGTTCGACTATACATGAAGTACATTGATCATTTGTAAGTATATAGATAAACTTAAATTGTAGCACATTTAATGACTAATGCTATGTATAAATTATGCAACAAGTTATTTTGAAATTTCACGCAATTTACATTAAACAACTTAAGTCAAAATACAAATAATTCAGCCCCTCACTGTGGTCGATTTTCAAACTTGCGAGTAATTTTAAAGTCAAACAGCAGCAGAAAAGACGACTCATTTATTCTGATTAACTACTTCTATGTTCTTCGACAATGACCGCAAACGTTCTTTTTTTAATGGCGTATTCTTTTACAACTCAATTTTATCTATCAATTCACCAATCAAAATAGAATGAAATTCAAAACAGTGTGGCTGTGGCCATTGATTGACACATTAAATTCATCCATTGACTTGGACAATTTAGGTGAACGTTTGTATGTTACGACCACTGCTCACTATGTACTTTTTAAAGACACTTAAACTATGGGGTCACCAAAGGTTCTCAACACCTTAATAAAGTAATTCGAAAAATTAATCAGAAATAACACGATGTTTTGATTTATATCAATTATATAAATCAAAACATAAAGGTTATTCCTGATTAATTTTTCGAATTATTTTATAATTAAAGGCGTTAAGAAACCTTTGGTGACCCAACAGTTTAAATGTCTATCGTAGGTACGTCGTGAACAGTGATCGTTACAGACAAACGTTCAAGTAAATTGTCCCAGGCAATGGATGAATTTAATGTGTCAATCAATGGCCACAGCCACACTGTTTTGAATTTCATTCTAGAAACAAGCTCATCCAAAACAATTATGAGTTTGCTTCAAATTCAAAATCAAATAATTTATTTTTATAAAAACTCGTACCCCTGAAAAAATGAATGGTCAGTGTCTTAGTACAATTGTGAGCTTGCAGGAATTTTTATATTTTTTTTCAAAACCCTAGACTGTTTTTAAGAATTTTGTTAATAAACTTTTAAGAATAAAAAATACTCACATGTTCGTCCATGTTACGTTATCATACGTCATGTATTATTGTTTATAATCACCATAACTTCATGCTGAGTCACTTAAGCTTGTCGTACACTAAAGGTGTTCTTGAACACTTGTTTTGTTCAATTATATATAGTATACTCAGTAATTAAAAAAGGTTAGCAGCAAATTTGTAGAGTTTATGTTTACAATAAAACACTTCTAAGTATAGACATAAATACATTGCCGTTAAAGAGAACATATACGATATGTTGTGCTTTTACATTAGTTCAAAGTTTACAAATTATTTCCCAATTTTGGACATTTTGAATATATTTTTTCTTAAGTTAAGGTTTATGTACCCTTCTGTAGCCATTTTTGTACGAATTTTTCAAACCTCAATTGTATCAAAACTAAAGATATAATAAATAATAGAGATAGGCCATTTAGTACATGTTCCAAGGGGAAACTTGATGCAAAGCATCATTTTTTACTGTTTCATTGCATTTGATAGAAAAAAGGACTTTGTGGCAAATAAATCAAGATTTTTATAGAAAATCCACAGCCTTTAATACAGAGATTTTTGTTATAAAATTTGAGACATAAATTACTCACTTGATTTTCTATGATGTGCTAGTGTTTATTTTTTGCAAAAAGTTCTAAGTAACCTGTAAATTCCAAAACACCTCGTGCTGAGTCACTAAAGTCGAGCGCACCCTAAAAGGTGTACATGATTTTGGTCATATTTATACTTGTCTTAACCAATAACTACATTTATAAACTTGTTTTAAGGAAATCAATGCTAGCACTGCATGCAATAATCCTTTATCTATCAGTCATCAAATTGCCAAATATGAGAGTACAAGGATAAAGGCTGTGGATTTTCTATAAAAATCTTGATTTATTTGCCACAAAGTCCTCTTTTTCTATTAAATGTAATGGAACAGTAAAAAATAATGCTTTGCATTAAGTTTCCCCTTGGAATATGTACAAAATAGCCTATCTCTATTATTCATAATATCTGTAGTTTTGATACAATTGAAGTTTGAAAAGTTCGTACAAAAATGGCTACAGAAGGGTACATAAACCTTAAAACATATGTTGCTAATTTTGTTTTACTCAGTTTAAATTACATATTGATTGATTGATTGTTGGTTGCTTAACGTCCAGTGGCAAATATTTCATGAATGTTCTTTATATATATTAAATAGTATTTACGGAATCCATTGCTCACATTGATTAAAGTAATTCTGTATTGATTTGGTGTAGATTTTTTTTCCCTTTTCGAGGCGTTCAAAATCACGCAAGTGTCATGTGTTTTCGATTCTTAATCTTAAAAGCAAATGTTGGCAGTACTGATTTGGTAATGCCAAATTTTCATAATCCTGACTTATTCAGAAAAGACAGGTCAAATGACGGTGGAGGAGGAATTTTGATCTATGTAAGATATAGTCTCCATTGTAAACGCCGTAGTAACTTAGAAATAGCTGAATTAGAATCAGTTTGTGTTGAAATTACAACACAAACTGGTAGATTCTTAGTTGTATGTTTTTATAGACCTCCAAATGCACCAGTCACATCACTAGACCATTTTGAAAATTTATTAGATAATGTAATAGATACTGATAAAAATGTAATATTGCTTGGTGACTTAAACATAGATTTAATAAAAGCAAGTCCGACTAGTAGGATATCAAGAATCTGTGAAAGATATGGCATAGAAAATGTTGTTAAGGAACCTACTCGAATAACCTCCTCAACTGCAACACTCTTAGACCCTATATACATAAATAATCTTAGTTTACTAAGAAATAGTATGGTACTACCACGTTTTTGTAGCGACCACTCTCCGACACTTATTGAGATTAATTATTCCACAGCTAGGCAAAAGGCTTATTCAAAAGTAGTTTATGACTATGAGAGTGGTGACTATGCATCAGCAAACATGTATTTACAAAGAAAAAACTTGAATGAATGCTTTAAAAATGTTCATGACATTAATAAGATAAATGGTTTAATTAACCAAAAAGTTCATCATGTCATGGACACATATATTCCAAAAAAAAAAGTATTGGTTAGACCCAGGGACAAACCTTGGATCACAACCAGTATTAAAGTTAAAATGCGAAAGCGTAACCGTGCTTACAAAAAAGCTAAATCAAGAAATTTAATTTCAGACTGGAAAAAATTTAAAGAACTTAGAAATGAAGTGATTGATCTAGTAAGAGAAGCTAAATGTCAGTACCTGATTAACTTGCATAATTCCCTAGTCGATAAATCAATCCCCCCAGGGAAGTGGTGGAGAATAGCTAAGAGTGTTTGCAAATTTAAAAATAAAGAGAGTCAAAATTCTCCCAATAAGGTAAATGGAGAGATTCTCATTCACCCCATTGAGAAAGCCACAGCCATAAATGATTATTTTTGCTCAATATCAAAATTTGACACAGAACCTCAACTACCTAATGTTCCACCTTTGGCACCCTATGAGCTGTCTGCCATAGTGATAACAGAGCAGGATGTGATTGACCATTTTCAAATTTTAAATATTAACAAACCAGCTGGACCTGACAAGCTACCTTCAAAATTTCTTAAGGCAATTTTCCCATCACTGGTTACACCTTTAACATTCATATTTAATAAAAGCTTACAATCAGGAATAGTTCCCAGTGATTGGAAACTTGCAAATGTATCAGCTATCTACAAGGGTAAAGGAGATCAGGACAATGTTTCAAACTACAGACCTATCTCTGTTACTAATTGTTTTAGCAAAATATTGGAGAAAATTATTTTTAAGTATTTACATAACTATATACATGATCATGCAATATTAACTGACCAACAGTCAGGGTTCCGAAACAAGGACTCTACTATAAATCAGTTACTTTTATTATATGATGAGATTGTAAAAAATCTTGACAAAGGGAAAGATGTCAGATTTATTTTTTGCGATGTGTCAAAGGCATTTGATCGTGTATGGCACATGGGACTTCTATATAAGTTAAGAAAATATGGAATAAAGGGTAATTTGCTTAACTGGTTCAAAAGTTTTCTTTCTGATAGACAAAAAAGGGTTGGAGTAAATGGGTTTTTTTCTAACTGGAATACTGTCAAGGCAGGAGTCCCTCAAGGGTCCATCTTGGGCCCTTTTCTGTTTTTATTGTTTGTGAATGACATAGTAGATGTGGTTACAAACAAAATTAACTGTTTGCAGATGATACTTGTCTATATTGTGTTGTACATGATGAGAGATCAGCAGCTGAATCCCTGGGGCAAGATCTAGAATCATTAGATCAATGGGCAGGAGAATGGGGTGTAACCTTCAATGCAGACAAAACCAAATCTATGTACTTTACGAGAAAAAGTAATATTGATGTCACATCACTATGCATGAATGATGCACCTCTAGAAAATGTCTCAGAACATAAACATCTTGGTATAACCTTATCATCTAATGCCAAATGGTCTAGTCACATACAGGATATTTATTCAAAAGCTTGTAAACATCTTAATATTATGAGATATTTAAAACATAAGATTGATAGAGAGTCTCTGGAAAGACTTTATATTGCATTTATAAGGCCTATTTTAGAATATAAGAACATAATTTGGGATAACTGCACACAAGAAGAATCAGATCTAATTGAGTCTGTACAACAAGCTGCTGCCAGAATTGTAACTGGGCTTCGAAAGGGAACTCCTAGATGGAAATTATATAAGGAATTAGGTTGGGATTCCCTCCAGAATAGACGTCAGAAAAACAAATTATTGTTTCTTCATAAAACTATTTCTGGAGATATTCCTAATTATATTGCTGCTGATATCTTGTCGTATACAAACACTAATGACCAGTATGGACTGAGGAAAAAAAGGGAATTTAAAACTCCTCGTTGTCGAACCACAGCCTATAAGAACAGTTTTATTCCACATACTCTTGAAAAGTGGAATTCACTTGATGGAGAAGTTAAAAATATTTTAAGCTTTACAGGATTTAAAAGAAAACTGAATGAGGACATAAGTCCTTGTCCTGTTTTCTTTTCCACTGATTCACGTAAATTTAATATAATCTACTGCCAATTAAGAAATGAGGCTAGTGATCTAAAACAACATCTTTTCTGTGATAATTTGTCAGACAGCTCTATATGTGCCTGTGGAGATCCAGTAGAAGATAATTTTCATTTCTTTATGTTTGTCCATCTTACATTTATCAGAGATATGAGCTCTTTCGAAAAATAAGTAACTTTAATAATGTCAATTTTGATGTCCTACTACAGGGTTGCTCAGACTTTAATATTGATGAAAACACAGAGATATTTACATATGTACAACAATATATTCATGAAACTGGAAGATTTTTATAATATTTCATGTGATTCTATACTGTTTAGAAATCAGCTTATAACCACAGTGTACCACTCTTTAGTCTTAATAAAAGACAAACCTAACTTTTAACACAAAAAAAAAACAACCAATTGTGTTTCGCATCGTTTTGCAAATAAATTTATATATATTTTATTTTATTTTTTGTATTAGTAATTATATTTTCAAAAATCAAGAAATTAATAGTCATGTAATAAGATGGTACACTAAATTACTTATGTATTGCAAAAAAGGGCCAATCAATTCTTGTTATTCATATAAATAGGACAACTTTGTTGCAGTGAGTTTGTGAATTCGAGTAAAAAATCACTTAATGATCTACTTGATTCCTAACCAACACTTATTAATGTGGTATAAAATTCGACACCACCTTCAGTAGGTCTTGCTTTGACTTTGTTAACATAGTTATTTATATACGTATACACAATAAAATACTTCAAGAAGTGGGGGAATTGCCTCCCCTGACTCACTGCAACAACGTATGATCTATTAACTTATCAGAAAATTATATACTATCATGCATGTTATTCAATCCATCTTGTATGGGAAAGGATTTGTATAGGCACTGCCTTTTGTCTAATCCCTTTGTTTAAATGTACATTTGATATTTGAACAATAAAATATTTTGAATTGAATTCTTAATCTTAATTGCGCAGGATTATCAGTTTCCTTAACTCCCTTAGAATCAAAATTACAAATAGATATTGTTATAAATGCCTAATTAGATTTTTTTTTTATTAAAGATTCAACTTTTTCATTTTAGCCCAGACAGACAAAAACTAATGTTTTTTATCTGAGGCCTTTATCTAAACCAAAGGAAAACATTTGGTAGACAGCACAACCAATTGGTATAAACACCCTAGCTGCAACCGTCGGAAAAATGTGCACAGAAGCAGGACTCGGTGGATTTAGGTCAAACCATTCATTACGTGCAACAGCTGCAACCCGTTTGTATGAATGTGGTGTTGATGAGCAAATTATATCAGAGGTAACTGGACACCGGAGTGATGCTGTGAGGGAATACAAAAGAACTAGCGAGACAATGCGACGAGACGCATGTGGAATTATTCGCGGTGGTGTGCCTAAAAAACAGGAAGTGTCGAAAAAAATCTGTATTGGAAACCAGGAGTTAGACATTAATATAAATGTTAATGTTAACGTGAATAAAAGTTAAATGCAGTTTCTTTTCATTTTTGTAATTGAACTTATTTCAGATTTATCGGCCCGAAGGTTCAGAGATAAATACTCGTCAGGCAACAATACTCGATAATGAGCTATTGTAGCCTTAATGCGTTTTGCCAAAGGCTCTCTAGCTAGATCTCATTGTTCAAGCACAGTGGGTTCTTGAAAAACAATCCACGCTTATTGAATAGAAAAATTTCACAACAATGGTTTAAATTATCTTATTAGTGGTTGCTCAAAGGATAGTATAATAATATATGTTACATTTATAATTCCATAGATACAATCAAATTATGATAAAAAATTGCGAAAATATGGGTAAACAAAAACTAGAACGCGAGTCGATGAAACTGAGCCATTCGAATCCAACTTAAACCCGTGAACTGAAATGCAAGATTTTGATGAGAAGTTCCTACTATAACAGTGATACGCACCGTGGAATACCTGCTAACATACTTTGATGATTTATATAAGGATGCGGTATTTTTCGAAAGGGTGTAGGGAAATGTCTTTTCTCAAACTTTAGAAGCAATTCATAACAGTTGTCATAGTTAATTTTCATACTGTCGTGTTTTCTCTATCCGTTCCAATATTTGTATGACTTTTGTAAACACATTGAATACATTATTAACATATGATATTTCTTGTTTGAGATGTGACTGCACTTAACAATCACCATTGTAGTAAAAACAAGGAAGTGTAGATTATTTTTAGATTAGGGTATTTCAAAAGTGCATAAACCCGAAGATGTTATTTAAAGCTTGATTACGTCTATGATATATTTATCAATGAAAATTTCCATTCATCTTCACACGTTAGATGAACAACATTTGCTATTGTGTTTTATAATTTCAGTTTACAAAGATTTTTAAAAACTCCAGTTTAGGTTGTGATCTATATCAAAATTATACTCAAAAGTCAGCACAAATGAACTTAAAAGAAAGAACAGATGGAAAACAATCAAATATATATGAAACGCACTTTATAAAAAAAATGTTTTTTATGTAATCTTTTTTGACAAGAAATTCGAACCAATATTAAATAGTATTTTTTATGACTACAAAAGAACTTTTATTGGTGAAAATTTAATTGGTGTTTTTAGTTTATCAAAGGAAAATTGTATAGATAAGAAACCAGTGATGTAAATATTCAAGAGCAAATTTCCAGATGTAAGATAAATAAGACAACTAATTTAAATTGAGAAAAAAAACAAAAAATGATTTTTTATATATTTTAAAAAGTACTTAAAAATATAAACATAAGGAGATTATAGGCATTCTGGAAAACCCTAGTTTAGGTTATTTAAATTGTGTTAAAATAAAACTCGAAAATTGGTACAAATGAACATAAAAAGGTTTATGTAGACCATATTGTTAATCATCCGCCCGCACTATACAAAGTCATACATAAGGGAAATTACCTAATCAAAGATCCTAGAAATTATATTTATAGTTTAATAAACATCTATTGATTGGTATCACATCAGCAAGTTCTGTCATCGGAATTTTTTTTTTCAATAGGAAATAAAAAACTGTACATTTTTATATCGATGTAAATATTAGAGCAAAAATCTTAAAGCTAATAAGTAATAGCTTACATTTACAAAATGTACTGTATCAGGCAGCGATATATAAGACGCACAACAAAAATAAGGACTTGTCTACCATATTTAGGTCTTTCCACAGAGCCTATTGGTTTACTTCAATTATTTTATCGTCTTCCACCACATTTTTTTCTTACAGTGTTTTATGGTTTTGCAAGATGTCGCTTAGATTTCATGAATAAGATATCAAACAGTTATTCTGATTTTGAAACTGATCGTAAAAGATAAAGACAAATTTATTTCAACAATTTGCTCGTTATATTCTCATTATCTTTAGAATAAAATTTACTGAAGAGGTCCGGAGTATTCATAAGAGAGTTTTCGCCCCTTTAGTATTTCATATATAAAAATGTAAATGTAACTGATAAACCATAAGTGATAGAACCCTACTGTCTTTTGATTTGAGGCCCTTGATCCAAAACAAGGATAACTAGGTTAAGGTCAAATGTCAAGATCATGTTCGAAATTTAGATTTTGGCTTATTTTAACTTCTTTTCAGAAACCGTTTTACATGTATAAGATATCGACAAATAATTTAAACTACATTTTTAGCTCTGACATGTCGTAACAAATACATTTTGGTTGAAGGGATGTATAGACATTAAATGGGAGTTTTATGAAAATAAAAGATATTTTTTTCTATTCTATTTTATTTTATTCTATTCTATTCTATATTTAGAATTACGCGTATAGTAATATAACTCATTAATCATATAAATAAAGACCTAGTGTCTTTTGGTTTGATGTCCTGTGTTTATAAACTTGAAATTGAGGTAAAGGTTATAGATACAGTTGATGTTCTATATTTCGACCTTTGCTTTAAATTCATATTTATATATCATAAAGCCATAGGACTTTGAGCAATATATTCAACCGTTACAAGCGATATGACCTAGAAAATCAAACAGGAAGTGACTTATTGTAAACCAGAAGTGGCTATTATTTTTGAAACTAATATCATTTAAGAATGTATACAATAATTTATCTTTATAACCAGTGTCAAATTAACTTTTAAACAATACCAAAAATCCCATTGCTCTGACCAGAAGTAGGATATTATCTTCCTTATTTCAAATAAAATTGTATAGAAACCATATATTTTTGGAATCAGAAAACAATGAACTATCATTTGGCACTTGAACTGACACAACCGAATTTTAATATTTTTATATCAAAATATATCAACCCACCATTTTTTCCTTTAAAAATGTCCGGTACCAAGTCAGGAATATGGCCATTGTTATATTATAGTTCGTTTCTGTGTGTGTTACATTTTACGGTGCGTCGTTTGTTTTCTCTTATTTTTGAGTGTAAATTCACATTTCGATAAGACGTGTCATGGTACTTGTCTATCCCAAATTCATGTATTTGGTTTTGATGTTATATTTGTTATTCTCGTGGGATTTTGTCTGATGCTTGGTCCGTTTCTGTGTGTGTAATATTGTAGTGCTGTGTCGTTGTTCTCCTCTTATATTTAATGCGTTTCCCTCAGTTTTAGTTTGTTTCCCCGATTTTGTTTTTTGTCCATGGATTTATAATTTGAACAGCGGTATACTACTGCTGCCTTTATATATCGTTAGGGGTTGCAAAAACCATAACTGTTCTCTGAACAATTGGCTTTTAATTGTTTTTGTTTTATTGCATTAAGCATAAAATCAAACAATTATGTTTCTTTATATTTCACCAAACTTATCAGGAGCCTGTAATTCAGTTGTTGTCGTTTGTTGATGTGTTACAATATTGTTTTTCGTTCATTGTTTTGTACATAAATTAGGCCGTTAGTTCTCTCGTTTGAGTTGTTTTACATTTGTCATTTTAGGGCATTTCATAGCTGAAATGAAATTATCTTCATTATTTTCACTTGATTCTTACTCAATATTGACTGTTGTAGTTGGACATACAATCAGGGTAAATTGTCAATGAATTCATGTCAATGTGAGTTGATTCAGACGTTGTGGACTCTAATTGATATCTGAAACTAATACTGTTGCATCAGTGTTTCGTTAGGAAACCATTAAATTATTAAACGTGATGTTTCCAAATTTTATAGGCCTTTTTTCTAAAGCCGCTTACAAGACGATCGAATAAACTAATTTTGAAATCACCTGTTTCAATCCACATTTTACTATTGTTATTGTACAAAAAAACAGAGATAAATTTTCCATGATAGCATTTGTCAATTGTAATATGATTCAAATACTTGTTTTCATTTGGTATTTTTATCGTTTTTTGTCATGTCGTTGTATCGACTTATGAGTGTATACTCTGCATCTCAATTCCAGCGTTTAAGATTATTTTAATAATACTTTACATATTTTTTTTTTATCTAAATATAAACACTTTATACAGATATGTGTGTGTTGGTATGTTATGTGTTATTACGAAATAAACTGCAAATCATTTGTATACTTAACCTTTCCCATTCTATGAATAGATTATAAAAATATTAGATTTGGTATGTCTTAATCTAAAAACCATTAACAAATGAAATCGTGGACAATGTTATGTCGATTGTTTGTAAAAATTCAACGGAAATTTTTTTTGCAGAGTTCGGGTGAAAATATGTTTTATCTACCATTATTAGATTTACTACTGTTATTAAGATTTCATCAACTTTAACCTATTTAATTATAATAGTTTCAGGTTGGTTTTTTTTTTTTTAACGAAAACACTCAGCAGAAAGGATATGACAGTTTCTCCGAATTTTTATATTATATTCTTGCTTTTATTCGATGTTTTTCCAAGCAAGTTTAATGGATACTAAATAAACTCATCCTAGATACCAGTATTGTAATATTATATGTGCGTCAGACGTGCGTTTCGACTATAAAAGACTCATTAGTGACGCTTTAATAATAAAAAAAAATCAAATAAAGTACGAAGTAGAAAAACATTGAGGATAAAAAAATTCTAAAGGTTTTGCCAAATACAGCAATAAAAACATTTCATTATACAAACTGGAATAAACGGACTTTTGTATATAAAACAGCATATCAACGAGAAAAAACCTGTAGATCACAAACCTTTGTATTGACTGTATGAAAGTTATGAATTGTTGTTTTTGTCTTTTATACTTTGAGTTCAAGACGTATTACACTTTTACAGTCACATTCTTACACTTGATATCTCGCGGACATAATAAAACATTTTTCAAAGTTTAAACAAAACTTAACTTTTATACTTACGGATGTATGAAAATAAAAATAACACAAAGTTATTAATGATACAAATATTAATGCAATAAGGAAGAATCAAACATGGAAATCTGTCAATTGGTACTTTCTACAGAAATTTATGATTTTTAAAATATATAATTTCTAGTGAGAAAACTATCCACCGAAACAACCATAGTTAGATCTTCATTTTTATCAACAATATTTTTTGTAGTAAACATGTTGCTTTAAACAAGGTCAACACGAATGTCCTGTTTATTAAATATATTAGCGTTCTGTATAGATCTATTTCCAAATTGTGTACAATCATTTTCCATTTTATGATAGTTTCAGATTTTTAAACTCTAGTTATAACCTAAAACGAAATGGTGGACGATTTTTTATCATTGAAATTAGTGTACCGCAGTAATTCATTTTTTCGAAGAGATTTTTATGAAGTTAAAGCATACGACTTTCTTGAAAACTAGTTGAAACTTGTAGTACACTAAAAGCGTATGCCTCGAATATCACTCTTGTAATGAAAATAAAACAACACACAAAAATCATGTTTATGCACTGAATAAAATTGAGAAAGGAAATGGTGAATATGTCAAAGCGACAACCACCCGACCATAGAGCAAACAACAGCCGAAGGCAACCAATGGGTCTTCAATGTAGCGAGAATTCCCGCACCCGTAGGTGTCCTTCAGCTGGCCTCTAAAATATGCATAATAGTACAGTGATAATGGACGTCATACTAAACTCCGAATTATACACAAGAAACTAAAATTTAAAATCATACAAGACTAATAAAGGCCAGAGGCTCCTGACTTGGGACAGGCGCAAAATTGCGGCGGGGTTAAACATGTTTATGAGATCTCAACCCTCCCCCTATACCTCTAGCCAATGTAGAAAATGAATGAATGAGCGAGTATCACAAGCCCTGAAGTCAGGACTTGTGTGTTGACATGGATTATCATTAATATGGTAATAATCATAGATTGATTGCTTACAAAACTTTAATATTTTCGAAATACTAAGGCTTTTCTACCTCACAGATTTTATGAAGTTTTGGTCCACGAATGCTCTCCACCTTTTTACTTTATTTGGCCTTGTTACTTCATTTGATTCGAACGCAGCAGATAAGTTGTTTGTAGACGAAACGCATTTCATATCATAGCAATTCAAATATATATGGTTAATGGATGGGGATCGAACAATATTGAAAAATTTTAAAGACTAAATACATAATGAAAAAGGGCAGGACTCCTGGCGACAAACATCTATATGCACTATAAAAGTATTGTCTGGATAATAAGGAATAAATATTCTAGGGATAATATAAGTACATCTTACATGGTATTTTTTAATTATACCTTCAGAATAATAAAGTTTACTCAGACTGTTTTAATTTATAGAGTTTTCATAAATATATGGATATTCAAAAACGTTTTATTTCAAAGATAAAGGATAAGCACTTACCCCCATCAGTTTATATTGCATTTGGTTTTTCTACTTTCATTTTTATCTAAATAGACTTCTTATTATTTCTTTTCATAACCGAGGATTTATAACCTGTAACATTACACTATATACATATAGCTTGTCAGTCTTTACAGCTTGAATGATCTTTTAAATCTGAATCATTTGTTAAACTTAAAATGAAAAACATTAACAAAAATCAGGTTGGCTTAAAACAAAAGTCGGTTGATGATAACATACAGTATAATAAAGATTACACCATTCTTACACAAACATAGTCTTATAGAATTACATACCAGGATCTAAAGGTTACTTTTTATAGAAGCAAATAGGTTTCAAACCTTTAAACTTCAAAACAATATTTAGTTTCTAAATAAGAAAACTACAATACTTACGAATAAAACGAAAATATCCATGGCAACCTATTCAACAAATAAACTACAATACGGAAGTGTTTCACAGGTACTATGCAGACCTTATATCCAACGAACTAAACAAGGAAGTGCACACTATAACACACACTTTTGGGACAAATATCTTTGTTGTGCCTACATCAAAATACATTAGGGTAAATTAATCAAAACAAAGGTGGAATATATCACAGACAACCTCAGAATATACATATTTTGAGTTTCAAGACTAATAATAATTGCCTTTTTATTTTTAAGAAACACTTTTCTTCCTTTTGTTTTGGTTTTTAATATCATTAGATGCGCCGGGCCCGTTCCAACAAAAAATCATATGTACATGTAAATTGTGCTAATTTTGGAAATCAGAACGGAATTGTCCTTTCAAAAACTAAATATACAAATTTAAACAAATATTATGTCTACAGTAAGAGTGACTATCCTATCATCAATAAAAAAAAGGGGGAGACATTTATCCACATACGTAAGGGGTGGTGGCAATCAGAAATGAACACCAAAACATTCCAAAGATCTGTTACAGCACACGCAATTACATACCCACTTTTGCAATGATATAAACATTAACATGTTGTCAGTCTTTCTTTGGAATATGAGTTTTGATCGTTCCCTTGTTATGTTCCTAATCGTTTAATTATCCAATAGGAATAGTACCATTATTTGAACTAACCATTTGCAACACGACAGAGTGCAATTTGTGAAGCAATAGATGTTGACGTAATCTGAATATGTCATTTTTCCTTTGGTTTAGTTTAGTTTGTGTTACTGGGTATTTGGAGGGTGAATAACGAATTATACCCATAATTTAAAAAAATTAGATGGAAACACTTTTATAAATTTTATGATTCCAAAGTACTTTTCTGGTTTGACTATCATAATGAACGCGTAAGGCCAAATATTTGGATGCCAATGATGAACACTTATCAATCTAAGGTTAACTTTGACTGAGAGTTGAAACCTTCGCTTTTTTTTATAATTAAAACTTATAAAAAGACAATATAAGACAGGTTGATTATAGAATGATAGAATTATGTTGTGCCGAAGTACTTACAACAGGGCTTAAGTATATCATCGGGAACTGAGAATAGCGATATTTACTTATTTTTCAACCCTGACAAAATTGCATTGTTTGGTACTATCAAATCTATAATAAGAACTCCATCAAGATGTACACTAAACATATAGGAAGTCCTTTTTTAAAACAAAATACGACAATGTATATTCAAAAGGAAATTAACAAGAAATGTGAATGAGAAAAAATGTCAAGGAAAGGGAGGAATACAGTACATACGATAAGGTAATAGTTTACCGATGATGAAATCTATAGATAGGTCAAACTTTTAATCGTAATTGGTTGCTTTTGTGAATGACTATATCAAAATTTAAAAACCTTGACATACTTAATCAAAATATAAATATTTTAATCATGCATATTGTTTTTCCTTTAAGCAGAAAATAGAATAGTATTCATCGGCACATGATTAAATGGGTTATTTTTAAACTTTAAAGAACTTTTAAAAATGCTAAACAAGTAAACACATAACAAGTTTTTATATGGACTAATTTTGACGAACTATCAACTTATCAAATGTAATGATATTACTATAAAAAGAGATAAAAGATCATTTATGAAAATTCCTTAAAGCACTGTACGTAAGGGTAACCATATTGCACCTTGTTCGCCTTTGAGCCTGCGTTTATTGATGATCCAGACAAAAGTTTCGATTCTGTTTTATTTTGTAGATTATAATTTTTCCCATACAGCTTCACCAAATAAATTTTGAAACCATATTGTAGCATATTAATCTATTGTAATAAAAATTCATAATATCTAATAAAATTTGTAGATTTAGCTATCAAGGTCCTTATATTTGTATAAAATAACAATTGTTTATAGTGGAAAGTTGTTTTAACGTTAAATAAGCTACAACTAAAAATTGCTTTCTAGTCCCTCTTTGTGATTACCTGTAGAGAACTTTGGTTCATTTCCCAATCAATCTATCATCAAGGGAAGATAATGAATACGATTTTCAATCATAGTATTTTTCAAAAATGATGAACGGTTCTTTATATTGGTATGTAATCATTTTAAACGTTACAAATTTATGAAATTATATTCGTACATCAATGTTTTTGATACACCAATAACAAAAACTGAAATATATTGAATTGATACATTTTGTAACTATTCAAAT
Source organism: Mytilus edulis (assembly GCF_963676685.1). Lineage (NCBI taxonomy): Eukaryota > Metazoa > Mollusca > Bivalvia > Mytilida > Mytilidae > Mytilus > Mytilus edulis. Next base: position 37,886,534 of record NC_092352.1, on the reverse strand, counting down.
TTATATCAGAAACCTAAACTTAATTATAAAATAATGAACCTGTTAAAGGGAGACAATACTCCCATAACTTTTTCGAATTGGCACATAATACAACGGAATGTCACTCTTGCATACAAATGGCACATCAATATAATTAATTAACTGTGCAATCGCGCTCCACCTTCAATGATGATTCTAAATTATAAATATAACCAAAAGTTGTTAATCTTTAGATAGTAAAGACTAATGAAATCTAACCCACTGTTAAAATATTTCTTTTTTAAAACTTCCTCAGTAAAATGCTTGAGCCACTTGACTTTCATAGCTCATAATTAACGTTTTTACACAATATTTAAATAAAGTAGCTACAGATTTTTCGCTTCTCAAAGTGTAAGACGCAATAAAAATCGTATGCTTTCACCATCTTACCCAAAAACAGATTTAATTAAGTTCTGAACATTTCGACATTTCTTCGTTAAAACCGGTTTTAAACAAATCACAAGTTCGTGTTAAGATCTGACTAAATACCCATATCCTGATATCGTCAGGTTAATTTGCTACATATTGGATCAAAGAGAAGTTGGTTCGAATCGACCTCCAAACAATCCATGATTCTGTAATGAGGAGTACTCAAATTGCATGCGGGTGCCGGCTTTTCTCGCTACATCGAAGACCCTTTGACGGCTTTCTGTTTTTGTCTACTCTTCATTTGGGTTGTTGTCTCCTTGACATATTGCTTATTTCATTTTCAATGTTATTAAATTCACATCCGTAAAAATCGAATAACTGATTATTGTTTTATTTCACCAAAATATGTAAAACAATTCGACAATAGACCTGATTCATTTTTCATTTTATAAGAAGCAAACGCCTGTTTCATATTTCAATTGCTCATATTTAAAGGTGAGTTTTATGGCTGTTGTATAGCAACGATTTTGAAGATTTACTATTTCTAGTGAATACTTTATCAGTGTATGTATACAATGGACGTTTTCTGTATATATGAATTTATTAAGCTTTGTTGTATGCCGTTTAAAATAAAGGCAACAGTAGTATACCGCTGTTCGAAATTCATAAATCGATTGAGAAAAAAAAAGTCCAGGTTACAAACTAAAACGGAAGGAAATACATCAAATATAAGAGAAGAACTACGACACAACAGAGACATAACATTAAAATGTAACACACACAGAAACTAAAAAGTCATAATAAAAAATACAAATAATTAAGTCTCTTATAAAAAATAAACATGATTAAGGATTATCACCGATATTTATGTTAAACGAGTGATAATTGGACTGGGTGCAACTTGAGTACTATGTCTTTATATCTGTCATACATATATGGGGAATAAATCAGCACTTATGAAGCTAAACTTGCTAAGTATATTATACATTGAAAACAATCAATTTATGATGTAGTCTAAAAACTTTTATAAAGACAACGCTTTAACTTACAATATAATCAGAAAAATGATTGGATGAGTCTTACCGAGTAATTCTCTATGGACGGAATTCAAAATAGGACACGCAAGCTCTTGTACATGTATACCACATCAAATAAAACACATATTTACGACATACTATTACATTTGTTTCATAAATTTTAGTTTTCAACCCAGCTTCAGTATCATAATGTAGGTTAAAGTCAAGATATGAAAGAGGACTGCGGTGCAACAGTTGTATCATTTTTTTTTAAAAGTTTAGCGATCAGGGTGGTCATCATACTTTAAATCAGTCATTGGAAGGACTAAATGTCTACAACAGAACATGCAGCAAGAATCTTTGATTTTATTGTTTTGGACCAATGCACTGAAGATTTGTTTATTTAGTTGTAAATGATTAGATATTTGAGTTAAGAATATTCTACAAATTAAATTCACCATTACTAAGAATAATCTGATTTATTTCAATTTGGTATCAAAATGATTAATCTTTAGCTTAAATATCGGTGGTTGATATCAGTTTTACATGATATGAATAATATCTTCAACTTCGTATAACAAGTGCATAAAATAAGTGCATGTACATATCATTCGAATACAATTGAACAGTTTACTTCTTATGTAATGATTAAAATACAGGTAAGTATAAGAGATATGAAGTAATGTGGGAATTTCCGAACGTACTTTGATGAGGTACTATTATAAGCTGTTCGTCACATGAGTGTTTGTTATAGTTATTTTTGGTTTTTCTCTCGCCGGGATTCGAACCCATGCTACTTGATATCGTGACACCAAATCGCCTGCACTGCAGCCGTCTCGCTAGACCACACGACCACCTGGGCTCTTAACAAATAGAGCTTTCGCTGGCCGTGTGTTACCTATCCACGTCAGTTTTAATCTAGCGGCGTACTGCAGTACATGATATATAAGGCACGAAGATGTTATTGTTACAGATCAGCTAAATTATCAATGATGGTGATACATGGCTGTGTACATAATGTATATACAACTCGTCTAAACATCAACCCAACAATGTTAGCTCTGTAAATTTGCATTCGCAAATTTTTGGTTCTTCCCTCGCCGGGATTCGAACCCATGCTACTGTGATATCGTGACACCAAATCGCGAGTCTAAATTGAAAACTACGTTCAAACCTATGATTGCGTTGGATAAAAACCGCAATTTTTATACGTGTGCATGTAAAACAAATTTCGTTGTAGAAGGGTATAAAAACAGCACAAACAACATTTTCCAAAAGACCAAAAAAGTGAAAAAGTATATTTAAACAAAACACATTTGACTAACAGGTCGAACAACTGATGTTCTTTAACCCTGCTGACTGCCATTGGCGATTGCCAAATAAAATTGATCACAAGATGTAACAAAATGGATCTAAATATAAATTTAATACTTAACAGAAAAAAAAGTTTTTTAACTTGTGGCCACGATGTTATGCCACAAATATACGGTGTCAATATTTTTTAGTACACCAGATCCGGATTTCGACAATACACGTCTCTTCAGTGATGTTAGGGATCGAAACGGTATTTGGAAGGCCATATAAAAAGTACCCTCATTGTTAGATAAACTCTTGAATTTTAAGAGTCAATATAGGATGAACGGATCATATAAACCGGAGGGAAAATATGATACAAGCCCAAACAAAAAAATATAAACGAGTCTACATTGAAAACTACGTTCAAACCTATGATTGCGTTGGATAAAAACCGCAATTTTTATACGTGTGCATGTAAAACAAATTTCGTCGTAGAAGGGTCTAAATACAGCACAAACAATATTTTCCAAAAGACCAAAAAAGTGAAAAAGTATGTTTAAAATAAACGCATTTGACTAACAGGTCAAACAACTGACACCAAGTCGCCAGCCGTCCCGCTAGACCACACGACCACCTGGGCTCTCAAAAAAAGAGCTTTCGCTGGCCGTGTGTTACCTTTCCACGTCAGTTTTAATCTAGCGGCGTACTGCAGTACATGATATATAAGGCATGAAGATGTTATTGTTACAGATCAGCTAAATTATCTATAGTAAAGGATCCTTAAATGAATGTAAGAAACAGTCACAGAAAATAATTTTATTTATAAGTACGTCTGAGTCAGTGAAAACCCTACAACAGATGTATCCATCGGATCGCCATCAATGATGGTGATACATGGCTGTGTACATAATGTATATACAACTCGTCTAAACATCAACCCAACAATGTTAGATCTGTAAATTTGCTTTCGCAAATGTTTGGTTCTTCCCTCGCCGGGATTCGAACCCATGCTACTGTGATATCGTGACACCAAATCGCCTGCACTGCAGCCGTCCCGTTAGACCACACGACCACCTGGGCTCTCTATATATATAACTCGTCTAAACATCAACCCAAAAATGTTAGATCTGTAAATTTGCTTTCGCAAATTTTTGGTTCTTCCCTCGCCGGGATTCGAACTCATGCTACTGTGATATGAGTCTGAAAGATTGTGTAACTGGTTGGTAGATTCTTATAGACTCTATATATATATATATATACAACTCGTCTAAACATCAACCCAACAATGTTAGATCTGTTAATTTGCTTTCGCAAATTTTTGGTTCTTCCCTCGCCGGGATTCGAACCCATGCTACTGTGATATCGTGACACCAAATCGCCTGCACTGCAGCCGTCCCGCTAGACCACACTACCACCTGGGCTCTCTATATATATAACTCGTCTAAACATCAACCCAAAAATGTTAGATCTGTAAATTTGCTTTCGTAAATTTTTGGTTCTTCCCTCGCCGGGATTCGAACTCATGCTACTGTGATATGAGTCTGAAAGATTGTGTAACTGGTTGGTAGATTCTTATAGACTCTATATATATATATACAACTCGTCTAAACATCAACCCAACAATGTTAGATCTGAAATTTGCTTTCGCAAATTTTTGGTTTTTCCCTCGCCGGGATTCGAACCCATGCTACTGTGATATCGTGACACCAAACCGTCCCGCTAGACCACACGACCACCTGGGCTCTAAAAAAAGAGCTTTCGCTGGCCGTGTGTTACCGTTCCTCATCAGTTTTAATCTAGCGGCGTACTACAGTACATGATATATAAGGCATGAAAATGTTATTGTTACAGATCAGCTAAATTATCTATAGTAAATTACAAATTAATGTAATATACAGTCACAGAAAATAATTATATTTATAAGTACGTCTGAGTCAGTGACAACTCTACAACAGGTGTATCCATCGGATCGCCATCAATGATGGTGATGCATGGCTGTGTACATAATATATATATATGTTACATTTTTTTCAACAAATATTGGTAACAGAGCCTTTTTTTAAGCTGCACATTGTGTAAAAATGTCAAAATCTGTGCATAATATACATGGAAATGTTATGTTATAGAAGTAAAACCAAGCTATAGAATTTTAAGATGAAATATAGGAATATATATAGTTCCTATAGTATTCTTGCAGACTGATTAACATTTTATCACATATTATAAGCCTTTGGATTTTTTACTGATTAATACTTTTGTCTAGAGGAACATGAATTATTTAATATTTGTTTTTGGCTTTGGTGATATTGCTGTCCAAGGTAAGCAGGGTTGAGCTTTTAACAACGCTAAACTATGTCGGCTCCAAGTCCGAAAACTGTTATTTCGTGGTTGGCGTTGATTACTGTTTGTCTTATTTGTTTTTGCTAAACATGTGATAACATAAGATATGTTCATCTCATACCAAATGCTCGCTTGCTTATACAATACACTATGTATTCAACTATATCAACATGACTATTGTAAATGTTACAACGACATAAATTTTAAGCGAATGCTTGCACAAAGTTAATAGTAGATTATCTATCAATTCATTTGTTGTGGCAAAAACTTACATGCATGTTTTCAAATAACCATCTTTTTTTCTTTGTAGAGTTTCTAATTGGCAATTTCTATGGTTGTATTCCTTTTTTTTTTTTTTTTATCTATCTATGGAAGTGAAGTTGAAATATTTAATTTGTTTTATTTTGGGTAAAACCTGGGTTTGATAAAATACAACGGAAAGTGTGACGAGTACGCTTCAAATACACGTGTGTATATAAAGCATATAAAGCATACTATTAATATTGAGTATTGAAAGTGTAAGTCCTTTAAATGAAACTTTTTGACGGAAGTCGGACATTTATTTCAATGATTTCATGTTAAATGAGTGCCATGTTCCATAATGTTAAACCATTTTTATGCCTGTTTCAAGGACAACTTTTTGTCACTAATCCAGAATTAAAACCTTCATCCTGTCGTTGGTTTCACAGATCTACATTTTTTATATGTCATTCATTTAGGTATTTTCGAGAATATTGATCTCTTAAACTTTTAATCCAAAATGTTCATACATTTTGTCTTTTCCTTAGAATTGAGTAAAATTAATCATCTCTATAACGTCATTATATTTTTGTCGAAACAATCAAACAAGTTATGAATGAATAGCAAATATCATATTCATTACTTGATACATGGATTTTTAGGGTAGAAAATTGTGGATTAAACCTGTTTTTGAAGGGATAATATTTGTAGACTAGTAGAATGTTTAAGGAATTTTCCCCACTTCTTACACTCAGGTAACTGAAGTCGTATCATTTTTCAGATATTCATGTAAATATGAATGATGACCATCTTCTTTTTCTGCTATCTATATATGTTTAAGCCTAATCATACTTTTCGACCAAAACAGAGAGTGTATATAACTCTTTTTTTTATTCATCTTTTTTTCTAAATAGTTAGATACTTTGTAGACAATTTAATAAAATTTTGGCAGGTACCTGTCTTATGGTGTAATTTTAACCACAGAAAAAAATTACTATCTATTAATTTTTGTATTGTAAATGTTTACAATATTTAGACTACCCACAACGTTTAGGTTTGTCATCATACAAGGTCAACGACATATGCATAAATACAGGAACTTTTGCACAAATAAATCACGAGTAACTCTAAATTTCATTTCATGCTGTGGTTTACTATTTCAATCAACTATAAAGTTAATAACAGTTACAGAACGTCACGCGCTTTGGCAGAATGTGTAAAATGTTAACATATTATCATGATTAGGTTGCCTAACAATAGATATATTTCCCGGTCAGAAGATTCATATGGTTCTTCGTCAAACCAACTTCTTTTCATTTTCAAAAAGTTGTATTTAATTTTCTAAATATATCTTACATGCCTTTAGTGATAAAATGATTTATATTTAGAATCACTTAAATCATGCATGTATTTGATTGGTTTAACAAATCAATGGATCATCAAACATTGTCAAGATAGTATGAACTAATCAAACATGTAATAAAAATGCATATGTAAAAAGATAACAAGACAACTGCGACATTCCCAGTTGTCAAAACGATCTACATGCACCTTTTAAGTATATCTTAATGATAAAATTGTTTATATTTAGATAAAAAAAAATCCTGTTTTCTATAATTACATTCAACAAATAAACATATACATCATATAACTATGTAATTTCCAACTGTCATAATAATAGGCATGGGAATTCTCTTTTCTAGAACTTTTATCGGGTACATAAAATAATCTAACCATTACGAAAAGTTGTATTCTACGACAGATATTTGAACTAAGTATTACTTATGATTTATTTAATGGAAGATTTACAACATGCCATATTACAACGTGAAGCCATCGGATATTTTATACTCTCAAGTTTCTATTGCAAACAAATTCAAAAATGGCCTCCTGATTGGAGAAGTTCTAGATGACATATTAGATGGAATCGCGTCTGTCAGAGACATACCAATGATTGAGGTTAAACTAATTGACGGTAAATACGTTTCCGCTGATAATAGACGATTGTGGATCTTAAAGGAGTTAGAAAGGTTAGGTCATCTTGTTAAAGTGGTAGTTAAAACGACTCGACGAATTAATAGGAGAAAATCTGCGAGGACAGAGAGTATTAAAATACGTGGTGGTGGCCCTGGTGGAAAGTCAGCAGATATAGATTTGAAGAATATATATCATATGATGGGGAGATTAAACATATAAAAAAGACAGTAATTGTAAAAAGATGATTTTTAGAGTGTTCGAAGAGAGTAGAAATATTTTGCCAAATTCGCAAGTGGCATGAGCATGAGTGGAAGAATAAACAAATGAAAATACGAAATGCATTCCAAAAAGATGCTATTAAGAGAGTGTTGTGGAATTTAGAAATATTACGATTCTGTTGTCGAACAGACTTTGCAAATGACTTGAGCATGATGATGGTCCGGTTAAACGTACTGAACTTTGGAAGGATATTTTGCCAAGCAGTGTGAGTCGTTGGTATTAAATTATTTGAAGAACTTGAAAAACAAATACTAACAGCGATGCCACATAAGTGTTATGAACATATGTTTTTGTTAATTATTTCTGTATCACTTGCATTTTTTTTTATCATGATAACGTGTATTATTCCATAGATAGTCTTGCTCTTTATAGTTAATCCATTATTAAATGTTATTGTTGTTATTTATATTGTAATAGTTACATTTAAGGGGGCTCGCGGGTCTAAATGAAATTTTTTATTTAATATAGGATTTCTCTATATTTTTCTATAAATGAACTTTATCTTATACTTAATAGAAAAATGAAATAAAAAAGTGGGGTCACCGTTCATTTACGCTCACAATCTGCCTTCGAATGGAGCATACATTTTTGTTAATGTCCTTTTTTTCTGTTGAACTAATAGGAGAAATAGCGGCAATATCGAAATAAAAAAAGAACTAAATTACAGAAATCGCTAAAATTTTACAATTATTTAGTCTATGTACAGCTTATTCGAAAACAACAATAAAAAATATAGGTCACCGATGAGTTAAAAAAGATATTTCAATTTTTATGCCAAAAAATGGCATTTTTGCACCAAAGGGAGATAATTTGAAGCTTTATCAATGACATCTACATTTTAAAAGTCCGCTGGGGCCAACACGAATTGATTTTTTGGAATGCTTTTTGTACCATAGGATAAAGTAACAGCTACTTAAGGTAATCAATAAAATTTGTAATGAAAAATTAATGTTTAATTTTTTTCTGAAAATCTTATACCCGCAAGCCTCCTTAAACATATGCAAAACAATTGTTTTATAACAAAAATTAGACAAAGATTTATAACTGTTTGATTTGTACTGCCTACTAGTAAAAAATTACAAAAAGTGTTCTAATTAAGCAGATTATTTTGTTTTATTTCTGTGTCACAGATGACTACATATATGTTCCAACAGTTTTGGTGATTTTCGTGTTGCTCAGTCTTTAGTTTTCTATGTATTTGTTTTGTGTACTATTGTTTGTCTGTTCCTCATTTTATTTTTTAGCCTTTTCGTTGTTAGTTTATTTCGTCTTATAAGTTTGGACGTCTATCTAGTATCTTTCGCCTCTCATTTTTAATTCCTGTTACCACTACCCCGTCCTTTTCGTCTCGATTTTTGACATTAATAAAACGACTTATGACTGGTCTTGACATTGCTCTAAAACTTCACGTATGCTTAATGTGGATCAGAAATAACTTATCTTTCAAACCTCTTGTGTCATCGCGGTTTTGTGTAGGTTAGTTTCCCTAGTCTTCGTTTTTTATGTAATGCTTTTTTATTTCATTGTTCTTATATGTTTTTTTAGTATTTAATTTCTTTTTTCCTAATGATTTTCAGTCAGTTACAGATATAAAGACTTACTTTTCTAATAATGATTCGTGAAAAAACCCAAGCAAACTTCTTACATGTATTAATATTGTACCGATAGTAAAATAAAATTCATGAATGACATCGAACAAATGAACAATAAAAAGAAACGTCTGATTTTTAGATTGCTCCGAAGATCATCTTTGCTGGTATTTAAAAAATCATTCAACGACTTACTGTATAAGGCAAATATAAGACGGATATTTAAGGTGATGACTACTGAATAAGGAAGAAAAATGATGTGTAGCAAAGTGAACAAAATAACAATGACGTGATCAGTCTATTTTTAAGAAGTGGAGTGATATCGTTATTTTTAAAGTATATTTTTCGCTTCTTTTAGTATAAATACGAAATCCTTCATGTTGTTTTTTGACCATGATCGTCATTTAAATCAATGTATGTCATTTAAACATCGGTAAACTACTGCTTCATTAATGTAATGCTGTTACATCTCTCTTCAAATACGTACAGCTGAACTTGTTGTACATTAAGTAACGATCCAGATGCAAACGAATGTTAACAATAATTTTACTAGTATCTTTAGTAGAGTTCCAACACTTCCCGTTGTTTTGACCTACCGTTTCAATCCTGGTATCTATGATAAGTTTATTTCTAATAAGAAGTGATATTTTATGCAATATCACTAACATGTCACTTTTCCTCAAGATTTGGAACTCGTTTAAGTATATATTATCCATCTATAACTGATAATTTTTCTTCTTCAAAAACTTGGGGAATAATGTGATTAATTAGAAATATGTTGAAACTGTACTCAATTCGGGTGTTATTTACAACCACTGGGTCGAAGCCACTGCTGGTGGAGTTTTAATTCCCAGAGGGTATCACCAGTAGACATAAATTATCATTGATATGGTCATATTTATAAATTAACTGTTTACAAAACTTTTGAATGTTTGAAATAATAAGGTTTTTCTATCTCAGGAATAGATTACCTTAGCTGTATTTGGCAAAACCTTTATATGAATTTTGGTCCTCAATGCTCTTCACCTTCGTTTTTTATTTGGTCTTTTGATTTTTTTTGGATTCGAGCACTGGTGAGTCTTTTTTTAGACGAAACAGGCATCTATCGTATAAACAAACTTTTATCCTGGTATCTATGATGAATTATTTTTACAGTTGAGCATAATACCGATGCTTTAGTTCATCGCTTGATAAAATGATTTACCTCGTACACTCGTGACAGCTGTTTCTATCTGTGCAAAGAGAGGAGTCTGATATTCGATAGTTGTTAGATATAGAAAGATGTGGTGCGAGTGCCAATGAGACAACTCTCCATCCAAATAACAATTAAAAAAAGGTAAACCATTATAGGTCAATATTCGGCCTTCAACACGGAGCCTTGGCTCACACCGAACTACAAGCTATAAAAGGCCCCAAAATTACTAGTTTAAAACCATTCAAACAGGAAAACCAACGGTCTAATCTATATAAAATAAAAAAACGAGAAATGAGAAACACGTTTAAATAACATAAACAAACGACAACTACTGTACATCAGATTTCTGACTTAGGACAGATGCATACATTTGCAGCGGGATTAAACATTTTAATGGATCCAAACCTTCTCTCTTTTTCTGAAACAATAGCATAACATCACAACATAGAAAAACACACGATAAAATATCAATTGGTAGGCTTAACTCAATCATAAAACGTACATTAATACACTATGAACGAATAAATTTGAGCTGCGATATCTGAATGCAAATGCACAGTTAATAAAATATTAGGGACAAACATTCAAGGCCAAAAAATAAACACACAAGTGTGTTAAAACATGTTTAACCCCGCCGCATTTTTGCGCCTGCCCCAAGTCAGGAGCCTCTGGCCTTTGTTAGTCTTGTATTATTTTAATTTAAGTTTCTTGTGTACAATTTGGAAATTAGTATGACGTTCATTATCACTGAAGTAGTATATATTTGTTTAGGGGCCAGCTCAAGGACGCCTCCGGGTGCGGGAATTCTCGCTTCATTGAAGACCTGTTGGTGACCTTCTGCTGTTGTTTTTTTTCTATGGTCGGGTTGTTGTCTCTTTGGCAGATTCCCCATTTCCATTCTCAATTTTATTTTGAGTCCAAACAAATCCATGTCAAGACACCACTGCGAAATATTTAACCCTTCGAAAATATTCACTTTAGAAAAAAAAACCTTGTCGCTGATTTCTCTTGGTTGCATATATATTGTTTTGTTTTGTACATAAATCAGGTCGTTCTTTTCAACATTTGAAATTATATCTTGACTGGAGCGGTTATATCCGTTCCCTTTTGTGTATACGATCTCGCGACATTTCGAACTATTAAATGTGTGTAATCGTGGTTTACATAAGCAACGTATCAAACGTTAGTATCATTTTAACCATTTCTATTTGTTTTAATACATGCACAGAAGATGCGTAATTTAAGTGCGATATTCTTGAATTTTTAAAGATTCATTCAATTCAGAAAATTATACCGCATTACCTGTTTAAAGACAAACTCTCAGTGCTATCGTTGGGATGAAATACATGCTCCCTTAACGTTCGTTCGTACCATTCGTCTAAGTTAAAAGATTTTAGTAACTATACGATAAGAGTTTCATTTTTTTTAAAGGTAGTACGGTGAACTAAAGGTGCTTCTTATTTTGATATTATAGTTTTCGTATGGTTATTATTTTTCGTTTAAAAAGTCAATACATTGATTTCACTAATTTGCTGTATAAACCTAACTACATGATTTCTTGTTTATGACAAAACATTTCCTTAAAAAACAAATTCACTTTAAAGTATGACTCTGTATATATTTCGTTTACGTAGGGAAACACATCTTTGGTGAATTTAATGTTGTTCTTAATGTATGTATGCTTATTTAAGTACATATGTTTTCAATTTCCATTCATTAATAATAAGCGTCAATGGTATTTTACTGATGCCCAAAAATCTTATTGATTTACTAAATTTAATTTGAAAATCGTTTAAAGATCATTACGTGCGTTGGCTAAAATAATTTTTCAGGTTTGGGGGAATCTCAAAATGTAAACATTTCACTGCATGACGTCAGTATGAAAATTCGTTCTGACCTACTAAACGAGTTATATGTAATATTCTTAATATAAACTGTTGACTACATCCTTTATATTTAGATCGCCTCAAATGATAAACTTATAACTGTTACATTGTATAAGTAAGTTAAACAGTTCATTAGTCATTTATAATTAATTCTGACCAAAGATATAAAAGATTCCATATTTATAAAGATATATAGAAATTTTGTTTTCATAATTATGGAATCGCTAGTATACTTGTCGATATTATAGACACGAAAATTCTAAATATATCCTTATGGTTTAATAATCTATTTTTAGATAAATAAATACCCATGTTATATAATTACGATAAAAAAATATAACGGACCAATAGTAAACATACATATGTATAAAGTTATCAAGTGATCTATTTTTATAATTATGAAACTTCCAATTCACATAACAATTTGCATGGGGATTCTCTTTTCTAGAACATTCATCGGGTATATAAAATATTGTTAACGATGTAAATCATTGTAGTCAACTTCAGATTTTGACACAACTATTACTTATGATTCATTTTACGGAATATTCGCAAAATGTTTTGTCACAGTGTCAAGCCATCGGACGTGTTATACTCTCAAGATTCTATTGCAAGAAAATTCAAAAATGGCCGCCTGATTGGAAAAGTTCTAGATGAAATTTATGTTTATGAGAGTTTATCTGTCAAAGACTTACCAATGATCGAGGTCCATCTAATAGACTTTAAATACGTATCCGCAGATAATAGACGATTATGGATCCTGAAAGAGTTAGAAAAGTTAGGTCATCTAAAAAAAGTTAAAGTTAATATAACTACTAAAGAAATGGACAGGAGAAAATCTGCAAGGACAGAGCATATAAAAATTCGTGGTGATGGCCCTGGTGGATGGTCAGCCGTAGGTGGTGTACAAATGATGCGTTTAGCTCGTCTTATGCATCAAATGATAAGACTTAAGATAGAAAAGATAGAAACAGACAATCAAAAAAAGTGACACATGTTTTAGAAAGTTTGTCGAAAGTGGGAATATTTGTTGATGAACATTAACACAAATGTTTTAGAGTTAGAATTGTGAAGCAGTTAAACGCATGTGTGTTCATTTATGACAATTGAGAAATTTATCGAAAGTGGTGAAAGATAAGTTATTTGTACATTAGCATGTTTACATTCATTATTCCAGTAACATAAATACTTTTTATTACTTGTAAATTCAAAGATTGTTTTGATTTGAATAATTGTTGAATTATTTTGTACATGTTGTACTTTTATTTATGATGTATAAAAGAATCAAAACATATCTAGTAATTTTAGAAAACCTACGAGTCTAGAGAAACTGACAACGCAATGAGAAACGACAAAGTATTTTACAAACTTCCGTACAACGATTAAAATTCTAGTTATAATGAGTAATAGACACAGATTTTATAATTGTTTGGTAAGAGTTATGTAGATCTTCATCGATTATCATGCATTTGTCCATACAGGAACATTTCGATTTTCAATGTGAGATTCGTAGTGTGAGATTGAGTTTAAAAAATACAGAAAACAAATCCTGAAATACAACAGACAACAAATGTATCAAAAGATAAATCTGATGACTTGCATTTCAAGTATTAATTGGGTTCGTTAAGACATTACCTTAAGCATATCAAAGTGGTCATTATCGAAAACGGGCTTTTAACCCCGACAAATCCATTTCGTGTTTGTCTCAAACCCTGATCCTGTGAATCAGTTTGCGACGTAGGGAAGGTTAGCACAAATACCCGCCACTTATTCAAAATATAAATTATATAACACAATCGGTAAATAAAAGGTCAGACAGATATCCAGGTGAAAAGTTCTAAGACGGGTAAAACATAATTATAAAAATTAGTGCCGATTTTGCTTAAAATACACTCCACTTTCCATATTTTCTTTGGAATAGAAATAATTCGAAAATATCGAATACTATGAATTAAATTAATCAAAGAAAATAACCATGAATATGTTTACTGATTTTATTTCATTTAATAAGATTTCCTGTCTTGACAATAGCAAACTACTACAGATTTAGAAACTAGAATTACTTTGATTTTCAAGCTTCTATTCTAAAGCCTTGCCATTTATATACCCAATATTCTTTTGCAAACTGATTCTATACTGGTTACCTGATTTGAATAGGTCTATAAAACGTTTTCGGCGATCTTCATTTGCGTAAATTGAAAATCTAACTGATATTACGTTTACGCGAATTTACCTATATTTATTTCTTTGTCTTATTCTGAAAATAGTCTGAACTTTGCTAAGTCAGGAAAAGTTATATTTTATCTTAACATACCTGTACTAACTCAGTTTACGCCGGATGTTCCTTTTGTTGAGATTATCTTACATTTGATTTTGTCGGGTACTATGGACCTTTTTAATTTACCTTGAAGTTCGGTATTTCTGATACTGTTTTTTGTACGCTATTTATCCTGGAAATGAGTATTGTAAAGATCAGCTGTCAGGTATGAACACAGTGTATATGTTTTATATATATCCTTCCTTGTCTGGTGTCTTTGGGTAATTCAGGATAACATGCATGGGTGCGTTTGTCTTTAATGGAACTTATATCTCTAAGAAACGTTTCGACTTTTCTTCTCTTTATCTTCACATCAAATATGCCCGTGGAATTCCAAGAACTGTCCTTTAATTTGCATCTGACGTGATTATGTAAGTCTTTAATGTAGATTTTTAAATTGTTATTTCTATGGATTATTTTTTTTATTTCACTTTGTTTTCATTAGTGTTGATCAACAATTTCACAAGAGTTATATCACTGATCACTGGGAAATATTTGTTTTATAGAAAATTGCCTTGTAAGCGTTCTAACGTGTACAATTCTTGCCAGAATTTAAAGAAAGTTATGACATATGTTAATTTCATCAATGTCTTGGGCAAGTTTGAAAAATTGGTGCCGTTCAATTCATTTTAAAAAAAAGTTATGGAAGTATCATTTTATATGGAAACTTTGCATTGTTAATGCCCTTATGTGTACATTTCTTGCCAGATTTGTTTTCAAATTTATATCAAAAGTGTATATCAGCAATGACTTGGACCATGTCGAAAATCGGTACAAAACCAATATTTAAAACAGAGTGTAATGTCCCTTGAAAATGTTTTTTTTTATCGAAAATTACATTGCGTTCGCTCTCAATCATTTATATCCCTAAGTTATTAGTTATTGTATTTGGACAGAAAGAATATGTGCAAAGCAGGGGACCTTGAAATTTTTATCTCACCGGAAACAGCATCAATCGTTGCAATTACTTTTGACAATGTTCATTCAGTTATGCGATTCAATTGACCATATGAACACCGCAAGGATTACATCTTGTCATAAAACTGCTGTTGTCCCAAACAATGTTTTATTATGTAGTACCATATAACACATTTGGTCAATTTGTATGTGTAAATGTTCACATAAGTTTGTCTAAATAATTAAACAATGTCTAATTTCAATGCAGCGCATTAATACAAATTTAAGACAAACATAGCCATATAGGACATGCTAGTTTTAAGAAGCACATTAATTTTGAGAGGGTTTCCCAAATCTAAAGACCCGTATGCTCGACAAATTGTTCGAATGTAGAATTTGAAATATCGAAATTGAATTGATTAGAGAATTGAACTGTTTCATCATTAGTAATTATTCACAATTTTCGATGTTTATAATTATGATAGCAAGAGGAAAAATAAATTTACTCCATTGTTTCTATATACTTGAACTATATGCTCAAATCGAAATATCCGAGTGTGTTTTCTCTTTTTAATTAAGTTATTGATTTTTTCAGTTGATAAAAGTGAAATACAACTCGTGCTTTACGTTAAAAAGTTTGTACTTTATATATTTCATGGTACAATATTTAAATCTTTAATTTTTGTTTTACGGCGAAATGAAATCGGCATAAAATTTCCCTTTGACAAATTTAAGATGCAACGTTTTCTTCAAACATATAGACCATGACTTTGAAAACTTAATTTCTCATAGGAAAGAAAACAGAGACTGACCATTACCTTTTTTTCTACGGAAGAGTTGAACAGTTTTAAAAAATGTATTGTCAACCGCAATAATAAGCATGCAAGTTGTTCTTGTATTTCTATAGTTAAATCAATTCTTCAATAATAACTCATCAGTGAATACCAATACAAGAACAATAATTCATTCTCAAACGAGAGACAGATAATAGAGGCAAAATTTATATCGTTATCAAATTTGACATCGACGATGAAAAATCAAAAAGGATCTTGAGGTAGATCATAGATGACTTCATCAGCAACAACGTTTGAGATGCGGTATGCAAGTTGCTCCTGTTCTTCGTCATATGTACTCCATGCAGATCCTTCTTTGGTCGGACGTTTTGCACCATTATAATATCTAGCAGTGAAGTGTATGTCGTGTACTTCTGTTGAACTTTGTTGACCATCATTATGAAGTGTGAAATCAAGATGTTGGCATGCATTGTCCCCATCAGAAAAATTCTCATAATCAGTGGCTGGATAATTTTCAAATCGATGGGTTTGCTTAAAAACCAAAGGTACATCATATGATCGGAAGCTAGATCTGTGGTTGCGACTCGTCATTTGCCCGAGCTCGTCTCCTTCAAAAGTGCTATTCGTGCCATCGTGTGTATTGTTATGAAAATAATGTGTGGTACGGTTCCTGAAAAATATATTCAACGATTTATACATTTCAAGATAAAAAATCCAATATTTATGCATTGGTGTTTAGTTTTTGGTTGATATTTATACTTTATTTTAGCACAGTTAAGACAAAATTATTAAATCATATTTAAAAAGTGAATGAATTTTGTATGAAACAAGCCAGTCCTGAAAATAATTGCGTACAAACACATTATAAAAAAATGATATCTGATTGTACAGTTATGCATACTATCATGCCTTTATAGTTCAACCTATAAATATGAATAGAATAGTTACCATTTTCTAAAAATCAGAATCACAATTACTACTATTCCAGTAACCACCAATAAGAGACCAACGGAAATCACTGAAAAATTATATTTAAACACCGAATTTATAGTTAGAAAGTAAAATTTGATAAAAAAAAGAAAATAACTTTTAGTGAGAAATAGATGCATTTCCTACTTTGTTTGCTAAATTCGAATAATATGTGTATCATGTGAGGTTGACAGTTTTTTTTGTTGTTTATTTTCTTTTGATAAAAAAATTATGCTTCATGCATGGATGAAGTAAAGTATACTCTACTTCCATTTACTCCGCATTTCCTTTTATTCGGCTTTCGATATGAAATGAAGTCAGTTAGTACATTTTACACAATATGATCTACCCCTTTCTTAAACAACATGTTTGTATTTACGTTGGTAATCCCTTCTAATCGAACTAATTCCCAAAACTTATTATTTCTTAGAAAAGAAAATATAAGTTAGGGGGTTATTAAGTCAACTGTTGTATGCAGTTTTAAGATTTGTTCATAAATCATATGTACTGTAACAGATCCCAAAGTTCCCACATTAAATTCACACCACTCAAAGCTAGTGTAGCTTGTTTCATTGAAACAGAAGCACGGCTTGTTTGCTGATGATGTTAATGTTTCAGAATGAGTTTTTCTATAATTTCAGTTTCATGTACAGTCGAGGAAGATCCCTGTCCTAACTTGTACCAAAATTATAATTTAATACGCCAGATGCGCGTTTCATCTACATAAGACTCATCAGTGACGCTCAGATAAAATAGTTATAAAGCCAAACAAGTACAAAGAGCATTGAAGACCTAAAATTCCAAAACGTTGTGCCAAATACGGCTACGGTAATCTACTCCTGGGATTAAAAAGTCCTAAGTTTTTCGAAAAATTCAAAGTTTTGTAACAAGAAATTTTTAAAAGTGACCATATAATTGATATTCATGTCAACACTGAAGTGCTGACTGCTAGGCTGGTGATACCCTCGGGGACGAAACGTCCACCAACAGTGGCATAAGATTTTTTGTTGAAATTCCACAGGAACATAGAACAGATCAATGATCAGTTTTTGTCTTTTTTATTTATTGGGGAAGTTGTTGTTGAAGTGAGTTGGCAATACCTAATTCCGATATCAAGCAGTCCATGTATTGTGATTGAAACTAGAGATTTTTTTGCAGAAATAATAACATATTTGTCATGAAGAACCAAAAAAATCCTTGGCAATTTTCTGAATATTGAAAGATATATGTAGTATAATTTTCACAGTATAATTTCGTTTTATAATTATAATTTGTTTCAAGAACATCACAGTCTTAACAAATACATAGAGTATCAATGTTCTAGATTGTGCCTTAAGCCTTTTGTCTAACATTATCTTCATGTGAATATATTTGTTTCATACTGATTACAGATTTAGGCTCACGGAAGCGAAGCGGTATAACTAATGTTTATGTCACATTGATAGCTTTGAAGTAGTCAGTATTGAGATCACTGAACATGTTTCATAATGGAAAATATGAGGTACTGTATATGTTTATAAATAAACCCATCATATATGCCATGATTCAAATCATGAACGTTTGACGCAGGTTTCGTTATAACTTAGCACACAAGTTATAGATTCCAACACTGCAACAATTATGTTACGATATTTATTCAACCTTGACATTGCTAATTTAAAGCACGAGTCTTGTCGAGCCTTTTAAATAATTAAAATGTAACTGTTGAAAGTGGAGAATTATCACGAAACACGAGTTATAGTGGTGGAATCTGTTTCTCTTATGATTTGTTGTCTTTACTTTTAAAGATTTGCAGAAAAATGTGTTCTTTATATGTAACGTCATAAGACATGGTCGATTTTAATATGACGTCACAATGGAAAATTGAGAAGAAAACATGAACATTTGATGTCATTATTTAATTTCGACCAATTACTTACTGAGAACAGATATTTCACTACCTACCTACCTACCTACCTACCTAGTCCTTATTATGCCCGGGGCCACATAGGGCAAGGATATTTCACTTTTGAGGAGAAACATTTTTCTCACATCGATCAAGAAATGTGAAAATAAAACAATAATTAGAGAAATAAAATTGAGAATGAAGATGGGGAATGTGTCAAAAAGAAAACAACCAGACTAAAGAGCAAATAACAGTTGAATTAAAATGAAAAATTATACAAGACTTTCAAAGGTCAGAGGCTCCTGGCTGGGACAGGCCCAAAAATGCGACAGGATTAAACATGTATGTTTAACATTTTTGTCATTGTAATTAAAGGCAACAGTAGTATACCGCTGTTAGAAACTCATAAATCGATTGAGAAAAAAACAAATCTGGGTTACTTACGAAAACTGAGGGAAACGCATCAAATATAATAGGAGAACAACGACATAACAGAAACACAACATTAAAATGTAACACACACAGAAGCGAGCTAAAGTATAACAATGGCCATTTACCTGACTTGGTACAGGACATTTTAAGAAAGAAAATGGTGGGTTGAACCTGGGTTTGTGGCATGCCAAACCTCACGCTTTTATGGTAATGTTAAATATAACATTAAAATGACAACATTATATGGCAGGACTAAAATACAAAAAAAATGGGATAACATATTGGACAGAGAAACACACGAATGATAGATAATAAAAGGTACCAGGTTTAAAATTCAATACGCCAAACGTGCGTTTCGTCCACACAAGTTTAACCAGTGATGCTCAGATGAAAAAAGTTCGAATCGAAAACAAGTACAAAGTTGAAGAGCACTGAGGACCAAAAGTTTCAAAAAGTTGTGGCCAATACGTCCAGGTTGCATTTCTGTAAATATTGACAATGCAATTTCCCATAGGAACTCCTTTTACGGCTAAAACTGTACCAATTTTACTATGAAGTTTTGAAAAAAATCTTATCCTAGAATTGAAAGTTCATATGCACCACAATTTTTTTCAAAGGTCAAAATATAGGGCTGTGCGGCATATTTTCAACGTTTATATGCCCTGAACTTTTCAGAGTTTAAACTTACACTAATTTTCTTAACTACCCCTACCTCAAATGAATAGTTACCACAGATTTCAATGTAAACAATATGCACGTGTTTATTTACTGGTAACATTCCCAAGTTCTGTATCTGCGATATGGAACACAGAGAGTATAACTTGGAACCAGTATGTAAACAAAATCAATTTTCTATGAATATTCAATTACTCCACAAAAGAGGCGTGTTTTGAGAAACAGCTGTATTTACAAAGTGCAACCTCCAGGGTTTTCTGCCTGGGATAATAATAACACTAAATAGAACTGCGATTTGTTGTATGAAACCACAATACAGAAAAATAAACCTTTAAGTTGTTAATGTCTGTGTTATTTTGGTCTCTTGTGGACAGTTGTCTCATTAGCAATCATACCACACCTTATTTTTTTA
The DNA here is from genome assembly GCF_963676685.1 of Mytilus edulis. Taxonomy (NCBI): domain Eukaryota; kingdom Metazoa; phylum Mollusca; class Bivalvia; order Mytilida; family Mytilidae; genus Mytilus; species Mytilus edulis. The sequence goes on along the minus strand of NC_092352.1, from coordinate 37,865,948 downwards.
TCTTTCAGGTTTCTCACGAAAACACAGACCTAGCAAGGTCGGGATTGAAATTACGATAACTTAAACATAAATATTGTTAGATGTAAGAGTGAATACAAACTTCAAAAGTCAAAGTTATTCCAGTGTTATGACATGCATGTTTATAAATTGATAAGTTGCACTAAGAACTCTACATCTTACCTGTAATGTTTATCAGTTTGACGTGAAAGGATGGTTTTGTTACAGGATATACCGGTGTAGATATCTTAGAGGAAAGTTTCTGAAGAGTGGAAGTCAGACTTGTTTGCACATTGGTATCTGTTGTTATTTTTCTCACTTTAATGAAAAAGAATTATTCATACTTGTATATATAAATACAAACAAGTATCTTTCTTCTTCATGTGTTTACCAACTGTATCTAAACAAACTTATCAAGATATTAATATTTATTTTCTGTACACGAATATAGATTTATTCAACAAACTCGAGATATTGTACGATTTTTATTGGAAAGAGTGAAGACAAGTCATAATAATAACAATAAGTCTCTACCATTCATTTACGTGAAATTTTGCAGTATATGAAAACCTGTTGTATAATTTTATAAAAAACGGAAGCATATGGTAGACAATCAAAAACTTCAATATAAAATTAAAATCAGAAAAAATATTTTATCAAAGGGACATCTCTCTAAATAGGGAAACCAGGACCCATCGGTCATTAACTTGTAAAATTCTGTTAACGACCGGTTTTCCGGTCCGTTTTTTTTCTGTTAATGACCGGTAGAAATCATTGCAGTAGAATAAATAATGTCATGTGACCCCTTGATATCCAAAAAGATAAGCTTATTCTTAACCGATATGAAATAATCACTTTCATTACCACTTTTTAAAAACTGTAAACATATTTTCTCCTGATGATGACAATAATCGAAGTTTTTCTAAACAACGAAAAGCAAGATGATTCCTATTTGCACACGATGGTATTTAATGATACCGATTTTAAAACTACAGAAGCTGCTTTAGAAGGCTGATCCATAACAAAACTATATCAATTGTAGTGTAAAATAAAGAGAAAGGAATATTTAACCTATATACGATATCTACATTTTATTTATATACAAATACAAATTGCTACGTGAAAAGTATTTTGCTTTTACATCAGTTCAATTTTTTTTAAGGATTTTGAATGATTGCATTTTCTGTAAATATTGCGCAATTGAATTTTTGTTTTATATGCAATTGATTTGGAATAATGGTATTTTATTCTTATATGTTCATATGTTTTTAGAAAACAAAATCGTCCAAGAATAGGCAAAGGACATTTTGTTATATTCTTGAGATTTAATAATAAAATTGAGAATGGAAATGGGGAATGTGTCAAAGAGACAACAACCCGACCAAATAAAAAACAACAGCAGAAGGTCACCAACAGGTCTTCAATGCAGCGAGAAATTCCCGCACCCGGAGGCGTCCTTCAGCTGGCCCCTAAACAAATATATACTAGTCCAGTGATAATGAACGCCATCCTAATTTCCAAATTGTACACAAGAAACTAAAATTAAAATAATACAAGACTAACAAAGGCCAGAGGCTCCTGACTTGGGACAGGCGGGGTTAAACATGTTTGTGAGATCTCAACCCTCCCCCTATACCTCTAACCAATGTAGAAAAGTAAACGTATAACAATACACACATTAAAATTCAGTTCAAGAAAAGTCCGAGTCTGATGTCAGAAGACGTAACCAAAGAAAATAAACAAAATGACAATAATACATAAATAACAACAGACTACTAGCAATTAACTGCCATGCCAGCTCCAGACTTCAATTAAACTGACTGAAAGATTATGATTTCATCATATGAACATCAGGCACAATCCTTCCCGTTAGGGGTTTAGTATCATACCATCATTCTTGACCTTTGACAAAAAGTGCAATGCACGAATCTTAAATGACCGGGCAAATCAGAAAGTTAAGATAATAAACTTTTGAATGATACATTATATAGCTGTATGTATGGTGTATGCATTAAAGTCGTTAACTAAGCGTCCTTTTGAAAATGTCACTCGCATACGAAACACATAATTATGAACATTAGTTGCACTGTAGATTCGAGCGTCACTGACGAGTCTTTTGTAGACGAAACACTCGTCTGGCGTATATATAAAATTTAGTCCTGGTATCTATGATGAGTTTATTTACAACCACTGGGTCGATGCCACTGCTGATGGAGATTTATTTTCCCGTGGGTATCACAAGCCCAGTAGTCAACACTTTTTGTGCTGACATGAATTATCATTAATATTGTTATATTCATAAATTAACTGTTTACAAAATTTTTATTTTTTTGAAATACTAAGGCTTTTCTACCTCAAACATAGATTACATTAGCTGTATTTGGCAACACTTTTAGGAATTTTTGTTCTGAATGCTCTTCAACTTTGTACTTTATTTGGCTTTTTTTTTTCTTTTTTTTTTTAAAACTTTTTTGGATTCGAGCATCACTGACGAGTCTTTTATAGACGAAACGCGAGTCTGGCGTATATATATAATTTAGTCCTGTTATATATAATGAGTTTATTTACAACCACTGGGTCGATGCCACTGCTTGTGGAGATTTATTTCCCCGAGGGTATCACAAGCCCAGTAGTCAGCACTTTTTGTACTGACATGAATTATCATTGATATTGTAATATTTAAATTAACTGTTTACAAAATTTTGAATTTTTTGAAATACTAAGGCTTTTCTACCTCAGGCCTAGATAACCTTAGCTGTATTTGGCAACACTTTTAGGAATTTTGGATCTCAATGCTCTTCAACTTCGTACTTTATTTGGCTGTTTTTATCTTTTTTGGATTCGAGCGTCACTGACGAGTCTTTTGTAGACGAAACGCGCGTCTGGCGTATATATAAAATTTAGTCCTGGTATATATGATGAGTTTATTAACAACCACTGGGTCGATGCCACTGCTGGTGGAGATTTATTTCCTCGAGGTTATCACAAGCCCAGTAGTCAGCACTTTTTGTGCTGACATGAATTATCATTGATATTGTTATATTTAGTAATTAACTGTTTACAAAATTCTAAATTTTTTGAAATACTAAGGCTTTTCTACCTCAGGCCTAGATTACCTTAGCTGTATTTGGCAACATTTTTAAGAATTTTGGATCTCAATGGTCTTCAACTTCGTACTTTATTTGGCTTTTTTTTAAAAGACTTTTTTGGATTCGAGCGTCACTGACGAGTCTTTTGTAGACGAAACGCGCGTCTGGCGTATATATAAAATTTTAGTCCTGGTATCTATGATGAGTTTGTGTATATGTGTAGTTAGAACTCGACATCTTACCTGTATCTAATGCTGATGTAGATATCTTAGAGATAATGTTATGATGAGTGGTAGACTTTGGTTGCACATTGGTGTTTGTTGGTATTGTTCTCACTTTCATAAAAAACATAAAAGATTTAAGTAACAGTCATATCAGTATAAACAATAACATACCTTATTTATCATCATGATTTTAATCTGCATGTCACCGATAGTATCTTCTGAACGAGTCTTATTGTAAAAAGATGAAATTTCATACATCCGGTGCAGGTTTTTGTATTAAGTATAAAATTTGTTAAAATTTTAGCCTATACATTGTAAAGGATTTACTGTTAACTCCACGAGGGGGGATACTTTACCCTTACTTTTAGGTCTTGAAAAAGAAATAACAAACGCTAAATGTCGAATCTACCAATGTTTTGTTTGGCATACAACAGATACAATTGAATAATCTAGAATAAAAAATGTCTCCTTGGTATCTTCCACGAATCTTTGAAATTCTTAAATTAAAAAAAAAAATTAGGCAGAAGGTACTAGGGGCGCATACTAACGTATAGTTATAAAGGAACGAATCACCAACTATATAAAATATGTTATTTATAGAATAACCAATGGAAGAATTTAAATAGAGAAAAATATTCAACGAATGACCGAACAACACATTAACTCACGAAAAAAAGATATAGTTCCTAACATGTTTTACATTAATTTAAAAAAAAAAGCCATTTGCCAATGTAATAAAAAGAATATGCGTAGCGCATGCGTTAATTATCAGTGTTATTCGGTCACGAGTTGAATATTTTTCGATATTTGAGTTCTTTAATTAGTTATTTTTTTTATTACATTGGCAAATGGCTTTTTTTTTTAAATTAATGTAAAACAAGTTAGGAACTATATCTTTTTTTCGTGAATTAACTGATTTACATATCCCCTAAAGCAGATAGATTCACAATAACAAGTGTTAAGAAATTGAAAAGTGGAGGTGTCCTGATTGATAATTTAGTCTTCAATGCATGACTTTTTGTATTAGTTTTTAGAACTAGCGGTCAGTAACTACGAGTTTTCTCAGATCTGTACTTATTGTAATTTTGTTGTTGAGATATACAAGTACCCGGCCACGTCCACTCTGTGTAGTATTTGTATTTGTATCCTTCTGATGAGTTAAGCCTTTTTCAATTGATTTATATTGTTCGTTGTTATGTTGTACTGTTATACCACTTTCCCAGGTCACGGAAGGGTTGGGATCCTTCTTACATGTTTAACCCCACCAAATTCTGTATGTATGTGCCTGTCCAAAGTCAGGAGCCTGTAATTCAGAGTTGTCGTTTGTTTATGTGTTATATATTAGTTTTTCGTTCATTTTTTGTACACAAATTAGTCAGTTATTTTTCTCGTTTGAATTGTTTTACATTATCATTTCGGGGCTTTTTATTGTTGAATATGTGGTAACGGCTTTGCTCATTGTTGAAGGCTACGATGAAATGTATGTGTTAATTTCTGTGTTATGTTGTTTCTGGTGGAGAGTTGTCTCATTAGCAATAATACTTTTTTTTAGAGCATTTGACATGTCCAGTAACATAGCTGTGTTTATCAGGACACTGTAGCAGTTTGGGTATCATATACAGATTCAAATCCAAACAAAACATGAAACCGACCGATGGTAGTTCATGATAACATTTTGAGAGAAGAGACCCATACCTGTATGTTCATAAACTGTAGATACATGTGCGGCTCCGCATGGATCTTTCTTTGACCCAAAGCAAGTGTGATTGCAGTTGTTAATATCTGTTTCAATTAAATTCCATAAAGTTTTTAAGCAAGCACATTGGTGTCCCTAAAATAAATTATATTGAATTAGTGTATGTTGAAACGTACAAGTGTATAAATAAAATGTTTTGATAACAAACAAAAATAAAATTGGGAATGGAAATGGGGATTGATTATTTACAATACCAAATTTCATAGGTGTTTGAAAAATATGCATATAATGATTTGTATTGTAAAATATTTGCCAGTTTTAAGAACACTCATAAGAAAACTGAGAAGTATGATTATGTATGAAACCGTATATCATTATCAGATCAAATAGGAATTGATGTTTCAATATAAATTGTATATCATCGTTTAGGCAATCAATGATAACACAGTAATGTAAGATCTAACGTTCTATTTGATAACAATAATATGGTGAAATTTGTCTAATTTGTAATATATTCCAAAATAATTTAAATTAATAATATTGACAGCACTTTGGTTTTTAATTTTTCAAACTTAACATGGCGACCCACGTGCACTCTGTCTTGGAACTTTTTCTAACTTCATTCGATTTCAGCATAATTGATCTTGTCGTCAATGTTTTGTTTAAACATATTTTATTGTTCAAAACAAATGGATTAGACACAAGTTTTTCAACTTAATTCCGTCTTCTCCATAATATACATGAATATACATTATATTTCTATAGCACATTACATAAATTTGTAATTTTCTAATAAGCATGAAGGCAGGAAAAATAATTAAATAGATCACAACTATTGTTATTATAAAATTTATACAAAAAAAAAAAAAAAAAAAAATAGAAACGGCTCAATGGATATAAACCTTCTTATTTTGAATAATCAAACACACCCAAACGATCGGTCTAAAGGGGAAACACCTGCTGTTACTAGTGTGTTTTTCAATGACTTTCTATAATATTTACCTGTATAAGTTGAAAAAAATAACGTGCAATATTGTGAATATATACAATTGTGATACGGACATTAAATTCTGACGTTAAAAAATACGGATTAAGGGATGACAAGAACATAGATTTAATGTAAGTATCGTTTTTGTATTAACTTCAATAATTGAAATCCATTGAAGCGAAACATTATGTTAACCGTTATGAACAAGAAATCGATCATTCGAACAATGCATCGTCTGTACTGTAGACTAGTAAATAAAACAATAACCAGCAAGGTTGTTATCAGAGTGAGAAACGTTGAGTTTCTTTTATATATTTATGTACTACAGAAAATATTACAAAATTGTCTTTTGTATCTAAGTTGTCATTACCAAACAATAACAAATCAATTGTAACAGGAATGTCTAAGTGGGCCAGTTCAGTAAGCATAACATTTCTTTGCGATGCAAAGTTATTACAATATAATTAATAGTGTTTAACACTTACACTATTGTAACCACATGCACAATTTGCATCATGTACTAAATTGGCCTTGTTTAAATCTGCGCTAAGTGCACTGCACTTGTTGCTTAGCCTTGCATGTAATATAGATAGCAGTCTATCTCCATAAAAATAGTACCTAGGAGGTTTTACATTATGAAAATACAGTTGTTGCAGTTGTAGCTTGAAAGAAGAAAAAGTAGGAATTTGACGAATATGCAAATCTAATTAATTCCACAATGTAATAGAAGATGAAAAAAAAAGACTGTTGATAAACTGATAGACGATTCAATGGTATATTAATGTTATGTCTATTTTGCAGGTCGTCAATGATTGATTGTTTGTTTATACAGATTGTAGGTTTGCTTTTAAATTTGATACCGAACATCCCTCTTTCACTTCAAGTAGCTTAGAATTTGTGTGATTTGTTTAAGCTATTGATTTTGCCTTTTGATTAGGGACTTTCCGTTTTGAATTTTCCTCAAAGTTCAGTATTTTTCTGATTTCACTTTTTAAACTTTAAAAGTTGAAGCACTACTATGAGCTTAAGTCAAAGGTGATTTTATTCAGGGTAAATTTACATCATAACAGTTATCATGTGTTCATTAGTACAATTTATAACTTCAGTTGTCATAGATGAAGTATAATAGTCTTAAAAAGAATCAAGTTCAGATGCTTAAAAAATACCCTCAACCGAAGAAAATGTAATATTACGAGCATTCAGGGCAAAATTCCAAATATTGAAATATAAGGTTTCATCGCATTTTTATAAAATTATATCTAAAACACTATCAGATATCATTTGTATATTCATATAAATTCATACAAAAAAACACACTCCTCGCTCGAGTTCAAACGTTGACGAGAGTGTGTTTGGGGGAAAATATCATGCACTTGTAAATAATTATTCATTTAATTAAAATCTGATAATGACGATGGTTTTAATTTCGGTTTATATAAATATATAAATGATGTCTGGAGCTGATCCCTATCAAAATCACATTTTTTGCCATAGCAAAAAAAAAACTCAAAATAAAATATACCATGTAGATAACATTAAAAGAAAGATGGTTCTAGTTTTAATGTTTCTATATATGCATCATACATTACCCTTAATTACGCAAAGAACTCGTTTTTCCAACATGCATATATAATTAGTTATCATAGGTACCAGGATTATAATTTAGTACGTCAGACGCGCGTTTCGTCTGAATAAGACGCATCAGTGACGCTCATATCAAAATATAAATGATGTCTGAGCTTTACAAAATCCCTTTCAAAATCCCCATATCAGAAAAAGACAACAAAATACTTGTTAAAAAATTAAATATGGATCCAGTTCTTAATGCGACTATGCATTATACATTACCCTTAATGCAAAAAACTCGGTTTTCCAACATTTGCAGGAGCAGGATGATGTTATGTCCCAATCGATCCTATAAATAGCAGTTGCGTCCCATGAACCTTTATCATAAAAACAACCTGAATTTTGAAATGAAGATGAATTACAACCTATTCAAGTATAATACAAGTTTTAGCATCTATATCATCTTTAAATTTACATAACAAAACAGTTTATTAAGAAATAAATTTCTTTATGTGCAAAGAAATGTTTACAAATTTTTGTGTACAATATCATTCTTTAAAGAATAAATGAAAGATAAACATTTACGTAAAAATTAAAGGCCGATCTATCAGATATTATTTAATTTTAATTGCAACCAAAGATGTCAACTCTGAATGAGTTTTGAAAAGGCGATATTGATTTTTGTTCAGAATAAGGTAATGATACTTTGACCTCATGCAGACACAGCCCGAAATCTAAAAATGAATATATGTTTCTACGTTAAAAAATAATTCGATCTTAATTTCTGACATGTTTTTCCGCTACCGTCAAAACAGTCATTGGTTATTTCAAAAAGGCGAATTCCGTTTTCCGTCTAAAAATCATATTTCAAAATAATTTTAGAAGTACTTATTTACAATTTGAAAAGAAATTCGTCGTACAGATATCCGAGGGACGTACTTGTGTATTTCGTCATATTTCAGTGTATTCTATAATATACACTTCGAAACATATTTTTATTGATTTTTGTTATTTTACAAAATCAAACAAGATAAAATAACACGAAGACAAAATAGACCATGATTCAAAGTAAGAAACATCCCCAAAAAGAACAAACATTCAAATAAGATTAAAGGTTAAGCAAAGCGAACCAGCTCGAAGGAGACACATTTAGTTCGGTAGGGTTGGCAGTCCTTGTATGACTGGTAAAACTCAACATGTAATTACGCTTGTTGTAATTATGATAATGATGAAGGATATAGAACCAGACACCATACACTAGCGTACAATCTTCAACACATAAACATCGCAAAACGTTTGCACTATTATTTGTCTGTTTGTCTTTGTATTTTTTTTTAGCCATGGCGTTGTCAGTTTTTTTTTCGATTTATGAGTTTAACTGTCCCTCTGGTATCTTTAACTCCTCTTATGCATTTAGAAAAAAAAAAAATATTTAAAGCCAGATAGTATGCGTAACTTACCTTTATGCGACATCAGTGGCATCTGTAAAAACAAATCATAATCCAAGACATTTGTAACATTTGGTTTGTTACTTTTTATTGGTGTGCTCCTTTTACAGACATTGAAATTCATTAGTCCTTTGCTTGTAGCCACAACAGAACCTACGTGTATTCATACAGAAAATTATAAATTATTGAACGTATTATAAGGTGACATGCTAAATACGTAACAGGTAATTGTTTTCTTAGTATAAAGGGCTGAAAATATAGACTGTAATTGAAAATAGAATATGTATTTTCTAAAGACAGATACTTTGACAAACATAAAGTACGTAGATCTCAATAATTGCATGGGTCGTTGAAGTGTCGAGACCATAAGACTTTGCAAAGTAGGCCATCTGTTTTAGCGTCCATATTCAAAATATATTTATCTTATCCCCCACTGGGATCTTAATTAGGTTCTAAAGAAAAGTGTTTAAGCTTTAGTTGATGTGAATTATCCAATCCCGTAGCTGCATTTGAAATTCCGCTTTCAAGTCTATATCATCAAATTAAAAGAAAACTTTACAAAACGTAACGAATTTGGGAAAAATGGCGAGAGGGCAAAACTATCTTGTGTTAAATCAATGAAAATAAAGTCGCAAAAGTTGTCCGGTATATAGTAAATGTAAATGCCTGAACTTCTCCGTCCCAACAGTAAAAATGTTTAGATATCCGTTTTGCTATTGTTTTTTTTACATAGGCATGCATGTCTATTATGCATGAAAACACCTGGGACGAATTTCACGGAAAGGGCGACATAGGAATATTTCAACAACGGCGTCAGCATTTGTTTAGTATTCTGCTTAAGCTAGTTTAATAAGCACTACTTGTGATATCGATGGATCAATGATTTTTTGTTCAAAATTGCAATACTATCCAAATATATTAGTTTGACGACTATTTAAAGACCTGCCACCTAGATCATGATCTAGTAACTTTAAATTAAAAAGCAATTTACATTGTTAAGTTTTCTGTTTAAGTAAGGTTGATTGGTCAATCATTTTTTTAATGTTGCATTACTATCAGTACACATCAGTCTGACGATTATGTTGATGCACTGTGGCCTAGGACATGATCCAGGGATTTTGAATAGATTATATTAGTTATGTCAATGTTAAGTTTTCTGTAGAGTTAGTTTGAAAGGAACTACTTATAGTATAAAGGAATATATGTTTTAAATGTACACGACTGTCTGTACGACTTTGAATAAAAAAATATATTGCTGTTCATCGGATTATCTTTTGTTTAATTTAATGCCAACAGGCGAGACATAACTCGGTGTCAACTGTTTGTTGTAACAATTTGTAGCCATTATACCATACCATGTTTTCACGGGATTGCAATTGTTTTCTGGCGTGTAATGCAATGGACTGTTATCCGTTACGAGTATTAAAAAAATCATTATGGAAACCAATGCAGGATATAAATTTTATACGCCAGACGGGCTTTTCGTCTGCAAAAATACTCATTAATGACGCTTGAATTTCAAAGTAAAAAAGCAAAAAAAAAGTACGAATACGTAGAGCTTTGATGACCCAAATAGATAAAGAGAGATGTGTATGAGTGCCAATAAGACAACTCTTCATCCAAGTAACAATTATATATATAAAAGTAAACCACTATAGGTTAACGTACGGCCTTCAACACTGAGCCTTGGTTCATTCCTAACAGCAACCTATAAAGGACCACAAAAAATACTAGTGTAACCATTTAAACGAGAAAACCAACGGTCTAATCTTAATAAAACGAAGAAACGAGAAAAATATATGAACTACATAAGCAGACGACAACTACTGTACATCAGATACCGAAAGGTTTTGACAAATACAACTAATGCAACCTATGCCTAAGAGGTCATTCAAACACATTAATGTCTAGCTATTGTACATCTTCCCGTTTTGTTGAAAGTATGTCTAAGTGCTTTAATAAAAGATAAATACCTTCATATACCACAGAAAATAAGAACAACTCCAATAAATGTATGATAAACATCATAATTGCTTACATCCACTTCATTTGAACAGTTGTCACATTGGCAATCACCACGTCTTCTTATGTGTATATCATAATGCCAATCTATTTCTAAACCAATGATTTTCAAAAATTTTATCAGACTGAATTCCCCGACAAGAGTCCTTAGTTCATACTTCATATTAAACAATAACCGGAAAATTTTATAACATTGTTAGCTGTTTTTTTAATCAAACTTCATTTCGTTGAAAAAAAATATTTCCTCAAAAGTGAAACCTCAGTGCAGTCATATTTGAAAATTGCAAATGGCATAATTTTTTTCAGACAAAAACTGGTTTTGAACTGTTTGGTGTCAACAATGCTTTTTTGTATGGTCACTTTGGCGTCTCATTGACATATATATGACAACTTTATAATATTGGTAATATGAAAAGCAAAACAAAAAATATTTTCATTATAATATTTAAATTTGAAAGATAGAATTTAAAGGTGTTTTCTTGTGGCATATTTTTTTTATAGAACCGAGCTCCAACAGAAATCAAAAGAGACACTTGTCTCTAAATATGAAAAGAACAAAAATACCGATCAAACTCTAAGGAAATTTACATCCCTTATGAAAAGCAATTCAACAGCTCAATTTTGTATTATTTGTTAGTAATACAAAATTAAAATGGAAGTTTGCTTTTTTTCATAGTAAATCATATTTTATTGATAATTTTGACATTTGTTAATTAGTTGAATACATCAAATACCGGTACCGTATCCCGGCTTCTGTAACCATTTGTAGTATTAAATCAATTTGGTCAGGACTAATTAGTTTATTTGAAATATAAGTCTTGCTTATACAGCAGTTCTGTATAAAATACCACAGAGAAAGAAAAATAAGAAAGAGTGGAATATTTCTATTAAAGGCGGAATCATCATAATCAAAATTAAATACATATATTTCATTCTAATTAAATCTAATATAAAAGTATATAAATTACAAACAAAACTATGCAATGAATACCACACAAAGAAAGACCACTCTTGTTCAAATTAGAGAGAGCACAAAGAGTATGACTTTTTATGATAGTAGCATTTTTTCTACCGGGAATCGATTATTTAGAGATTACTGGAATGTTTTGGTACGTCTATAAGAAGTTTTCATGCACTATTGCAGTATCTCAGTATGCAGCATGGTTGTGTTTTTCATCTTTCGTCGCCACTTAAGGTCGTGATTTGAACTGTAGTTTTGTATCATCTTTACTAACAGCAATAGGGTGAGCAAGTGAATCATATGGCAGAGAGTAATTCTTATATGCTTCTTTCAAATTTTTCGTAAACTTTGTAAGTCCGGTTTTTTCAAAATTTTCGAACCGTCGTCATTGACAAGGAGAAGATGTTCGTATATACAATTGAATATCGTAGTCATTATGCACTTCTTTTAAATCCTTTCGCATATTGAAATCTAGTCTTTGTTTTGATTATCAATATCAACAGGGTCCCGATAATTACTGACCGAAACTTTGCCAGACCGCTTTGTTTACTGTAGAATAAATGGTACTTCGTTTGTTCTGTTACTTTACCGGTTGTTACTACTTAACATTTGCATTGTGTGTTCTCCTTCAACAGATCTACTTAATGCACCGAAAGCAGAATTACGTGAATAAGATATGATTCGTTTCCTGAAATAAGAAAATAAAAAGTTTTCTGAACTCACTTATTCTGAGCATATAAATGAAAACACAGCTGTGAACGTGTTATAGTATTTGACTATTATAAGTATACACATTTACATTCAGAAAGTACATACGGTGTGAACATGTATTAAGCATATACATGTCGATGAACGATATTTAAATATAAACTCTCCTTTCCCGAAATATTCATCAGTTTGGATAATACGCAGCTTATCCCTCAGTCAAAGTTGACTTTAGATGAATTTGGCTATCTATTTTAGGTATTTTTTTGTCATACACATGTGTCTGTAGCTCTTCAACGGTTTCGGTACTTATATATCTTCGGATTTCAAATGTTTGGCTTCGAGCGTTTCTGATGAAGGTAAATCCAGAAAAGCGCTTCGGATGCATAAAATTATTAAACGTGTTGTTTTCAATTTTTTATTAGGCCGAAGTTAAATTTCATTAAATCTGATGCATTGTTAAGGTTTAGTGCAATGTTCTCTTACTATAACCATCGCATATATTTGATAGGTTCCCAGATTTCCTATTGCAAATCACAATTTCTGTCCCCTTTCTGGCTTCCTATTAATGGTAACCAATTACCGCAAATATATCGCTCAGAGTAGTCTTTGGAACCTATTTATTAGATTTAAATCAAATTTGTTCATGCTCCGAAAATGCACGAAATGTTAACCACTGAATGATAGGAAGAATTAATCAATAGATCAGATATAGACATGCTTTACATTTCACACGCGCACATACGATCAAAGCTTATAAACATCCTAGTTGAACATATAAATACCACTGAATATCATATTTACCTTTTTCTTTCATAAAGAAACAGAATCACAACTACCGCTATACCAACAGTTATCAAGGAGCCAACAATGGTAATAACTGAGAGAGAAAAAACATGTAGTCACAACAAAACTATATCAATAATATAAAAATTTACATTGTATGCATCTTTTTTTCAAATGGTTATATTGAATATATTGTGTATGTTATTAAACTACTATATTCGAGTTACTGTTGGATTAGATAATAAGTAGATGTGGTATGTTTGATAATAACATAGAATTTAACAACTACAGGTCACCTTACGGCCTTTAACAATTATCAATACCTTTATCTTATAGTCAACTTTGACAGGACCGGGAATGATAAATGTAAAACAATTCAAACGAGAAAAACTAACGGCCTGATTTATGACCAAAATAATGAACGCAAATTTATATATGATAAATAGCAACAAACGAGAACCACTGAATTATAGGCTCCTTATTTGGAACAGGCTTATAAATAATGTGATGTGGTTAATAGAAATATCATGGCGAAAAGAAAAACGACTGAATAATCAACAGCAATCCCTAATTATAAGATGCATTGAGTTAGATTTCAGTGTTTATTTAAAGTTGACGCAAAAGTTCAGATCGTTGGAGTTTATTTTAAAATGTTTTTTTGATTTTGTCTTTTAATTACACAAAGCCATACACTTTTTGGTATTCGTTTAAGCCCGATATAGACATCTAATGCTTTTATATATATATTTGATGGGGTGTTGCCTCATTGGTTAATAGTCTTCATCTAGTAGGATGCATATCATGAAAACACATAACACCGAGTATAGCTTGCAGAATACTTACTTCCTTAAATGTCAAGTTAAGCCAGATTTACCGTATAGAAAACAATCCATATATCATTACCGCTAAAAGTGTTAAGTCATGACTTGTATATTCTGGTAATGTGATGTATTTGGTTACATTGAAGTCATATGAAACGTGTGACCGGTGAAAAATAATGTTAATCAAATTCTTGAACCAATGCATACATATATCATAAACTTAGTCGTCTGAGCACGATGCTATCAATTTTTTTTCGCATGCATTTGGTATAATCGTCAATAAATATTTCAATCGGTCCGTGTTGTTTTGAAAAAACGGCAGCTAATTAAAGGTCGTGTGTGTGTTTAGAAGCCGAAGTTTAACGATTGTCATCCTTTTGTAAACAATAAAAAAAGACGTATGGATATTCAGGTAACACGTGTACAACAGGTACAATAAGATATAGTTTATCTTGATGAAAGAGCGATGTTAACGTTTGTTTTTTTCATTCGCACTTGCGTATTGCAATCACCGAAGTTTTACGGGAAAGGTCACGACGAGGTAACTGCATATACAGAAAATATGTCAGCGAATTGTTTGCTGGAAGCAAGAAATTAAAAAAAGTCAACATCTTCTAAATTTGTAAAAAAATATAGAATTTTTGTGAGAAAAAAGTAGATGTACATTAGAGTTTTATAATATAAACTATCCATTTAGTTATAAAATTACATATACATATTTTTTTAATTTGAAGTTTCATATGACTTAAGGTTAACTGAATAAAAAACCGACGAGATTATGATAACGATTAATCGAATTAATAGTGTTTTCATGAGACACATTCAATGTTACAACTTGGTATGTTATACCAAAGGAAATATGGCTATGTGTATTTGGCAATTTTTCCTTCAAAATTTGTGTGCTGTACATCATACCTGTGACTTTAATCGTATTTGATAGAACCAATGGGTTTGTGTCAGGTGATGATGTGGTAGAGACATAGGAGATAACTGTCATGTTCTGTTGAGTTTTAGATCGATCTTTCATGCTATTGATATCTGTTAAATAAAGGAGTTGGTCAGGGTCGATTTTGGCCTCAAATTTCAGGTTCATCTAACGAAGGATTTTGGACATTTTTTAAACACGTGTCTATTTCAATTGATCCAATTAGTTTATGTGAAAGATTTTAACTGATTTAGTCATTAAAAACGCTCCGACTTAAGCTAAGTATGAAAAATCTTTCAAATATGCCAAAAAACGTAATTTTTTAGATGGTTTTTGTCAAAATTGAAAGTGGCCGCATCCGTGTTCATCCTCAACCTTTATATATGTTATGTAATATCATCAAATACAACTTACATTTTAATATTATGAATGAACATGAATGCGGCCACTTTCATTTATGACGGAACCCGTCTAAAATTTAACTAAAATACTAAAATTATGATGATTTCAGTAATTTAGCATGACTTAATGATGCTTGTACCCGATATATATGCATTGTATTGTCAAATACAGCCCATATTTATGTAGCAGAAGCATTGTTCTTTCCAGTAAATAGCTAAACGATTACATTTTCTTAATTTTGTAAAACTGCTATATTTCGGGGTCAAAAAGGGGTCTTACTAAACCTACTCCTTTAGAAAATTTAAGTATCGACAGTAACAAAGAATAAAGGGCAATTATTCATATGTCTTCGTTAAAAGTAAAATCTTTTTGATAGTAAAATCACGAACTCCGAGGAAAATTCAATCGTAAAGTCCCTAAAATAGTCAAAATATAGGTACAAGCAGTCATCACTGTGTTACAATCTTATAATAAATAATTGAACAATAAAACATAAAAGCATCTATCAAATTAAAAACACATTCATTGCTTGTTTGACGTCAGAAAATTCAAACGTCACATAGGAAGACATTTTTTTTGTTCAATGTTTATTCAAAATTTGTATTTATTATGTCTGTTTTGTTCACGCATTATTGTAAATATAACGGAATTTGATGAGACTGTCGTACAAGTGAGAGGTTTAGCGCTATAAAACCATGTTCAATGCACCATTTTTTACATTTGAAAATGCCTGTACCAAGTCAGGTGTATGACAGTTGTTGTCCATTCGTTTGATGTGTTTTGTCATTTGATTTTGCCATGTGATTAGGGACTTTTCGATTGAATTTTCCTCTGAGTTCAGTATTTTTGTGATTTTACTTTTTAGATAAAGAGGAACTTTCATTAACATATATTATCAACAAAACAAGATCTACAAATAGGTTTTATACACATATTGCAATTATAAGTCAAATGAAACTGTTATACTGTTAACTGTAGTAAAGATTGATAGATTCTTTAGTGTAAAAAATATTCAGAAAAGTTGTTCTTACCTCTTTCACTTCCGGTCTCGCATAGTGCTGAATAGTTAAGATTACAAGACATCGGAACATACTGAAAACTTTCATTGAGTAATAAACATTTCACATTATGAAAGTTGGCAGTCTCATCTGAAATAATAAATACATCTTATTTGAGTCGCAATTTGAGAGAAAACGTAATGGATAATGATGAGGACGACAACAAAGAGTTCTATTACTACGACCTCTTGAAGACAATGGTTTTCTATTATTGTTTAAAATCTTAAAAGGGTTTTAAAAAAGAACACGAGAAAGTACGCTTCCAATCTACATTAAATTACAAGTATTGTCTTATCTTGAAATCGAAAAAAAAGATAGATATAATTTAACCGAGACATGAATGTCAGAAAGACAAGGTGTGCAGACTGTCTTTTTTTTTATTAACAAATACTGTCCTCGAGGAGTTATTGTTTTTACTGGCGATATGTACCTTTGTTTATGCAATTGTGCTATCATTTTGAACAAATTTTTAAAAAGAATGCAACTATTAATATAAAAAAATTATCAGAAAGACAAGATCTACTTTATTCAGTAAACTTTTCGTAAGAGCTTTTGTCCTTTAATGACGATAATTATCTAATGTTTTAGTTGTTTGAAGAAAATTAAAATCGATAGCTAGAAACCGTAAGTGGTCCGAGTACACATTTATCGTCCTTTGATTTTCGTTGTCCACGATTATAGTCTTTGTGTGGACAGTGTGTTACTTGCCGATTTTTGTTATACCCCTTCCAAATTTATTTCTACGTGTTTTATGCCTCATAAAGCAAGTTGGGCGGTTAAATGAAACTGTAAAAAAAATTGGGTCATAAATATTAATGTAAAGTAGTGATTAGGTCCAGCTGTCCAGCTGAAAAAGGTCAAAAATTAGCACTTCGGAGCTGTCAAAAGATTTCAAGACCCCCTTAACATAAAATTGTCCATATTTTGAGTTAGAGCTGATGAATTTTTCTATAATGTTGATATAATTTGTCCCAAAAGTAGTACAACACACTGTTAAAATATTTTTGAGAAAGCGCAGGTGGGAGTTTTTTAATTTTCATTTATTGTCTAAAAGAAATGCACTACGAATTAACTGTGTACTCGGACCTAAGAGGTGAAATCAGGAAATGTAGCATCTGTACTGTGGCATCTTCCCTGAATGATTTAATGGTGTCAATTTGTCAAATAGCATAAAACTAAAGGAATAAAACTTTTATTTGATAGAAATTCTGCAAAAATGATCAATTTTAGCATTATATGGTCAAAATAAACATTTCATAATTTTTTCAATTTTGATGCATAAGTGGTATTCTGACTTTCTATCTGACATGTTTTCATATGTCAATTTTTCTGTTTCTATGCTTTAATATAGTTGTATTACTCATTTGTGAACTCTGAATCTACAGAAAAGAAGATTATCTCAGACAATATGAGCAAAATGTGTGGTATAAATGACCCTCGTCTAACGCCCTGTTTGGATCAAGTTAAATGTAAGGAGCATGGCACATAAAGTTGAAGTCCATAATAAAGACCTCACTAAATTTCTATAAAAAAAACACTTAGCAATGTCTTTTGTACCTGTTTCATTTCTCATAATATCTTTCTTTACTTCTGTAGGATTGCATGTGCTTCAAATATAAGCCTGTTGAGACTAAAATTGCATGCAAGTTTTTCACTCAAAAGTGAAAAATCTTTGTATCAGACCATACTGTCTGCTAAAAAAGTTGAATGTAAGAGCCTTTTTGTGCTCAGATTTATTGTATCATGTCACCTGAGTATAGAAATTATAGAAAAGACACAAATTTTTATTTCCTATAGCTTCAAAATGCATTTTTAAATGTAAATATGTGCTACGGCCTAAATTGACCCTACATTATTTTTTAGTCTTACTTGGCCTAAGACTCGTTTAAACTAATATGATATGTTATTTGTAAGTTTTCTTTCCATTTAAAGTACATTAAATACATAATTTCGTGGATACATAAGTTCGTGGACCTCCGGAAATCCTAAATATCTCGCATGCGTGTTATTGTTATGACGTCATCACTCGCATGTTTTGATTGCTATAGGATATCCCTACAACGTCAACATACAAAAATGAATCTCGTACTTTCTAGCAAGGTAAGACAGTTTACTTATTTATTTAATGACCAAAATGGCGGATTTTACTTATTACCTAATTTGACTGATTTCCATCGACCCATATATATTTATTCCAAAGCTATAATCCCAAATCCAAGTGTCGTCTGTTTACTCTACTGTCAAATGAACAATATCACGTGACTAACAAGGAGATTCCCTGTCGGCCAAAAAAATCTATGGAACGCAATCAGTGTCATAATCGTAAATGTTTTCAATGTATTTTAGCGATAAAAGATGAGTTTTGTTTCATCAAATGAACTTCCAAGAAGTTATTGAGCAAAGTTTTTGTCAATTAAATTCAACTTGCGTTGATAACTAGGTTTTATAGAGGATTTGTATAATTTTAATGTATTTTGAATTTGTTTGTTCTGTGTATCACAAAATTATTAATGTGATTTTTTTTAATATTTTACAGGTTCAACTTAAAAGACAGAAATATAAGTCATATTCACCAACAAAACTGACTAATGCTTATCTAGATGTCACTGACAACAAGCTTAGTGTTGCCAAGGCTGCAAGGAAGTATTGTCTTCCTGAACAGACATTGAGAGATCGTGTATTGGGCCACATCTCTGTAGACAATGTCAAGTCAGGACCACCACCAGTGTTTGATTGTGAACAGGAGGCAAGATTGGTTCAGCACATAAAAGAAATGGGTGCAGTAGGTTATGCTTACACTAGAACTGAAGTGGTGGATCTTGGATCCGAGTATGCTGTCCACTTGGGGATGAGAAGAAAAGATGACAAGCATCTTTCTCTGAGATGGTTTTACGGCTTCATGGGTAGATGGCCAGAACTTAAAGTATGGAGACCCAAAACCATCTCAGAGCTTCGAGCAAAGGCAACATCAAGGACATCAATATATAGGTACTTCGATGAACTTGATCGTTTAATGGAAAAATATGAGCTTAAAGACAGGCCCCAGAGCATTTATAATGTCGACGAAAAGGGTTTACAACCAAACTATAAACCCCCAAATGTTGTAGCATCTGCAGAGTATGTACCCTCTACCTTGTCCTCAGAAAAAGGCCAAACAACAACGGTAATGGGATGTGGTAACGCCTTAGGACATCAAATTCCACCGTATTTCATTTTCGCTGGTAAACGTATGAGACAGGAGTTGTTAGAAGGGGCCACACCTGGTGCTGATGGGTCTGTCAGTGAAACTGGATGGTCCAATTCAGAGATTTTTCAGTCATATCTGGAAACTCATTTCATCAAATATGTAACTGGAATGCAAGACAAACATACTCTTCTTCTCTATGATGGTCACAGGACACACATAACACCGGATATAATTGATTGGGCAGTTGAGAAAAAAATTATCTTGTATGTTTTGCCTCCTCATACTAGCCATGTTCTTCAGCCCATGGATGTTGGTTGTTTTGGGCCCTTTGCAAGAATATACAGTTCCGAATGTCACAAATTCCAACGCACCAATTCATCTGTAATTAACAAGTACAACTTATGTTCTATTGCCTGCAAATCTTACAACTCTTTCTCCAACAAATTTACAGTCTGCTTTCCGTAAATCAGGTATATACCCATTAAATAGAGATGCTATTGATCAGTCATTGTTTTCAATTTCTGATGCCATGCAAAAACAGAGCCGACTAGAGGAAAATACATGTACAACAGTTGAAGATATCCCTGCCATTGAAAACATAACGACTGAACCAGTAAATGTAATGTCCAATTCAGAGATCAATGCTGACACAGAACCTATATCATCAAACCTTGAAAATGGAAGCATCCAAATTTATGTTGCTGAAAAAATTACTGTGGAAAAAACGGATGAAAATACAGCTTTCTTCAATTCTAAATAACAAATTTGTCAAAAAGAAATCCACCAAAAAAGGAAAGACGTTCCATCTACAAGATAGTAGCTGGAAAAGCCATAACAGAACCAGAGACACGTGAAAAAATAAATGAATACATTGAGCAATCAAAGTCAAAGACCAAGGCAACAACCAACAATAAATCAACAAAACCTAAAGTTAATCAAAATCCTAAGAAAACAACTACTAAACGAAAGCAAAATGATTCATCACCTTCTGTCACTACAACAACCACAAACAAGAAACCAAGGCCTAACCAACAAGAGTCTCAACAACCAGGTCCATCAGGACTGCAGAACATAGTCGTTTCTGATGACTCAATATCAGATGAAGATGATCAAGATGATAGCACTTTGTGTTGTGTTTGCAACATGTGGCAGCCGAAGGAGTTACAAGATTGCATCTCCATTGTATTCACACAATGGGCCAAATGTGAATATCTACAGTGTGATCATTGGACTCATCTCAAATTTTGCTGTGATGTTTCCGTCCTACGCAGATCAGATAAATTTTACTGTCCATGTCATGGCTTACCCTGCAAACAGAAAGAGACTGAAGAATAATGATGATGACATAAATTTGTAAATAGTTTGACAGTTTTCAGTTATTTATATTTAACATTTAAACTACGGTTCTTTATTAACACTTACAGTTGGATATGTTTAAGTTGTGAACATTTGCTTGATTTTATAATATGGATTTTATCTTCTGTGGACTGAAAAAGTTAATCATGATTCTGAAAGAAAAAAAATATATTGACTGAACTGTGGCTTTAAGCATATTTTTTTTAATTAAAGGTAAGTAAAAATAATTGTTAATATTAACTTTTAATTCTATTTTTGTTACTTTTAATAATTTTACTAATTTTTTAAAACTGAATTTTTTCATCTTTTATTTTTCATTTTGTTTTTCTTTGATTTTTGTAAGGTTTTCAGTCTCAAAAAATAAATAAATAAATACTTGGTCTTGAAAACTGTTTTTGTTTTCACTGCACTGAGCATGTCCACAAATATGCTTGAATGAAATAACAATGTTATGCTCACCACTGGGCTTCCATACTGTGTGTTCTTCTTGTGTTATTTTTAGAACGAACTTTTTCCACGAAAATAGGTGACGTACTTGGCATCATATGCCGATTTGTGTACACTAGAAATGTAGGTCATATCAAATAAACTAGCTAACGGAAAGAATCAAACTAAATTGTATTAATTTAATGAAGTTCTAAGGTAACATTATCGACATAAAAAACAATTGGTTGTTTTTTAGTTTTACCGCATTCCGTTTGAATAGTCTTATATCCACGAATATAGGTGACACTACCGTACATATGTAAGGATTGTTTATAATCAAAAAGCTTCACAAATTGAAAATTGCTGGAAAATATAACATCTTCATGTAAGGCACCCCTTCATTGGAAACCTCCATTTTTAAGCACAGGCTCATATAAATTTGACTTTTGAATAATTATGCTAAGTCTGATATATCAAATGAGTACTCTATTGCTTTAAATTCATGATATATTATATATTAAGGCATTTTAAAAGTATTTTTTTGCAATATTTAAATTTTAAAAGCCCCAAATGTTAATAGTTGAAATTTCTCAATTTTAACGTCTAAATTTAACACGCAAATTTGGATATAGAATTAATCATATTGTCTATAATATATATCCTATTGCTATGAAACTTTGTAAGCAGTCTTATAATAAATTAAGCTTTAGTCATACCAAGTTTTATTAAAATTGGTCAACTTTTTCTATCCAATTAGGTCCGATTACACAGTTATCGTCCTGCGATTTTCGTTGTCCATGAATATAGTCCTTAGTGTGGACAGTGGGTTACTTGCCAATTTTTGTTATACCCCTTCCAAATTTAATTCTCCATGGCTTATGCCTCATAAAGCAAGTTGGGGGGTGAAATGACACAGTAAAAAAATTTGGGTCATAAATATTAATGTAAAGTAGTGATTAGGTCCAGCTAAAAAAGGTAAAAAATTAGCACTTCGGAAGCTGTCAAAAGATTTCAAGACCCCCTTAACATAAAATTGTCCATATTTTGAGTTAAAGCTGATGAAGTTTTCTATAATTTTGATATAATGTGTCTCAAGAGTAGTACAACACACTGTAAAATTATTATTGAGAAAGCGCAGGTGGGATTTTTTTAATTTTCATTTATTGTCTAAAAGAAATGCACTACGAAATAACTGTGTACTCGGACCAAGTGAACTTGACCGAAATTGTCAGTTTCAAAATTGTTGGAAACTGCTAAATTAAAAATCCCACTCTAGTTGTTATGATCAGGACAGCTAATTGTACACATTTCATTTGATATCTGGGTTTAAATCTAAGACAAAACTAGACAATCAAAATAGTATAAAATGGTTGTCGGACTTACTACTAATTTCAGCGAGAGTCTTATTCATTATCCATTTGATTACAGGTCGTCTGTAGTATGTTATCCCATTCTCCACTTTGCAGAAGTTGTCAAAATCAGTAGCAGTAGTGTATGAAAATTTTCAAAGTTATGAAATTTAGAAAAAAACAATGATATTAAAATAATTGTAAAATGTGCTTGATATTTTTTTTTTTAATGTTATTTTACAAATATTGATAACAAATACTTTTGTTTGTCCATTTTTAATCTATATAACTTCTTCTATTATGTTGTTTGTTTATCAGACCAATTGACATATGAATTGCACTCAACATTTATTTTATTTGTATTACTCAATTCAAGAGGGCAATTATCATAATGTGTCACCATGTAATAAATGATTAGAAGCTATATAATTGTTCCATTTGTCCGAATTCAAATTTATTTAACCAGAAATAATATTATTAATCCATATAAATGTATAGATCAATATTGGATATATTATGTTGATGTTTATACACAGCTAGTAGAAAAATATATTAAGCATAATACCCTCTTGTTCATAAACTGTATAAAATTTGGCGTCACCACATGGATCTTTCTCTGAACCAGGACAAATTAAATTGCAATTGTCCATCTTTGTCATCGCCATGTTAGACAATGAGTTTAAACAAGCACACCATTTATCCTGATAAATTGATAAATGATAAACTATAGTTTATTAAAACAAAGTGTTGTATTGGCAAAATTCTCTTAATCAAATCTGTGTGTGTGATGTAAAAGTGATTTCGACCCATATGACCACGGAATATTCAATTTAAAAAAAAACAACAGCAGAAGGTCACCAACAGGTCTTCAATGTAGCGAGAAATTCCCGCACGAGTCGATCAACCTTTTTGCCGATTTTCATGTCGCTTGATTTACTTTAATGTGGACTTGTGATTCTCTTACCGTATTTAACACTTTTGACTATTGTGTTGTCCGTTTTGTTTCGATGTTTATTCTGATAGTCTTTCTGATTGTATTCAATAAATGTTGAACAAATGACCTCTAAGACTTTGTTGATATATGACTGTCAAATATTGTTGCTCATGTTAATCTAATATTTAGATATTTGGTTGAATATTTCCGCGGATATAGTTAAATTTTATCATTTTCGCACATATTCAGTGTGAAGGTATAAATCACCAACCTCTCATAATTAGGCATAATGGTAACACACCAAGATTTAAATAGAGGATAAGATTTCATTTTTATTACATTGTAGCTATAGTTATCGCCAAAGGTTTCCGAAATTAGCCAGTATGAAGGATTTCCGCAACAAAAGCCCAAAATGAGTAAAATTGAGATTTTCACACTTTATACCTTTGACAGCATTCAGCAAAAAACCTTCAGTATTGTAGCACTTTTTGAATGCTTAAATCGATGGAAATTATAGTGATCTCCAAAATATAACATATATTAACCGTGCAGTAGGTTGGTCCTTTAATTATTTTTTTTACACATATATATTTTGTCACCGTATTTTAGATCTGTTTTTTTTCTTTTTGCTTTTAGAACCTTGTTGGTCCTTACTTTTCAGTCATCTCCCGCGCTACAGTTAATATTGCACACATTTTTGAAGAACTCCGATTTTCAATAATACCTTCTCTCCAAAGGTTCTCCCCATAACTATTCCAATTAACAACACTTCTTAAACAAAAACATCCTATTGACATTGACTTTGTCATAACAGTTATGGTTAACTTTAACAAATTCTGACTTTGTTGGAGAGCTGTCTCATTGGCCCCAATACCACATCTTCTTATATCTAGTTATGTAGTAAACAGTTTGTAGAAAAGATACTGCAATAAAGTTCCAGTTTCACAAGTAAGAAAGTACAATGAGTTTTATACAATCAAGAATTTAAGCACTTGACTAGGCAAACTAAACTAACATGGGCGTTCCTCAACCTGTGCCATATGGCTAGCAGACGCTTTGATTTATAATACACATACACAATTTGCTAGTGGCCTCATTAAAGGAGTAGGTCCAGAAAGACCCCTTTCTGACTTTAAAATATAGCAGTTTTACAAAATTACTAAAATGTGAACTTTTAGCTATTTATAAGAAATTAGAATGCTTCTGCTATATAAATATGAGCTGTTTTTTACAATACAATGCACATATATCGGGAACTATCATCATAAAGTCATGCTAAATTACTGAAATCATCACCATTTTAGCATTTTAGTTAAATTTTAGACGGTTTCCGTCTTGAATGAAAGTGGCCGCATTTGTGTTCATTCCTAATATTGAAATGTAAGTTGTACTTGATTATAATACATAACATATATAAAGGTTGAGGATGACCACGGATACGGACACTTTCATTTTTGACAAAAAAAATCTAAAAAGTGACATTGTGTGACATATTTGATAGATTTTTCATATTAAAGCTTGAATCTTGGAGTTTTTACTCACTAAATCAGTTAAAATCTTTCACATAAACTAATTGAATCAACTGAAAAAGACACTTAAGTGTTTACAAAGTGTCCGAAATCTTTCGTCAGATGAATCAGAAATTTGAGGCCAAAATCGGCCCGTACCGGACCTACTCTTTTAACAATCAAATATACAATTATTACTATTTTGTTTCTTTGTAATTATGAATATTACCTTTAAAGCAAAAAAAATGTTTCTCCTGCATTTGTAGGAACATGCTGACGTTATATTCCGTTCGAAACGAGAATGAGAATAAGGATACGCAGGTGTATCCCAAGTTCCTATATTGTTAAAACAACCTGCAATATAAAGAGAAAAAAAAACATGTGCTATTCTATATGATAATTCGACCGTAATGCTTTCTTTTAATATACTGATGGCTTTTTTTTTCTGTAACTGTTAGCATTACCTTTTCCACTACTGAAATAAAAACAGACCTTACACCTCATTCAAATTGTGAAAAAGTTCCAATCATCTCTTGAGTGTTCTGTGGTGACCTAGTTCACCGTTACAAGATACCTGTTTCAATTCGTTATTAAGCAACTATTCCGTCTTCCTGACTTCGTTATTGACTCGTAATTATCTTTTGTCTTTTTGGACTATTATTTCAGTTTCATCTTTGTTTGCTCACACTGGTATCAGTATACTTTTTATACTATTTAATATTTCTATGTTCCCAATGCAGCTAATTTTTTATACATCGTAATCATGATATAACAAATCTGTGTCTGTTATTTAAGGCGCTGGTAAGACCACACTTAGGATATGCAAATAGTGAATCCGTATAAAGTAAAAGACATTGAATCATAAGAAAATTACCAGAGACGAGCTTCTAGGATGCTATTATAATTAAATGACAAAAGTTACATAGAACGACTTCAAATACTGAAAGTTTAGACAAATGCATGGGGACATGATAGAAGATTTTAAAATACTGGCTAAAATATACGATAGTAAAGCAACTAGCAATCTGTTCACTGTGAACAACAGTACTGCTAGAGGTCATAAATTTTAAATTAACAAAAAAAGATGTTAATGAAATGTGCGTAAACACTTCTTTACAAACAGAA
The DNA here is from genome assembly GCF_963676685.1 of Mytilus edulis. NCBI lineage: Eukaryota > Metazoa > Mollusca > Bivalvia > Mytilida > Mytilidae > Mytilus > Mytilus edulis. The sequence goes on along the minus strand of NC_092352.1, from coordinate 37,839,375 downwards.
TGATAGACACATAGAACAGCTTACCAGAACACATTGTAACAACCACAGAAGTGAAAACATTTGAAAACAGACTAGACACTTACTTGAATAATCATCAATTGAAATTAGACTATACAATTTAATAGGGAAAACACACGATTAGAGTAACCGGAAGAGAAGACACTACGGTAGAAGAAAAGACAGAGATAAACACAGAAGAGCATCAGCTTCTGCATTCATTACGAACGTAAGTAAACGTATGTAGGTATGTTAAATATAAAACAGATATAGTTTATGAATATTAATATAATAAAACAATTTTCAAAAGTCAGAAGATACAGTTTTTACGTTACCTACCTCTGTGAACCATCCATTGTGTCTGTAAATACAAACCACTCAACCAGACTTTTGTAACGTTTAATTCTTTAACATGTTTAAAAGTGCTCAGTTTACAGTAATTAAAGCTTTCAAACCAGTTCATCTTTGTTTTGCTTGCCGTCAGGTCAGATCCTAGACATGGTAATAGAGAAAAGTTCAAATCTGGTAAGCAATATTAGTTTTAACTACTAGTGCATTGTCATGATTGGCATGAAGGGAAGAAAATCAAGTCGGTCGCTAAAATGCGATGTTTTTTTCAAAGTAAATGGCATTAATTTTGTCATTTTTGCAAAACAGTTAATTTCTCAAATGAAACGTATGGGAAATGTATGATATTTACCTCACGTTTCGTAATAAGACATTGTGATATCAGATATATCAGGTTAGCAGTAAGTTGCAAAACATGCATCAATGGTTAGGGTTAATGGCAAATTAACAGATGCCCAACATGAAATGTATAATAAAGGGTTGAAGGCCTTATTTAAACTAAAAAAATGTTTCTCAGGTCATAAACCAAAAATAAAAACTCTCATTCATGTTTTTGACCATACAGTTAAATCCGTCTTAATGTATGGCAGTGAAATATGGGGTGAAATTAACTTTCACAAACTAAACACTCAAGGGGATAACTATTTCAAAAAACTATGTGGAGACCTGGCAGTAGAGAAGGCTCATTTAAGCTTTTGTAAATTTATACTTTGAGTAAGTAAAAAAGCAACAAATGTTGCAGTTATGGGTGAACTGGGCAGATATCCTCTATTTTTGGAGGTTTTGTTAAATATGTTTAAATATTATATACGTTTAAAAAAATCTGATGACTTATTATTAAAAGAGGCTTTCAACCTCTCAAAATATCTACATGATGAGCAGAAAAAGAGCTGGTATACCAGTATTCAAACTTTATTTAAATACTTTAGCATCAATGAAAATTATGCACTTAATTTAAAGACGAAGTTAAAAAACTATTTATGCAAAAAGATGCAATCAAAATATGATTTAATATGGCAAACTGAGCTAAATAATGATTTCAGAGGCAATAAACTATATGGTAACAAGCTCAGAACTTATAGACTTTTTAAAAGCAGATTTTGCTTAGAAAATTACCTTTTGTATGAAAATTTTAGATATAGACATTATTTTACAAAATTCCGTATCAGTGCTCACGATTTAGAGATTGAGAGGGGAAGGTACAAAAATCTGACAGTGTCAGAACGTATCTATAAATTGTGCGGTACTGAGGTTGAGGATGAAATTCATTTTCTTCTTCAGTGCCACAAACTTTCAAATATTCGTTTCAACTTTTTAAATGAAATAAAACAACGGTTTAAAAATTTTAGTGGTTTAGATATTAAATTACAATTTATTTGGCTTATGTCCTTTGAAGATACTTTCATACTCCAAAAACTCGGAGAATTATTGGAAAGTTTATCCTCATATAGGAAAGTTTCCTTAAATGATATATAGATATAGAAATGCCCAGTGACCCCTCTTATATTATTAAACACTGTGCTTGTTGTATTCTTGTACTTGTCTTAATAAATATTTTTTGGTTTGGTTGTTTTTTTGTTTTTTTTTTATAACATTGTGTCTTAATCATATTGAATCACTTGTAATCATTTGTATGTAATTAATGTTGATTGTTCTGCTCCTTGTGGGCGCTTTGATTAGCAATAAAATATATTTGAATTTGAATTTGCATCAAAGTGCATCGGGTTTCAACGCTTTAACAGGCACTAACTTTTAACGCTAACTAGGGACAGTAACATTTCTACATAAAAAGGCACACTATAGAATATCAATTGAAATGGCGTACTTAACTCGATCAAAAATATATTTAAACAAAAACAAGTGAATAAACACTGAACGAAAATGTTTGATCTATGACACAATATAAATACAATATTAAAACATACGTGTCTATTTTAAATAGACGTTACAAGTAGTTGACGGGTGTAGGTGTAATACCACTATTGATTTCCCCCTATTAGTCGCACTTTCAAAAAAATGTGCAGAAGTTGTCATTGTTTCACATAAAGAAATACTTGGCATCAGTAAAGTTTAATCCTGTGCAGTACTATAAAAAAAATCACATACCATTTTATTGCATACAAGAAAATAACCATCAATGGAAATTAATCAATCAAATGTCTTTCCTTATCTAACCTGTGTACAAGGTTTAGGAACCATGTAACCTCAATTTTACATAATATTCTATAGACACCCCAAATAAAAAAATAAAAGTAATTTGAATTACTCAAGACATATGTTTATTAAACAGAAATGTTTACTGCAATAAAATGTAGGATTAATTACCTACAACTGTCAAATACAAGGGAATATTTTTTTCGACCTATTTCCGTATTACACTTGTAAATAAGTCAACTATTACCTAGAACAAAATAGCTTTAAATTTAACAGCGTACAAAGGTTATATCAAATATAATAATGTTTGTGTTAGGAGTAAAAGGGAAAACATTTTTTTTTTAAAGTAAAAAAATTGTTGTTTCGAGTACGAGTAAAGAAATAAAAATTTATCATCATACTTAATACTTTCCAAAGGTGATACATATTAAAAAAGTGAGACGAGATATAACTCAAAATAATTCAGCATTGAATTACAGAATTATTATTTCGAGGTCAAATAAAGGCAACAGCAGTATACCGATATTCAAAAGTCATTAATCGATTGAGAGAGAACAAATCCGATTCGATTTCTAATCTGCAGAAGTCAGAAGATACAGTTTTTACGTTACTTACCTCTGTGAACCATCCATATGCATTGTGTCTGTAAATACAAACCACCCAACCAGACTTTTGTCCGAGTTGATTCTTATTATGTTATTTGATGTATTTTATAACAATTACAACAATGATAATACAGAATAGACAAATTACTTTTTGTTACATGTGTTCAAAGCAAATTCTAGATTGTGGTCACATATTCTATATTTCATGACTATAATAATCAACGGATTGGTAAATCTCGAATCAAAGGACAATTCTCTTTTATACATCCATACGATTGACCACATTATTTTCTCGCGTATTATTACATGCTATTTGGGTTATGGTACTGCGATTTCACCAGACATTGAAACTTTTTCTTGTCTGCTATTGTTATTAAAACAGTAACATATAGTGATTAAATAACCCATTTTAGTTGTTACAATTAATTGTACTTTTTTCACATGTTAAAATGTGTGATAAAGGAAATTCTATAACACCCCAAGAAAATGGCAAGTATAATCGGTGTTTGTATCTGTTCAGTCAGTATTCCTGGGCTCATTTTCATAACAACCCTATTCTTTAAAGAGGTTAAAAGGGTGTCAATAAAAATAATCAAACGTCCTTTTCTTATCGGATAATGTTTTTATTTGCAATATAAATTGGACATTGCTGAGGATTTTTTGCCTTTTTCTTTTTAAATTGACAACTATTATTATTTTTTTTTAATTTTGGCAAAATATTTAGTTGTAAAAAGCAGGAAGTAAATGAATAAATACCTGTATGTAAATCAGAAAAAAACAAGAACTCCAATAAGTGTAGCATAAACATCATTAGAATACTAGATTTCAATTTGTGTACGTTTTGATAACCAGGTTTTTTTTTCATCTCCATCACGTTAAAATCAATCTACAAATAGAATGATAACCGGAAATTTGTCTGTCATTATATACAATTATAATTGTCGAATGATGACTTTATTTTTTTTTGGAAAATTTAATTACATCAGAGGAAAACATTTATTTTTACCATAAAAGGGCACTCATATGAATAAGTTTACAAAATGTTTCAATTGAAACTAAGAATTTAATGCTTTTAATCAAGTCAAAGTTATATAGATAGAAATAGTTGTGATATCACTAAAGTACAGCATATCATCATTTTGGCAAATCACATAATTTATAATATAGTAATGATCCCAAATTTAACGTCAACTTTGGTTCAATTTCTCCATAATTCATAACAGTACGTTTTCAGCATAATTTACCTTTGTCCCAACTCAATCTGAAGAAAAGGTTTGTGTCCATGGATACACCATTATGGTGAGCACGTCTTGGTTGAAGAAAATTTTTGAATAAGTTTCGGTCTAGCTTTTAGAAAAGCCTTAATGTAAAAAAAGAATGCTTCAATCAATGGATTTTGACTATACATGTATGTCCAAATGTGCTGACTTTGGATATATAAATAAAATTATGTGGTGGGATGGTAATTTTGAAATATGATATACTCTTTAAGAAAATTTAATTGACCGTGCATTTTTAAATTTGATATTAATCAATTTTAGAACCAAATTAGGATCCTTTTGATGTTTAAAAAAAAAAGTTGAATTTTACGCCCGTATTTGGTCAAATATCCTTGACAGTTGTACTTTGGAATGTATCATTGAATAATATATAATGGGTATTTTGTAGGCGACAAAACATCGGATGATTTTGTTTTTAAATTGAACAAGGAAATAAAAGAAGAAATATCAGACTTTTTTAAAACTCAGTTGATTTAATTCAAAAGCTGTATTTTGCGAGTTGAAAGAAAGATGCCAGAATTGTAATTGTAAAATGAACAGCTACAGTTTGAATATGTAGGAATTCAATTTTTATATTAAAGGCAGTTGTCGATAACACATTAAGGAGCCTTTGAAATAAACAACAGGGAGAAGATGAAACGCCAATCACGATTAATGCATATTTATCTCTGAGAGTTTGTAGGGCAATGCATGTTCTTTTAAATTGAAAGCCCATAGAATCATGTCAAAGCGAGTGACCTAAACGGCTCCAAACGATCAATTATCCATAAGACGTCTTCCCATTATTGTACGATGCTGGAATATTAATGGCATAAGACAGTCGCATCAAATTCCATTATATTGACAACAATGTCTGAACAAAACAGACATAATAGGTTAAAGTGAAAAATAGGGGTACAACAGCCAACATTTCGTTATAATCTTAATCACCATCAAACAAATGAATATGTAACAAAAAAGCATAAAAAGGCATATAGACAAAGCATATTACCAAACATAAAGGACAAGAATACACAAATTTACCATAGCAGAATAACAAAACGACGGGATGTACAGTACAGAGTCACATCATATATGTATCAAAGAAACATAAAAAGGCATATAGAAAAAGCACATTAGCAAAACTGAAAGACGAAAATACAAAAATGCTTTACAACAGCACAATAACGAGAGTTAAAGTACAGATCCACTTCAAATGTATCAAAAAGAAAAACCACAGAAAAGCACACAGGCAAAGCAATCAAGAAAAAATGAAAGACAAGAATACGACTATTATCGTAGAACAATAACACAATGACGGGATGTATTAGTAAAAAGCACATTTTCAAAATAGTCAGATCTATTGCAAAGAATGTCATTGTGAATTTTAATAAACCATAGGCAGATACACGTCAAATAGTGTAGTACTAAGAAAAAACACGGGGATAGAACAAAATTGAGTATTTAATATATTTTTGTTTGCATGAATAGATCTACGAGAGTAACTCTGAATTTCATTTATCGCTGCATTAAACTTTTTATATCCACTAACGTTAAAATATTATATATAAATATACTAAATAAATAAATGATTTGGAAAATACATTGAAGGTATAAAAAGTCATGAGAATTCCGAATGCAATTAGGTTATATCCGGGCACTCTGGTTCTAAACCTTGGTTCCATCTGGGTTTTCTGGTTCTGAACCTTGGTTCTTTGGTTCGAAACCATGGTAACTGGTTCAACATCCGGGTTGTTTGGTTAAGGCAACCCAACTGCTTGGTTCCATCTGGGTTCTATTCTAGAACATTCTAATGTTCCCGTTGAACATAACAGAAGATAACCGCAAGTCTCCGAATAAAAAGGTAAAGTAGGTCAAAGACGCTAAAATTATTTTATAACATTAAACATTTTAGCATCGACGGTAAAGGAAGCTATAAGGTATTTATCTTCTCATTTTAATTATTTTGATAAGGAAACTAGATAAAAATAAAGCATCGTATAGATTTTTAAAACAAACCGAAGTATACAGTACATCGAACATCTTTTTATTTAATTCAGTCATGCTGTTTTCTTTTTTTTTCCTTTACTCATCCCTTATTTACGTAAATATGTCTACACAGTGGCGGATCCAGAACTTTTCCTAAGGGGGCCCGCTTCATTCATGCTTCAATGATTCCCTATATAATCAACCTAATTTCCCCCACAAAAGGTTTGGGGGACGCCCCCTGGATCCACCTATGCTAGAAGTTTTAAAACCACCCAATTAGGACATGTTGTTTATATAGCTAACGATATGTGCATCTAGCCACTTGACCAGTTGACGACTTGCATATATATTTGATTGCACATTTATTATCAAGTTCGACTGAATTTTATTTAATGGATTTTTAATAATGTCAGATTTGAAAGAAATACATGTGAAGTATATGTTAGAAATCTTTTTGTTCAAAACAGAATATTAAAAGACATATAAAGGAAAGTTATGATCAATAAGTTGGTAAGCTTTAATTAGGTGGAAAAAAAGTTATAAATATAATAAAATGTATAATTATGTACAATAAATTTGTCAAATTTGATACTCATTCAGTCGTTGTGAAGGGCATGTATATAATCATTCGGCCAAAAATAAAGAAATCAAGATTAAGATTGAATAATATTTTTATAATAAAATTAATTGTACATGTGTTAATGACAGTGCTAGTGGGATGTGTATCACCAGCACAATAGTAAGAACTTCTGTGTTGGCGCCATGATTTAGGAACATAAAGAGTTACACTAGTCCGTCTGTCCCGAATGTCCCATAAAAACGGGTTCTGCTCTTCTTACTTTAGTTTGCCTCAATCAAATACTTCAAAACCTAAACACAATATATAAAAGGAGCTGATGCATGAGTGCCAATGAGAACTCTCCACAAGAGACTAAATGACACAGAAATTAACAATTATACAATGTAGCCTAGGTCACCAACACGGTCTTCAACAATGGGCAAGGTTCATACCGCAAAGTCAGCTTTTAAAGGCACCGACATGACAATGTAAAACAATTCAAACGAGAAAACAAACGGTATAAGTTATGTACAAAAAATAAACGAAAAACAAGATAGGCACGTGCATATAAAATAAGGCGGGGTTAAAAATGTTAGCGGGATCCCAACCCTCTCCCGTATGTGGCATGAGTGCCAATAAGAACTCTCCACAAAAGACCAGATCACACAAACACTAACAACTATGGGTCATATGCAGCTTTCAACAATGAGCAAAGTCAATACCGCATATAGTCAGCAATAAAAGACACTGAAATGACATTGTAAAACTAACACATAAAAAACGACATTCATTGATTTACAGGCTCCTGACTTACCACAAGCACATACATACCGAAAAAGGCGGGTTGAACATGTAAGCGGGATCCCCACCTCAACACAAAATCAAATTTGAAATTTTTAAGTATCACTTTTACCGTTCAAGAGTTATCATGTCCCTTTAAAAAAATATATAAAAAGTGCTGACTCTTTCGTTTCCTTTGTTTTAAATAAGTCTGACTCAATCAAATGTTATGAACCTTATACGCGATTCACATTACCCCATAACACAGATCTGTAAAGCGCAATATTTGGTCACGATGGCGTCACTGTTCATGTTTTTTTTAGATGTTAAAAGTTGTGGTACGAGTACCAATGATACAAATGTCAACCCGGAGCCTTGAGATAGGAAAACTGCTAAATCTATTGTTTCCGTTCTTTAACTTTAATTTGCCTCAGCCAAATGTTTTGAAACTTATTCACAATGCTTATGGTCACAAAACGGTCAAAATTACGCGAATCCTGCATCTATATGTGGAAGTTTACTCATTTTTTTCACAAGCAGGGGCATCTGTGATTAATAGACATATTCTACATTTATTTCAGTAATCAGCTTATTTTCTTCCATTGAATTCTTTTTTAAATAAACTGAACTTGCACATTTTTTTACAGGATCTCGGTGCAGTTTGGTAACAGACAGTGATATCAAGTTAAATGTGACCAACTTAAAAAAGTGTTTCACTAGATTGAGCTCTCTGTCTAAGTGTACTTTAATGGTTCTTAGCATTGAGTTCAGTTTAATGATATGCGTATACCTTCTGTGTGAATTTTTATGATGTAAAAGCAGACTATCCATACCTACATGTCCATGAAATGAAATCTAAGGTAAAATGATTGAAACATTTTGCATTATCTATCACAGCTGGCAGAACATGATGCTACTGAAGCAGTAAATTTTCTTACTTGATATTCACGGAAATTAAAGGATTTAGTTTCATTTGAACCAAACATTCTAAAAAATTGAGAATGGAAATGTGGAATGTGTTAAAGAGACAGTAACAATGTCAAAAGAGCAGAAAGCAGTCAAAGGCCATTTATGAGTCCTCATAGCTGACTATGCGGTATGGGCTTTGCTCATTGTTGAAGGCCATACGGTGACCTATAGTTGTTAAAGTCTGTTTCATTTTGGTCTTTTGTGGATAGTTGTCTCATTGGCAACCATACCACATCTTCTTTTTTATATCTTCAACAAAGCGAGAAAATCCCTCTTCCAAAGTCGGGCTCTTAACAAAATGTGTACCAGTTCAAACTTCAAATTATAAAATCAACTTACAATTAAAAATATACAAGACTAACAAAAACCGAAGACTCCTGACTTGACGTCAAGGTAATCATACCAAGAGACACATCCAATATGCAAAGGTCAAGAGTCAAAAAGTCATAGTCTGGTCAAGAGATTCTTGTGAAAAAAAAAAGGATTTTGATAAAAGGGTCATTGTGGTACACTAAACTAACAATATATCTTATGTATCTAATATATCTTAGAAGATGTGGTACGAATGCCAATCATACAGTTAATTTTCCATTTAATTCAAACAAAATATACAAGTTTTACATTGAGGGCAAAGGTCAAGCTCACATGAAGTTTCTCGTGCCAATAGACTCATATAGAAAACCTAGGGCAGAGACAGAAACACAAGACATATAATAACTAAACTCAATTGAATAGAACTTGTATTGCAGGTCACTACAATTGCCTTCAACAAAGAATATAAACTCTCGCAACAAAGCAAGATTAACCCCGTCTTTCACTAAAGTTTGAGCAGGATTCTTTGCAACGATTATCTTAACACATATAATTGAGAATTGAGTCGTGCAGTTATGTCAAGAAATTAAAACGGTAAGATTAAACATTAAAACAGTAAAAAACTAGCCTAAGGGTTTACCATTAATTTTTAACCCAACCATATGATAGTACTATGGTAAACTTATGGATACACATGATACAGTCATGAAATTGAATATTTGAAATAGTACGACCAGAACAATACAAGACAGAGTTGTAAACAAAAGAAAGTAATGATGCATATCGAATTTTTAATTCCAATGCACAAATTAGGAACCGTAGTTTTCATTCAATTTATTTATCTAAAATGTACGCTTGGGTTAAACAATGGAAATTAACACTGTATATTTATATAAACGATCAATCTTAAATAAAATTAAATAAATAAATAAATAAATTATATTTAGATTAACAAAAACTCCGTATACTATAATTACATTAAACAAATACATGCATTATCATGAATACATTATATATTGCTTCTTATAACTATGTAATTTTTAATTGTCATAATAATCTGCATGGGAATTTCCTCATTTCTAGCTATAGAACATTCATCGGGTACATAAAGTTATCATACCGACTCGGAAAGTTTTAATTTACGACAGATAGTTCAACTTGTATTACCATGATTACCTATGAATTATTTTATGGGCCATTTACAAAATGCCATGATATAACGTAAATTAAACTCATCATAGATGAAGCCATCAGAAATGTTTTACTATCATGTTTCTATTGCGAACAAATAAAATAAAATGGCCGCCTGATTGGAAAGTTCTAGATGACCTATTAGATGGTATTACGTCTGTCATACCAATGATTGAGATAAACTTATTGACGTTAAATACGTTTCCGCTGATAATAGACGATTATGGATCCTTCTTGAGTTTGAAAGATTGCATCGTCTTGTGAGAGTAGAAGTTAAAACTACTCGAAGAATTAATCATGTTAATAGAAGGAAATCTGCAAGGACAGATAGTCTTAAAATTCGTAGTGTTGGCCTTGGTGGAAAGTCAGCAGGTATATATTTAAAGTGTATATATCAGATGCTGGGAAGATTAAACATATAAAGAAAAGAAAGTGGTTTTAAAAAGATGATTTTGAGATTGATCGAACTATTTTGCGTTTTTCAAATAACATAGAGAAGACAAATTCACAAGTGAAGAGCAGTGGAAGAATAAACATATGACAATACGAAATGCATACCAAAACGATGCCATCAAATAAGTTTGAGGAATTTAAAAACATTGTGATTTTGTTGTCGAACAGACTTTGCAACTGGCTTGCGCCTGATTGTCCGGTTTAACGTACGAAACCTTGGAGGGATATGAAATTGCCCAAGAAGTGCGAGTCGTTTGTATTTATTTGTGGAACTTGAAAAAAGATTTTTTTTATTAACAACGATGCCGGACAGTATTTTTTACCGTTATCAGGTATCAACAAAGTAACAGACTTTCCCTTTTGGTCAGTTTTTGACCACCTTACTCTTAGCTCCAGGACTTTTCTCTTAACTAAAATATAAGAAATTGTTAAGTTGGAACCATTTATAACAGACTTGGATTTTGAAGTAGTGATTTCCCCTACTCTTAGCAAACCAAAGAAGGCAACAGAAAAAACTGCTGAAAATAAAGCAGCTTGATATTTATTCTTACATACTTTATCTAAGCAACTTATCATATCTGATAACAATTGCACTGTAATTGGTGCTCTAATGTCATTACGTTTTCCCCCTTGAATTCTTTTCATTCCTTATAATGCATTTCCAATTATAAAAGAATTTTGTAGTATCCTGTATCCGTTGAATTTTATGATGGTATTAAACTCCTGATATATAAGGTGATATAGTCCCCCCCGAAAGACCCTGTACTGACAAAAAAGCTATAAAATTTAACAAATCATTGACTGGCACCGGCCAATCCTGTTTCAATTTATAAGATGATCTAAAAGTACAAAGTTCTGACAGAGCCAAATTGTATGATTTTTGTGTATTTTTGGACACACCTTGATTGACAATATAATCAGCCACCTGACTTAAATGTTCCAGATCTGTGTTGGAATTTTGGTTGGCCACTGGTCTGCTTCTGGAGCTAGGCTTCTGAACTTCCCCCATTGAGAACGAGAAAGACAATCAGCAATTTGGTTTTGTTTTGAAGGGATATAAATTGCCTTAACTAATGTATTATTTTTTAAGTTCATTAAAACCATCTGTCTTACTAAAGTCATAACTCTACTTGATTTGCTAGTTTTCATATTAATGATTTGAACAACCGCCTGATTATCAACATGAAAAATAACTTTTTTGTTAACAAAATAGGATTCCCAGGACATAAGAGCAGCTACAACTGGAAACAACTCTAACAATGTCATATCCCTGGTGATTCCAGTCTCAACCCAATGTTTTGGCCATATGCCTTGGGCCCACTGACCTGCAAAATAGATCCCATACCCGCCTTTGGACACCCTGCACTATCAGTGAACAACTCTAATTTGTCATTTGCAACCCATGCATTGTCTGTTATTACAGTGACACCATTGTATTGTTTTAAAAAGTCTAACCAAACTTCTAAATCTGCTTTCATCTGCTTGTTTACTCGAATTTTGTAATACGATTTTCTTACCCCGATTGTTGAATTTATGAGTCTGCGACAGAAGGTGCTTTGCAGGTAGTCATAATTATATATACATATGTCAAGAATATAATACAAATGAAATACAAAGTGATCATAGATTATAACTGACAAATAAACTCTGAATTAAAGAACTACTAAGTAGTATCTTAATAAATTTAAAGAATGAAGCATAACAAATTAAAAATTCTATGAAATACAAATGAAATATAAATTTCATACCCGCCAAACCGAAGGTCCGCCAAAAAAAATCAAAAAATCTCAGAAACTGCAAATTGCAACTTTTATAATAATTCTAAAATAATAAGAGAGTAAGTCTACATCATCTTCTATAATCCAAGTCGAGGACTCGAACCTCGATCCCCCATCACACGGACAGGTGTACTAATCATTGTACTAACAAGGATGCATGATAGAGTCAACAGTGTAAACCCTCAACAATAATAGAAAAAAACAGGATTAAAAGTCTACTCTCTCTCATGCGGAGATTAAGAGTAAACCTTCTCCTAAAATTAAGCTGCAATTTACTAGTAAATTTAATTTAAATTCTTAATCAAATTTCCAAACACAATCAAAATTCATCAAAGGATTTAAACATGTGCAAGAGTATTAGCTTTAAAGCTAAAAACCTTATTAAGACCAGTGGTGGACAAATGCAATTTGTCAACTGTAAACAAAGTGTTAATTGGCTTTCTCACTCTACTATAAAAAGTCTTCTCACATTGCATGTATTTGACATCAGTTAGAGAGGAAGCCAACTGTTTTAGAACATTGTTAAAATTGATGACGAACAATTCAGAATGATTAAAATCACATGGTCTAGGTAATACAGAAGATAAAATAATAACACAATCTGGATTACAAATCCTCAATTCATGTATAATATCACGAATGTATTTTTCAAAGAAATTAGCATTTATATTAAATACATCATTTGTACCAACATGTACAATTATATTGTTAAAATGGTACCAGGTGAATACCCTGTTTTTTAATTTCCTTAAAAGCATTTCACAACTCAGACCCCCAAAGGCCTGAAGTTGCGTATTCCTCATCTCTGGAAGATACTTTAAAATAGAATCTGATATAACTAAACTGGGTTTACCCCATGCCTTCAAACCTACAATATAATTTAAAATATCAACTAATCAAATTATAACACCAAATAAAAAACATATATATCACAGTCTACCCATCATTTTTGACGACACTTGCATCTTGTCATCTAAACCATATCTAAGATATAATTTATAGGCGTCACTCTTCCAATCCAAGTTGCACCTCCTCTTCTAAAGCTATGAGAAGAGTATTTTGTTGGATCTAACCCAATTTTCTCCACAATGTTTTTCAAAAAACTCTGTAACATATTGTAGGACACTGGCTTAGTTTTTCTACCAGATAAAACAAGAAAAGCTGGGGAAGATGCTGAAGCAAGAAATCTTATGCACATGGCCTTAAATGCACTAAAAGCACACAACGGAGAGGATGAATTTTTAACAATTGGTATTTTTAAAACTCTCTCCCCAAATTGTATAGTCTTAGACCAACGAAACTGAACTAGTAAATAATCTTCAAAAACTGAAATATTTTCTCTATGCAAACATTTAGAGCTATCATCTACTGTCCCAACCAAATTGGATTTTCTACAAATCAAATAGCAAGCAAAAAGAAAAATGCACCAATATGTGTAACTATTGACATCATCAAAATTTAATTCCTCCCTTATTTTTAATAAAATACTAGGAGTGATTGGAAGAGCTGCCCGAACTGTGTGGGGATTGCATCGTTTTAATCCCTTCATAAACAATCTAAAATAGAATGACTCAAAATGAATAAAAGGTAGATCAAAAAGTAAATGTATCACCTTAACTCCATTCAGATAATTTCTGATTGAGTCTACACTTTTGAATGATCTACTTAAAAATTGTGCAAACAAGCAAAGCGTATTTAACTCGCAAGGCAATGTCTTTAAATTATAAAAATGACAAAACAGGAAAAAGGCTTTCCACTGTATCTTCAAATTTTTTCTAGTTCCTGAAGCGTGTGCAGATTTCAAAGATTCTTGTGCTTGTGTTTTAAGCTTGAGAAGATCTACAGATAAACTAAGTTCACCAATTGTGACAGAATCTGAAAAAATTTGAATCTACATTAACATGTTGAAAATTTCTACCTTCAATTGCTTTATTAACCTGCACAGGGTAAATATCTGACAACCTCCATCTGGACAACATATCTGGTAACCTATTCTCAATACCGTCTATATGAATAGCTCTTAATTCACATTTTTTAATTGCACAAATAAAACATATTTCTCTAAGACAAGCTTGTAAAAAACGACTCCTTGATTTCCCTTGATTGATAACTTGAACTGAAACCATATTATCACACTGAATACATATCTTTCTGCCTCTCTGTCCCCACAATTTCAAACAAACAATAACTGACAATAATTCCAAAGCATTTATATGTAAGTTTTGCTGTACAATAAAATCTGGAAACACACAGTGAAAGAACTGTCCATTCGAAACTCCTCCACAACCAACCAAACATGCATCTGAAGCCATATACTCGTCTGGTTCTGTCCACTCTTGAAGATTCAACAGTGAAACACCATTATATATCTCCAAGAATTCTGACCACCAGAGAAGATCATGCTTCAATTCCACGGAAACCTCTAAAATACAATCCTCATTTTTAAACTCCCTAAGAAAATTTAAAATTCTTGATATAAAAATACGACCTGGTCGAACACAACTAGCAATAAAATTCAGTTTTCCTATTAAGGACTGTACTTCTTTTAAAGATGATGTGTCTTTGTTTAACCAAAATGACACTAAGTCGAAAATCTCCACTAATCTATCAGGAGCGACTTCCATAGTCATTTTTTCAGTATCAAACCAAACACCTAAAAAGCTCATTCTGTGAGAAGGACTACTAGCTTTCTCTACAGATTCTTCTTCCAAACCACAGCTATCTAAAACCCATTTCAATTTTGTATATGAAATATCTGCTTTTTCACTAATTTCAGCACCAGCAAAATCATCTAAATAACTTTCTGATTGAGTCTACACTTTTAAAAAGTCTAACCAAACTTCTAAATCTGCTTTCATCTGCTTGTTTACTCGAATTTTGTAATACGATTTTCTTACCCCGATTGCTGAATTTATGAGTCTGCGACAGAAGGTGCGGCCTGGAGCAACTACCTTACAAGCAAAATTCAGGAGCCCAAGAAGGGATTGCATATCTTTATTAACCTGCATTATAAAATTATAATCCTGGTACTTTTGATAACTATTTAAGAGTTATTTTAGAACTGTCCAATGTATCTCTGATTTTTTGTGAGAGTTTGACAAGTTTTTCATTTGGAAGTCGCATGATTAAATTCTGTGTATCAATTCTATACCCAAAAACATAAGTAATGTAGTCGGCAAAGAGTCTTGCACTAGCAAGAGAAATACCTATTTTGTTGCATACTTTTTGGAATAACTTCAAAGTATTGCCAACTTTTGATGTTTGGCTCGACTCGACAAAAATAAAATCATCTAAATAATGGAGGATATCCTCATTTCCGCTTTTTAGCAAATTTCTCCCACAGGGCACAACTTATTGAGGCCCCATAGGGAGCATTTTATTAAGATAATATTCACCCTGAAATTTTATCCCAAACAAGTCAAAATGGTGCGGGGCAATTGGCAACAAACGAAAAGCCGCTTTTACGTCACACTGACTGATTTGGGCAAATGTTTTGTGTCTATTAATCAAACATGCTGCTTCGTCCACTGAACTGTACTGCACTGAACAATGATCTTTATCAATAAAATCGTTTATTGAACTATTCTCAGGATAGGATAAATGTTAAATAAGTCTGAAATCCCCATCCTTTTTTTGGCACTAGCCCCATTGGTGATACCGAAAGTGTGGGAAAAGGTGGGTATCTGAAAGGACCAGCAATGCGACCAAGTTTAACTTCCTTCATTAATTTTTCTTTTTAAATTTTGGGTAGCTGTAATGCACTTTTTAAATTGGAACTCTCCCTTGGTTCCCTAGAGCCAAAATATTTTAATGAAACACCGTATTTGAAACCAGATATAATTTCATGTGCTACATTGTTAAGTGGATAGAATTCTAAATAATTTTCCAAGACTGATACTTTTATAGGAGTATTTCCAAATAAATAAAAATTAATACTTTTTGTTACTTCTTCCTTGGGCCCGGTTATTACATTGGGCCTTTCTGTGTTTGCCACTGCATATTCCACATATGTGTTTAAACCTACAACGAGGGAAGTAGGGACAGTCATTACCATTATTATGGTATTTACATGACATATTTACACTTCCACTAGTTACCTGTGATTGTTGATGTGTTCTTTTGTTTGAAAGTGTAGCTGCATTTGAGTTATACATACCACGATTTTGTGTATTTGTTCTATAACCCTGTGATTGCACTGACACACTGTTATGTACACTACAAACTCCTCAGAGTCTGAATTGACCAGTTTTTGTGCTCGACCAGTAAAATCGAGCACACATTTTACTCGACTAGTCTCGACATTGTCTCGACTGTACTTAACTGTGCTTAAGTGTACTCGACTAGGTCTCGACTAGGTCTCGACTTTACTTAATTAGTCTGATTCAGTACTTGATGATCTTTGTGTAGTCTGAAATGGTCTTGACCAAGGCTCGACCTGTCTCGACCTGTCTTGACTAGTCTCGACCTGTCTCGACTAGTCTCGACTCAGTCTCGACTAGTCTCGACTCAGTCTCGACTAGTCTCGACTCAGTCTCAACCAGTCTCGACATGTCTCGACTAGTCTTGACCTTCAAAATTTAGTTTTGACTGGTGTAATCAGCCCATCTAACTAAATTAAATATTGATCTTAAAAAATTCAAGCTTTTTAGGTAGTTTGATTTATTGCTGTGAAATGAAAGAATTTAATTTTACAATATGTAAAAAAAAAATTATTATATAAAAATTCAGATGGGCATCTTTAATTTTTTTTATAACTTTTTCAAATCAACTTGGATTTTCATCAAACTATGCAGATATCTTACATATACATCAAGCTTACTGAATCCCATTTCATTTAGTTTTTTGTTTTATTGCTGTAAAATTTAAGAATTAGAGTAATTTTTGTAAAAAACAGCTAGGATTTGCAATTCGGACAAAATAGAGATAGTACACTTTAATTTTTTAAATAACTTTTTCAAATCAACTTGGATATTCATCAAACTATGCAGCTATCTTACATATATATCAAACTTACTGAATCCCATTTCATTTAGTTTTTTGTTGTATTGCTGTAAAATTTAAGAATTAAAGTAATCTTGGTATAAAAAGCTAGGATTTGCAATTCGGACAAAATAGAGATAGTACACTTTAATTTTTTTAATAACTTTTTCAAATCAACTTGGATTTGCATCAAACTATGCAGCTATCTTACATATATATCAAGCTTACTGAATCCCATTTCATTTAGTTTTTTGTTGTATTGCTGTAAAATTAAAGAATTAAAGAAATCTTGGTATAAAAAGCTAGGATTTGCAATTCGGACAAAATAGAGATAGTACACTTTAATTTTTTAAATAGCTTTTTCAAATCAACTTGGATTTCCATCAAACTATGCAGCTATCTTACATATATATCAAGCTTACTGAATCCCATTTCATTTAGTTTTTTGTTGTATTGCTGTAAAATTTAAGAATTAAAGTAATCTTGGTAAAAAAAGCTAGGATTTGCAATTCGGACAAAATAGAGATAATACACTTTAATTTTTTTAATAACTTTTTCAAATCAACTTGCATTTTCATCAAACTATGCAGCTATCTTAAATGTATACTTAGCTTACTAAATCCCAGGTCATTTTGTTTTTTGTTGTATTGCTGTCAAATTTAAGAATTAAAGTAATCTTAGTATAAAAAGCTAGGATTTGCAGTTCGAACAAAATAGAGATAGTACACTTTAATTTTTTTAATAACTTTTTCAAATCAACTTGGATTTGCATCAAACTATGCAGCTATCTTACATATATATCAAGCTTACTGAATCCCATTTCATTTAGTTTTTTGTTGCATTGCTGTAAAATTTAAGAATTAAATTAATCTAGGTCAAAAAAGCTAGAATTTGCAGTTTGAACAAAATAGAGATAGTACACTTTAATTTTTTTTATAACTTTTTAAATTCAACTTGGATTTTATTGAAGCTATATAGCTACCTTGGTGATGTATTCTTCTTACTGAATCCCAGGTTGTTATAAAGTTTAATTTGTTGTAATGCTGTCAAATTTAAGAATTAATTTAATCTAGGTAAAAAAAAGCTAGGATTTGCAGTTTTGACAAAATAGAGATGGTACACTTTAATTTTTTTCATAACTTTTTCAAATCAACTTAGATTTTCATCAAACTCTACAAATATCTTTGCAATATATTGATCTTACTGAATCATAGGTTGTTATTTTGTTTAGTGTATTTCTGTCAAATTTAAGAATTTAATTAACCTAGGTCAAAAAGCTACGATATTAGAAATATATCTTTTCTCATAATTTTGGAAAAAGTATACATAAAATATTAATATAATTCCTTTAATGTTTTATTCCTTTTGATATACACTATATAAATATATCAAAAAGGGATGAAACATTAGAAATTATTAAAATAGTTCTTCTGATTTGTGATGATTTATAAAGCAATACCTTCTGCTTGGGGCAAACTTATTAAAAAGATCACATCTACCAGAGAGTTTTAAATTCTAAATAACATTTATTCAAAGTTGCAACATCCTGTTAAATCTTAATTGCAGGGCTTTTAATTCACTAGATAAGTAATACACGAGTTTAAGAAAAGTAGGGCTTTCTTTTTACCTGTAAAACTCACGTGTACTGCAATTACATCATGTATAGTGTCATGTCATTAAATTTGACAAAAATATATTTTAAAACTTCATAACAACCTGGGATTTAGTAAGATCACCAAGGTAGCTATATAGTTTTAATAAAATCCAAGTTGATTTGAAAAAGTTATTAAAAAGCTTAAAGTGTCCTATCTCTATTTTGTTCGAACTGCAAATTCTAGCTTTTTTGACCTAGATTAATTTAATTCTTAAATTTTACAGCAATACAACAAAAAACTAAATGAAATGGGATTCAGTAAGCTTGATATATATGTAAGATAGCTGCATAGTTTAATGAAAATCCAAGTTGATTTGAAAAAGTTATTAAAAAAATTAAAGTGTACTATCTCTATTTTGTCCGAATTGCAAATCCTAGCTTTTTATACCAAGATTACTTTAATTCTTAAATTTTACAGCAATACAACAAAAAACTAAATGAAATGGGATTCAGTAAGCTTTATATATATGTAAGATAGCTGCATAGTTTGATGCAAATCCAAGTTGATTTGAAAAAGTTATTAAAAAAATTAAAGTGTACTATCTGAATTTTTATATAATAACTTTTTTTTTACATATTGTAAAATTAAATTCTTTCATTTCACAGCAATAAATCAAACTACCTAATAAGCTTGAATTTTTTAAGATCAATATTTAATTTAGTTAGATGGGCTGATTTACACCAGTCAAAACTAAATTTGAAGGTCAAGACTAGTCGAGACATGTCGAGACTGGTTGAGACTGAGTCGGACTAGTCGAGACAGGTCGAGACTAGTCAAGACAGGTCGAGACAGGTCGAGCCTGGGTCAAGACCATTTCAGACTACACAAAGATCATCAAGTACTGAATCAGACTAATTAAGTAAAGTCGAGACCTAGTCGAGACCTAGTCGAGACCTAGTCGAGTACACTTAAGTACAGTTAAGTACAGTCGAGACAATGTCGAGACTAGTCGAGTAAAATGTGTGCTCGATTTTACTGGTCGAGCACAAAAACTGGTCAATTCAGACTCTGAGGAGTTTGTAGTGGTACTGTGGGAGATGTGATGTGTAATAGCAAATATTCACCGTGTATATTTCCCCAAGTTATAAGAGAGAAGACGTTAGTAAAGTCAAAATATGTTTTATTGGCGAAGTAAGATCATGGCTTCTGTCGGTTACCAACCCACAAACAAAGGGTCTTTGGGCAACCGTAAATTAGATGCAAATAAAATAGATAAATAAAATTCAAAATTCAAATAAAAACTAAAATGAAATGAAATTTTGAAATAATGGGGTGCTGAATTGAACCCTGGCAACAGATGTCCAAAATCAACATGAGAAACTACGTTTGAGGTGGAAATGAAGATTACATGGATTAATGTTCTAAATTAAATAATAATACAGTGATAAATCAAGTTCATCGGTACTGGTGCAGCCTATAAAGTCCGACCTAGTGATGAACTCTGCTTAAAGACTGTCATAAAATTATCTATCGGTACACTATGACTGTTAATCCGTTATCACTCGTCAGATGGACGTCGTACTGTGGTTAATTGTGTTTATAGACTGGCGAAGAGTTGTAAATCCAGAAGCCGTGACAGGAGGTTTATGTTCAGGTTAAAATCAAGCAGAAATCTGTAAAATAAGACATAAAACAGCAGTATCGAAAAACTAAAAGAGGAGGGATGGGTGGGTTTACATTAATTATGCGTACAATAAACTCAACAATCTGACTTAGATATATTCAGTTACTACCTAGCAGACCGTGCATTAAAAATATTGTGAGGAGTGCTTTAGCTGTTAAAATTGATATGCCGTGTAATCAAATTAAGACATGCGCGTTACATTGACCTGTGCATGAACTGTCGCAAGTCTTGTCTTCCTCTGATAACGCGATTTAACGGTCAAGCCCTTTAAATCGAAATAAATTTGGATTCTTTTCTATTTTTAGCCTAAATTGCTCGTCATAGGTGGCCCAGTTTTCTGACCTTGTTGCCGCTAATCTTATATCGCGCATATATTTTAACAATTCCTGTGTTCGTGTGCTGTATTTCTCAATGTAGACACTCAAAAAAATCATGAATGCTGAAGTCCATTCATTTATTGACAAATAAACCCCCGACGATCTTTTTTCAATGCAAATTTTCCCCCTTTTTAATTTCAAATCGCCCTCGTCAACCTCTTCCATTTCTTTTTGCGTTCTCAAAAGAGAATGAAGCTCTATAAATTTTCCCTCCCAAATCTTTTCTTTAATTTTAAAAGACACGTGTTCCCCCACTGTGTCATGAACGCTAGATTCTTGTGACGGAGTGAAATCAATGGAATTATTTGCAATTTCGTGCCTTAAAGAGGGGAATGCCCGTGCATCCTCCTCCGACTTATTACCTGATGAGATATCAGTAGTTTCCTCAGGTACTTCTGCCACCACATGTCCGACCTCTTTTATTTTCTTGGCAGGTCTTCTCCGGCCAGTTCCGTCTTTATTTTGGGCAATTTCTTCGGTCTGCACTTTCTTTTCTCCTGTCCTGCTGGTCGTTCTTCTTTTCTTTCCCATGGCCCTTGATGGCGATCCTACGGCATTTTTCTTGTTAGGCATCTTCTTTTTGGATATTTTAACTAATTTGCGTAACACTTGCTTTCTTGTCGACAGCAAATTAACAAGTGTCCGATACGGGAATTCCAAAATTCTATTCAAGCTGATACGGGATTCCAAAATTCTGATTCATACTGCGAGCGCCGATATGGCCATGCCAAATATGGCATTGAGCTACAGGCTGCAACACCCACGCACACACACGAATATTCGATTGAATTAAACCAGATTATTGAAAATATGAAATTTTTATAATCTCAATTATTCGTTCTTACATTGATTATGTTATAAATGAATTAAAAAACATAATTGAATATGTACTTTTAAACAGTTGTGCAAACTTACTGACCTACATTATGTCGGTATGTATAGTTTGAAATATCACAAGGTTATGTTTTCGCAGATTTTTTATAACGTCTTTACGATTATTTTTTGGGGTACGCACCCATTAATATTTTAGTCTGGGAAACATGATTTATTTATAAGTTGTAATTGGCCTTAATCCAGTTTTTAAAATGACGAGTATTTTAAGATAAATAATTTGCGTATAGATTAGGGATGTCAACAGATCTGAAATTTAATACTCGGATACTCGGTCATGATTCTCAAGTACTCGCGAGTACTCGGATGAATCTTAAGGTGGTACCCAACACTTTCACTAAAACTAATTTGTCTCGTTTAATTTTCATGAAATTTTGTCAAAGTATTTACTTTGACCCTTTAACAAAAATAGAAAAATTTCAAAGATTTGGAACCAACCGTTTTGTCAGAAAAATTACACTGGTTATATAATAATTTGACAAACACCAATTTTGATCATTGAGAAGCTTAATATTCCTTTTACAACACAACGTAATTAAAACGTTTAGCTGACTTTACACAGTTATCTCCCTGTAGTGTTAGGTACCACCTTAAACGTCAATTGAAAAATAGATTTTAGTTGGGATGCAGTACTAGTATTATTGTTATTACCTTTCATAAACATATTAACAAAAGACAAACGTACTACAAACAGCGTGATTCTCTCGTTTGTGTCAATTAAACAATGAATTACCGACCGCAGTTTTTACAAATAACCTATCATAATAGCAATTATTGTTTGGGTACTTGATCATGAACCAAATTAAAATATTAAGATAAAAAAAAAGACAATATATGTATCATCTGTTCCTTGGGAGTTGGTATTTTTCAAAATACGACTTGTCCATTATGGACTTCAAATTACTTGTGCTTTTTCGTGTTGCTCAATCTTACTTTATCTGTATTTGGTGTTTTTGCACTATCGTTTGTCTGATTTTCTTTATTTTTAGTCAAGAGATTGTCAGTTTATTTTCGACTTTTATGTAATTGTTTATTTACATGTGACGCAATTTATTTTTACCTAGGTTTTGACCAATCCACTAAATGAGTCACAATGCATGATGGACTACTATGTGTTTACAATCAAACAAGAACACGTGTTATTTACTGAAATACAACACATTTTTCGTGCAATGCGGGATTCACAATTTCGCTTAGTTTTTCATTTTGTGTGTCTCCTCATTTATAGTTCGTGATATAAAGTATTACTTCCATGCTCAGATTAAAGAAGAGTTGTTTCTATGCGAAGAAAAAAGGGTTTGAATTACCCGATATATAGCCATTAACATGTTTGATGATGGCACAGAGATTTCATGTATTTGTCCACCAGAAGCAACGAAACAACAGTGAAAAGACACAATTACCCATGAGACAAACTTACTGGTGTAAAGTAAGCCGTCGATAACAGCCGGTGCTGATATTCAAGAGTACAGCAATGTTCGTATAGATAATTAAAGGCAAATGTGGGATCCTTGAATTTTGTGTTCGTAACAAAAGGCGAAGAAATATTTACATACATGGCAGTGTTAACAAAATCTATAAGTATTTTTGTTGGTCACATTTCAGTATATCGGACTTCCAAACTGTTCACTTTTTTTGAAAGTAGTGAAGTCAGCAACTGTAGTTTCAGTTTGTTCGTTTTTTAACGGGCTCGGACTTCTTTTGGTTGGCTTGCTTGCTTTGTTTGTATAGCTGTTTATACAAGCTTTGAAAATAAGATTGACATCTTTAAACAATATATATATATAGGCATAGTTTAACTTGTATATTTTATATTTTGTACAATATACAAACAAAGCAAGCAAGCTAACCAAAGTTTTGCTCCACATGCATTAGAAATATGCTGTAATGATTTTATCCATATGTATGTGCGACAAAGTGGAAAATTTGATATATTTTGTGAAAATTGCAGCGTTGGATCTATAATAAAAAAGAAGATGTGGTATGATTGTCAATGAGACAGCTGTCCACAAGAGACCAAAATGACACAGAAATTAACATTTTTAGATCACCGTACGGCCTTCAACAATGAGCAAAACCCATACCGCATAGTCAGCTATAAAAGTCCCCAATATGACAATGTAAAACAATTCAAACGAGAAAACTAACGGCCTTAATTATATAAAACAAAAATGAACGAAAAACAAATATGTAACACATAAACAAACGACAACCACTGAAATACAGGCTCATATACAATATTTTTTTTATGGGATAGATTTCTTGTCCTTTTATATATTTAATTGGGCCGTTTTTTTTTTGTTTTGTTTTTTTTTGATTGTTTTACACAAGTAATTTTTGGGTCATTAATAGCTTACTTTTCAGCATTGGACCTATGACTGCTTACTTTACTAAATTATGTCTTTGTTGGAAAGATGTCTCATTTGGCACTCATACCTCATCTTCTTATTTCTATATACAAAGCACGTTTTAGAAAAAAAATAATAGGTAATATGACACCCACTATGATCCAGAGACTTAATATTTGAGATATTTTACATATGTCAACAGGACAGCAGCCGAACGATAAAAAAAACCTCTGAGGTATATTTTGTGATAAAATTCGCAACAAACGGATATTATCAATTAATGAAACTATAAAAAAATGTATTGAGCTATATACCGTACCCGCTCAGTGGCGGATCCAGGGGGGCGGGGGTTCCGGGAGATGGACCCCCTTTTTATGGACGATCAGTGCATTTGGATGGGGACATGTAGTTGGAACCCCCTCCCCTTTTGTCCAGGGTTAGGACCCCCTTTTTTAAAATGGCTGGACCCGCCCCTGCCGCTTTCATAACACTTCTTTTTAGCATACTGAATATTATGATGTTCTTACTATTAGTTCAGGTCCTGATAAAAAAAAATACACATTCAGTACAAAAAAAAGTGTTTCAATGAAAGTTTCGTGTTTTTCTAGGCAGAAATGATTTTGCGATGACATTATACAGGTTTAAAAGAGCTCAAATGATTTTCTTACTGGACAGTGGTCACTTCATTGGATATTTCACTGTGTCATGTTGTGAAATTAATGCAGGTTCAAAAATCATAACAATGCACAAAACCGGTTCAACTACTTTTGCAAGGCGAAAAAGAAATTCGAATCGTGAAGCCAATAAACAATATTTTTTTTAATCTGAGCATGCAAATTGAAGATTACGTTATATATTTTACATTAAATATATTTGCAGAATAAAAACTTTGGTAATGAGAGTCCCAGACTGTTTTCCCACTAATTCCACGTGTTTTAAGTAGTAGTTAACTCGTAGTAGCCCACAATGCATTGTAGTTCATCGAGTCGATTTGTCAGTTTTTCAAGGCCATATTGGCCTTGTGTTTTGGAAATTACTATGCAAATATATTCTGACGTCAGAATATATTTGCATAGTAATTTCCCAACACAAAGCCAATATGGCCTTGAAAAAAATGACCAATCGACTCAATGAACTACAATGCATTGTGGGCTTCTACGAGTTTACTATCATTTGAAAACACGTGGAATTAGTGGGAAAACTGTCAACTAATATAGTGTCTGGGACTCTCATAATAAATCTTTTTGATCTGCGAATATGTTTATTGTAAAATGTATAACATAATCTTCAGTTTGCATGCTCAGATTAAAAAAGTATTGTTTATCGGCTTCACGATTCGACTTTCTTTTTCGCCTTGTAAAAATAGTTGAACAGGTTTTTTTCATTGTTATGCATTGTACCTGTGCAATATTTTCACGGCGTGAACCAGGGAACTTTCAGATAAAGTGACCACTATCCAGTATGAAAACTTGTTGAGCTCTTTTAAACTTGTATACCGTCATTTTAAAACATTTCTGCCTCGAAAAACACGAAGAACTGGCACTGAAACACTTCTATCTGTATTGGATGTGATTTTTTTTTATCAGGAGCAGAACTTAAATTAAGAATATCATAATATTCAGTATGTAAGAAATAAGTGTTTTAAAAGCGGGGACGGTAAATAACTTAACATGTTTTGTATAGTTTCATCCATCGGTCTGCAACAGAGGTATTTTTATCGTTGGGCTGCTGTCCTATTGACGTATGTGCAATTACTCCAAATATTTAAATCCTCTGGATTATAGTGGGTGTCATATATTACCTATAAAGGTTTTCTAAAACGTGCTTTGTATAGAAATAAGAAGTTGAGGTATGAGTGGCTAATAGGACATCCTAATTTCCATCCAAGACACAATTTAGTAAAGTAAGCAATCAAAGGTTCAATCCTTAAAAGTAACCTATAAACGGACCAAAAATTACTAGTGTAAAAGAATTAAAAAAAAACCAACAACGGCCTTATATATGTATATATAAACAAAAGAAGAAGACTGTTGAAAAATTATCCAATAAATAAAAGAAAGTATAATAGGTTTAGACTCAACTCTGCACTTTTCACAAAACATATCAAAGTTCACGTCCTTGTCGCCCATAAACATGGATAAACATCATTGCTGGTTTCATAAAGGTTGGCAAATGGCCGAGTCCGTTTGAAATATAAAACAAATAAATATCTCCATTAAATCAAAAACAAACTTTGCAAAGAAAAAACCAAAATAAAACTACAGTTGCTTGCTTTATTACCTTCATAACAAAGGGAACAGTTTTAAAGTCCCAAGTACTGAAATTTGTAAAAAATCAATACTTATAGATTTTGTAAACACTGTCAGACAAGAATTTAAAAAGGTCTTGTGCATTTTTGATGAAATATGACGGATGTTATATTAGGCTTTGAGCATGTTCGATACCCTTAGTCTGTATACCTGTCAAATTCTCAATATGAAAATATTACTTAGTATTCTACCAACATCAGTAAATGTTTGATAATGGAAACCCGAACTTTCTGAAAGATGTTTGTATACAGAAATAAGGAGATGGGTATGGTTGCCAATGAAACAACTATCCACTTAAGTTCACTCAAATGAAGTGGATGTTAGCGATGACAGGCAACCGCAATGCCTTCAATTTGATTGGTGATTATACTTTGTTGTTTCCTAATGACAAATGAATAAATATATTATTTCCTCGATTTAAATTACTTTTTGATCATAAAAGAAGGTACAATATCATAAAATCAATTTTGTGACCCCACACAATCCCACATTTGTTATTCTATCTATGCGAAGTTTGCTGCCCTAATGAATATTATCACCGGTTGTTATCTACAGCTAGATTTACACTAGTAAGTTTGTCGTAAGGGTAATTGTGTTTTCACTGTTGTTTCAGTGCTGTCTGGTGCACTCGAATACCTGAAATCTCCGTGTCATGATGAAACATAGTAATTGCTATGTTCTCGGTTGATAGTAAACACGTAGTAGCATATCATGCATTGTAACTCATTTAGTGGATTGGTCAAGAGCCCAGGTAAAAATAAAGAATAAATTGCGTCACACTTAAATAAACAATTACATGTGCGAGGTCATCAGTATGCTAATTTATGCATATCCATATAAGGTAGTGTTCCTGACCTGTTTAAATTTCGCTCTCGTACTTTCACCTATCTTTAAATTGTAAATTTAGCAACTATTGTTAAGTTTCAAAAACTGAGTAAATCAATTAATTCAAATGTACATCTCATACCAATCACGTTTACCTAAAATATAAAAAAAGAAGATGTGGTATGATTGCCAATGAGACAACTATCCACAAAAGACCAAAATGACACAGACATTAACAACTATAGGTCACCGTACGGCCTTCAACAATGAGCAAAGCCCATACCACACAGCCAGCTATAATAGGCCCCGATAAGACAATGTAAAACAAAAATATGTAACACATAAACAAACGACAACCACTGAATTACAGGCTCCTGACTTGGGACAGGCACATATATAAATAATATGGCGGGGTTAAACATGTTAGCGGGATCCCAACCCTCCCCTTAACCTGGGACAGTGGTATAACAGTACAACATAAGAACGAACTATAAAAATCAGTTGAAAAATGCTTAACTCATCAGATGGACAAAAAATACAAGTGGACGTGGCCGGGTACTGATAAAAGTCTTGATTATTAAACAAAGGTAAGTTTTTACGGCTTGTGATGAGTTAATTATTATAAATCCATGAAAGTGTTGATCCGTGTGCAAACACCGTTAAAAATTTCCCTTATCAGTTGCGTCGGGTTTACCACAGGTCACTTTTATTTTGTTCTTGATTAGTTTAGAAATATGAACTGGTCAATTATTTCAGACGGAAGACAGTTTGACTCTTTGTTTTTTGTTCTAAGTAGTGCACATGAAAATGACGTTGCTGGCACTTCTATAACAAATAGTATTCTCGGGATAAACATATTTATGTTATTAATTGATTTTATTTAGGGGATATTTCAACGGAACTAATGTGAGTGGAAATGTGAAGAGAAATATTTCAAGATGTATAACAGACAAACGAGTATCCGAGTACTGACATGAACTCGAGTACTCAGCCTTCAGAACGAGTACCCGAGTACTCGAGTACTCGTTGCCATCCCTAAATTATAGATATATGAAGATGTGGTATGAATGTCAATGTGACAACTCTCTATCGAAGTCACCATTGTGTTTTTTCGACGGTGGATTTGTGCTTTTTCAATCTGATGAATCGAGCCTTTTCGGCATATTATTACAGATTACCTTTCACTTGAGCATCTTTACTAGTCCAACAGCTAAGTCCAATATTTTGGGACAATTGATCACTTTGTGGTAAAAGCATGAAACTTTGCACAGTGTTAGTTATGATGTTTATAAATATTTTTGGATATGGAGCCATCAAAAAAAAAATTCCACAATGGCCGCCAATTTCAAAATGGCCGCCAACAGTCATAAAGCAGAGTCTAAAAATATAGTATAATTTATCATTTGAAAATAAAAACACAAAACTTTGCATATTGCTAGTTATGATGATAATTAATCTTTTCTGAATATGGAACAATAAAAATAATTCCATAATGGCCACCAATTTCAAAATGGTGGCCAACAGTCATGAGGCAGAGTCCAAAAATATGGCTTAATGTCCTTAATTTATCATTTGAAAATAAAAGCACAACACTTTGCATATTGCTAGTTATATTGCTTATTAATCTTTAATGAATATGGAATAATCAAAAATAATTCCATAATGGCCGACACATTCAAAATGGCCGCCAACAGTCATGATGCAGAGTTAAAAAAATGGTATAATTGATCATTTGAAAATAAAAGCACAAAACTTTGCATATTGCTTGTTATGATGCTAATTAATCTTTTATGAATATGGAACAATAAAAAATAATTCCATAATGGCCGACAAATTCAAAATGGCTGTCAAAAGTCTTATTATCAGAAACCATAAACATTCTTGCTTTCAAATATGACACTGGTCCTGCATTGACGAGAGTCTGCTTAGTAGACAATTTTTCAACATATCAAAAGCAGCTACGTTTGTTCGTACAGATATTTTCGCATCAAATTAGGAATTTAAAGGAACCTTCCCAAAGTGATGTCAGGAAAATTCTGTACCCCAGTCATTGCTTTCTTTGGTCAGTATGATTTAGTTTGGACCCAACATTCAGGATCGTTTATATTCTCAGTCGACATTAACGAAAGCACAGCGCTTCTAATGTATAGATGTACAAAGAAACTATCAAACCGTCACATAAAAGATCATGAACCTACAGTTTGTGCTTATTTGGGAATCATGATCCTCTGTAAGACTAGAAAACGTGATCTACATGTAGTAGATACTTTCTTCAAACTTGGACTATTTGTCTCCTACCACTGAGTGTTAGAAATTTCTACTTCCATGGCTTATGACCGTTATGTAAAAGACGGTATAGTTTGCCCTACCACAAAATGTATTTACTTCATCTGCTGTAGACAACATTGATCACAATCCAAGCAGTATATCGTCAAAAAATTCATTCGATGGTACAGGTATATCTTTATTCCAACATATTTCAGAAGATGTTCAAGGCGTTGTTCAAACATTTCTCCAATCTGAACCCATGTTGAAATGCCAGTCAAAGAGAGTTTCTCTTTAACCATTACCAGAGAGTTATTCAATCTTCCACCAGCTGTACTAAGATTCAACGAACCAGATATCCCATTAGTTGAAGGAGAACTTTCAATTGATATGTCCTCATTCCCAGCTGCATTAAAAGGGAAACTCAAATGGCTGAAACATGTTGCAGAAAATTCAAGTGTTAAGGCTAAAGTGGGTAAAAATATTTCATGGTCCGCCTATCATGCTGTAGTACTGCCAGATGCGAATAAATTACCAGCAGTGTCTGCCCTTCTACCTCTGTTTCATGAGCAAGCAAAATCTGTTGCATTGATACGACACTCATTGAACATTATTCGTAACGCTGTAAGAAAGCTAAATCCAGACCAAACTCCAGTTGTTGCTTTTAACCAACCCCTTTTCACAATAGCAAAACAATTATAATGGAACTGGCCTCAGATGTATGGCGAGGATCACTTTGTAATGATGTTCGGCGGCCTACACATAGAAATGGCTGCGTTCAAAACATTTGGTAGTTGGCTTGAAGATAGTGAATGGACAAGTGTTTTAGTAAATGCACAGGTTACATCACCAGGTACAGCTGATTCATTCCTAAAGGCTTCTCCTGTTACAACAACACGAAGAACACACCAAGTTACAGCATGCACACTTAACCGTCAATTGTCAAACGCGTACTGCCAGTACAAAGATGTTTTGAGGTATGATGAGGTTATCTTAGAATTTGAAGAGTGGAACTATCTAAACAATCTCTTCACTTTAAATTCTGGTATATGAATCTCAAATTTGAATAGACATTATTAATATTTATATGGTCTATACGTGAGGGTAACTTTTTATTATATATTGAAGCTCTCGCAAAGATCATTCCTTGGTTCTTTGCCTTGGATCACACCAACTATTCACGATGGCTGCCAATTCGTCTGCGTGATATGCTTCAGTTACCAAAAAAGAGACCAGAAACCCACAGAGCAATCCTTAGCGGCAACCCTTTTTGTCACCAAGACCGAGAAGAAATTTTCCTGTATGGCTTTTAATTAAGCCGACGAACAAAATAATGCGCATGTTAAAGCAGATAGTGG
The DNA here is from genome assembly GCF_963676685.1 of Mytilus edulis. Classification (NCBI taxonomy): domain Eukaryota; kingdom Metazoa; phylum Mollusca; class Bivalvia; order Mytilida; family Mytilidae; genus Mytilus; species Mytilus edulis. Next base: position 37,808,349 of record NC_092352.1, on the reverse strand, counting down.
TGCTGTTTGATTGACGGAAAATCCAGGAGCGCTTCATAGATTGATGGTTGCTGGGCCTGAAATGGCTAGTTTGGTAAATGAATTTGAAAATGCCACCGAATGCTTTGTATACACTAACGAATCTAATAAACCTCATCATGAACAAATATTATCCTTCCAAGAATCATTCCAAACAGACTGCAGATTGAATAGCTGTGGATAGGTTTTGGCACTAGGAAGAACTTCCGATATATAAGTTCATGGATGGTGCCTTGTCCTAGGACCATTGAATCGAAAGTCGTTTCACTGTGTCATGCCTTTACCGGTTGTGACACAGTCTCAGCTTTTTCTGGGAAAGGTCAGAAATCAGCTTGGGACACATGGTCTGTATATGAGGAGTTTTCAGAAGCATTTCTTCAGGTCATTGAGAATCCAAATGAAGTGGAAATTTTAAAAGTGTTAAAAGTAATAGAACGGTATGTTGTGCTTTTGTATGATCGGTCTAGTACAAATTATACGATGAATGAGTTAAGAAAATAGTTATTCACACAGAAGACAAGAACAATTGACAATATCCCTCCAACACGTGATGAACTTCTTCAACATACGAAACGTACAGCTTACCAAGGTAGTGTTATTTGGGGCAATTGTTTAGGTGCAAATCCAAGTATGCCAACACCAGATTTATTTGGTTGGCAAAAACTTGATGGTACTTGGGTACCATTCTTGTCTGTGCTTGCTGACGCTTCAATGTCATGCCAAGATCTCATCCACTGTAAGAAATGATGTCGAGGAGCATGTAAATGCTTGAAAGCAGCATTAAAATGCACAGCAATATGTAACTGCTAAACGGACTGTGAAAGAGAAACTGATTGAGTCACTGTGCTTTATTTTGATTTTCCTGCATTTTGATCATATTGTCATTATAATTTTGATCTATGTTTATGTTAAATAGCTACTTGGGAGTTTTTTTTATTTCTTACCTCATTTCTAAAAAGTAAATTCTCTTTGTAGAATTAAATACTGCATATGTTGTTGGTTTTTTTTTCATTTCAGGAAAATTGTTAAATTTTCTAAGGTTATTACCTGTAACTGTGGGGGGAAAAAACCTCGCCAAAGACGCCATTTTGAGTTGAATCGACCATTTTCATTTCATAGCTAATGTCACTCATTACATAAAATAATATGTTTGTATATACGTGCTTGTATTGAAAAAATGATCAAGTATTTTTTAATCATTTTTATACCATATTTAAAAAGAAACGTAAAATTTTGACATGTTAAACGGCGCCATTTTGAATATTGCTGCCATTTTGGAAATATAATCTATGCACCTATGTATTGTTGATACACTGTAGGCCTGTATTTATGTCAAATGATCAGTTTCACGGATTTGGTAACTTTCTATCACACAATGATAATGTACACTTACGAATACTTTCAAACTTAGACATTTTGACGCGCCATTTTGAATTTGGACGCCATTTTGATGATTTCTTTATTACAAGGTTTACGAAAATAATAACTGACATATCTTAATTGTATTTTATTAAGTTTGTGACATCTTCTGAACTCATTAAAATTGGAAGTCTTCATCAAATGAATGATGTTATACTTATGTCGGCCATCTTGAATTTGGCGGCCATATTGGATTTTTTTTTTCGTGGCTCCATATCTGAATTTTGTCTATACCCCTTAATCTTTCACTATGCCAAGTTTCATGCTTTTACCATAAAGTGATCAATTATTCTGATATCCGCTGGACTATACAACCGCTGTCGTAATTAATCGATTTGTTACCAGTGTTACCTCGTCACATGCTGTTTGTTTCTATGCAAAGGCAGGAGCCTAAAATTCAATTTCCGTCTATTGATTGTATTTGGTTTTTTTTGGAGTACACATCAGGTCGTTCGTTGAAACATTTACATTGTTGTTATATCGGGACCTATTATACCTGTCTAGAGATTTTGTACAATAATTTCAAGATATATACGTACCCTTGAAACAATCAAATTATAAAGGCAACGACCAGTCAACTTTCGGGGACAGGAGGTTAGCAATTATATCTGTTTCATATTTGTTATATCCAGTCTTAAATGTCGCTTTTTTAGCTCACAAGGACCAAAGGGCCAAGTGAGCTTTGCTCATCAATTGGCGTTCGTCGTCGTCGTCGTCCGTCATCGTTAACTTATACAAAAATCTTCTCCTCATCATTGGGGTATCTAGTTTAAAAAATGTGTCCGGTGATCCGTCCAACCAACCAAGACAAGTTTCACAAATGTTTTACAATAGCACACTAATAAGACATACAGCATTTTTTATTGTACCTGTAGGTTGCATTTCTGTAAATATAGACAATGCAATTTCCTATAGTAACTCTAGATCTTTTTACGGCTAAAACTGTACCACTTTCACCATAAAGTTTCGAGAAAAAAATACATCTTAGATGGGACTGTTTAACTGCACTACTTTAAAAAAAAAAGTAAACAAAAAGGGCTATGCAGTATATTATCAACATTTATATGTTCCGAGTTACATATTTTAGAGAAATTCTGAACTACACCTACCTTCACTTTGGATCTTCCTTAGAAATTGAGGGGGCTGTTCTCTATTTTTATTTATACTGATAACATTTCCAAGTTATGTCTCTATGAGATTAAACATAAAGATAATATCTTGGAACCAGTACGTAAACCCAAAAATATAACAATGAATAGTATATATCAACCTCCCCCTGTACTTAAAAGTACAAACTGTATATATGATGAATTTTTTGTGATTGTCGAAAAGGGCATTTAGGTTTGCCCTTGTTTGTCGGTACTTACGTCATAGATTAGTTTCCGTTCTCAAACTTTAATTGGCCCATTTAAATATTCAGAAATATATACGAAATGCTACAAATCATAGATGAAGTAAAACAGGTACAATAAAAACTGCTGTATGTCACATTATTGTGCTATTGTAAAACATTTGTGTAAAAGAGGGACGAAAGATACCAAAGGGACAGTCAAACTCATAAATCTAAAACAAACTGACAACGCCATGGCTAAAAATGAAAAAGATAAACAGAAAAATAATAGTACACATAACACAACATAGAAAACTAAAGAATAAACAACACGAACCCCACCAAAAACTAGGGGTGATCTCAGGTGCTCCGGAAGGGTAAGCAGATCCTGCTCCACTTGTGGCACCCGTCGTGTTGCTTATGTGATTACAAATCCGGTAAATAGTCTAATTCGGTAGGTCACATTTATGAAAGGGAAGGGGATTGCAGTTACGACGTAAGGAACATATCCGAAATCATTTGTGAAACGGTTATTCCATAACGGTCAACCAACTCGTGATGGCGTCCGTAAAATTTACGAAGGGATGATTTCAACTTCACCATTTGGAACTCTTGGTTTAATAGCTTCCTTGTGAGCAGTAACCCTCTATCAAGAAAATCATGATAGGAAATGCAAGCACGGGAATATCGTATCAATTGGGAGATATATACCCCGTATGCAGGTGCTGCTGGAATGTTGCTACTTAGAAATGAAAAGTTCACAATTGGAAAGCTGAAATCATCTCTTTTGTCGTAAAGTTTTGTTTTCAATCGACCCTCATTGTCAATTTCTAGATGTAAGTCAAGATATGAAGCCGACTTAACTGTATCTGTAGTATCCTTTATCTCCAATTCGATGGGATAGATGCGTTCCACATAGTCACCAAATTTTGAATTGTTAAGTGAAAGAACGTCATCTATATAGCGGAAAGTAGAGTTAAAGGATATAGCTAACTTCTTATCTTTCTTCCTAAGAAGTTCCTGCATGAAGTCAGCCTCATAATAATAAAGAAACAAGTCGGCAAGTAGAGGGGCACAGTTTGTTCCCATTGGGATGCCGACAGTCTGTTGAAAAACACGTCCTCCGAACGTTACAAATATGTTGTCAATCAAGAAATCAAGCATCTTGATAACATCGGTTTCAGAGAATTTTTTGTTTGAATCAGAGTGATTCTTTACAAAGTATGATTTATCCCTCCCTAAGACAAGATACTTGTATCTACGTTGGCCATTCTTTTTTATGAAGCAAAGTAATAACAACTCTTTCAATTTGTCTTTTAGTTTGGAATGTGGAATACTTGTGTAAAGAGTAGAAAAGTCAAATGTTTTAATACTGTTACAAGATGAAAGAGAGTTAGATTGTATGTACTCTAAAAGATCTTTGGAATTTTTAAGTATCCACTTCTGATTCACGCCACCTCTAGAATAGGCAGTTTCACAATAACTTTGAAGCCCGTCTTTGATTGCTGATAAAATAGATGTTAATAATTTAGAAAGAGGTTTCGTGGAGCACTTGGAAGACCCAGCAATATACTTATCTTTCATATTTTGCTGATGTGCATTGTCTAAAACATAAATGACGTGGCTCTGTACTTATATATCTCGTCATTGTGTTATTGTGCTATAGTAAATTTGTGTATTCTTGTCTTTAATTTTTGCTAATATTCTTGGTTTATACATGTATGCCGTTTTGTGGTTCTTTGTTACATATTTGTTTGTTTTTATAGAGATTAAGATTATAACACAATGTTGACTGCTGTACCCCTAATTTTGACATTTCGCCGGAGCATGAGTGTCTATTGCACACTTATTCTTTTTAAACGGAAGGCATTTATAAAGAAAACATCAACTAGGGACTATTACAGAACTGTTCAAGTTTATCTGATATGCTGCGTTTACGAATACTCAACTACAATTGTAACACACCTTATCATCGATTAGTAATAAATAAAGGCAATAGAAGTATACCGATGTTCGAAAGTCAAAAACCGATTAAGACAAAAAAAAAAACCAAATCTGGGTTACATAATTAAACCGAGGGAAACACATCAACTATAAAACCTAAAACTGCATATCGTGCTGTATGCAACCTAGATTCTGTATTAAATAACTAAGTGTTATGAAGTAGAGACAGGATAATGAATAAATTTCAAATACATATTAAATACATGTAATCAGAGACAATCATACACTCGTACTTCAATATAAATAGCGGATTGTTTTCAAATAAACTTTATAGAGAGTCATTTTTACAGAAAGAATGATTTGATTTAATTTGGAAAAAGCATGCAAAAAATGTTAAACATTCCTTTTCAAATCTACTTCGAGATTGAAGGCCTTGGAATGTCATATAAGAAGTCCTCGTGAACTATTGCCGTATCGCAGTATGCAGCAACTTGACCATGTTGAACATCGGTCGACATCACTAAAGTTCCTGCTATACCCGGACGTTTCGTACTATCTTTATTCACAGCAGGAGGATGAGTAAGTGCATCGCATGGTATACAGTATTCAGTACGTTCTTTCGTCTTCAACGAGTTTCCTGCTTTTGTCGGACATTTCAAGCCACTATTTATGACAGGAGGAGAACGAGTAAGTTTGTCATAAGACAGAGAGTAAATTTTATGTTCTTTTTCTGCAGTTGGTTCCACCTCATTCCGCATTGTAAAATCAAGTCGTTGATATTGATTGTCCATATCAACAGGCTCCTGATAATCGTTGACTGAAATGATTTCAAAACCCTGTGTATGCTGACGGTTTGAAGGTTTTGCATCAATATGAGACCGGTTGTTGCATCTGGACGTTTGCATTAGTTCTTGTCCTTCAGCATAATTCCTCATACCAGTGCATTCAGATTTGCGCTTGTATTGTTTCCGTTTCCTGAAATTTGAAGGAAATGTCATAGAGCTAGTTACGTTTTTCTTGGTTTTTTATATGAATTAAACATGTATCTGTGAAAATTTTAAAAAGTGAAAATATTATATGTCACTAAGATATAACATTGAGCGTGTACATAAAATAAAAATCTTAAAAGAAATATTCGAAAGCGTTACACAACTCTAATAAAAAAAACAAATGCCGGGTTCCGAAGGTGGCCAGTATTAAGAAATAGTGTTTGCTCCATCCAAATTGCCCGTAATTTTGCAATGACCAATCTTCATGGTCAACCTAAATATATTGTATGATTGTATCTCTTTCTCGCCACTTATATGCATCAAATATCTGCAATGAATTATTGCAATTGGAAAATCGTCTAACAACAATCAATCAATCAAATATAAGAATTATTATTAACAAATAAGATAACGCACAATTATATTTAAAAAAAAAACGCGTATATTTTGGTTCTATGTAATCACAACGACTATTATGAACTGTCATTCCCATAGGATATCTAAAGTCAAATCCTTCAGTATAGACATGAAAATACTGATATCGTGATATACTAACTTACTGTTTTAAACGACAAGAAAAAACTTTAAATTAAGGAATGTATTCATTCATTTAAAGTTATGATTGCTTGTCCTTGATTTACTATATACACATGGTAATTTTGGTGATATCAATTCGTCAACACTTATATATAATTTTTTTTTCATCTCCAACGTCAGAATGTACATCTAGCGCGCTTTGATAAATTAAAGTTTATTTTGTTGAGCATATAACTTATATTGAAAATTTACCGTTTTCTTTTAAATAGAATCAGGGTCCCAATTACCACAGCAACAGTTATTACGGCGCCAAGAACGGTAATAACTGAAAAAAAAACTTAAACATCTGCATTATCTGTATTACTTAAATATAGTCGCGTTTTGAAAGTCCCCTCTTGGCTTGCGCCGGTTTCTCTACTCCTACTTTTTTTTTCTTTGGGTATACTGAATCTTGAATCCGTTTTTGACTTGCAAAATATTATTGTTATTTCTATTCTTAAAGTGAGGCAAGCGTTACTTGTGAAAGGGGACGAAGTCCGTATTAGTTACATTTTCTTTTAATTTTAACATATTTTAAATGCTCCAGTCTTGAGTTATAAATAATTTGTGCTGACGTTCAAAAACACCGCAGAGCAACAAAAAAAAAAACAAACGAACAGCACGAATCCAACTATAAACCCGGAAATCAGGTGTTCGGCAAATAGAACTTTTCCGTCGTAACTCTACAATAAATATTCAATATCAATGATAAAGGGCAATCAACCCGTGAAACTTACAAAAGGTTGATTTCAACTTTGCCCCTTTGAATTCATAGTGTAATAGCTATCAAGAAAAATCATGATAGGAAATACAAGCCAAAGAATATCGAATCAACTGAGAGAAATGTACTTCTTTACCAGGCACTGCTCGGTGGTTCTCTATAGAAATTGAAAGTTCACTATTGAGAAGCCGAACCTAACTCGTTTGTCGTGAAGTTTTGTTCCAACGTACCCTCATTGTCAATTTCTAGATGTTAGTCAACATATCAATTATTTATAAGAGACCATCAACTATAATGCAGAAAGTGAAGTAAAAGGACACTAGTACTGTTAACTTCTTTTCTTTCCTCCAAAGAAGTTTCTGTATGAAATAGCCTAATTTGAATGATAGAACAAATAGGTAGTTGAATGTTTATAGAAAAACACGTCCTCAATCATTCTTTTAATGTCAGTTTCATAGTTTTTCAGTATGTTTGTTTTGATTTTTCAAGTCATTTATGTTGTATATTTATGATATATGTCCTTTAGTTGTACTAAATTTTGGTTTTGCTTGATCCCAACTATTGTCACGTTAACCAATTTTAATTGTCAATATAACAAAACTATAAACAGCTGCCATACAAGAAGAGATTAGTCTAAACTTGGTTTAATCGACCATTTTGTTCGGAAAATGTCAGTGACACGTCAGGAATATGACAGTTCATTTTTAGTCATTCTATTGGCAGATAGAGTCGATTGGTAGGTTTTTCAAACTTCTCTCTTTGCGAATTTTCTTTGAAGTTCAGTGATTGTTTTTTATATACTAAAGACATTGAGATAGAGAGTAGAAAAATATAGCGGGATTGTGATTACGAGAGAATGAAATGGTACACATTCAGATTTTGTTGTATCAAAAGAAATATTTAAGTCAAGATAATTTTCTAGAAATATGTTAATTGTACAACATACCTATAACTTGATTCATGGTCACTGGAACCGATGATTTATTCCCAGGTGACGCTGTGGCAGAACCCACGAAGTAAATCGTCTGTTCCCGTTCAGTGCTTGACTTGTTGATATAAGTTGTTATTGTTCCACTTACTATAACAATGTTAATACTTAAGATACATGTTTGCGCTTGATTATCAAAAATGTCATAAAATAATGGATTTATTTACAATTTAACTGTCTCCAAATAGTATTTGATAGTTTTAATATGCTAAATATGGAATAACCAAACATTGAGCCAGGATAATACAGCTATACACACATCTTGTAAGCTAGAAAAAATCTACATTTCGCAATTCACATTGTCGGAATAAGGTTTTGTCTAGATATCTTCGAAACAAACTTTGACTGAATATATATATTGATTACAAACTGAAGTTTACCAAAAAATGTGGTTTATTTCCTAGTTTAGTGTATGTTTCCTTTGCTTATTTCTTTCCCATAATTTTGTCGGTCTTTCGTTGTCTTGTGAGGTTTTGTTTCTCTCCCTTTGGTATTTTCCACCTTTCCTAATGAGAAATGAATGTTAGGCTGATATACAAAAAAAACGACGTGGTATGATTTTCAATGATATAACTCTCATCAACAGACCAATTGTCACAGAAAATAAGATCTATACCGTACGGCCTTCAACAATGACCAACGATATGCCGCATGTCAGCGTTAAAAAACAAAGAAATGACAAATGGAAACAATTACAACGAGAAAACTTACGGACTAGTTTATGTATAAACTAATGACCGAAATACAAATATTTAACTAGCATAGTAACAAACGACAACGGCTTTATGTTTAACAGGAATAAAAATAATAAAACATTCATATTCTGTTCCCAAACATATAATATGAACTGTACATGTAACAGATCGTTCTTAAACAAAGTTGCAATCTGCATCATACCTTTTTCTTTTGTCACTGATATCTTAGGTGATGCTGTAGATGACACTCTTAATGTAACTGAACTCGTCAGGTGAGTGGTAGACAGACTTGTTGTCACATCGATAGCTGTTGTTATTGTTCCCTGTTCTATAAATAATTAAAAAAATGAAGTTTGTACATGTTAGTTACTTTCATGCTAAAATTAATAATGTTATTAAAGTGCAGTTTTTGTATACATATGTTTCCATATTTTGCTTTACAGCACATCTTTTGAATGTAAGCTTTGTAGTAGTTGCAACTGCGTTCGACTCTTATCTTAACTAGTTAATCAATCAATTTAGATGCCTGCAAATTTTGTTTTGTAGTATTAAATGTATGATAAATAGAATAAACAGACAACTCCTCATTTCAAATATGTTCGAAATACAAATTTTTCCTGGAGGTAGGAGAAATATTTTAACGTACGTTTTATGATGAATCTTTTCAGAAGAAAATGTAAAGACAAATCGAACTAGTCCTCTGATGTATAACATTCGTTTCTTGGGATTTTATAAAATATCAGCTGCTACTCACAATATGAAACCTTTTGTTAAGTGAGCGCAGCTGACAAGTTCTTTTAAGCTTTACATATGTAAGACATTGTGAAAAACTCTTTGAAAGGACGGATTCATTTTTCTTAAATTAATATTGTTTAGGGGCCAGCTGAGGCCCACTTCAGGGTGCAGGACTTTCTCACTATATTGAAGACCCGTTGGTGGCTTTCAGCTGATATCTGGTATTTGGTCGGGTTGTTGTCTCCTGGACACATTACCAATTTTCATTCTCAATGTTGTTCAAAATATGACGCAAAACATACAAACTTATGAAATCAAAATTTATGACAGAAGAATATCTGAAGAGAAATGTCTCACAAGAAACAAATGATCAATCTAGTCGAGAATGCGATGTATAACGTTTCCTCTAGATTTATTTTAAAAGGGGCGTATCCGAATATTTCGGTTGAACAAAGACTATACAAATTGTGTGACAGTGGCAAAGTCGAAGATGAGTTGCTCATGTCATGTAAAATTGTTGTGTTGTGTCGTTTTCTAGTCAGGAACAAGAGAAAGAGTCAGTATTGTGAGTATGTCTTTATTGTTTTATATTTAGTTATGTAAAACTAATATTCCGTAAAACTATTATGTACAACTAACATTCTAATGCAATTTGTTTGTAATGATAATTTTCATTGGACGTTGACAAATATTTTCAAGGGGTAAAATCCACGTTTTACCAGTCCGTAATAAAGAAAGCCACCATGTTGAACTCCGATGGTTTTTCATGCAATTTCTCACAACATAAACATGAAAGTCACATTTTCAGCATGCAAATGTTTTTTGTTATCGTTGAAATCAAGCGTACCAAAGGTATAAATACGACTCGAGGTTTATGTTTGACATCGTGAGTAAACATACGACGACACATTGTTTAGTTTCAAAAGAAAATGTAACAGTTTCGCGGTCTTTTTCATTTATATTATTTTACGCTAAAATATTTGTTAAATGATATTTATTCTAATATGCTTCATTAGAATGGAGATAACTGTATTGTATTTAAGCTTTGCCTTCGTACAACTTGATAAAACTGTCGCAAATATCCGTCTACATAGCTCCGCTACACGTCGGACTCACTAGGTAAAATCAGTTTGCGACAGTAAAATCTACGTTTTACGGAGGCCAAGCTTAAAATACAATATAGTTATCTCCTAATTGTTACTTATTAGACACATTAAAACTTGATTGATTGAACAAATTGATAAGTTCTACGAAAGTTCATATGTTCTGTTTATGCTCTAAGATTGTTCTGTAAAATTACTGTTTGCGACATACCTGTTAATTTAGTCATGTTAACAAAAATGGATGTGTCTGTTCCAGGTGATGATGTGGTTGAAGCCTTGGAGCTTATTTCAGGAAGAACGGTAGACATACTGGTTTGTCTGTTAACATCTGTTGTTTTTATTTGTGGTACAATGAAAAAATAAAATATTTCAGTAACCGTCATGTACATGTACATTTTGTGTAAGTATCAGTAGTAGTCAACAAATAAGGGGCTAATTATCCAAAGGTTTCTGCGTTTTCTCTGTACTGATAAATATATATAAACAATGTCATTATAATATCTTGAAAATGTGTTTGAAGCATGCTTAGCATCGATTATAAATCATAATGTTAATTTGTATAAGACTTCGAAATATTTAGATTTCCATGGATCTTTGCGGCATAGCCTTTCTATCAGGTTTCTTTCTGGGTATGAACAAATCTTTCGTTGAGACAATATTGCATTTTCTTTTATCTTACAATGCTTTAGAAGTTTTTGTGTGACAATTGAGAAGTTTTGGTATAAGCCTACAACAAACGTATACTCCTCAGAGGACCAATATGGGAAATTTTAAATTCGTTAATCTAATTTGATATTAATAATGAGTATCTATCAACATATGAGGTTCGAAATTCAATATCCAAAATGGCACCAAAATGAAATTTTCCACTGAAATAGCAAAAAATCAAATTGAATTGCTTGTGATATGCCATAACATTAAATTAGACGTTAAATAGTATGTTAACAAAACAAGATTGTTTAGACTCTTGTCATCTAACAAACGCCCAAAAGTTAGTCATGTTAACCGAAACGGATGTGTCTGTTCCAGGTGATGATTCGGTTGAAGCCTTGGAGCTTATTTCAGGAAGAACAATAGCCAGACTGGTTTGAAAGGTGTCTTCCCATTTATCCAACTTTAAAAAAAATGTATTCTCATTTAGTAGCCAACTTTTATTTTTGTTAATTATTGGGTTGTTTGTTTAGTAATAATAAGGTGTCTTTCTAAAATGTTTTTATATCATTTAAAAATGTATATGTAAAATAGGCGATAGTAAACTCGTTACATTTTATTTTTAAATAAAATTTAGTATATTTTAAATAATAAATAAATGTTTCGCCATTTATACAGAAGAAACCCACAAATCAGTAATATTTTTATATTAACATTTTATGAAAGTAAATATGACTGTCTTTATTACTTTTTAAAATTGTAGGTGCAAGTCATAACATTACAATAAATGTTCATGGTTAAGCTCATGATAATGTAAAGTCAAATCGAACTAGTCCTCTGATGTATAACATTCGTTTCTTGGGATTTTATAAAATATCAGCTGCTACTCACAAAATGTTCATGGTTAAGCTCATGATGTAGTATGTAAAGCTATTCAAGCCAAACGTCCATTTAAGAAATAATTGATGCAAGCTATACTTGATTGTAGTTTTAACATGGGTAGACATTATATTCATGATTATTTTTGTCCGAGCGATAGTGATTATTATTTCGATTCTGATTAAGACAATTAAGGTAATTTCTATGTCCGATGTGTATAAGTGTAGATCGTTTGTGTAGGCTATTCCATGAAACTCCATGAAAGAGATACAGAACTTGTATACTGGAAATGTACAGAAATGTACTGCCCAGGCCCCTGGCACCATAAACACCACAGATAATCTAGTTACCAGATTTCCAAGAGACCACAACGTCCCACCATCAGATGCAGATATCAAAGCCAAACTTATTGTTCTATTCAGTCTTTGTGTAGTAAAACGTATTCAACTTATATTTTGTCCCATTTTGATCATTTGGTCAGAAGAACAGGAAAAAAAATGAACGAAAAGGATATATTACACAAAAAAAGCTCCATCTCATTGACAAATCTCTTCATGAATAAAAGTGCAACTGATATTTTTCTATCAAATTCACATTTCAAGTAATGGTTAAAATTTTTTAAAATACTTTCAAATGCTTTACATTATATTAACTAAATGTCAGTTGCACATTTAAACATGCTATGCTTAATAATACTACAGAAAATTTAATCCGGGTATAATTTTCAGTCTCATTTATCACCTGTCATGCAACCCAAACTCTAATTAAAAAACCGTTTGTTCTTGATTACCGTTGATCTCATCTATCGAACTTTTTTTTTACCTGTACTACTAGTCCAGCGGATATCAGAATAATTGATCACTTTATGGTAAAAGCATGAAACTTGGCATAGTGAAAGATTAAGGGGTATAGACAAAATTCAGATATGGAGCCACGAAAAAAAAAATCCAATATGGCCGCCAAATTCAAGATGGCCGACATAAGTATAACATCATTCATTTGATGAAGACTTCCAATTTTAATGAGTTCAGAAGATGTCACAAACTTAATAAAATACAATTAAGATATGTCAGTTATTATTTTCGTAAACCTTGTAATAAAGAAATCATCAAAATGGCGTCCAAATTCAAAATGGCGCGTCAAAATGTCTAAGTTTGAAAGTATTCGTAAGTGTACATTATCATTGTGTGATAGAAAGTTACCAAATCCGTGAAACTGATCATTTGACATAAATACAGGCCTACAGTGTATCAACAATACATAGGTGCATAGATTATATTTCCAAAATGGCAGCAATATTCAAAATGGCGCCGTTTAACATGTCAAAATTTTACGTTTCTTTTTAAATATGGTATAAAAATGATTAAAAAATACTTGATCATTTTTTCAATACAAGCACGTATATACAAACATATTATTTTATGTAATGAGTGACATTAGCTATGAAATGAAAATGGTCGATTCAACTCAAAATGGCGTCTTTGGCGAGGTTTTTTCCCCCCACAGTTACAGGTAATAACCTTAGAAAATTTAACAATTTTCCTGAAATGAAAAAAAAACCAACAACATATGCAGTATTTAATTCTACAAAGAGAATTTACTTTTTAGAAATGAGGTAAGAAATAAAAAAAACTCCCAAGTAGCTATTTAACATAAACATAGATCAAAATTATAATGACAATATGATCAAAATGCAGGAAAATCAAAATAAAGCACAGTGACTCAATCAGTTTCTCTTTCACAGTCCGTTTAGCAGTTACATATTGCTGTGCATTTTAATGCTGCTTTCAAGCATTTACATGCTCCTCGACATCATTTCTTACAGTGGATGAGATCTTGGCATGACATTGAAGCGTCAGCAAGCACAGACAAGAATGGTACCCAAGTACCATCAAGTTTTTGCCAACCAAATAAATCTGGTGTTGGCATACTTGGATTTGCACCTAAACAATTGCCCCAAATAACACTACCTTGGTAAGCTGTACGTTTCGTATGTTGAAGAAGTTCATCACGTGTTGGAGGGATATTGTCAATTGTTCTTGTCTTCTGTGTGAATAACTATTTTCTTAACTCATTCATCGTATAATTTGTACTAGACCGATCATACAAAAGCACAACATACCGTTCTATTACTTTTAACACTTTTAAAATTTCCACTTCATTTGGATTCTCAATGACCTGAAGAAATGCTTCTGAAAACTCCTCATATACAGACCATGTGTCCCAAGCTGATTTCTGACCTTTCCCAGAAAAAGCTGAGACTGTGTCACAACCGGTAAAGGCATGACACAGTGAAACGACTTTCGATTCAATGGTCCTAGGACAAGGCACCATCCATGAACTTATATATCGGAAGTTCTTCCTAGTGCCAAAACCTATCCACAGCTATTCAATCTGCAGTCTGTTTGGAATGATTCTTGGAAGGATAATATTTGTTCATGATGAGGTTTATTAGATTCGTTAGTGTATACAAAGCATTCGGTGGCATTTTCAAATTCATTTACCAAACTAGCCATTTCAGGCCCAGCAACCATCAATCTATGAAGCGCTCCTGGATTTTCCGTCAATCAAACAGCACCACTATCTGCTTTAACATGCGCATTATTTTGTTCGTCGGCTTAATTAAAAGCCATACAGGAAAATTTCTTCTCGGTCTTGGTGACAAAAAGGGTTGCCGCTAAGGATTGCTCTGTGGGTTTCTGGTCTCTTTTTTGGTAACTGAAGCATATCACGCAGACGAATTGGCAGCCATCGTGAATAGTTGGTGTGATCCAAGGCAAAGAACCAAGGAATGATCTTTGCGAGAGCTTCAATATATAATAAAAAGTTACCCTCACGTATAGACCATATAAATATTAATAATGTCTATTCAAATTTGAGATTCATATACCAGAATTTAAAGTGAAGAGATTGTTTAGATAGTTCCACTCTTCAAATTCTAAGATAACCTCATCATACCTCAAAACATCTTTGTACTGGCAGTACGCGTTTGACAATTGACGGTTAAGTGTGCATGCTGTAACTTGGTGTGTTCTTCGTGTTGTTGTAACAGGAGAAGCCTTTAGGAATGAATCAGCTGTACCTGGTGATGTAACCTGTGCATTTACTAAAACACTTGTCCATTCACTATCTTCAAGCCAACTACCAAATGTTTTGAACGCAGCCATTTCTATGTGTAGGCCGCCGAACATCATTACAAAGTGATCCTCGCCATACATCTGAGGCCAGTTCCATTATAATTGTTTTGCTATTGTGAAAAGGGGTTGGTTAAAAGCAACAACTGGAGTTTGGTCTGGATTTAGCTTTCTTACAGCGTTACGAATAATGTTCAATGAGTGTCGTATCAATGCAACAGATTTTGCTTGCTCATGAAACAGAGGTAGAAGGGCAGACACTGCTGGTAATTTATTCGCATCTGGCAGTACTACAGCATGATAGGCGGACCATGAAATATTTTTACCCACTTTAGCCTTAACACTTGAATTTTCTGCAACATGTTTCAGCCATTTGAGTTTCCCTTTTAATGCAGCTGGGAATGAGGACATATCAATTGAAAGTTCTCCTTCAACTAATGGGATATCTGGTTCGTTGAATCTTAGTACAGCTGGTGGAAGATTGAATAACTCTCTGGTAATGGTTAAAGAGAAACTCTCTTTGACTGGCATTTCAACATGGGTTCAGATTGGAGAAATGTTTGAACAACGCCTTGAACATCTTCTGAAATATGTTGGAATAAAGATATACCTGTACCATCGAATGAATTTTTTGACGATATACTGCTTGGATTGTGATCAATGTTGTCTACAGCAGATGAAGTAAATACATTTTGTGGTAGGGCAAACTATACCGTCTTTTACATAACGGTCATAAGCCATGGAAGTAGAAATTTCTAACACTCAGTGGTAGGAGACAAATAGTCCAAGTTTGAAGAAAGTATCTACTACATGTAGATCACGTTTTCTAGTCTTACAGAGGATCATGATTCCCAAATAAGCACAAACTGTAGGTTCATGATCTTTTATGTGACGGTTTGATAGTTTCTTTGTACATCTATACATTAGAAGCGCTGTGCTTTCGTTAATGTCGACTGAGAATATAAACGATCCTGAATGTTGGGTCCAAACTAAATCATACTGACCAAAGAAAGCAATGACTGGGGTACAGAATTTTCCTGACATCACTTTGGGAAGGTTCCTTTAAATTCCTAATTTGATGCGAAAATATCTGTACGAACAAACGTAGCTGCTTTTGATATGTTGAAAAATTGTCTACTAAGCAGACTCTCGTCAATGCAGGACCAGTGTCATATTTGAAAGCAAGAATGTTTATGGTTTCTGATAATA
This sequence comes from Mytilus edulis, assembly GCF_963676685.1. Taxonomy (NCBI): domain Eukaryota; kingdom Metazoa; phylum Mollusca; class Bivalvia; order Mytilida; family Mytilidae; genus Mytilus; species Mytilus edulis. The sequence continues at coordinate 37,791,958 of NC_092352.1, read as the reverse complement.
AGACTTTTGACAGCCATTTTGAATTTGTCGGCCATTATGGAATTATTTTTTATTGTTCCATATTCATAAAAGATTAATTAGCATCATAACAAGCAATATGCAAAGTTTTGTGCTTTTATTTTCAAATGATCAATTATACCATTTTTTTAACTCTGCATCATGACTGTTGGCGGCCATTTTGAATGTGTCGGCCATTATGGAATTATTTTTGATTATTCCATATTCATTAAAGATTAATAAGCAATATAACTAGCAATATGCAAAGTGTTGTGCTTTTATTTTCAAATGATAAATTAAGGACATTAAGCCATATTTTTGGACTCTGCCTCATGACTGTTGGCCACCATTTTGAAATTGGTGGCCATTATGGAATTATTTTTATTGTTCCATATTCAGAAAAGATTAATTATCATCATAACTAGCAATATGCAAAGTTTTGTGTTTTTATTTTCAAATGATAAATTATACTATATTTTTAGACTCTGCTTTATGACTGTTGGCGGCCATTTTGAAATTGGCGGCCATTGTGGAATTTTTTTTTTGATGGCTCCATATCCAAAAATATTTATAAACATCATAACTAACACTGTGCAAAGTTTCATGCTTTTACCACAAAGTGATCAATTGTCCCAAAATATTGGACTTAGCTGTTGGACTAGTCCAGCGGATATCAGAATAATTGATCACTTTATGGTAAAAGCATGAAACTTGGCATAGTGAAAGATTAAGGGGTATAGACAAAATTCAGATATGGAGCCACGAAAAAAAAAATCCAATATGGCCGCCAAATTCAAGATGGCCGACATAAGTATAACATCATTCATTTGATGAAGACTTCCAATTTTAATGAGTTCAGAAGATGTCACAAACTTAATAAAATACAATTAAGATATGTCAGTTATTATTTTCGTAAACCTTGTAATAAAGAAATCATCAAAATGGCGTCCAAATTCAAAATGGCGCGTCAAAATGTCTAAGTTTGAAAGTATTCGTAAGTGTACATTATCATTGTGTGATAGAAAGTTACCAAATCCGTGAAACTGATCATTTGACATAAATACAGGCCTACAGTGTATCAACAATACATAGGTGCATAGATTATATTTCCAAAATGGCAGCAATATTCAAAATGGCGCCGTTTAACATGTCAAAATTTTACGTTTCTTTTTAAATATGGTATAAAAATGATTAAAAAATACTTGATCATTTTTTCAATACAAGCACGTATATACAAACATATTATTTTATGTAATGAGTGACATTAGCTATGAAATGAAAATGGTCGATTCAACTCAAAATGGCGTCTTTGGCGAGGTTTTTTCCCCCCACAGTTACAGGTAATAACCTTAGAAAATTTAACAATTTTCCTGAAATGAAAAAAAAACCAACAACATATGCAGTATTTAATTCTACAAAGAGAATTTACTTTTTAGAAATGAGGTAAGAAATAAAAAAAACTCCCAAGTAGCTATTTAACATAAACATAGATCAAAATTATAATGACAATATGATCAAAATGCAGGAAAATCAAAATAAAGCACAGTGACTCAATCAGTTTCTCTTTCACAGTCCGTTTAGCAGTTACATATTGCTGTGCATTTTAATGCTGCTTTCAAGCATTTACATGCTCCTCGACATCATTTCTTACAGTGGATGAGATCTTGGCATGACATTGAAGCGTCAGCAAGCACAGACAAGAATGGTACCCAAGTACCATCAAGTTTTTGCCAACCAAATAAATCTGGTGTTGGCATACTTGGATTTGCACCTAAACAATTGCCCCAAATAACACTACCTTGGTAAGCTGTACGTTTCGTATGTTGAAGAAGTTCATCACGTGTTGGAGGGATATTGTCAATTGTTCTTGTCTTCTGTGTGAATAACTATTTTCTTAACTCATTCATCGTATAATTTGTACTAGACCGATCATACAAAAGCACAACATACCGTTCTATTACTTTTAACACTTTTAAAATTTCCACTTCATTTGGATTCTCAATGACCTGAAGAAATGCTTCTGAAAACTCCTCATATACAGACCATGTGTCCCAAGCTGATTTCTGACCTTTCCCAGAAAAAGCTGAGACTGTGTCACAACCGGTAAAGGCATGACACAGTGAAACGACTTTCGATTCAATGGTCCTAGGACAAGGCACCATCCATGAACTTATATATCGGAAGTTCTTCCTAGTGCCAAAACCTATCCACAGCTATTCAATCTGCAGTCTGTTTGGAATGATTCTTGGAAGGATAATATTTGTTCATGATGAGGTTTATTAGATTCGTTAGTGTATACAAAGCATTCGGTGGCATTTTCAAATTCATTTACCAAACTAGCCATTTCAGGCCCAGCAACCATCAATCTATGAAGCGCTCCTGGATTTTCCGTCAATCAAACAGCACCACTATCTGCTTTAACATGCGCATTATTTTGTTCGTCGGCTTAATTAAAAGCCATACAGGAAAATTTCTTCTCGGTCTTGGTGACAAAAAGGGTTGCCGCTAAGGATTGCTCTGTGGGTTTCTGGTCTCTTTTTTGGTAACTGAAGCATATCACGCAGACGAATTGGCAGCCATCGTGAATAGTTGGTGTGATCCAAGGCAAAGAACCAAGGAATGATCTTTGCGAGAGCTTCAATATATAATAAAAAGTTACCCTCACGTATAGACCATATAAATATTAATAATGTCTATTCAAATTTGAGATTCATATACCAGAATTTAAAGTGAAGAGATTGTTTAGATAGTTCCACTCTTCAAATTCTAAGATAACCTCATCATACCTCAAAACATCTTTGTACTGGCAGTACGCGTTTGACAATTGACGGTTAAGTGTGCATGCTGTAACTTGGTGTGTTCTTCGTGTTGTTGTAACAGGAGAAGCCTTTAGGAATGAATCAGCTGTACCTGGTGATGTAACCTGTGCATTTACTAAAACACTTGTCCATTCACTATCTTCAAGCCAACTACCAAATGTTTTGAACGCAGCCATTTCTATGTGTAGGCCGCCGAACATCATTACAAAGTGATCCTCGCCATACATCTGAGGCCAGTTCCATTATAATTGTTTTGCTATTGTGAAAAGGGGTTGGTTAAAAGCAACAACTGGAGTTTGGTCTGGATTTAGCTTTCTTACAGCGTTACGAATAATGTTCAATGAGTGTCGTATCAATGCAACAGATTTTGCTTGCTCATGAAACAGAGGTAGAAGGGCAGACACTGCTGGTAATTTATTCGCATCTGGCAGTACTACAGCATGATAGGCGGACCATGAAATATTTTTACCCACTTTAGCCTTAACACTTGAATTTTCTGCAACATGTTTCAGCCATTTGAGTTTCCCTTTTAATGCAGCTGGGAATGAGGACATATCAATTGAAAGTTCTCCTTCAACTAATGGGATATCTGGTTCGTTGAATCTTAGTACAGCTGGTGGAAGATTGAATAACTCTCTGGTAATGGTTAAAGAGAAACTCTCTTTGACTGGCATTTCAACATGGGTTCAGATTGGAGAAATGTTTGAACAACGCCTTGAACATCTTCTGAAATATGTTGGAATAAAGATATACCTGTACCATCGAATGAATTTTTTGACGATATACTGCTTGGATTGTGATCAATGTTGTCTACAGCAGATGAAGTAAATACATTTTGTGGTAGGGCAAACTATACCGTCTTTTACATAACGGTCATAAGCCATGGAAGTAGAAATTTCTAACACTCAGTGGTAGGAGACAAATAGTCCAAGTTTGAAGAAAGTATCTACTACATGTAGATCACGTTTTCTAGTCTTACAGAGGATCATGATTCCCAAATAAGCACAAACTGTAGGTTCATGATCTTTTATGTGACGGTTTGATAGTTTCTTTGTACATCTATACATTAGAAGCGCTGTGCTTTCGTTAATGTCGACTGAGAATATAAACGATCCTGAATGTTGGGTCCAAACTAAATCATACTGACCAAAGAAAGCAATGACTGGGGTACAGAATTTTCCTGACATCACTTTGGGAAGGTTCCTTTAAATTCCTAATTTGATGCGAAAATATCTGTACGAACAAACGTAGCTGCTTTTGATATGTTGAAAAATTGTCTACTAAGCAGACTCTCGTCAATGCAGGACCAGTGTCATATTTGAAAGCAAGAATGTTTATGGTTTCTGATAATAAGACTTTTGACAGCCATTTTGAATTTGTCGGCCATTATGGAATTATTTTTTATTGTTCCATATTCATAAAAGATTAATTAGCATCATAACAAGCAATATGCAAAGTTTTGTGCTTTTATTTTCAAATGATCAATTATACCATTTTTTTAACTCTGCATCATGACTGTTGGCGGCCATTTTGAATGTGTCGGCCATTATGGAATTATTTTTGATTATTCCATATTCATTAAAGATTAATAAGCAATATAACTAGCAATATGCAAAGTGTTGTGCTTTTATTTTCAAATGATAAATTAAGGACATTAAGCCATATTTTTGGACTCTGCCTCATGACTGTTGGCCACCATTTTGAAATTGGTGGCCATTATGGAATTATTTTTATTGTTCCATATTCAGAAAAGATTAATTATCATCATAACTAGCAATATGCAAAGTTTTGTGTTTTTATTTTCAAATGATAAATTATACTATATTTTTAGACTCTGCTTTATGACTGTTGGCGGCCATTTTGAAATTGGCGGCCATTGTGGAATTTTTTTTTTGATGGCTCCATATCCAAAAATATTTATAAACATCATAACTAACACTGTGCAAAGTTTCATGCTTTTACCACAAAGTGATCAATTGTCCCAAAATATTGGACTTAGCTGTTGGACTATACCTATAAATTATAATTTTAAAAAGTTTGTTCAATGAGAATGAACCGTTTGAAGCCTTGGCCTAATTAAAATACATGTATGTACACACATAATAAAAAGTTATAAATCAGAAGTTCAATACAGAACATACATGTTTTTTCTTCTTCCACGTGTATTTTAAAACTGCAATTGTCTTGGATCTATGAGACGAAGAATAACCTGCATCTTCAAATTTAGGAGATACAGCAAGTCTTTCGTTTGATCAATACTATACCCCATGGTGTGTTTTACAACAAGAAAAACCTTAAAATATGCATTATATAATTTATCTATAAAAACTTTTTGGGATTTGTCATTTACTTAGTTTCATAGATCATAATTTATAAAAAATAGTTCTTATTTTATTAACTTAGTTAAAGCTAATTAAGGGGGTACCCAACACTATGCCCCCAAAAAATCCTGTTGTTTAATTTTTCTTAATTTTTTTTCATTGATAAACTAGGCCAACCTAAACATCTTGTAAAAATTTTAAAAGATTTGGCAACTAAAATATGGCATCTTTTACATACTAGTATCGGCCAAAATTGGATGTTTCTGAAATATGGGTATAGGGTTGAATTTGTTAAAATTTCTAAAATTTAATCCTAAATTGACAATAGCATAGCTAATAATGATAGCTGAGGTGAATATTAGTTCACTGATACCCCTTTCTTATAAGTTTTTTTTTATTCCGGATTTAAAATTGTGCCAGAACTTTAATAGGGGGTATCAGAATCAGCCCCGAAAAGTGAATGCTGTGCTTCTAGTATTTAAAGAAGATTTTTTTTTTTGAAAAAAAATGTGTCGTTTAATTTTTTTTATAAAACTAAGCATTTGGAGTGCTATCCTAGTCGGTTGTTCTTGCATTATTTTTTTTTAATTTAACCGTTAGATTTTTTGGTATTTAAGTTTAAATTACGGCCCACCCTCAAATTTTTTCATTAAATAAGAGCAAAATCTATTGAAAAAGTACATAATAGCCATATTTTTGTTCGTCTTTTGAACTAGGCCTTATATATTTGGCATGTGGATGTATCATCACAGGGTTAAGTGTTTTGTATCATGATGACCTTTGAGTGACCTTCGAATGTGACCTAAAGGTCAACTTTATGGGTTTGTTTCGTGAAAAACACAACCATGTAGTCCAGGACTTTTTTGCCTTTTGACCTAGGCCTTACATCTTTGGCATGTGGATGTATCATCATGAGGTAGTGTGCCTTCTTAAAACTTTGCCTTCATGTGACCTTGAACTTTGACCTCAAGGACGATAATTGTGTTTTTTGGTAAGAAACACTTGTACGGGCCATATGCATGACTTTTATGTAGTTATGAATTCATATTTATTTTAAAAAATCATATTACACAAGCTTTAATCGACCATACAACAATATAGACACATTTTATGACATGTCAACCCGTTCAATGACACGGAATACATAATGGACATGTAGTCACATAAAATTGTTTGAAAAGGGAATCGTTTCTTTTGAAGCGCAGTGAACGTACTTAACTACTCAACAGACAGCAAAGTGAAAACTTCCTAGGAATCAAACAGTAGGAGGAATTGTGCCAAATAACTATATACCAATAATATCCGACTTTCAGTTGCAGGGGCAAAAAAAGGATGTAACTGATTTTTGATTTGAGATACGAGCTGTTGAAATTAAAAGCATGACACGCCAAAAATACACATGATACATAGGGAAATTAAAGCTTTAAAATTGGAAGATGCTTTACATGATCAAAATTTTCAATTTATTGGTCTTTTGGCCAGATTCAAAAATATACAATTCAAAAACACGGCTCATGAGACATGAAATAAAACTGACTGTGCAAAATCCTTATACTGTTAAATCAAGTTCGTTAAACATGTTAAACATAGAAATCTTTAGTATTTCTGAAGAGGTTATGAAAATTAGATACAACTGGTTTTTAGTTAAAAGCACGGCAGTTACAAGTTTTGGGGCCCCTTATTATTATAGAGAATGATTACTCTATTCAGTTAAAATCTTGAATTGAGACTCGAGAAGAAACATTTTCACTTGTCACTTGCAATAACACCACGCTTTCTTTTTTATATCTATTTCAAAATTGCATTTGATAAAAAAAAATTCGGAAAGATACACAAACATGACAAAAGCACAACTAAAGAAAATAACAAATTTTACTATCCTTTTGAAATTTAAATTTGATAAAGCGAAAATAACATGTTCTATTTATATCATACATATGTAGTTTCAGTTTCAACTATGATTCTAAATATAGACTTTACTTTCCCTAAAATTGCGGACGGAATAGAAGACACCCGTTAATATTCTACACCTGCCAGGATAAAGGTTTGAAAAAGATTCTAGGAAGATATAGTTTTTTGTTTATTCAGATGAATTAAGAAGGCAAAAACATGTGTCGTGTTTTTTAACTGAATCGGACGTTTTTTTCTTCTTTTTGCCTTGTTCCGTGACATGTAAATGGTGCACTGGTGGTTGATTATCCCTCTGGGTATCTTCGAACTTTTTACATATATATAAATCATGCAATAAAATATTCAATTGCAGTTTAAAAAATATGACAGCAAATATAAAATTATAAGTTATTCGTCATCTTTTTAACATTACTACATGTATTACTAAGGCCATAGAGTAAAACTACATGTTTCGTTTAAAAAAAAAGTATTGTGGAGTCAATTTAGTTTTGATTTAATCAATTTGATAAGAAGATCTGCAAACATAACCATTGTGTAATTGTCCAGGGATTCTTATTTATTTGGGTAAAATTTTATTGTCGGAGGGAGATACCATTTGTAAGGGGGGAGGGGGGGGGGGGGGGGTACTAGGGATCCTGATCCCGAAATACCGGCTTAAAAACACGAAATCCTGAGGTCCCGAATTTAAATAAATTTAAATCCCAACTTACCGAAATTCGAAAAAAATAATTTTCAGATCTCGAAAGGGTAAATCCCGACCTTAAAAACACTCGATCCCGGAGTCCCGATAAAGGTCTTATCCACCCTCATTTCATGATTTCAGGAGGAAGGCTGGAATGAAACTTGAAAAAAGGCAAGACAGGCTTTTGAACAAACAAAGGCAGGATCAGTCATTTTGCATAACAAGTAGGATGACAATTTATGAAAACAATTTCAGTAAACTAATGAAAATTGCAGGTCTGTAAAGAATGAAAAATAAAAAAAAATGCAGGACAATAATGATGATTACAACTATAAAAAAAATGCAGGACATAATTTTGAATCCTAGCCCCCCCCCCCCCCCCCTAAAATCAAATGGTAGCATCCTTAGACTTTTGACTTTTTGTACTTTATTTCATTTTATTTAAGACCTAGGCATATTGCCAAGTAAAAAACGAAAGCAGTTATGGTCGTTTCTCTTTTGGTTTCCCTCCTTTTCTAACGCCCTGGTTTTCTTTTGGTAAATTTATTTCACTTTGAAATTTCCCTATTATGTCTCATTGAAGATTCATTTATGGAAAATGAGTAACGTTAAATGAATTTAAATATTAAATGAATAACAAAGGGTGTACAGCTGGTCTTAGCAATAATGTAAACATTCTGATCATGATCTTTTAAAAGCTTCCATATTGCACATAATTTTAAAACGTAGCAATGAATCAGAATATGAGTAAGAGTTATCTTTTCTTAGGTGTTCTGTACCCCCTTTATTGGTCGAACTGCTTCATAGCTCAATCATCGAATGATCTTTTGGTTTGTGTAAACCAAAATACAAAAAGTATCATCAATTGTTTAGCAGTGAAAGTATAAATTAAGGTTTGTAAAATATTGAATTGCATGAAAATAATATCCATTATAATTATGGCCTGTAGAAAAAGTGAATATCAAAATTGTAACCACGAGAAGGTTTTTAATTCTGGTACCTTTGATAACTAATTATTTCAATGAGGGGGAGCCCGAGCTGAAATAATGTTTTTAAAAGGGTTGACAATTTTGGATTTTCATCGATACTAAGGGGCAACAAATGTTTTATTATACTGAACTATGAGTGGAAGGGCCTTTTGAATCATTGAAAAAAGCACTTCTTATATTCTTTAGTACAAACACAAGATGAAGTTTGAAATTACAATTCAGTCGTTTTGTTCTAAAATGTCTCGTAAGATGGACTCTTTTTGAAAAATTTTACGTCTGTGACGTCATTTTCATGGGATGTAACAAGTGTACAAATAAAGAAACTTAAAAAGTTATTCGTCAGTGAAGAATGGGGTTATTCGTCCTTCCTTGGAAATAAATGAAAATTATCTGAATTATTCCTTGTCACGTGATAACGTGTTACCCAATATATTTTTTTGTAATATATGTAAGGCATCATCACATTGGTTAAACAGTTTCACTCACACCTTAAACGTCAGCTTTTGATTGGAGTGATCCTTTTTTTTTAAGTTTGAGCCGAAACAATCCGTCTATCGCTCTTAAAGCTTTGTCAAAAGGTACATCGCGTTTCAGAAAATATCATTATGTAAACCTAAGTCCACTTACTTAGTTTGTGTTGGTATTAAATACTGCAACAACACCAATAAATAATTCAAGTATATCCAAATACAATAGGATATGAATATTAAAATATGCATCAAAGTAAATGGATACGAGCATCAGGAGATATAGTGCTTTTGTGAAACTTAAAACTTTTATACAGCATAGAGATAATCATTATATATGTTGTATATGTGTCGGTTGAAAATACAAGAGCACACACCTCAGCAGTTGTGTTATATAATGAATAAAAATATTATCTTAATGTTACCCATCTACCTTCACACTTTGCAGATACTTCGGTGATGGTTTTATCAGTTGTTGACTCACATGAAGCTGAACAATTAACACGCTTACATGACAACGGGACATACTGCATACTTTCATGTACTGATACACATTCGACTTTCAATAAGTCTTCCATGGTATCTGGAATTATAAATAAATTTGTAGTACCATTATTCTCTCATAGATGCGAGCTGTTACATGAGCTGCTCATTTTTAAAATCCCGCAATTTTGTTGTATTCCCAACCCTTCCTTATGTTGTTTCTTTTTTCTCCGACGTTCCATTTTTTCTACCCCTGTAGCCTACATCCCAATTTATTGCATATTTCCATTTTTTTGCCCTCTCAATCTCACAACCCGAAAACGAAAAACGAAAACCAAAGGAGGGTGCGGTGTGTGTCTCGTGTCTTGGCGTACACATCAGATAGAAAAATGTCCTGTTTGGTATTATCTCTGAACATATATTCAAGAACAATAAACAATTGTTAATAAGTATCATAATATTATGTCTTATTTCAAGTAATATCAGTTAGTGTGATAAAAGAGTTCGTGGTCAAATAAAACTAAATATGGATCCCTATAAAGTCTTACAATCTCGTTTACCAAGTAGATAAAAGAGAGTTTCAGTATAATCGTTAAAGTGTGATCTGATGAAATACTGCAGCAGTAAATCTGATGAAATATTCTGATTCAACATTAAGGACCCTAGACTCTAAGGACCTATTTTTTCTAATGGGACTATTCAAGGACATGAAGACTTTTTGACACCATTAAAGAATCACGCAGAGTAGAGATTTCAATATACCAATAAAAGAGGGACGAAAGATACCAAAGGGACAGTCAAAGAATAAAGAATCCTGGGATAAATATATATTCTTGGGTACTTATAGAGTATTCGTAAAACACATTCTACTTAGAATGTGTTACTTATTGGTTATATTAATTGGAATGCAAATTGGCCTGAAACGATGTATTTTTTAATCAACACCTTTGTTCCCATATATATTTGATTTGTTAGAAGTAAATCCATCAAAATCAAAAGCTTCCATTAACACACAAGACCAATACAGAATAGGAAAAAACACGAAAAAGTAATGGAAACATATCAATCTAAAAAGAGAGAAATGGAAGGTGTTTCAACCCTTAAAGATTATGGAGAAACAATAGATAGCAGCAATAGTTTGTAATGGCACAGGGTGTATGGTGTAATGGTTTATTGCTAATGATGTATACATTAAATGGTATCAACGGAAACACAATTGCCTGGTTAGAAGAATGATTGACACACAGAGAATAACAAGTCACACTGGAAGGGGAAAGTTCAAGTAATGCTGAAATAACATTTGAAAAACCACAGGGAATAGTTTTAGGACCATTGCAGTTTCTCCTATACATGAGAGACAAAGGTTCAAAATAAAATCAAAGATTCGCCTATTCGCAGATGATAGCTTACTTTAATTTGCGATATCAATAAAGGACGACTGCAAAAATCTACAAGAAGATCTTGATAAAAAGGTAAAGTGGACCAAGATTTGGCAAATGATATTAAATCCCTCAAAATGATATGACCTGACAACAACCAAAAAGAGACAGATTATCCATTTCAACTACAACATCAATGGGCATATCCTTGAATCAGTCGTATCAAACCCATACATAGGAGCTGAACCAACCAACACAATTTCATAGGACAAACCTTTTAACACTAAAGGAAACATAACATTAGGCTTCATACGAATACATATTGGATACTGTCCATAGAAATTCAAGAAACAAGCTTGTCTTAACCTTGTCTGCCCACTGTGAATACGGCTGCAGCGCATGGGACCTTCACATTCAAAAAACATATACTGTGGATTCATTAATATTCGTTGGATACCAATTTTCGTTGATTTCGTGGGTACAGGGAAACAACGAATTTAAATGTTCAACGAAATGCATATTTTCTAAAGGAATGCATGTGAATTTTGTCAAAATCACGAATTTAAATATCCACGAATATGCAAGTTTCTCTCTATCCACGAAAATTGGTATCCACAAAAATAAATGAATCCACAGAATACAAGATCGTGATGGTCCAGCGGCATGCAACACCCCTTATCAAAAACAACTACTCAAGAGAGCCTGGAACAGTAATAGCACTTTTAAAAGAATTGAATCTGAAACCACTAGAATTCAGAAGAAAAATAGCGTGTATAACGCTCTAGCATAAAACCCTCAATTAAAAGGTCGCTGTACTTATTCCAACAAACATTTTAAAACTAAAGAAGAACTTAAAAACTCCATCAACTGAATACCAAACGATACGTACAAATCAGGCCAAAACAAAAATGTTTACAAGTACAACTTTTTCTTGGACCATCAGATACTGTTATAAACTAGCATCAAACTACAAGAGATTGTGGACCGTGAGGAATTCAATACCAAACTCACCAAGCTTCTCTGTAGGGGATAACGAACACGAAAAAAAGATAGATGATATTTTTAATCAGAACCTGTACATAAATGTTGAGCATAATTTGGAACTACAGTTATTAAATATTGTATACAAATTTGTTATCATATTGGAAAACGTCAAACTAAACTTTTCTTGAGTGATGGGTTCAAGAACCTTTTTCGAGTTATGACATAGGTTTGCAGCTAAGTCATAGATGTAGATGTAGATGAGTTACATAAAAAGTTGATTTCTTTTTATTCGTCGTATCCTCGTAACGCAGGCTAACAAATTGGACCTTGTTATTTTAGTATTATAGATGAGCAAGTTTACACACACGGACAATTATTTTGAAGATGAATGTAGTATTTTGTTTTGTTTATATTCGATTATAACCATATAAATATATTATGGTCGGTAAAAATCCAGCTTTACTGAACGATTAACTAAATCATAACGCACTGTATGAACTACAGTACATCTTAAGATCCATCATATTGTTGATCTTGTGGCCTTATTTACACTACAAATTTTACTCTAAGTACAGACAAATTTATTCACCTAGAAAAGATTTCCTGAATGACAGGAACTAGATACTTAAATTCTCAATAAATTTTATGCTTCAGAAAATTATAACCTTATCTTGATTTTGCAAAGGTGCAAAAATAAAGTTGGGAAAGAGGTTTGGGATCCTCTTCTCATGTAATAAATGTTGTAGGTAGTATTGATATAAATGGACAATAGATGAAAAATAGACATCTGTAAACAATAGGTGAATAAACTCATCATAGAAAACAATATCAAATATTGTACGGTTTAAAATGACTAACTTAGTTAACCTTATCTAATAAAATTCATATGTTTGTGAATTGTTTATTTCGCTATTTTCTGCAGACTGGAAAAAATGCACATCAAAATTCAGGTAATTTAAAATTTTCTGAAACATTAATTATATGTGCCTTTTTATGTCTAGGTTCAACCATACCTTAAATCTTTTCTAGATGCATCAGTTTGCCTGTACTTAATTATAGTAGATGTTGTTTTGTAAGCAAGGCCATGTTTTTCAATTACTTTTGATAACCCTTAAGGTTTAACGTTACAATTATTATACTTAAAATCATTAAATTCACTTACGACAATATTTTCTTTCTCCATTTTTCTGTATCAATCTGAATTCATGTCGTCTGTTAAAAGTCGTCCAGTATTGAGTCAAATTTGCAAGTTTATTCACATTTTCAATGACCGAATGGTTAGTAACTGTTATCTTTGAAGAGCATAGATTAACATCAAATTGATCAGATACTTGAGTCTGACGTAGTTTTATATCTAAAGCAGAACAACAGCAGATGATCAAATGATAATGAAAAAAATGTAGATTTCTCTAGATATCAACGCTTTAACACAATGTCAATAATAAGGCTTCTTATACTATATAGGAAATGACTTGTCAGTTTTTATTGTATGGTGGCCTCTCGTTTTTTTGTGTTTCCTTGATTTACTGTCTCGTTGAAACATGTCTCCTTGACACATACTTGACGTAACTTATTATGTATAATCATTCCATTGTAGTAAAGCAAATGCAGTATTCACCTTCATTTGTCTACGCCCCTTTAAAATAGTTTATGTAAACCTATCTATTTCTTAAATACAAATTGCACTAAGTCATTTGGCTGACCACTTTGTAAAACGGAATTATTATAGTGCGTATGAGGATTATACATTTTCAAAAAAATATATATTATGAACAAATCTAAAATTTCATAAATCGTAGCTGATTAGATATTCAATATATGTCTCCTTTTTTCCAGTTATTAGAATTTTTGTCAATTAATCAAAATATTATTGCCAATTTGATCTCTATAGTAAACAAATATTAAAATGTGTATTAGTTCGGTGAAACTGGACGCCATACTAAACTCCAAAACATATGAATCAACTAAAATAAAAAAAAAATAAAACAGTCAAGCCTAACAAAGGCCACAGGCTACTGACTTAGCACAGACGCAAAAGTTGCTGGGATGAAACATGTTTTGTGAGATCTCAAACCTCTTCCTATGCCTGTATACAATGTAGAATAAAGAATAGCACAGCAATACGCACAGTAAAGCGCAGTTTGAGTCCGATGTCAGAATGGGTAACAAAAGAAACTAAGCAAAAATGATAATGCTACATAAATTAACTGAAGACTACTTATGACGTGTTCACACCAAACGTCATGTACAGTAAACATGTTAATAATTAGTTGAATGTTATTTACACTAATGCAGCATTAAATTTGTTCACATCTATACACCGTTGTTAATTGCCTGTACAAAATAGTTATCAAAGGTACCAGGATTATAATTTAATACGCCAGGCGCGCGTTTCGTCTACATAAGACTCCCATATCAAAAATGATCATATAATTGATATTCATGTCAACACAGAAGTGCTGAATACTGGGCTGGTGATACCTATAAGATTTGAGCACACTTGTTTACTACATGTATATGTCATTTAAGTGCTCATTACAAAAAAATCATATTTAAATTTCTCGGACAAGTTATGAAAGCCATTTAGATGATTTGCAGTACTTTAAAGATACTTAAGATGTATCGATTATAAGGCGCGGATCCAGGTATTTTTAAAGGGGTTTTCAACCCGGATAAGAGGATCGAGGTGGGGGTAGGGGTTCCAACATGTTCCCATTCAAATGCATTGATCGTCCAAAAAAGGGGATCCAACTCGCAAACCCCAATCCCTTGAACTGCCAATAATTACGCAATACAAAAGTGGGCTGCAGCAGTGTGCTTACAGACGAAGAAGAAGGATTAAGATGTTGAGAATTTCGCAACAACGAAAGATTACTACATTTCCACAAGTACTGAAGAAGGCGGGGAAAGTTTCGCATAGACGCAATATTTAAAAAGATCTATTATATTAATCTTGATTGACAACATATTTGGTACTTTCGGAGGACGTGTTTTTCAACAGATTTTCTTTATTATTATGAGACTGACTTCGTACAAGAACTTCTTAGGAAGAAAGATAAGAAGTTAGCAATATCCTCTATAAACTCTACTTTCCGCTATAAAGATGATGTTCTTTCACTAAATAATTTAAAACTTGGTGACTATGTTGAACGCATTTATCCCATCGAACTAGAGATAACGGATCCTACAGATACAGTCAAGTCAGCCTCATATCTTGACTTACATCTAGAAATTGACAATGAGGGTCAGATAAAGACAAAAATTAACGACAAAAGAGATGATTTTAGCTTTCCATTTCTAAGTAGCAACATTCCAGCAGCACCTGCATACGATTGATAAGATAATACCGTGCTTGCATTTCCTATCATGCTTTTTTTGATAGAGGGTTGCTGCCAATAAGGAAGCTATTAAACCAAGAGTTCCAAGTGTGAAGTTGAAATCATCCCTTCGTAAACTTCAGGAGTTGATTGACCGTTATGGAATAACCGTTTCACAAATGATATCGGATATGTTCCTTACGTCGTAACTACAATCTCCTTCCCTTTCATGAATGTGACCTACCGAATTAGACTATTTACTTGATTTGTTATCAAATAAGCAACACGACGGTTGCCACATGTGGAGCATGATCTGCTTACCCTTCTGAGGCACCTGAAATCACCCCTATTTTTTGGTGGGATTCTTGTTGTTTATTCTTTAGTTACCTATGTTGTGTCATGTGTACTATTGTTTGTCTGTTTGTCTTTTTCATTTTTAGCCATGGCATTGTCAGTTTATTCTCAATTTATGAGTTTGACTATCCCCCTGGTATCTTGCGCCCCTCCTTGAAAGCGAGTTGATAAATTGGTGAAACATATTTGCGTTTTTCTCAATTCATTCGTTTTGCTGGAATAAAACGGTCACGAGTGTGAACCAAGAGCAATGATCAAATACTACCATACAAAAACTACGAATTTGGCTAAAAAATAACAGTTCGTACATTGCAAATGAATGCTTTTTTTTATGTATTTCTAAGTGCATTTTACCACATCTGAAATACTAGTCAAACAATACAATTTACCGCGCACTCTTTTCAATAATGCATTTATGAGTGAATCGTTGATTGAGTAAAGACCAATGGCAAATATTTCTGTGAACGTCCAGTCGATTCGGGAAAACATTTTCAAAGCAAAAAGAAATATACCGAGTTTAGACCAAAAAATCGGTATAGATCTTTATTAATAATTGTTATAACAATCAATTTTATTCACAAAATGTTTCTTCTTTAAATATACATGGCAAAATGCATGTTCTATATACCTTGTTTTATGTACACTTAACCCACACAAGACTATGCCTACATTGACTATCGACTACATGTAGAGGAAACATGATTTAAACTACACGTAAACCTCGAGTGATATCAATGGAACCGTAATTGTGTTTTGTTTAGTGTTAATCACACTAACGCAACACCAAGTTTAGGTCAATGGGCACACGGCCTAAGTCTAAAAGTTTCTGACATGCCAGTTTTAGACCTCGTTTGCACTGATTGAAAGATTATGTCTTCATCATACGAAAATCAAGCAACATCCCTCCTGTAAAGGGTTTATTATCATACCAACATAAAATATATATGTCGAACATTAGCCGTATCATGACAACGACTGGTTTTAGAATAAATATGTTTCTTTCCGATGCAAAGACCCTATGAGAAAATCAATATTAATACCAAAATATGCAATCCTTAATGAGTTGACAACAGTATCGTAACTATGTCCCTTCTGAATAAGTCTGTGTAAATATTTATCCAAGGGTCCGGGATTAAAATTTCATACGCCAGACGCGCGTTGCGTCTACATAAGAAAGGTTTGTTAAGCTTTTGAGCTGAATGCCGACATTTTTGTGCTTTGAAAGAATTACTATAAAATTTTGGATATGAAATACCTGAACGTAAGAGATGTCTGCATTTTGAGTGATCCTACTTTATAACTGTCAGCTTTTCCGATCACATTGATTAATAACAGATCTGTTCCCATACAATACCACAAGTTAGCAAAATTACGTGCATGGTCACGTTTGGTAATGGTTTGATTTTTTTGTATTTGTATTGAATTCAAAACGATTGCTCAGAATAGAAAATCGTATCACGTTCACACGATTTGCCAACGTTTTATATGATATGTAAAAGGCGGCCGCACCTACCTGCAACACCACGGATGTTTATGGGGACTTATTATTATATATTGTCGACAAACGTATTCACAGCCTAGTAAAGTTTATCTAAATATGTGCCTTTGTTTATGATTATCATACATTTGCATACATATTCAAATCAACCATTTTATGCAGTAAGAGTTGTGTGTTAGCAAGGTTTTAACGTTGATATATAACAGATCTGTGTTATATTTAGGTTTTAACATTACTTGAATGGTTTAATGGTGACTGATTTCTGATGAATATGTTTAATTATGCAAACAGACACTGTCTTTACTATTTAAATTACAGTCTATTCAGAAAAAAATCATTGTTTTATGCTATTTACCTATAACATTGGTCCAAATGAAAGATTTTTTTTGTGACGCAAATATGGACTGCGTTACACATGAAATGCCAATTGGCACTAGAAAAGCACGGCTTTGACGAATCTCGATAACGAGGTTTGCATACACTTCGATAAAGATGATATTTGAAAGAAAATACATTTACCTTCATGTTCATATACTGTATATAACTCTGTGGCACCACATGGAAGTTTCTCGTCACCAATACAAAAGTTGGTGCATTGAGTAATATTTTTTAACTTCATTCTGGATGTTGAATTTAGGCAAGAACACACATTACCCTAAAATAATTTATTCTGTATATGTTGTATGATAAATCGCTGAAGTGTATAAATAAAATAATTATGCAAATTCAACTTTCAAAGTGAATTAACGACATGGTCATGATCAAATAACACAAATGGAAGGGTATAATTCATTTGAATACTTATATACATATAACGTAAATCTATTGGTGGCCTTCGGCTGTTGTCTGCTCTATGGTCGGGTTGTTGTCGCTTTGACACATTCCCCATTTCCATTCTCAATTTTTCTTCTACACTTTTTTTCATCAACTAATGAACAAGAAATCGAACTTGATTAGAAAAAAAACACTGTTGAATTGTTAAAAGTAAAAAAAAAGAAAATTAAGTTTAGAGAAAGTTAAGTATGTTGCGGCGAAGAAAAAAATTCTACTCTTTCTGTATAAAAGATGAACGACAGCTTTTGTGCTGTGTGTACAAAAGTACAAGACAATAAAAAAAAATATCCATTTGTTAATGTTCTATATAGGATGTACTAATTTACTAATTTTTCTTGCATTGCAATTTAAGACAAACCTATTTTGACGATCTATTATCCCATCGAATGTTTACTTATTTTTTTACGTGTTTAGGAGTACGATTAATTCCCAAAAAGCTGTCTCGTAATTGCATGGATGTTTTTTGGGCTCTGTTAAAAATCACTGCATACGTCTTGTTGTAAATATTTAAAACAAATCGTGAGTCATTATAATTGAAATGTATGTCAGTGAAACAATACTGTCAATACATTTTAAATTTCAAACTGTTTTTAAGTCAGGAGTGCTGTGGTTGGGTGTAAAAACTATATTTTATTGTTTACTTATGAATAACTGCAGTTATGTGTATTTTTACAAGATAAATTTTGAACTCTATTGCAATTTAACTATTTACACCACTGGGTCGATGCCACTGCTGGTGGACGTTTCGTCACCGAGGGTATCACCAGCCCAGTAGTCAACACTTCGGTGTTGACATGAATATCAATAATGTGGTAATCTTTATAAATTTCCGGTTTACAAAACTTTGAATTTTTCGAAATTCTATGTATTTTCTTTTCCCAGGCATAGCTTACCTTAGCTGTATTTGGCACAACTTTTTGAAATTTGGATCCTCAATGCTCTTCAACTTTGTACTTGTTTGGCTTTATAAATATTTCGATATGAGCTTCACTGATGAGTCTTGTGTAGACGAAATACGCGTCTGGCGTACTAAATGATAATCCTGAACTTTTGATAACTAATCAGTTAAAAGTATTTAAAATTTTATATATTTTACTAGTATGGACATATCTCTGGGCATGGATACCATACACAAGCTCCTTTAATTTCTTAGATAGTCATAATACCATTTGACTTCAATTTTTAAAACATAATAATGATATTTTATAGTCTCACATGGGGTATTAGATTATAATCCTGGTACCCTTGGTAACTATTCACTGATTATCATAATTCAGTCAGATTGCACTATCTTAAAGTTTGTGATTAGTTTATTTTTTTTTTATTAACAGGGAATACATTAAGATATTTGCAGAGAACAAAACTTTTTGAGAAAATTGCTGAGTCATCACGACGAGTCAAATTGATTGGTTCTGATATAAAGATACCCCAGTAAACAAATATTAGCTTTTTTTATGAATTGAAACAGACTCTAGCCTGTTTGTATTTTTCTTTACTTTTAGCATTTATTGATTCAATTTGGAACACCGGAATTACAGTCTCGACAAATATTTGTTACAGAAATAGTTGCCTCGATTGCTGTGTGATGCACTCAGTGTATCACTATGCTTTTTCCCAAAGACATAATATGTTTACATAAGATATTATAAAAAAGAATTTGTGGTATGATTGCCAACGAGACAACTATCCACAAAAGACCAAAATGACACAGACATTAACAACTATAGGTCACCGTACGGCCTTCAACATTGAGCAAAGCCCATACCGCATAGTCAGCTATAAAAGGCCCCGATAAGACAATGTACCATTTGACAAAGTATAAATGTCACACACTACTGCTTTATCCAGGTTTTTATAATTTGTTATTTTCTTAATAAACAATCCTGTATGTATAGTTTCAGCTATTCTAAAGGACTTAATATAACTCGGACATTACATGTACATTACTTCACCTTTGATTTTCCAGCTAATTATCAAAGTGAGGTTTCATGAGTTTTAGTTTAGTTAAGGATTCAAAATCGTAGGCAGTAACTGCACAACTTTATAATAAGTCTTCAGACATAATTTATTTAAAATATAGTTGAGCATTTTTAAATTTTGACGATTGTAAAATTTGTATTAATCAGCTGATATTAGTTTTAAACTTAAATCATATAAACCGTACTGCTGTCTATTTTTCATTATATTTGACACTCTCAATATTTTGTCAATTTCTGGTAGGTGCAAACCTTTCTGTTTAATGGCTAGTACTAGTTGATGAATGTTTATTGGAGCTATGTTGTTGAATGCACACGTTCTTCTTACTTTTCATTTTTAAGTGTAGGTCATTTACCTAAATAAAGGCAACAGTAAAATTGAGAATGGAAATGGGGAATGTGCCAAAGAGACAACAACCCGACCATAGAAAAAAACAACAGCAGAAGGTCACCAACAGGTCTTCAATGAAGCGAGAAATTCCCGCACCCGGAGGCGTCCTTCAACTGGCCCCTAAACAAATATATACTTGTTCAGCCATACTAATTTCCAAATTGTACACAAGAAACTAAAATTAAAATAATACAAGACTAACAAAGGCCAGAGGCACCTGACTTGGGACAGGCCCAAAAATGCGGCGGGGTGTATAAACAGTAGTATACCGCTGATCAAAAGTCGTAAATCGATTGAGAGGAAACAAACCCGGATTACAAACTAAAACCAAAGGAAACAGATTACTATACGAGGAGAATAACGAAACAACAGAACACTGAAGTGCAACAAAAAAACAAAAGACAACGCAACATACCTTGAAAAGAACTATTAAATAACAACTGCCATATTCCTGAATTGGACATTTTAAGAAAAAATGGTGAGTTGAACCAGTTTTTTATGATTTTTTTAAAAATAAGATGTGGTATGAGAGCCAATGAGACAACTGTACATGCGTTAAAAGTTAACCATTATAGGTCAAAGTAAGGTGTTCAACATGAAGCCTTGGTTCACTTGCTAAGCTAAAAAGATCCCAAAAATGACTATTGTAAAACAATTCAAACTGAAAAACGGCAATATCTACGACTGTTTCAGTTGAGATAAGCATGTATACTGTAACCACTGTAGTAGCCTGTGTAATTGGAAGTAATAAATAACAAAATGTTAGTCACATAACATCAAAAGTATCATATTGTAAAACATTGACCCTTAATCGAATAAATTTGTAATATGGAATTTATTCTGTGCTAAAATTTCCCAACTTTATATAATGATATGTCATTTCAAAATCAAAAAGAAGGTGAGGTGGTATGATATCATTCAGCTTTGTTCCGGATTGTTAACAAAGCAGATCACATATCGTATAGTAAACTGTAAAAGGCTCCGAAATGACAAAACGTGAAACAATTTAAACGAGAAAACTAATGGTCTGGCTTTTTTACAAATGAGTAAACGAAAACAAACATTACAGACAGCAAAAATGGTAGTAAATCAAAGAATAATTTCAGTAGATTTTTAAACAAAAAACAATGAAAATTATTGATATTGCCAAAGATGACAAACCCAAATATTTCAACAATTACAAAAGAGAATGTTTTGATGGAACAGAACAAGATTTGTTTTTAAAGATTACTAATACTATATATTACCCTTAATGCATAAAATTTGTCTCCTCTACATATGTTGGAACAGGATGATGTTATTTTCTGATGAATCGTGTGATTAACAGCAGAGCGCAATGCATCGTTACCATGAAAACAACCTGCGATAAATGAAGATATGAACAGATACACATATATTATTTTATATATTATATACCTATAGATATATTTTATCGGGTATGACATTTCGGGATGGGCACCAGGAAATAGTCAAGGATATGTTCTACGTAAATATATCCAATAAGTATGATTTATTTTATTATTGTCGATAGCCCTTTCAAAAACATAAGCTCGAATAATACAAAAACGAAAATCAACCAAAAAATAACCAACACAGAAAGTTAATAGCTGAGTAACACAAACCCCAACACAAATCAGGGGTTATATCTTGTGCTCCGTAAAGGTATACAGATCCATGCTCTGCTATTGATAACCGATGTCTTGTGCATGTCAGTACAAACCCGGTGATAAGTGAAATGCGGTAGGTCATATTCGAACATTATATCAGAAATGACGTAATGCATCTTAACATCAAATTCAAATTTTTTTTCTAAATTTATTGACCAATTTCACAAAAAATATCATATTTACAACACATTCATTATCATGCATAACAAACTGATAAATAAATGTGGTCTTTGAACTCACAACCGGTGTGTTGACAGGCTAGTGATACACGAGACCACTACTAAAAAGACTCATCGATGTCCTTTAGTGATTATGTAAACAAAACTATTTTACCAAAATTTATGGGTCAATAGACTATTTGCCAATTCCCGTATTTGACCCTGTAATAAGAGGTCCCTTTTTTAGTTCTCTTACCTATGACGGATTTTTTTTAAATTTACAATGGAGAGCTAGCAGAAAGAGCAAATTTACCTGTGCGTAAATTTGAGTATTCTTTGAGGTTTTCAAATCTTTCAAATTACTTTAATTTGTTGTTTAACCAAATACTTCTGACATCAGAAATAAATTTTCAGGAAAAATTCGTAAAACCGCCTATACATCAATTTCAATTCATCATGCTTTGCATTGGAAAAAGTCAATTTGGTAAAGAACCATCCTACGATTGACAAAGACAAATATTTTCTTTTAAAAGTTTGTAATAACAGAATCAAATCGGTAATAGGCAAATGGGCTATTGTTAAACAAAAACTTAACCATATCATATGTTATTCAGAGCAACTGAGCAATATTTCATGTTGGCGTCAAGCCCAGTTATATGGAGATTTTGCGTTTTCAAAAAAAAATTCCAAAACGTTTTGTTTGTAATTAATAGACTTATTTTTCCAAGAATATTATGTACATGTGCATCTACGTATTATGAACCTACAAGGTCAACTTTACATGAGAGAGTTGAAACCTTTGTCTTTTATATACTGACATGATTTAACAAACTTTTCTAAAATTGTCCGTTTATAAATTTTGAAATTATTAAGATACTAAGGTTTCAACTCCCTCAGGCAAAGATGACTTGAGATGAATTTTGCTATTTATTTTAGGTATTTCGTCATATAGCTCGTCAACGGTTTCGGTACTTATACATCTTCGGATTTCAAATGTTTGACTTTGAGCGTTCCTCATGAAGGTACATCCAGTAAAGCGCTTCGAACGTATAGAATTATTAAACGTGTTGTTTTCATTTTTTTTTTAATTAATAACGGATGTCATTTCTTAGTTGATTTATGATTTTTAATGACATTCATAATTTTGTTTGTTAAGACGGCCATAGGACACTGTTACCTGATGAATTAAGATTTATTTTATAAAACTTGTGGTTGTTAGGTATTTGATATCAAATTGTATAAGTTTGAATTTAAAAGATAATATAGCGGTATTCAGTCATTAAATTTTAATATATTTGGAGTTGAAAAGTACTAGAGCACCTGCGAAGATTGATACAATTGACTTTAAACTTGGCAATGTATTTGTCAGTTTTCTAGCTAACATGATAATACGTTTATATCCACTAGGGAAATCAATTGCATTTGTTCAAAAAAGAAAAATATGCTAGTATAGTCAAAGTCGATATAAGTCTTCATAGTACGACGTATTTTTCCAATGCAACATTCGGCAAAAAAAAAGAAAAAATAACAAAGCAAAACACCGAAATCTTAAATGCAAAAAGTTGGAAGATTGAAATATAAATTGACAAAGGCAAAATTTCGGCTATATTAACGGTCAGAACAATTCAAAATATCAATCATATTTCTGGCTCATTTCTAGCGTTTTTCAAGAAGAAAATATAAAATGACAAATGCAAACTTTCAGCTATATCAACGGTTAGAACAATTAAAAATAGCAATCATATTTCTGGCTCATTTCTAGCGTTTTTCACGAAGAAAATATAAATATATTTTTACAAATACAATCGTTTATATATATATAAAAAAAAAAGAAGAGTTGTATGATTGCAAATGAGACAAATCTCCACAAGAGACCAAAATGACACACAAATTAACAACTATAGGCCATCGTACGGCCTTCAATAATGAGTAAAGCCCATACCGAATATTCAGCTATAAAAGGCCCCGAAATGACAATGTAAAACAATTCAAACAAGAAAACTAACGGCCTTGTTCATGTAAAAAAAAAGGTCTGATTTGGTTGCTCTTCGATTTTTTTCACTTAACAATTACATGTATCATACAAGTGGGATGTTAAGCTAGCTATAAAACATGTGTAACACACCATTTTATACCAAAGAACGGAGTTACCCTTTTTGAATTTGCCTTGTAATTCCATATTTTTGTTTTACTGTTGTCATGAAAGAAAACTATCGAAACCTGAAAATTCCTCAACATTGATATTGTAGATTGCAAATACGAGTCGTTCTTGATGGATACAAAGAAAAATATTATGAAAATCGAAAAAGAGACATTTTAAGCTAGACATCACAAATTTGACACATAAGTTAGAGGTCAATGCACCAAAACACAAGTAAAATCTAATGGTGAACTCAAGTAAAAGTATTTTATAGAAAATAAAAAGAATGTTTCTCTTTTACATCTGCAGCTTAATTTTGTTTTGAAGCAACTGCTTTAATTAAACAAGCAACTTTCAATGAAAATAGTGCATCTAATCACAAAATGTATTGTTATTTTTTCTTACTTAAAACGTCTTTCTTAATTCTAAAGCGAAGCCTGTTTTTCTATAACAAAGGATTTCTGTACAGAAAAAAAGAAATAGGACATAAATTTTATTGTAGAAAAGTTGAATCATTTCTTCAAATGTAACCTGCCATGACCTAGTAGACCTTACAAGATATTTGTTTAATATTTTACCCCGGATCTATTAATTTAATTTTGGCTTTCCCCTTTTGAAACACTAGAGATGCCCATTTTTGATAAGTTTCATTTGTGTTTCCAACTCTCTAATTGCTTGTATAACGATTAACTTTTGTGATTTGTCGTTTATATTTTATAGGTCATAGTGATATAAGTATTTTTTAAATTTATATTGTCTGATTCTAAAGCTAGCGTAACCTCTTATTTATATGACAGTTGCATACAACACAAAAAGGCAAACAGTCAAAGCACATAAGCAAAAATGAAGTTGTGCACGAGGGAGATACTTGCCTATATTTTAAATGATTACTAAAATGTTATTAGGGAAACTTGCCTTTGGGGAAAATCCATGGTGTCTGGAAAAACGAACCATTAAATGAATCCTTTCCGCCGTTTAACTCTTGAACGGTTTGCAGAGTGTACAATTTACAATATGTATTAAAGCTTACAAACACTCCGAACTGCTCTTTGCTGGTCGTCAGATCTAAACCTGAAATTAAAAAAAAAAAAAGTTCAATAGTTCTAAACATATGATGAATTGTTGGTTGTCGGATGCTACTTCTTATTCTAATATATCACCCATCTGTACGTAAGCCCCTTCTAATGGTTTTCACTAATCACAGATGTAACAAAAAGTAAAATTACAAAAATACCGAACTCCGATGAAAATTCAAAACGGAAAGTCAATAAACACATGTCAAAATCAAAAGCTCAAACACATCAAAATATTATATACCAACTGCCATATTAGTAACTTGGTAAAAATATTTTTTCATGTAAAAAAATGTGGAATTAAAGAGGGTCATGATACAAGAGGGACATTCAAACTCATAAATCAAAAATAAACTGACAACGCCATGACTCAAAAAGAAAAAAAACAAACGATAGTACACAAGACACAACATAGAATACTAAAAGTAAATAACACGAACACCAAAAAAACTTAGGGGGGATTTCAGGTGCCCCAGGTAAGGATAAGCAGATTCTGGTTCACATGTAGCATCCGTCGTGTTGCTCATGTTAATACAAACCCGGCAACATTCAGTAGGTCACATTCGTGATAAGGGGACAGGATTGTAGTTACGAAATTAGGAACATATTCGCTATCATGAGTAAAAGGATTTTGTATAACAGTCAACCAACTTCTCATTGCCTCCGCAAAATAACGAAGGGATGAATTTAGCTTCACACTTTGAAACTCTTGGTTTAATAAATTTCTTTTGAGCAGCAAAGCTCTACCAAGGAAATCATGATAGAAAATATTAGCCCGGGAGAATCGTGAGATATTAAATGAGAGTAAAACAATTTGAAACGTTTTACGTATAACGTGTTTCAAATAAAACATTTTCTTAACAAATACCACTTTTTGACATCAAGTGTTTTTCTCTTTATCTCGAAAAGGAAAGGAAAAGTTTTGTTAAATGTCCATTAAAAAGGATAGATTTACTAAAAAAAAAACGTCTAATCAACAACTAACATGTTAAGTTCTAGATCCACTATATATATTGAAGGAAAAACATAGCAATTTCGAAATGGTAAGAAATTAAGTATTTAGGACTAAATCATGTGTGTACTCTGAACAAGTGACAGTATTATACGTCTCTTAAACCAACTAAGATACAAAGGAACTCCAGCAGCTCATAAAGGTAATAGAAATAGTCAATTTGGTCCATTTTTATATATAACTGTGCCATTTGATTTTGAACAAAATTGAAAAATGTCAAATTATATATATAACAAAAGAGATGATTAAAACTTGACATAATGAACTTCCCGTTTGTAGCTGGCGATGTTTCTCTTGTCGCAATTTATCGACAATCCTATGACGTGTACATTTTAAAACGTGTATGTTTTGTTTTTTCTAATTATTCTATCTGGCCTGACCTCAATGAGCGTAGTGTTGCACTAACATACAAGTAACCTTTACATTCTAGTTGAGGAATATATACGTAAGATGTGCTTGACAAAACCGTTCGAATTGTTGGGTCCCCAATGGTCCCCAGCTTCATTGTGTATTCCTTTGTTTCGAGCGTTATCAATGAGTATCTTCTTATCCTGGTATCTATGTTGAGCTTAATCAAAGGGTAGCAGATTCCATAAATAATTTAATACACAAAAAAATAATGATTATCGTAAAGAAATTAATCATTAAGAATGTTTACCACCCTACAATCCATTTTAATGTCGTAAATAGAAACATTACATTACATATTGATAAATTTAAGTTTGGAAAAATTCTTATACATTTCAATGTTTACAAGGGGAGTTAAGAGGTACATCTCAATGATAGAGCTTGCAAACTTAAAAAAAAATACCAAAATTATATCAAGAGGGTAATAAGATTTATCATAGATACTAGGGTGAACATTTTGTATGTGTGCCATAAGCGCGTTTCGTCTACAAAGGACTCATCAGTGACGCTCGAATAAAAAAAATAAAAAGGTGAAATAAATAAAGTACGAATGGAAGAGCATTGAGGACCCAACATTCCTTAAAATTTTACCAAATACTGATTAGTAAATAAAGGCAACAGTAGTATACCGCTGTTCAAATCTATTCGTGCGGTAGACATGGTAGAAAAGTTTTAGTATTTGAAACATTCTAATTTTGTAAACAGTTAATTAATAATTATTGGCATATTAATGATAAGTCATGTCATCATAACACACTGTCTTCTACAAAAAAGAAAAGTGCTTATACAATATGCCTCAATAATATAAAATAGCTGTTTATAAATTTCGTTTCTAAATTGACAAAAAAAACTCTTTTCAAAATTTTGCCAACTTCAATTTTTGAAATTGTTGCATTTTTTTGGCCAAAAAATTCTAGGGCTAAGTGTAATAAACACTTTGTTTTAAAAAAAAAACACTGACATTGTAAGATTCTTTATCCGTAAGAAATAAAAAAGTTTATCAAATTTCTGTTTGATTCAAGAAATATGAAATTGTTTCCTCTATTGAAGTATATAAACATATAGAAATAAATGTATAAATACCTGTATGCATCACAAAAAATAACGAAAGCTCCAATAATTTTATTATAAACATCATGATAATATTCTATTGCAGTTTGGTTATGTTTTAATATCCAGAGAGATGTCATCACGTGTGAATATAATAAGTATTGAATGATACCCGGAAATTTGTCTATCACAATAGCCAAATTTTGAGTTTATTTTCAGAAACATTAAATTTCCATAAAAGGATAACTATTTTAACCCTCATAGTGCGGTCATATGAATTAGGCCAAAATACTCTACATTTCAAATAGAAATAGTTGTGATATCAGTTTTAGCACACAATAACTTATTTTTGCACATAATTTTATTTATAACAAATAAAGGCAACAGTAGTATACCGCTGTTCAAAACTCATAAATCCATGGACAAAAAACAAAATCGGGGTAACAAACCAAAACCGAGCGAAACGCATTAAATATAAGAGGAGAACAACGACACAACATCGAAACGCAACACACACAGAAACAGACCAATCATCAGACAAAACACCACGAGAATAACAAATGTAACATGAAAACCAAATACATGAATTTGGGATAGACAAGTACCGTGCCACGTCTTATCTCAATATCTCAAAAATAAGAGAAAACACAAACGACTCAACGTTAAAATGCAACACAAAGAGAAACGAACAATATATAACAATGACCATCTTCCTGACTTGGTACAGGACACTTTTAAAGGGGAATAAAAGTGGTGGGTTGAACCTGGTTTTAAGGCATGCCAAACCTCGCACTTTAATGGCAAAGTTAAATATAACATTGAAATGACAACATAATATTACAGGACTACAATACAAATAAATAGGAGAACATATTAGACACAGAAAAACATGATTAATAGATAACAAAAAGCATCAGGTTTAAAATTCAATACGCCAAAAACGCGCCTTGCCCACACAAGACTCACCAGTGACGCCCAGATATAAAAGATCGAAAGTGAAAAAAGTACAAAGTTGTACAGCACTGAAGATCAAAAGTTGAAAAGGTTTCGCAAAATACGGCATTGTTTTTATGCCCGGGATAAGAACATTCTTATTATATAGAACAATTCATGCTATTGCAAACAGTAAATTTTATCAAATGAATATGAAAGAGATATACACAAAGAAACTAAAGTATTAACTAATTACAGAAAACTAAACCTGAATGCATAACGCCTAGATATAAAAGATCGAACGTGAAAAAGGTACAAAGTTGTACAGCACTGAAGATTAAAAGTTGAAAAGGTTTTGACAAATACGGCATTGTTTTTATGCACGAGATAAGAACATCCTTATTATATAGAATACTTGTTTAATTATGCACAATATTCTCGCAGTATTTTATAACGGTTGTTAGCAACTTCTCATAAAAAAACATGTTTGCGTCAGGGAATGCAATATAATAAAGGGTGCCTTTCGGTATAGGGTCGAATGTTGCGGCCAATGTTTTTGCATAGCTTTTAGGTCATTTGGTGTTTTTGTTTAACTATACATCCAAAATGTGTTGATTTTGGAGCCTATACATTACACTGATGAAGACATTTATTTTACCGAACATTTAGCCTTTTGAAATAGATCATTTTAAGAACGAAATTGGGAACTTTTTTGTGCTATTGATAAAGTTGAAATTCTAGGACCATATTTGGTGAAAAAAGTAAACCATGTGCTTTCGAATGGAAAATTGCATATAAGGCGACACAAAGGCGGATGACAATTGTTTTCAATTGAACAAGGAAATTAAACAATGAAATCATTATTAAAAAAAAGGATTTATCCAATTCAAAAAGCTGTATGTAACAATTTGCAAGACAGATACCAGAATAAACCATATAATTACTTGAATTTTTGAAAGTTTTTCATTCAGAAATTTGAATTGAAAAAACCAAATAGCACGATATACTCACGGCGTATGTTGATATGGACTGATGTTCCTAAAAATGCCGACGTTTAACATATGTAAGCACAAAAACAATCCCCAGATACATAAAAGTGTTCACAAGTAATTGAGACGAGGAACACTGAATCAGATCATAACTGACTAAATACATATCAGCGATTTAATTGACAAAATAGAATTGAAAGAGGTTTTGATCGATAACACTTCTTGTAGTTTTTTGTAAAGCTGATGCACGTTCAGTCTTCACCTGAATATAAAAGACAAGATATTCATGATTTGAATAATCATGATAATGCCTATTTTCTTATGATATGATGTGGTACAATACATCTGCTATTACTTATACGTTATTTTTACCATTAAATGATCGCCGTCATTACTTCTACTTTTACTTCTACCACTAAGTGACCACCGTCATTAGGTTAAACTGATAGGCCATCGACTTAAGCCAAGTCTGACGATCAATTGTCTATTTGTCATTCCTCCCATTATTGTACTATTTACACGATACAAATTAGGAAAAGAATTTTCAGTCAAAATATGTAACATTAAAAGTTAACGTGTTACCAAAGAAGAGTGGGCATATAAAAATTTATTTGAATCATTTGAACTCCTGTTAACCTAAAGAAAATATGTCAGTTCCAAAAAACTATACGGCATATACAAATATTCAATAAACAGTTATCTGAATTTGTACTATAAAAATATTATTACCATATTATATTCTTTATAGACTGGCGTATAAACCTTTCGTCCCCGAGGGTATCACCAGCCCAGTAGTCAGCACTTCGGTGTTGACATGAATATCAATTATGTGGTCATTTTTATAAATTTCCTGTTTACAAAACTTTTAAGTTTTTCGAAAAACTAAGGATTTTCTTGTCCCGGGAATAGATTACCTTAGCCGTATTTGGCACAACGTTTTGGAATTTTGGATCCTCAATGCTCTTCAACTTTGTACTTGTTTTGGCTTTAAAACTATTTTGATATGAGCGTCACTGATTAGTCTTATGTAGAAGAAACGCGCGTCTGGCGTACTCAGTTATAATCCTGGTACTTTTGATAACTAAGTATAAAAAAACTTTATTTCTTTTGCTTGTTGTTTGAAAACGAACATCGTTATATTTACATGCATCTCAGGATGCCAAAAATGTATTTTCGTTGACACCTCTTTTTACCTTCACTTGACGTTTGTGTCACCACAAATAATAAAAAAAAAAAACAAGCATCCGTTCATTTAAGGATGATTTACAACGAAAATCAAACGCCTCAATTGAGGGGATGATCACCTCAATTGTTAATAAAATTTAATATATTATATTTCCATACATTTAGAGATAATATTAGCGTGTATATGTTTGAACCGTTAGAGGATGTGTTTGCTATTGTTTCTAATTCAAATTCACCATGAACTTATACTATCTCATTGTTTATAAATGACGTTGAATCATAATTCAACATTCGATGACAATAGGAAAAGTCAAAAATAATACTATTTATATAATATAATAATCAAAAGGTTAAGTATTATATTTTAAACACTTAGTTTTTAGGCAAATTTTATATAATACTTACAATTATATATAGCAACATAAATAATCCTTTCTCATTATTTAAGATATACAAAGTGCAAGATGTCATAAGAAATACCACTTATATCTGATTTAAGAAATTATTCGAATTTAAATGTAACGTATTTTGATATAGTTTGGAGGTTAGTTTTTATGCTGATCATTTGCAATTATTTTGTAGTTCGCTAATTGTATTCATTGTTATTATATTTTCATCAGAATCGCAGGTTGCTTTCGTTTTTAAGACACTTTAATTTGAATTAGCCTTGTGAATTTGATAAGTTTGAGGTGGCATATATTTAGACAAATTTATATGCGAAGACACTGCGCAAACAACCTTGCGTGACTGTACCCTGTTTATCTTGTGGATAATGTGTTTTTCATTTTTATCTCCTCTCATCGAGATGACAATGTGTGCATCTTGGTGAATCATTATTCATAAAATGTATTTCGAAAACCATATTAATTTTTCTCTGAAAATGACAAAAGTAATTTTCAATTTCTAAATCAAAGAAAAATATAAAGTGTATTACAAAATCTAAAAATTCTTAATTGATATATCTAATGTGTAAGGCGTTTTATTTATAAAACTTAATTTCCCTATGCTATTAGTGTCATTAAGACTATATCTTAACTTTTCATATGAAATTGTGATAATCCTTAAAACTTGTTTCATAAAAAAGAATAGCAAACGTAGATAAAAGAAGCCTGGCTTAATGAGAGATAAATCCACTTTGAAAAGAATCACTTTGATTCCAACCAAACTGACATTATCAAGATGCTTGATTTCTTGATTGACAACATATATCCTACGTTCGGAGGATGTGTTTTTCAACAAACTATCGGCATTCCCATGGGAACCAATTGTGCCCCTGTTCTAGTCGACTTGTTCCTTTATTCTTATGAGGCTGAATTTATACAGGAACTTCTTAGGAAGAAACAAAGGAAATTAGCAATATCCTTTTACTTAACTTTCCTCTATATAGATGATGTTCTCTCACTAAATAATTCAAAATTTGGTGACTATGTTGAACGCATCTATCTTGAACTTGAGATAAAGAATACAAAAGAACCAGTTAAGTCTGCCTCATATCTTGACATACATCTATAAATTGACAATGAGGGTCGGTTGAACATAGGAATTTACGACAAAAGAGATGATTTCAGTTTTCCAATTGTGAACTTTCCATTTTTATGTAACAACATTCCAGCAGCGCCTGCATTTGAAGTATGTATCTCCCAGTTGATACGATATTTTCCAGGGTTTGTCATTCCTATCAAGATTTCCTTGACAGGGGTTTGTTGCTCACTAGGAAGCTATTTAACAAAGAGTTCCAAATGGGGAAGTTTAAATCATCCCTTCGTAAATTTTACGGACTCCATCACGAATTGGTTGACCGTAATGAATATTCGTTTCACAAATGATATGGCGTATGTTCATTATGTCGAATCTACACTCCCGTTCCCTTTTCACGAATATAATCTTCCGAATAAGACTATTTACCGGAATTGTAATAACATGAGCCACACGATGGGTGACACATGTGGTACAGGATCTGCTTACCCTGCAGGAGCACCTGACATCACCCCAGTTTTATGCGAGGTTCGTGTTGCTTAGTTTTTCTATGTTGTGTCGTTTTTTCTATTACTTGTCTATTTGTCTTTTCTTTTTTGGCCATGAAGTTGTCAGTTTATCTTCGATCAATGAATTTGAATGTCCCTATCGTATCTTTCGCCTTAATTTAATAATTGTTTGCAAGAAAATTGACTCATTAGAATCCGGGATACATGTATATACCATTTGAATATTTTATCATCACCATTTTGCTGCATGACGACGAAATAATTCACGGTTAACCTACTTTGAAAGCTACTATGATTGACTCCGACAACCGATTTTGTAGATAATTTCATGTGAATTTACAACATAGTAGGAATCTGTAGGATAGACAACTATAGAATATAAATATAACGGAAGTTCGCATCTTTAAGAATGAAAAAAAGCATTCAACAACATTTAAGGACGTTCACTCTACAGAGAACCAGATATAGTTTATAATCATGTCACTTTAACAGTTCAGCTTAAAACCTCATCTGAACAGTTGCATCACAACTATGTATTGGTCATTAATAACTACATAAACAAATATGCTAAATATGCCTACTGGAGGTGTTATGAGATGATTAAAGCTGTAATTTTATCCTTGTCAATATTTATATAAGTTTTGGCAAGACAGTTTATCGACAGATTGCATTTTTTTCTATGGACCTAAGTAATAACAGACTTGTTCCTGTACTGTCGTGAATCACAGTTTATGGTCCAACTCAGGTAAGACACGTCTAAATTTAATTTAATTAATGCCTCTAAATAAACTGCCGATTCTTACCAAAATTGAACGAATAATAACAGCAATAACTGTCCATTTCTGGATATAGATATTGCAGTTATACTCGATAAACTACTTAAATAATTATGACAAAAAAGTTTCTTTTGGCACCGTCTTCTTTGGTTATATATCACTTCTCGTTAGTTAATCCTGTGTCTGTAGTTACGTGTTTTGATTCCAATGAGAGTTATCGTCGTATTACTGGTAAATTATAAAGTCAAGCATTTCGTTACCATTCATTAGTTTAATTCTTTACTTAATTTTTAATCAACGAAGATTTGGCTATCAAGTTTAGAAAACTTATGACAACTATTTGCGGGGCACGTAGTTGGCCTGTTGCGTGGTCATATTGCTTATTTTTCTTGTCCTGAGCATACATGACACATTTGCACTGGACGTTAGGTAACAATCAAGTACTTAATCAGTCAATATGCTTAACTGTACTGTTGGCAATATTAACTACGAAAACTTAATGGGGGCGACGGTTGACAAGTGGTATAAGTAGCTCTACTACTGTAATCACTAGCCAGTCAACACTGAGGTTTTGAGTTCGAATGGCCCTCGTGCAGGTGCACTCGACTCAACTCTTGATTGACTAGGATTGTCAGTTTTCCGATCGAAGGTCAGTGGTTTTCTCCGTCCGCACGAGCTCCCTCCACCCATAAAAATTGACCGCCATCAAATAGCCATAAAGTGACGCTTTAAAGTGGCGTCAAAACACCAACATCAAGCAAACAACGAACACTTTTTATGGCGTCTTGTTAGATTTATGTATTTGTTTGTCTACATTTTAAGTGAGTGGTGTTGTTTCTTTACTAAGATTTTCCGGCGTCCGTTTTTCGTGTCGTGGGGTGATGTAGTCGAGAGTTTTATTTTGTAAGGTTTTAAACACAGAATATTCTTAATTACCGAGGACTTTTAAAGTTTTCGATTAATTCTTGTGTTGAAAAAAGTAAAAATACTGAACTTCAAGGAAAATTCAATACAGAAAGTTCTTGATCAAATGCCAAAAAATATAGATATTGGTAGTGACTTAATTGAGTAAATAAAACTCACGGTAGAATAGTTCGAAAACTAGATCGTAAATTGTTTTTAAACAAAGCAAGTCTTATACAATAACTATATATTGTTCATACAATAACATTAAAATATCTCGTAAGCCGAGAATGACGCAACAGCAACAAATTACGAGCTTTGTTTCGACAGCTAATGTTGGCAAAGTATCTGCTACACAGGAAAATGATGACTCTGTATTTAATGACTCAACACCTGCAAAACCAAAATCTGCAAAACGCCCGCAAACATGTTTATCTAGCGATGGCGATCATGGTTTATGCATCGAAACCGAATTAAATGAGATAAGGAATTCAATGAAAAACATATTGAAAAAAGAAGATGTTAAAATGATTGTCATTGAAACAGTTACAAGCTTGCTTGCCCAAATGAAAAAAAGAGATGAAAAAAGAACTTAAAAAAGAAATGATGGTTGAAATTCAAACTAATAAAGAAAAGGTAGAACAGCACTTTAAGTCAGAGGTATCTAGACTAAGTAAAAGAATAGACAGTGTAGAATTTGACAATGCGAATATCTTAGAAAAAATCGCAAACCTTCACAAAGAAAACAGGCTTTTGAAAGAAGAGATTGAAAATACGAGAAAACGTGCAACCGAAGCAATAGAATTGTCAAACTGGAATGAACAATATTCAAGGAAAAAAATTATTAAATATTTGACTTTCCAGAAAAAAAGGGGAAAAGATTGCCTCATAACTTTTTTTAAGAGATAAGTAAACTGGGTGTAAAAATTGAACCATCAGAGATTGTAGCAGCACACAGGATACCAGGAAAACACAGCAAACCTAGACCAATTCTAGTGAAATTTATGCGCATGGAATCGAAAATCTCTACTTTGCGAAATAGAAAACTTATCAATGAGAAGTTAGAAGTTCGCATCTCTGACGATGTTACAAAATTGAACC
Organism: Mytilus edulis; assembly: GCF_963676685.1. Classification (NCBI taxonomy): domain Eukaryota; kingdom Metazoa; phylum Mollusca; class Bivalvia; order Mytilida; family Mytilidae; genus Mytilus; species Mytilus edulis. Next base: position 37,756,176 of record NC_092352.1, on the reverse strand, counting down.
AAGGAGTACTAAATAGACTATACCTGCATGAGGATGTCACCAGTGCGTGGTATTTCAACGGTCACATATATGGCACTGACAGCAAGGGGGACCGGCATCGTTTTGACATTTATGACAACATAAGGCAGAAACTGAGCTCATAAGAATAGCTCGTATAACGGACCGGTTCTTACATTACATTTATTCAAATTTGTTTATTGTCGTTTATTATTTGTTGATATCTTGTATTGTTTCAACACCAAAGTTGAAAGTATGAACCTTTGCATTGTAGCCTTGCTGTATATTCAGGGTGTGGTATACCTTATTTATTTATTTTACGGAATTTAAGGTCTGTTTCCGTATTCGTCTTTAATTTTTCTATCCGTTTCAAAACTTCCGGTAGAGAATTTAACAAAAACTGCACATTTGAAATACACATTTTTTAATATTTTTGGTAAGAAGTAATCGGTTTTCAATCTGGTGTTCGATTTAAAAACTTCCGGGCCACTTCACTGATATGAAAAAATACACCGAACACCATCTCCTCCTGGAAATAGAAGTAAAATCTTATCTGTTCTCTGTGTGAATAATGAACCGTTAAAAATGTCTCTTAGACCTATAAATTATAACTATAAATTTGTCCTGATACTACTTCAGAGTAATCTCTGCACATAAGCGTGAGATTAATAAACAAACACTTATAAAATGAAACCCTTGCCAATACATTTTATCATACAATAAATGTTTAAGTGCTAGTTTCACTCTGAACAAATACAATGTACATGTAACACTGAAATAAGAGACGCATGTACATGTACAGTTAAGATGGGGTCAGCAATTTTAATTCAATTGTATATATAAATGGCTGTTCGTGTAACAGGATTTAAAGGTGCATGTGTATGTGTATATGTATATGTGGGTTTTTTTTCTTTGTTCAATTGTATGAATGCATGTACCTGTGTTGGTAAAAATGTTCTGTTGTTATTGCTGTGTTTTTTTTCTTTTTTTCTTTTTTTCGTTACTTTATTTTCTTTTATTTAGCATGGTAATTATAAATTAGCATGTTGACTATTATTATATGCAATTATTTGGTATACATCTTCTCTCGTAAAAACGAACAATACACAAATTTAAAATTAAAACGTGCAAATCGAGGTACAAAATGAAGTTTCACAGAACCTTTTTGATATATCTTTCAGTTTTACTTTATACTATGATGCTCTCGACACTTTTTTTTTGGGGGGGGGGGGGGTAACTCTAAGTAAAAAATTGAAACATTGGGAAAACACTTTTACATATAGATGCACATGTGTATGGTTTGTTCATACTGCTTGGATATATTGGGCTTATAGATATTTATATTTATTATTATTTAAGCTATTCTTGTTTAACCACTTGATAATATTATGTCGAATATAACTATTGGTAGTGTAAACTGCAGGGGTTTATCAGAAACAGTCAAAAGAATGGATATATTTACAAAATATAAGGACTTGTATGATATAATTATATTAGTAGACACCCATAGCACATCTGAAAAAGAAAAACAATGGCTGCATGAATGGGGATATGTGGGGAAATTTAGTTCTTTTTCTAGTAAAAGTAGAGGTGTAGCTGCTCTTTTCAGAAATACTTTTGAATTTAAAATCCATGGGGAAACTATAGACTTGTCCGGTAATTTTGTTATATTAGATATCACCATTCAGGACTATCGTATAACTTTGGCAGCAATATATGGACCGACTAATAATGAACCAGCCTTTTTTGACAACATAAAAAAACAAAATATCCCACTTTGGCAACTCATCAATTGTAGTGGTGGGTGATTGGAATGTTGTTCAAGATTATGAGATGAACACATTATATTATAGAAATGAAAATAACCCCCAGTCAAAAGCTAAGATACATGAGGTTATGCATGACCTTGATTTCTTAGATATATGGCGCCTGCAACACCCTTTTGAAAAGAGGTACTCATGGCGGGGTCCAAATCGCGAAAAAAGTCGTTTGGACTACTTCACGATTACCTCTGATATAGAAGCATTTGTAATTTCATCAGATATAGGAATAAGTTATAGATCGGATCATTCTCCATTATCAATTTAAAATTTTCAAACCAGATTAGAGGGAAGGGTACATGGAAATTTAATAACAGTCTTTTGAAGGAAACTGAGTTTATTGAAAAACGTTAAAGGGGATATCAAAACTGTCATTGAAGAATATGAGTCTGATCCATCTATTGATATTGAGACAGAGGATAAACAGTTTAATATAAGCTATCAGCTTTTATGGGATATGATTAAGATGAAAGTTCGTGGATCTGCAATCTCATTTTCGTCTTTCCGGAAGAAGGAACAAAATAATAAAGAAAAAGAATTATTATACAAGATATTATTATTAAATAAAAAAACTCGTAGAGAATAACTTGCCATCAGTACACCAAGAAAGGGAAGGGTTGGAACTAGAATTAAAAGTAATAAGAGAAAAAAATGTTAAAGGAATAATTACAAGAGCAAAGGCAAGATGGCAAGTAGAGGGGGAAAAGGGAAGTAACTATTTTTGTAATTTGGAAAAAAAAACATTATACAGAAAAAAAAATTCCCAAACTTATTCTGGAGGATGAATCTGAGATAATGGATCCATGTATTATTAGAAATGAACAAAAACAATTTTACAAAAAATTGTATACTAGTTCTAACCCATTGTTACTTGAGACTCACAGGAGCAAATTTCTTCAGCATGACAATCCTTTTTATTACAAAACCTATTGAGGAAGAGGTGGAATCATGTGAAGGACCTTTATCAGTACAGGAATGTCTGTCTTCTCTTGTGAACTCTAAATCACCGGGTATAGATGAATTCACTTTTGAGTTTTATAAATTTTTTTGGAATGATATTAAATTACCACTAGTAAGATGTTTAAATGAGGCTTTAGAGTATGGAAAGTTCTCTATCACTCAAAGACAGGGACTCATTACTTGTATACTAAAGGAGGGTAAGTCAAAGTTTTATATTAAGAACTGGCGACCTATCACACTGCTGTGTGTAGACTATAAGATAGCGACAGCCAGTCTAGCAAATAGATTTAAAAAGGTCTTGGTAAACATAATTAGTCAAACACAAAAAGGTTTTCTTAAATGTAGGTATATTGGGGAATGCACTAGATTTATTTATGATTTGATGGAAAACATGGAAGAAGACGACATTCCTGGACTTTTACTTTTAGTCGATTTTGAAAAAGCTTTCGACACAGTCGAATGGTCTTTTATATATGCGGCTTTGCAGTTTTATGGCTTTGACCATACATTTATAAATTGGATTAAGGCTTGCTTCTGTGATGCTTCTAGTGCAGTGTTAAATAATGGTTATATTTCAGAATGTTTTTCATTAAAAAGGGGGGACCGTCAAGGGGATCCTCTGTCTCCTTACCTATTCATTTTAGTGCTAGAATTACTAAGTGCAGCTATTAAAAATGACCCTGATGTTGCGGGTGTAACAATTAATGACTCTGAATTTCTGTTGAGTCAATAATGTCAATACGCTGATGATTCTTTCGTAGTCCTGGATGGTGACCAAAAATCCCTAAATTAGTGTTTATATTTGTTTGATAAATTTTCAGAATGTGCTGGACTTAGGTGTAATGTTGACAAAACCGAAGTCGTATGGATTGGGTCAAAAAAGGGTAGTATGGAAAAACTTTTGCCAGAAAAAAATCTTGTATGGAACCATTCTGGGAGGTTTAAACTACTAGGTATATGGTTTGAGCTTGCTAAAATGGATAAAACTCTATGTAATTTTACAGCCAAGATAAACAAGATCAAGTCATTACTCAATACATGGGCTTATAGAGAACTAACATATATTGGGAGGGTTGTAGTTATTAAGACTTTAGCACTTCCCATTTTGGTTCAAGTTCTGACTATCCTTCCTAACCCCCCAGAAGGGGTTTTGAAGGAGATTCAGAATATATTTTTTAACTTCTTATGGAAAGGAAAACCTGATAAAGTGAAAAGGGCAGTGATAATGTCCGAACACTGTGATGGTGGTCTTAAGATGCCTAATATTTATTATTTTTGCTATAGTGTAAAAATGTCTTGGCTGTATAAATTATTAGATCCCCAAAATTACTCTCCTTGGAAAGTCTTGCTACTTAGTTATATACAAAAATTTGGGGGGGACAAGATTTTACACTTAAGTCAAGAAGGTTTACTTTATTTAGCAGAAAAAGTTAATTTATTTTGGCATGATATCCTGGTAAATTTTTCCAAGTTAAAAAAATAAGCTTCAAGCTGAAAACAATGCTGAAATTTTGATCCAGTCCATATGGCTGAATCCGAACATCAAAATGGATGGCAAGATGATTTTGAGGTTCAAATATGTTGAAAATAGTATATTCTTTATTAATGATCTGATGTCAGATAATAATACATTATTCTCATATGATGAATTTAAAAAAAGTATGATATCAATACTAATTTTGTAGAATTTTATAGTATTTTAAGTGCGATTCCAAAGAGATGGAAAAGTATAATAGAAGGTAGTTCAAAACTGGAAATTATTGAAAATAAATTAATAGATAAAGTTAAAAAGGAACCAAAATCTTGTAAATTTTTCTATACATTATTTTTGGAGGATAATAAAGTATTATCTTTATCTTCCCGTGAAAAATGGCAGATTGAAGATTGGAATGCTATTTATTCCATGCCCTTCATTATAACCAGAAACTCGTTTTTGCAAAACTTTCAATTTAAGATTGTTCATAGGATTCTACCATGTAATTCATTTTTATTGAAATGTAAATTAAAAGAAACTGAACTTTGTACTTTTTGTTCAAAATTTAAAGAAAATATTTTTCACATTTTTTGGGAATGTAATGTATCACAAAATTTCTGGCTATCCGTTATAGATTGGACTAAAAATTATGGCATTCTCCTGCCTTTCGGTGCAAAAGAAGTCATGTTAGGTGTGTCTGAGGATTTTGTTAACAGTAAAACAGTTAACAATATTTTGTTGTTATTCAAATATTATATATACAAATGTAGATGTAAGAACATAACCCCCACTAAATATGGTGGGGTAGAATATTTAAAATATTGGATTAATATAGAAAAATACTCTGTATATTTCTTAACCCCTGTACAAAAGGTAAAAATGGATCAGAAATGGCATATGTTAGAAGCAGCTTTTATTTAATTTATTTGATTATTTAACAAAATCTTTTTGTAATATTTATATATATATCTTATTATATCCATATGACTTAATTGGTTTATCAAGTATTACTTTATTTTTAAAATGTGTATCGAATACTGTAGTATGTAATTTCACATGTTTCATCATAAAAAAAAAATAATTACAAAAAAATAAAAATAAAAAAAATGGCAAAATAAAAGCTGAAACACATCAAACTAGTTGAAAACAACAGTCATATTCCTGACATGGAATATGTAAGAAACGCTGGGTTAAACCTGCTTTATGCTTTCTTATGGAACGCCACAGCTGTCTTATGTGGAACTCTGATATAACGTTATGTTGTTCTATTATTACTTAATGATTTTGTCTTTACATAATATGGTTTAGACATAACGTAATGATGTTTTGATATAACTCAATATGGAATAGTCATTACATAATGATATTTCGATATTACATGATATGGTTTCGTATTAACTTGATATAGTTTTGTAATAACTTAATATGGTTCTGTCATACTCGATGGGGTTTCACCATTTTTTAATGTGGTTATGTTTTTAGGCAATGTGGTTTTAACATTACTTGATGTGTATGTGACATGTTTCATTACATGATGTGGTTTTGTTATTTCGTAATGATGATTTGTCAATTCTTTATATGGCTTTATCATTACGTAATCATGTTTCAAAATTTGACGATTTTACTCTACACGATGCGTTTGTTTCATTATTTAATGTGGTCATGTCATTCGCTGATGTGGTTATCCCATTACTACTACGAGGTAAAACCACGAGACCATTTTGGAAAAAAAATATGTTCTATTTTCAGACCGATTTCCATATGTCGTTTGTGTAATGCGCTTTGGAGGAGTACCGCTATCCATTAGGTTTAAGTTCAAATTCAAGTTCAAGTTGTTGTTCATAGTGATTTGATATGAAAAAGAGGAAGGACAGAAAAAATTAAGAAAAAGTACTGAAACATTCACAGTATTTCGGACATAAGGGGGACATTCCAAAACCACTTGCCGGTTTTTCCTTAGTTCACAAATGGACGGAGTATTATAATAAGTTCGTAAATGATTCCAAGGAGCACTGCTTTATCTTGGTCTTGAAGAATAACTTACAAATTTATCAAGTCAAAATAATTCGGTAATATTCAATGCAAAAAAAACCTGATATTGAAATAAAAATGTAGAATGATTGCCAATGAGACAACTCTCAACCACATACCAAATGACGTAGACGTTAATATATATGTGTTACTGTATGGTCTTTAAGAATGTGCAAAACTCATACCACATTGTAAACTTAAAAAGGTCTCGAAATGAAAAATACAAAAACAATTCAAACTAGAAAACTAATGATCTAAATGACGAAGACGCCAACGATACTACCGACAACGACATATAGGTTTGTTGTATTTCACTGTCGCTACATTAATGTCGCAGGTAAGACACAAATCAAAAGACTTGTACTGTATTCTAAAAAAATGAGACAGTTACATTTTGTAAAATCAACTCGCACTAAAGTTAAAGGGAAATGGGGGGAGGAGGGGTACTAATTAATTTTTTAAAATAAGATTCGATTCTGTAGCGTGTATATTTATTTGAACATATGAATATTAATCTTTTATTTTTATTAATTGCAGTTTCTGATTTACCACGCACTAATTGAAAAAAAACTTTGTAATATCTGTTTCACAGGTGACGACGTATATGTTCCAGTTGTTGTAACCACAATCCCTTCATCTTTTCCTCGAATGTAACCTATCAAATAAAACCAAATCACTGGGTTTGTACATTCACGAATTAAATGACGGGTGCCACAAGTTTAGCAGAATCCGCTAACCCTACCGAAGCACATGCAATCACGCTGATGGATTCATGTTATCCAGTCATACTGATCTATTGAGTTGAGCCAATCAAGATCGCTTTACATTTTCTTCTTATTCTGTGCTATTATACACTAGGTTAGGTTAGAGTTTAGCGCATACATACATGTTAAACTCCGCCGTGTGCACTTTCTTTATCAGCCTGCCCAAGTCAGGAACCTGTATTTAATGGTTGTCGTTGTTTCATTTGTTTCATATTTGTTTTTCGTAGATTGTTTAGCTATGAATTATACCGTTTATTTTTTCGTTTGAATTGCGTCACAATTTCACGTGGTGGTCTTATGTGACCGACTATACGGTGTGCTGAAGGCTGTTCGGTTGCCTATGATTGCTTGCATCCACTGCATTTTTACTATGGTTGATACTTTTCTCATTGGCAATCACACCACATCTAACTTTATTTCAATTTCTATGTTGTGTTTTGTATGCTGTAAATTGATAAAAGTATATATATATAAAAGAATATGTGGTATGATTGCCAACGAGACAACTCTCAACATATATATATATATGAGTCTAAAAGATTGTGTAACAATATCGATAAATAGATGGAAAACAAAACACTAAAAAGTGTTGAATATCATCGCACAAAGATAGAAAAACTGAACAGATGATATAAATTATACAATAATTGCAAATTATGATTGTACATGGCAAAATAGGCAAAGAGAGAATCGGGAGAAGTTTTGGATAAAAACACTGGGTGTCCTCCATCCAGACGGAATCAATAGAAAGAAATAATTAAATTTACAGTCTAGTGTTTATATTATTATATTCAGGATTTTGGATTAAAATCAACCAAGCAAAACTTACCTGTATTATTATACTGATCTATGTTTACACCTTATACATTATATATCAGTATTGTTAAAACTTTTGCACCGAAGAAGGCCATTTGTTGAGCCGAAATATTTGCAATTATTGTATAATTTATATCATCTGTTCAGTTTTTCCATCTTTGTGCGATGATATTCAACACTTTTTAGTGTTTTGTTTTCCATCTATTTATCGGTATTGCTACACAATCTTTTAGACTCGTATAATTTTTCCTGTTTGTGTAGTATTGTCAATTTTGATGATCCAATACCTATTAAGTTTACTGGTTGGTAAATTCTTATATATATAGAGTCTATACGAATCTACCAACCAGTAAACTTAATAGGTATTGGATCATCAAAATTGATACACAATCTTTCAGACTCATATATATATATATATATATAGGCACATTATTTGAAGAATACCTTTTATGATGTTTTTTGTGTTGTTGTCCAATTGACGTTTGAACCACATTCCCTTTATTGGCAAATCAGTTGACGGTTAACACTAATATATATGTACGACAAAGCTAACAATCTAAATGTGGAAATAAGTCGGTTATGCCGATATATTAAGTTGGTGTTACCGAAGTTTTGCGATCGCTTTTAACTACTGATATAACCTTAAAGGAAGAATGTCTGAATTGATTAAAAAAATCAAATGTTACCCGTCGCTCGCAGATTGCCTTCAACTATCAATCAGCAACCAAGTAAAGGAGAGGAAATGAACAGTTCATTGTAATCCCATAGTTTTGAATTTCATAAATCTATAAAGCATAGTGTTTTTTTTATGATAATAAGATATTAGTCTTTCAGCAACTAGAGCACCATGACAGCATACGAATAGAAAAAAAACGTGATGCATGTAGCGTTCATACTTCTGATGTACAGTAGTTGTCGTTTGTTTATGCAATTTATACGTGTTTCTCGTTTCTCGTTTTTATGCCCAACCTATGATAGTAGAGGGGCATTATGTTTTCTGGTCTGTGGGTCCGTTCGTCTGTCCGTTCGTCCGTTCGTCCCGCTTCAGGTTAAAGTTTTTGGGTCGAGGTAGTTTTTGATGAAGTTGAAGTCTAATCAACTTCAAACTGAGTACACATGTTCCCTATGATATGATCTTTCTAATTGTATTGCCAAATTAGAGTTTTTACCCCAATTTCACGGTCCACTGAACATAGAAAATGATAGGGCGAGTGGGGCATCCGTGTACTTGGGACACAAGTCATTCTTGTTTTATATAGATTAGACCGTTGGTTTTCCCGTTTGAATGGTTTTACACTAGTCATGTTGGGGCCCTTTATAGCTTGTTGTTCGGTGTAAGCCAATGCTCCGTGTTGAAGACCGTACATTGACCTATAATGGTTTACTTTTATAAATTGTAATTTGGATGGAGATTTGTGTCATTGGCACTCATACCACATCTTCCTATATCTATTTCAGTGATATAGCAAATATCTGGGAAAAAGAACACATACGAAAACAATACATGTAAATGTTCTAAAAAATTCTGTGAAACAAAAAATCCACAACGGTCAACAACCTCGTGATGGCGTCAAAATAGTACTTTCACCACATAAAAAATAGACGTGAAAGATATCAAAGGTACGCTTGTTTACATGGTAAAATTTAGGCATCAACCCCAACCCAAGAAAGTCATATGATGAAAATGCAAGCTCTGGTATATCATGTCAGGTGGGACATATATACTTCATACAAATGCAAGTACTACTGGAATGATTGACCTTAGAAATATAAAGTTCACAATTGGCAATCGTAACTTCCCTCTTTCATCGTTCAGTTTTATTTTGAGAGGATATCATCTAAATTGCGTACCGTGAAGTTAAAGGATAATTTCATGAAATTGCTGATTAAGTACATACCTTTATACCCCTTTTGTGAATAATAATGTAGTATTTGTTTTGATTCGGAAAGATTCACAGCTGACCTTTTCTACAATCTTCTTAATACAAAATGTATATTTTTCTTTCGGGTGTCTTAATTACTTTTTGCTCTATATATATATCACTATTTTTCAAATAATTAGACCAACTATTTGATTATTCTTAAATGACTTAAATATTTTATTAAAACTATACGAAATAAGAAATCTTATATACAAACTAGAGGCTCTAAAGAGGCTGTGTCGCTCACCGTGGTCTATTTGAATATTAATCAAAGGAAACAGATGGATTCATGACAAAATTGTGTTTTGGTGATGGTGATGTGTTCGTACATCTTACTTTACTACAGTCTTGCTGCTTACAATTATTTCTATCTATAATGAACTTGGCCCAGTAGTTTCAGTGGAAAATATTAATAAAAATAAACAAATTTTATGAAAATTGTTTAAAATTGACTATAAAGGACAACAACTCCTTAGGGGGTCAATTGACCAGTTCGGTCATGTTGACTTATTTGTAAATCTTACTTTTGCTGAACATTATTGTTGTTTACTGTTTTTCTCTATCTATAATAATATTCAAGATAATAACCAAAAACAGCAAAAATTCCTTAAAATTACCTATTCAGGGGCAGCAACCCAACATCGGGTTGTCCGATTCATCTGAAAATTTCAGGGCAGATAGATCTTGACCTGATAAACAATTTTATACCATGTCAGATTTGCTCTAAATGCTTTGGTTTTTGAGTTATAAGTCAAAAACTGCATTTTACCCCTATGTTTTATTTTTAGCCATGGCGGTCATCTTGGTTGGTTGGCAGGGTCACGCGAAACATTTTTAAAACTAGAGACCCCAATAATGATTGTGGCTAAGTGTGGATTAATTTGGCCCAAAAGTTTCAGAGGAGAAGATTTTTGTAAAAGATTACTTAGATTTACGAAAAATTGTTAAAAATTGTCTATAAAGGGCAATAACTCCTAAAGGGGTCATCTGACCATTTCGGTGATTAGACTTATTTGTAAATCTTACTTTGCTGAACTTTATTGCTGTTTACAGTTTATCTCTATCTATAATAATATTCAAGATAATAATCAAAAACAGCAAAATTTCCTTAAAATTACCAATTCAGGGGAAGCAACCCAACAACGGGTTGCCCAATTCATCTGAAAATTTCAGGACAGATAGATCTTGACCTGATAAACAATTTTACTCTGTCAGATTTGCTCTTTATGCTTTGGTTTTTGAGTTATTAGCCCAAAACTGCATTTTACCCCTATGTTCTATTTTAGCCATGGCGGCCATATTGATTGGTTGGCCGGGTCATCGGACACATTTTTTAAACTAGATACTCCAATGATGATTGTGGCCAAGTTTGGTTTAATTTGGCCCAGTAGTTTCAGAGGGGAAGATTTTTGTAAAAGTTAACAACGACGACGGACGACGAACGCCGGACGCAAAGTGATGGGAAAAGCTCACTTGGCCCTTCGGGCAAGGTGAGCTAAAAAAGGATTGATGATTTTTTTTTTACAAGAAACGTACGTCTCACGTACAAAATTACAAAAGCCTTGTTTCGTTAATGAGTTAAATGGTAACGTGTACGGTGAGATGTGATAATGTTAACCATCATTTTGTATAACACAATCATCATATGCATTGTCACGTTCTTTCCCTCTCCTGTCATGGGCTGAAGTGTCGTATACATCATCAACTGTATGACTGTAAATGTTAGTTTCATCTTTTTTTATATGTCGTCTTTCATTTGTGACGTCATAAACGCCGTCAGAAGACGATGCATATTGAGCCTCATTGTCTTTTTCTGAATAATTCGTATTCGATCTATTGAATCCTGTTGGACCTGGATCTAAGACAAAATACTGACCATCGTCCAACTGAGTTGCAGCTTTAGGTGTAGTCGGCGCGGTATGAGTAATGGGACACGAATCTTCAGTTTTCTGTTTTTCTCTTTTGTTCCTTTTCCTGAAAGTATTCAATATGTGTTATTTTTTACATGGATGATTAAAACTTAATAGTTAAAAAATGGACCACTAAGACACGAAGAACAGTAAACGTTAGATGGATTCCGTTTGGAGTTTATTTGATTCCCATTGCACTGTTTAAATATCGCAAATACGACCATTACTTATTTTTACAACTCCAGCTACAGGATTTTGAGAAAGAACTTTTAAAATCAATACTACATGGGTCTTAAATAGTCACATGTTCATCACAAACCGGTTGACAAATGTGACGTATTTAGGCGGTATTAGAGCATAAGACATCAGAACAGAATCTTGAGCTGCAAGTTCTGATCGCATCCTTTATCAATCTCGTTGTACTTGTTTCTAGTCTTAATTCAAATGCAAGGTAAACATAGCATTGATAGATTCGCTTACCCTCTCCATCGTTTTTTTGTTTCAGTTGAGTAAATCATGTTTTCATTGGTTTGTATATTAATCTGAACTTATGGGTTCTAATCAACTAATGTACGTATTCTAAGGATATGACATATATGTAAAATAAATCTGAATGAAACAGTTAAAACGGTGGAAACTGTATTCAAAAGAATGAAACTTGTCAATGTCACCACGTCACTGCCTTCTTTATTTCATTGACTATGGATTTTTTTAATACAAACCTTTTATTATAGTTATTCAAACGAGAAATTTACAATTTTCATTTATAAATCTTTGAAAATGTTTTATGCACATGATGCATGTAGCAAGTTAAAGATACTCACCTGCGACAGTAGATAAATACTACAATGATTACCAGAGCAACTATAAATCCTAGAATCCCTCCGACAATTATTCCTGTTAATCCAAAAACAAATCAACGTTAGACAGCTGATTATTATGTGTGTAAGTGTGTGTGTTTGACTTCAAAGTATCAGAAATATTAATTGAGTCTAGTATACTTGCTTAGTTAATGGAACCGTCAAACCGGCTTTTTTTTTAATGTTTCTGATCACATTAAGACAGGAAGAAACTTACCATATTTTGCTCAGATGTTGCAAAGTCGTTTTGAGAATCACATATGCGATCTTGCTAATTTTAAGGTTCATCTTCATATTCTGTTTGACTAACACAGTATTTTATTACATGTGTGTAAGACTTTATCTTCCTATAATATTTTGCATCCAAAATCCTCTAAAGAGTTAACGAGGATAAAATTTCCTATTTTTTCATAATTTACCTGAATAGTTTTGAGATGGCCTTCCTTCACTTTACTTCCGATGTTAAATTGATTGTGGATAAGAATATACATTGTACATGTATATATAATCGTTATTTTTGTTATTTTGGAAATTGGAATATTCGTTGTCTCGAACTCGGTTGACTCGAAATTTCGGGTGAGTCGAAGTTTTCACGTGGTCCCGAAATTTGTTCCATATAAATGTATGTAATTCGACTCCTGATGAGTCGAAATTGGATGAGTCGAAATTTCGGTTGAGTCGAACTAAATTTACGATCCCAAGGTTAACAAAAGCATTAAAAATTCATTATTTATCTCGAACTAGTACACATATGTCAAAATATGACCTCCGGCATTTAAATGGATTGAAGAGTTAATCTGACAATACACGTGTAATTAAATTTCCAGTCACTGACCACGGTATTGATTTATGACATGCTATTTCCACGAGTGTTTACCTAAGATTATCTTTTATAAATTTTTTATAAATAATTAGTGATGCATTGTTAATTTTCATGAATAAGTATATAAAATGTTTACAAAACAATTAATTGTGATTTACACTAATGAGCTTGGGTGTGTATAAAGTAAGGATTATGACTTCCGTTGATGATCACCTAAAAACTACTCAATCGGCGTCTTTAATCTTGTTGTTCTTTTGAAAAGAAAGAGTGAGATAAAACAAAATGAAGGGAATTTAAATTTTCTAAAGTCTCTTGTATCCAAGAATAAACAATTTTGTCAACTATAAACGACCTGAATAACGGAACTATTGATTGGAAATTACTCTCTCGGATAAGAGCCATAGAAAAAGGTTGTAACGGAAACAATTGAAAAAGTAAAAATAATGTTATCATAATAATGAAAGACCTTGACATACAAGTACATCGATTTCATACCAGAATATCGATCTCCTTCCAATATTCACCCGGATTTATATTAGCTTTACCAAGCTAAGCAAGAGTTGTGTCCCTTGTTCTGTCAAACTTTCGGTTTTCGTTTGAGTCGAACTATGTGTATCTCGAAATTTTTCTCTGGTCCGGCTGACTTCGAGATAACGAGAGTCGACTGTATTTGCATTTTATGTATTTACGTGCTCAGATATACGCCAAATTATTGTCAGAATACCCAACTGAGCTGTTGACTGTATATTAAAGTTAAGATTGACATGATTTTAGGAAACACAATTACATCATAGTCGTTGGCAACTTAATGTTTAGTGTCCTATGAGACTAAACAATCAATATCAGCGGTGCTGACCAAAATGGGATTTTAAATGAAATTTATAAATTTGTTAACTTGGTCGACTACAATTGTAACTCACAAACTAAAAAAAATAAAGTAAGAAAGGATTGAAGTTTAAATTGCGAGAGAATGACCGAAATTGCACAACAATTTACTACGTACAAATTCCTAAACAACTTAAAATTCCAATGAAAATGTTTCATGAACTCTTTCTACAGTGTGGGAATTAGTATTCCTGACATGTTTTGGTTGCCCCGATACTCACAAGATTTGTTTTTGTCGTTTAGGTTAAAGTGAAATTATAAAACGAGGCGGGGATGCCAAAAGAACAAAAGTACCGTTTACGTATTAGATAAATGATTTTTTTCCGGCAAACGAATATAATTTTGACGTCATACTTGCTTGGAGAATTTTATATTACAGACTTAACAATAGTAACTTAAATTGGCTTATTAAATTGTATCTTGTCTTAGGGAGGGATAAATCATACTTTGTAAAGAATCACTCTGATTCAAACAAAAAATTCTCTGAAACCGATATTATCAAGATGCTTGATTTCTTGATTGACAACATATTTGTAACGTTCGGAGGACGTGTTTTTCAACAGACTGTCGGCATCCCAATGGGAACAAATTGTGCCCCTCTACTTGCCGACTTGTTTCTTTATTATTATGAGGCTGACTTCATGCAGGAACTTCTTAGGAAGAAAGATAAGAAGTTAGCAATATCCTTTAACTCTACTTTCCGCTATATAGATGACGTTCTTTCACTAAACAATTCAAAATTTGGTGACTATGTGGAACGCATCTATCCCATCGAATTGGAGATAAAGGATACTACAGATACAGTTAAGTCGGCTTCATATCTTGACTTACATCTAGAAATTGACAATGAGGGTCGGTTGAAAACAAAACTTTACGACAAAAGAGATGATTTCAGCTTTCCAATTGTGAACTTTCCATTTCTAAGTAGCAACATTCCAGCAGCACCTGCATACGCGGTATATATCTCCCAATTAATACGATATTCCCGTGCTTGCATTTCCTATCATGATTTTCTTGATAGAGGGTTGCTGCTCACAAGGAAGCTATTAAACCAAGAGTTCCAAATGGTGAAGTTGAAATCATCCCTTCGTAAATTTTACGGACGCCATCACGAGTTGGTTGACCGTTATGGAATAACCGTTTCACAAATGATATCGGATATGTTCCTTACGTCGTATTTACAATCCCCTTCCTTTTCATGAATGTGACCTACCGAATTAGACTATTTACCGGATTTGTAATCACATAAGCAACACGACGGGTGCCACATGTGGAGCAGGATCTGCTTACCCTTCCGGAGCACCTGAGATCACCCCTAGTTTTTGGTGGGGTTCGTGTTGTTTATTCTTTAGTTTTCTATGTTGTGTCATGTGTACTATTGTTTTTCTGTTTGTCCTTTTCATTTTTAGCCATGGCGTTGTCAGTTTGTTTTAGATTTATGAGTTTGACTGTCCCTTTGGTATCTTTCGTCCCTCTTTGAACAGCCTCAGATTCACTACAATGAAAAGTCGAACATGATATTGACATTATATTATTGTATTTATGATAGTGGAGAAAACTTCAAATGTCTCCACAAATCATTAATTCTTGTGTTGTTAGTGTCTTTTTTGTGAGTTGTTTATTTTTTCCCTTACCTGTTTTAGCTGAAATATTATTTTCTGTGTGATCTGAAATAATAATATTGAAGTATTTGAAGTATTGCCGATTACTAGTAAACATTTTAAATGTAATTTTTGGAATTCTTTAAAACGGGAATTCGTTTGCATTAAAATACAAAATAGTAGTTATGTGAGTCATTTAAAATTATCAAGTTCCTTCCCTTTGTGTAATACTGGCTTTGGTTTTATCATTTCCTTATTCTAATTGCATCTTATTGTTCATGCTAAATAATTATGAAGACTATACACAAAAAATTATCGTAAGGAAAATGAAAGATGGTGTAAAGCGTACAAGGTCGCCTCAGATGGACACTAGACTGCCTATTTCAAGAGAGTTATTGGGTCGTATTTTGTCAATATTATCTTGTATCTGCAGTTCTGCATACGAGGTAAGGCTATTCAAGGCGGTTTTTCCTTGGCCTTTCATGGTCTTTTTAGGGTTGGGGAGTTGACAGTTCAAACTATGAGTAATTTAAACATGAATGATGTACAAATTTACAAAAAATATTTAGAAATTCGTTTGGTTTCATCTAAGACCGATCAGTTTGGTAGAGGCGTAACCATACACATTCCGGAGCAATTAGACAAATGTATTTGTCCGGTGGTTTTATTGCCTTACTATTTGCGAGACAGACCTGTAGTAGACGGACCGCTATTTTGTCATTTTGACGGTAAACCATTGACTAAATACCAGTTTTCTGCAATACTCAAAAAGTGCTTTAGGTATTGATAATGCTCGTTGGTCATCTCACTCTTTCAGAATAGGTATGGCTACAGCCTGTGCCATTGAAGGGTTATCCGACAAAAGATTAAAAGTTTAGGTCGTTTGAAATCAGGTGCATATTTGCGTTACATACGAATTCCCGTTTAATTGTTTATGTATATTGCTGTTAGTTTCAGATTCTCCTATAAGGGTTTAGATTATTGGGTTGTCAATTATTAAGAATGCGTTTGTGGAATCAAGGCAACGCCCGGGAGGATCTAATTTGGCTTTGAATAGGTTGGGAGTAAATATTTGAAGGCAAGGAACCGGTGGACTAACTCTCTCTAAGATGAAAAATCGCATTAGAATAATGCTGAGATTTGAAGATCATCCCAGCTATATTATAGTGCACATTGGGGGAAATGATATAGGTAATATCAAACTAGGTTACTTACATAACCAGCTTGTTAAATTTATGTCATGGTTATCAAATAAATTGCCTGAAACGACATTAATTTGGTCGCAAGTATTACCAAGATTGCAGTGGAGGTATTCAACCAATGGGAGTTGTTTGGAGAAGTGCAGACGTCGGATAAACAGCTCCATTGGTGTCCACATGACAAAGCATGGAGGCTTTTACATTCGGTATCCTGACATAAAAGCTACACATAAGTTCCTAGCAGAAGATGGGGTGCATTTAACTAAGATAGGAAATAACAAATTTCAGAATATAATCCAGGGAGCACTAGAAACAATTATTTCTAGTTAGACGGGTGGCATTACTTTTCCAGACGACTATTATACACTTTGAATTTTGATAGTTGACTCGTTGTAAATATTATATCTGCTCATATTATAAACTTTGTAATTAGTTTAGATGACACATCAGCGTTACTGATACTGTTTTATGTATAATGTAAATAATTTCTTCCTTGTTCCTCTGTTCATTTATTATAAATTGTTTCATTCAAATTTGCTTCAAATGGCACAGCCACACACAGCTCCCCCCAATTTTATTGGCGGTTGACGGCTCTACGAAACTTTTATCTGAGGGCTAAAATTGTCGCAGCACCGTCAATTTGGCAGATTTCGCTGCTCTTAAAGAACATATTTCCTGTTTACAGACTTATTTAAATCGTATGATAGCATAATCCTCTGATTTCCAGGGTTAATAGCTTATCTTGAACTTGCCCCTTTTCATATATGGTCTGCCACCTCGAACATATTCGGCGATCATCATACAACATTTTCAAAGAAACAGATGCATTTCTATCACTGAATTTTAGTTCATATCATATCACAAATTGCATTTCATATAATAGTACATATATCATATTTGTTAATAAATGCTGTGGCCATTTCCTGCCAACTCTAATTTGTTATTTTTTAATGAGCATCTTTGAGCATTAAGATAATACAAGGCTGTATATTGTCAGAGTTTTTCACATAAATCCTTATACTTTCTATGTGTGTTGGTGTTTGTTTTATTGCACTACTGTTTTCAATTGCTTTCCTCTAATAGTTGATGTGTTTCTGTAATCCAGATTTGTATTCTCTCAATCGATGTATGACTTTTGAACAGCGGTATACTCTTGTAGCCTTTAGCTAAACACTTTTCGTTTAAAATGTCATAATTACATAGAAATAAGAAGATTTGCCTCAGATATTATAAGTTAGTGTTAACCTACAATGTTCTCAACCTTGTTAAATAGCAGAATCGTCGTTGGCGAGTAGAGCTAGGTGAGTTGGGTTGTGTTGATTCATGTATACATATAATACGATTACATTTTTGAGAATCGGAATTAAATAGGTAAAGTTATCAAACAAAATAAAAGCCAGTGATTAAGTTGAATCTTTTGAAAGAAAAATTAAATAGTTTGTAGGCAATAAAGATCAAGCTTATCTGAATGATAAGTGATATGTTAAATTGATAAGTATCAACTTTTAAAATTCTTTTTTTAATTTTAATATCCCCAGAGAAATAAATGGTACATGTACACGTATACAATACTTTATCTATGCATATTTGAAACAGTATCAATCGTATACCCCCTTTCATCTACATATTCTATTTATAGAGTCGGCCATATTGCAGTGGTTGACATGCTGGGTCATCGGACACATTTTTATACCTGATATTCTTATGATAATTGGCCATGTGAGCTAAGGATCAGCTTTGAGCTTTTATAATAATATCACATGTTCAAAAACATGAGAATTATAATGAGTTTTAAACCTAGTATCTATGACGAGTTTATAATAATGCTGCTACACATCGCAATTAACACTGTAATACGGTCGATTGTAGTACAGATTATATATTCTCTAGTGTGAAATATAATTAGAATATTTTTGTCTTACCTTTTTCACTTCCGTACTCGCATAGTGCTGAAAAGGTCAGATTACAAGACATTGGAACATACCGCAAGTTTTCATTCAGTAATACACATTCGATATTATGAAAGTTGGCAGTCTCATCTGGAATTATAAAGACATCTTATTTGAGTCTCAATTTGAGAGCAAACGTAATGAATAATGATGAGGACGGCGACAAAGAGTTCTATTACTACGATTTCGCGACGACAATGATTTTCTATTGTTGATTACAATCTTAAAATAATTTTAAAAAAGAACACTAGAAAGTACGCTGACAATCAATGTTAAATTGACATTGACTTTCTATTGTTGATTAAAATCTCAAAAGAGGTGAAAAAAGAACACGAGAAAGTATTGGCTTTATCGTGACAATCGATAAAGATAGATAACAAATAACATTCGACAGAAATGTTAAGAATGTATAGATCTGCCTACTATATTTTTGATTAGCAAATACTTTCTGCAAGTTTTGCTATTATCTTGAAACAATTATTAATTAGAGTGGAACTGTAATTATAAAAAAAAATATCAGCAGGACAGCATCCACTAAATTTTCAGTTAACTCGTCGTGAATGCGTTTGTCCTTTAATGGTGATTATTATCTATGTTTGTGTTGTTAACAGAAACTTTTTCGACTTGTGTGTTTTTTTGCGAATACAATAAAAGAGAGTAGATAATAAAAGATAAACAACTGTTATTCAATGACAATCGTCAAACAAAAATAAACAGTTGTGTAAGTCAGGAATCTGATGTACAGTAGTTGTCGTTTGTTTATGTAATTTATACGTGTTTTTCGTTTCTCGTTTTTTTTATATAGATTAGACCGTTGGTTTTCCCGTTTGAATGGTTTTACACTAGTAATTTTGGGGCCCTTTATAGCTTGTTGTTCGGTGTGAGCCAAGGCTCCGTGTTTAAGGCCGTACATTGACCTATAATAGTTTACTTTTTTAAATTGTTATTTGGATGGAGAGTTGTCTCATTGGCACTCACACCACATCTTCCTATATCTATGTAGAAATGACAAAAAATTGTCAGTTAACTCCCTCAAGGAGATAAATATAGATTTGTGACCAATTTTGGTGTTTTAACCATAAATCTTGAAGCTATTATGAATATACTTAAGCCTTCCACAGCAACATGAACTCTACATAAAGGTCAATATGGATGACGTCGTCTCATTTTTGTTTATTGTTTAAGTCCGAGTGTCCAGATAACATGATCAGAAAGGCATAGTTTCTTTCAACACAAATATTGTTATTGCTCTGTAACAATTTCATGCAAAAATTTATGGCGGTAGACATAGTTACAAAGTAACCTCCAGTTTTAGTTTCAAAAGGAAAACACATAAGAAAGTAACAAATTCATTTCATTGAAAAGGTCTTTATAGTTTCTTGCATTGGTATCAACGGTAATTAACATCATTTCCCTTAGATTATACTATAGCACAAAAAGACAGTCATATAATGTTTTTGCATTTTTTTTCTTAATTTGTATTATTTTAAAAAGGACGTACTTATCGGCGAAAAACTTAAAATATAATTTTAATATATAATGTTACCCTTTGTAGAAAAATTTATCGTGCCCAGCCTAGTTATACAATTAGAACAGCTGTTTGTACTCATTGCATTTGATGTTTAGGTTTTAATCTAAGTTACAAACCTGCTCATGCATTTTTTATTGTTATTCAACGCAAATTTATTTTCTAAGATATTTGGGACGATCTTATTTCATAAAGGATTTCTATTGTCTACTTATTGTACCTAGAACTTATTTACCCGATGTAGGTCTTTAAGTTGAAGTTCAATTCAATAAAAGTTAATCGGGCATGACTAATTAGATACGCCCTCTTAAAATCAGGGGCCCGAAATAGGATTGGGAAAAACACCCAGCAAAATACCTTAATTTACCATTTCAAGAATTTGTTTGATTCAAAGTGCTTTTGGTTGCTTAAATATCTTCGATCAATAATCAGGCGGTATTTTGTGGAAATAAATAACCTGTCCCGAACCGGGAGATGTTGGCTGCAATAGGAATTAATTTATAAAAACGTCCATATCTCATTTACTTATAATGGCCGTTATTGTTTGTTAATTCATGACGATTTGAATATGACATTCGTCTATCATGGAGAACAAAAAAGAAGGGGGGCTTTATAACTTACGAGTTCGATCATTATTGTTCAAATATTATTACGGCATACGTTTTACCTCTAGCGAACGCTCTGCCTTATTGTAAAAAGTGCCACTCTAAATTTGTGAACATTTGCTTCAGATTGATCCACTTTGAATTTAGTCGTGAATATGCATGACATATTTGCCACTGGACATAAAGGAGCAATAAATTAATCAGCTTCATTTAGTGATTTATAATAATTTGTCCTCAGTTGATTATAGTCTCAAACAGTTTTCCAATTTTTATATATTTCATTTTTATTTACATTTGAATTTTTATGCGTAAATCTTAGCATTTCTTCCATCATTTTTCTCTTTGCATTTAATCTTTTTTTTTTAATATTAAAAAAACGTTGTCGTAGTACATACACATCAGGGGTTTCATTGTATAATATCCAGCAAAACTAACAGGGGAGGGACTACATCAGAAAAACAATCTTCATTGAGTAGAAATAACTCATATATTGAAGCATACAATGACGGCTCCCTCGTCTAGGTGACAACATTTGCTGTTTGAAGTTTATTTATATCTCAGACTGGTATAATAGTTGTCATAAAAGGGAAAAAAATGATAAAAAAGGTTGACAACAATTTATAAAAAAGATTCAACTTATTTTGAGCGATTCATTTTTTTAATATTGTCTTGCTAATCGGTTTTGTTATATTTTGTTTGAACGAACTAACTAGCCGAAAAGTTCCGGAGCAACTTAATAACTAGTTACTTTGTTCTTCCTCTGATTTAAAAGTTCCACCGGAACAAAGTGACTAGTTGAAAAGTTCCTTTTTGCCAAATTAGTCGGGCTCGGGGATCTGAACACCCCTTTTTGTTCGGAGGCCTTTTAATATCAATATTAACTTATCAATGAACTTTTACTATTACACAAAACTAGACACAAACAGTAAAATCAAACGGTTGAAAAACTTACTTTTAATCTCAGCGAAAGTCTCATTTTTAATCCATTTGACTACAGGTCGTCTGTTGTATACTGTCATATCCTCAACTTTGTGCAAGGTTTCTAAAATAAGGAGAGTTAGTGTTTGAAAGTTTTATAAATATTGAAATTTAGAAAAGAAACATTGATGTTAAAATAGTTGTTAAATGTGTTTGATTATAAATTGTTTTTACAAATATTGATAACAAATACTTTTGTCTGTTTATTATTGGGGACTATATATCTTGTTGAATAATGTTCGTTGTTTTGCTTCCTCGGTGACATATACATGTTAATTGCACCAAACAAATAATTTATTTATATTCCTCAATTCAAGAGGGCAAATAATGTGTCACATTTAACAAACGTTTGGGAGCTGTAATTGTTCCATTTGTCCAAATCCATACCACAAATTATGTTATTATTCCATATAAATGTATTAATCGAAATATTGGATCTGTCATGTTGGTGTATATAAATAAACTCATCATAGATACCAGGACTAAATTTTATATATACGCCAGACGCGCGTTTCGTCTACAAAAGACTCGTCAGTGACGCTCGAATCCAAAGAAGTTAAAAAAAAGCCAAATAAAGTACGAAGTTGAAGAGCATTGAGTATAAACAGCTTGTAGACAAAATATGTTAGGCATAATACCCTCTTGTTCATAAACTGTATAAAATTTGGCGTTACCACATGGATCTTTCTCTGAACCAGGACAAATTAAATTGCAATTTTCCATCTTTGTCTCGACCATGTTAGACAACGAGTTTAAACAAGCACACCAACTATCCTTATAAATTGATCAATGATAAACTATAGTTTGTTAAAACAAAGCGTTGTATAGGCAAAAAATCAGATCTGTACATTAAAGTAAACATGATTTTGTCCCATATTACTACGGAATGTTTAATTTGTTGTAGTCAATATCTGATATTCTTTCTTCGTTTACTGCATAGACGAATGCAAACTGTCACATGATATGAGTCAATCAACCTTTTTGGTGATATTCATGTCGCTTTATTTACATTAATGAGAACTTGTAATTATCTTTTCGTATTTTATACTTTTGATAATTGTGCTGTTCGTTTTGCTCCGATGTTTATTCTGATATTCCCCTTAGTATTTTCCTACTTCGTTCAATTAATGTAGAACAAACGTCATTAGAAGTGAATAGTGTATTATATCAATAGTCGAATTTGTTTGTCTTCTATTAGCATTATGTTGTATAAATGACCTTTAAGACTGTTGTTATATAACTGTCAAATATTGTTTCTCATGTCAATATAATATTTTAATATTTGGTTGAATATTTTCGCGGATAAAGTTAGAATTTTATCACTTTCGCATGGAGGGTACAAATCACTAACCGCTGATGGCATCAGGCATAATGGTAACACACCAAGATTTGAACAGAGGGTAATATTCCATTTGTATTACATTGTAGCTATAGCTATCACAAGAGGTTTCCGCCAAAAATAGCTTAAAATTAGTAAAACTGAGATTTTCACACTTTAGACCTTTGACGGCATTCAGCAAAAAATCTTCAGCACTGTAGCACTTTGAGTCAGGCTTAAATCGATAGAAATTATAGTGATCTCCAAAATATAACCAATATTAACCGTGCAGTACATGTAGGTTAGTCCTTTAAAATTTATTTTTACACATACACATTTTGTCACCGTACGTTAAATTATTACATTTTTGATCTGTTTTATTTTTCTTTTTGCGTTTAGAACTTTGTTGGCCCTTAATTTTCAGTCATCCACCGCAATACAGTTAAAACTGCATTAACTTTTGAAGAACACCGATTTTCAATTATGCCTTCTTTCCAAAATTTCTCCACACTGCTATTTAAATTGACAACACTTCTTATGCAGAAGCATCCTACTGACCTTGACTTTGTCATACCAGGAATGGTTTACTTTTACAAATTGTTACTTTGTTAGAGAGCTGTCTCATTGGCTCCCATACCACATCTTCTTATATCTAGTTATGTAGTAACAGCTTGTAGAACAGATACTGCAATCGAGTTCCAGTATCACAAGTGAGAAAGTACAATGAGTTTTATACAATCAAGAATTTAAAGCACGTGACTTGACAAACTAAACTAACAGAGGCGTTCCTCAACCTGTGCCATATTGCAAGCAAACGGTTTGATTCATAATACAAATACATAATTTAAATAGTACGCTAGTGCCCTCATTAAATTCAAAAATGAAATGAACAATTATTTCTAGTTTGCTTCTTTAAAAATATGAATATTAAACATTTATTTACCTTCAATGCAAATAATTTGTTTTTCCTACATTCGTAGGAACAAGCTGACGTTATATTCCACTTGAACTTAGAATGAGAATAAGGTTGAGCAGGTATATCCCATGTTCCGTTATTGTAAAAACAACCTGCAATAAAAACAAAAATACCTAATAAACTAGTCGAAGGGTCTTTCCCGTTTAACTATGTAATGCCCACTTTACGACGGTCACCTTTCATTTGATATGCGACAAGTATACCTTCTGAAACTTTTCTCTTTTCGCACTAAATGACCCTATCCACCTAAATGTTCGAGGTCGGAAGTATGATTTTTGCTGACTTGATGATCTTTTATTTGCTATGCAACGTAGTGGAAAGACTTTTAACAAGTATGTTACAAATATCCAGCATTATTTTTATAAAATTCTACACAGTTTTTGAATCCGTAGAAAATTGTTTTTATAATGATTCAACTTCTTTTTTATGCCTAATTTAGACATTTTTAAAGTTTAAATTCTAGAAATAGATAACATTTTATTTTATTTTATTAATTAGACAATGTGATTTATGAATTGATATTTCATTATAAATGGAAAACTTTGAGAATTTTATCATTTTTTGAGAATGAGTATATGTTTTATATAACTAATTTTTAGAGATTCAAGCTCAGGATAATTATTTGTGGGAAAGACGTAAATCATTTTTATTATTTTATTTTTAAGCTATCTTAATTTGTAAATATGTATTTGGTATAACATAGTGTCTCGTAAGTCAGTCTTTGGCTGTATATTGTTTTTTTTTTATTATGTGTATGAATTATTTTTATTTCAATCAATACGTGACACTTTAATAAACGCTTTATTTTTTTTTTATTTTTTTATATTATCATCTTTTTTATCTTCATATTTTTTTATAAGAAAACAATATGACGAAGAAATTATTTTTACATGGAATATTTTTTGTTGACTACAAGAAGTAACACACACCCTCAAATTGTCAGAACATTTACATGTACATTCATAACCTTTAAAAAATAAATGTGTGTTGCTTCTCTGTTAATCATGCCGTAATTAGAAGTAAAAGACTGTTCGGATTGTCTTTCTGCTGACTGTTGCCATTTTCTACCTCCCACTTATTACAGAATAGTAAGCAAACATACAAGCATACTTCTTACCAAACAAAACAAAAATGTTTAACTATGAATTGAGATGATGTCAATTTCAGAAAAGATGGGTTTAATCCATATTAAATAAGATATTTTGATTAGTTGTTTACTTTTCGTATGTTTGGTTTTTTTTATTAACTTTTTTTTTAAAATAATAAGATACTAGTGTATAAAAACAGTATGCAAAGAGGATCATTGGGGAATTTAGTGCGGTCCGGGGTGTTTGAATCCCCCTTTATTTGACTATAAATGCATTTGAATGGGGACATACAGTTGTAATCCCCCCTTTATCTTGTGTTAGAAACCCTCTTTTAAAAGTGGCTGGATCTGGCCCGGATTATTTAATGTGTATCGTGATGACCTGGCAAAAATTCCAGAGGAACATAAAACGAACCTGTACTTTTTTGCAAATATCTCCAATGCCTAGCAATTCGTCACTTAGTAATGCCGGCGTCACACATTGGCGTATAGACCGGCGTGCACCAGACGTACAGAGTAAATTGACAAAGTCCGTATACGTTAGTTGCACGCCAAATGAACGCTAAGCAATCGTTAAACGTGCGTTGCATAAGTTTGAAGTACGTCAAAATGCAAAGGTATACGCTTTAAAAATTTTCATCCAGCTCAGACGTTTGCCAAGCTTATACCTGTACGCTACACGTACGTAATACATAGGCTACAAGCAAGTTGAAAACGCTACAGATAAGTTTCAGATACGTTTAGGGACGTTGTATACCCTTCAAGCTCGTTCGACTTTTACTTAAACGTATGCTGGTATGTTTGTAACAAACAGCCTATTATTAAACCTCCCACACACCGAAAAGCACGGATTATCGTCCCAAATACGACCCGGACGCGTCTCATATACGTTCAAGAGATCTTTTCCTTCGTAACGTGCAATCCATCACTTTATGCGCCAGACATACGCCAACATACGTTACTTTAACCCCCGATAAACGCTTATGTACGCTTCTCGTACGCCCAATTCAAGCTTAAACTCGTTTTGCACACGATACAGATATGATTGACAGGTTGAATGCATCCAGCGTATTATAAGCGTACATGGTTTTAGCTATACGCTGATTTGTGACGCCGATATTACACGCGATTCGTTTTAGCGTAGGACAGACTTCTCCGTTCTGTTATGGCTAAGGGAAAATGTATTATTTTGCCTTTGGTATAATAATATAAACGGTATCAATTTTACTGCTCCAGATACACATCTCGACAAATCATGTCTCTTTAGTGATGCCCAAGTCCAAACTATAGCTGATTTACAATACATAAATCGATTGAGAAAAAAAACATATCCCGGAAACAAACTTAAACTGAGGGAAACACATCAAATATAAGAGCAGAACAACGACAAACAGATACACTAAAATGCAAAACACACAGAAACGAACTATAAGATAACAATAGCCAATAGAAACGAAAGCCAAAGAAAGATGAAGAGCATTGATGACCCAAAATTCCAAAAAAGAAGTGCCAAATACGACTAAGGTAGGACATAGATTAAGAGCTTTGTATGAGGGAGATATGTTAATTAATTTTAATTAATTGTATAACATTTAGATTTCAATCAACACACTATCTATATTTTCATGCCAGGACCGAAGTCTTGGCTACTAGACTGGTAATACCTTCGGGACTAATATTTCACCAGCATACGTTTTGCTAAAGTGATTATAATAATATAAAAGGAACCAAATTATACTGCACAAGTTGCGTAGTTCAACAATTAATGTTTTTTAGTGATGCTCGAGGCCAAAATATTTAAAATTATAAAACCTTATACAATACTTGCACTAGTTTCTTACATTTAATTACAGTACGTTTCAATCAACACAATACTTTTCATGACAGTCGAATTCACACCCTGCAAGACGGTTGATCCATCCTCCAACATATTTCTATTATATTTATTGTTCATATCGGGATAATTGATGTCTATGACTACGAGATAGGTCTTGCACGATCCTTTCATGAGCATAACATCCTCCCACTGAATAGATAGGTAACGCTAGACAGCACAAAACCATAACTATGAGCCATTAGAGGAGCAAAAAATGAAGTGACTGAAAATGCTCAACTACAACTCTTTTCTGCTCAATATGACGTACTATTCAAATTTCTGATTAAGGTGGTACCCAACACCTTCACTAAAATCAATTTGGCTATTTTAATTTTCATAAAACTTTAAAAAAGTATTTACTTTGACCCTTTGACAAAAATATCAGAAAAATTGCACTGGTTATATAGCAGTTTGACAGACACTAATTTTGATCATTGAAAGGCTTAATATTCTCTTAATAACACAACGTAATTAATACATTTAGCGGATTTTACAGAGTTATCTCCCTGTAGTGCCACCTTAAGTAAGATTTTTGATTAATTTACTTCTAAATTAAGAATCAGTTTTATAATATGTTTAAGTTCAGCAGTTTTAAATTTTACAATCGGAAATAATACAGTTGTGATTACAGTCATTAAAATCTAAAACGTTGTGAACTGGAAACTACAAGAACGGGAGAATAGATTAGAACGATTGTCATCAGGAAAATGATCTGAACGTGAAATCTTCCAGGCATACTTCGACCGTTTTGCTCACTTTTAATTTACTGTGCAGTTTTTTTTGGGTGTAATTGTCATCATTACCTTCTCCACCACTGACATCCAAACAGATCTTACATCTCGTTCAAATTCTGAAAAATGTTCTATCATCTCTTCAGTGTGCCGTCGAACAATTAAATAGGTTAGTTCACCATTACAAGATACCTGTTTCAATTTGTCATAAAAATTTACATGTAGCAACTATTCCGTCCACCTGACTGCGTTATTGACTCGTTTCTGGCTTATTATTGCTTATTTTATTGAAACCACCAAGTGGACTTATTGAATTTTGGTGGGTGTTTTTTTTTTTTTTTTGTGTCTCAGCACTATTTTTTAGTTTCTTTGATTTTGCTCACAATCAGTATAAGTATACTTATCATATATTTCTATGTTCCCAATGCAGATAACTTTTGTAACAGAGTATGTTCAATATAAACTAGAGGCTCTAAAGAGCCTGTGTCGCTCACCTTGGTATATATGAATATTAAACAAAGGAGCAGATAGATTCATGACAAAATTGTGTTTTGGTGATGGTGATGTGTTTATACATCTTACTTTACTGAACATTCTTGCTGCTTACACTTATCTCTATCTATAATGAACTTGGCCCAGTAGTTTCAGTGGAAAATGTTAGTAAAAATTTACAAATTTTATGAAAATTGTTAAAAATTGACTATAAAGGACAATAACTCCTTAGGGGGTCAATTGACCATTTCAGTCGTGTTGACTTATTTGTAAATCTTACTTTGCTGAACATTATTGCTGTTTACAGTTTATCTCTATCTATAATAATATTCAAGATAATAAACCAAAACAGTAAAATTTCCATAAAATTACCAATTCAGGGGCAGCAACCCAACAACGCGTTATCCGATTTATCTGAAAATTTCAGGGCATATAGATCTTGACCTAATGAACAATTTTACTCCGTCAGATTTGCTCTAAATGCTTTGGTTTTTGAGTTATAAGCCAAAAACTGCATTTTACCCCTATGTTCTATTTTTAGCCATGGCGGCCACCTTGGTTTGTTGACCGGGTCACCGGACACAGTTTTTTAAAGTAGATACCCCAATAATGATTGTGGCCAAGTTTGGTAAAATTTGGCCTGGTAGTTTCAGAGGAGAAGATTTTTGTAAAAGTTAACGACGACGGACGACGACAGACGACGACATACGACGAACGACGAACGCCGGACACAAAGTGATGGGAAAAGCTCACTTGGCCCTTCGAGCCAGGTGAGCTAAAAAGATATATTAATGACTATGAATATAAAAAAACAATTTGCAGAAGTCAGAAGATATACGTTACTTACCCATGTGAACCATCCATGGTGTCTGTAAATACAAACCACCCAACCAGACTTTTGGAACGTTTAATTCTTTAATATTTTTCAAAGTACTCAATTTACAGTGATTAAAGCTTTCAAACCAGTTCATCTGTCTTTTGCTTGCCGTTAATAAAGGACCTAGTCATGTTAAAAAAGAAAAGTTTAAATCTTGTAAGCAATATTAATTCTAATTGCTAGTGCATTGTAACTTATTGTTTGCTTGTTATGAAGGGAAGAAAAATCAAGGCTGTCACTAAAATGAGATTTTTTAAAGTAAAGGGGAATACTTCTGTCAATTGAGCAAAGTAGTAAAATAATTTCAAAACAATAAATTAATCTATTGTTATAAAATTTGTAGTGCCCATACCTGTTATAGAGACAACGTGTACCTGTCAAAACGATAAATATGTTTTTACAAATTTCTCCAATTAAACGTTGGTATATGATAATCATGGGAAATGTATGATATTTACCTCACATTTCGTATTAGCCATTGTGATATCAGATAGATCCGGTTAGAAGTAAGTTGGAAAAAATTTAGCCTTCCATTGTCAACAGGTGATTTCCGTTTACCTTGTGCTATTCTCATTACGACATTGAAAATATATTTGTACATTATGTAAAACACAATCATGATGATGTAATGTATCTTAGCAGTGAAGGAACCTTATATCCAACCGAACAGCAAGCTAAAAAGATCCCAGAAATGACTAGTGTAAAACATTTCAAACAAGAAACCTTACGTAATACTCTATATAAAAAAAGAGAAACTACAAGCTCCTGATTTAGGATAGATGCTTAAAAATGGGGCGGGTTTCAACGCGTTATCAGACACAAATAAAGGCAACAGTAGTATACCGAAATTTATGAATCGATTGAGAAAACACAAATCCGAGTTACAAACTAAAACTGATGGAAGCAGATCAAATATAAGAGGAGAACTACGAAACAACGGAAACACAACACTAAAATGTAACACACACAGAAACGAACTATAATATAACCATTGCCATATTCCTGACTTGGTATAGGACATTGTAAGAAAAAAATGGTGGGTTGAACCTAAATTTGCGGCTAGCGAAACCTCGCACTTTTATGGCAATGTAAAATATAACATTAAACCCTACTCATTAAAATAACAACATTACATGATAGGACTGTAGTGCTAAAAAATGCAAGAACATTCAGGACAGAGAAATTCACAAATAAACATTACAATAGGACATTTCGACATGTAAAATACAGAATAATAACGAATAATTAAAATTGATTTAAGACAGTACTCTCAAAAACAGCTTAATAGAATTACGAATGATTTGTATGTCACACAAAGATTAGGTTTCTAATTCTGTCATTTGATTTGTTTTATTGCAATTCAAAGAATATTGATATAGAATAGACAAATTACTTTTTGTTACATTGTATATGTGGCCAAAAAGTTTTTTAGATCGTGGTCACACATTCTAAATTTCATGACTATAATATATCAACGGATTTGTTTAACTCGGATCAAAGGACAATTCTTTGTTATAAATCCATACTGTTGGTCACATTTTTTTTCAGAATGACATATTTTTCGCGTATTCCTAGATATTATTTGTGTTATTGTAATTCGATTTCATCAGACATTGGACACCTTCCTTGTCTGTTATTGTTTTCAAATCAGTTATACATATAGTGATTATCTATCATATACTTGTTGTTACAATTAATTGTACTTTTTTCACATGTTACATGTACAATGTATAATAAAATGAAATTCTATAATACATTTTTGAAAATAGCAAGTATAATCGGTGTTAATGTGTAAATTTTTATGACAGCCCTTGTCAGAATTACATGCCTTACCTTATCATTAAAACAAAAAAGTAGCTTTAAATAGGTTAAAAGGGTGTCAATCAAAAAAATCCAAAATTCTTGTTTCATGATGTTTTTATTTGCAAGCTAAGTTGGACATTGTTGAGGAATTTTTGCCTTTTCTTTTTGAAATTGACAAATTGCTTCTTTTTTTTAAATTGTGGAAAAAAATGAAATTTATGTTTTGACCAAACTAAATATTTGATGACCAATTTTATACCTGGGTCAGCATAGTTTTGTTATGATGGGGTTTTGTAACACCCGAGTAAAATAACCAATCAAATTTCAGCATAAAATAATATACGTTTGTTCTGTTTCATTTTATTAATATTAGTTGTGAAAAGCAAGAAAATGAAAACATACCTGTTTGTGCCACAGAAAATAACAAGAACTCCAATAAGTGTAGCATAAATAAACATCAGTGCTATACTTTGGTATGATTTAATATCCAGGGAGATATATTTTCAAGAATCACGTTAAAATCAATCTAACAATTTAAGAATAACCGGAAATTTGTCTATCAATATGTAAAATATGAATTGTCGAATGATGTTCTTATTTTTCCGGCAAATTTAATTTCCATATATGGTAACATATATTTTTTACCATAATAGTGCACTCATATGAATAGGTTGACAAAATGTTAGAATTGACCTTTAGATTTTAAGACTCTTAATAGGGTCAACAATTTATAAATAGACATAGTTGTGATATGATCACTAGTCTATAAGTACAAAATAATTTACAATAAAGTAATAATCACAAATTTAACGTCAATTTTATTCCAATTTCTCCATAATGTATAACAGTTTTCAGTATAGTTACTTTTGCAGCAACTCCTTATTAAGAAAAGGTTTGTGTCAATAGATGCAATATAATAGTGAGTACTTCTTGGTTAAACGATATTTAGTATATGTGGACGAGTGGACGAGCTTTCAGAAAAGCATGAATGTAAAATGCTTCTAGGATTGGATTTTGACTATATGTCCAAAATATGCTGACTTTAGATATATGAATAAGAAGCTGTGATGTGATTTCTAATTTGGATCATATAGTGTACTCTTATAAAGATATATGATTTACCGTGCATTTTATACATGAAATTTATCAATTTAAGTACTAATTTATGAACTTTTTGATGTTTTATAAAAACATAGTTGAATTTCACGCCCGTATTTGGTCAAATATCCTTGTACATTGGGATGTAATATTGCAAAAAAAAAAACAAAGGCTACAAAATACCGGATGACATTTGTTTTTAAATTGAACAAGGAAATAAACAAACATAATATTATTTTTTTCAAATAAACTCGGTGGTTTAAATCCTAAGCTGTGTATTGCGAGTTGAAAGAAAGATACTAGAATTGAAATCGTGAAATGGACAGCTAGAGTTAGAAAATGTAGGAAATAATTTCAATATTAATAGTGCGGTGACAGAAGTGTAAAAAGTCGTCTAGATTGCGAGTTTAATCTCCCCAAATAACACACGGCTAAAAATGGTCTTAACTTAAAGACAAATATGTCTTCTTTAGTTTTTGCCCTGTCGTCAGAATTTCGTACGGTCACTTTTTTCTAAAAAGTCGTTTTAATGACTGGTAGTATATTTGAGAGTTTCAACCCCCCTTTTTCAAAATGAAAAAATGTGTATGTTTGCTTACATTTAATTGAAATAGTTTTTCCTGAAGTTATTTTTATATGTCAAAATAGTCCATTCAGTATTTTATTTTCTTCTAATCTATAAAATTTGCGAAGTTTAGACTATTTAAAATTGAGGTAATTTTAATTGCAAATTCAGACTCAAACTTTAGTTTTCTCTTCATAGAAGTAATAAAAATTATCCCATAATATTTTAAGCATATAATATTTAATAAAACTAATTAGTGATAAAAATTTCGGAGCCAAAATATGAAAAAAACCTTAAGAAATCAATGGAAAAAGAATGGAGTAAATATCTTCAATTTCAACACGGAACTCAATCACTTGCCTTCCGTCACATTTTGTGTATTAGTCAATAATTTGCTCTCAAATGATATATGAAATTACACCTTTTTCGCTATTATATACACATATTTTCAATGAATGTGCATTGATATATGCCACATACTTTGTTTGTATATGTTTATATTCTATGTTTTTTCGTTAAAAAACATCGAATATACTTTGTCAGAAAAGTCTTATTGTAAAATCAAAATAATTGACGGATAGTTTCAGTAAATATTCCGTGATATGTCAAGTCCTTTGCAACTTGCTCCATTAAGTTCAAAGAAAAGACAAAAGTCGCTACATTTTATGCAGTGCATAATATTTAATTTAATTCTTTATTTATTTAAAGAGGATTGCCAACAGCCAGAGGCTACGCGTGGATCTCCTCCTGCATAATATGCAAAAAAAAACCAATTTACCAGTTTAGGGAAGTCAATTTTTGTATCTGCATTGCATAGAAGATTGGATGAGGTGAAAATCAAGCTGTTTCATGCAATAGCTGTTAATTTGAAGAACTCCGTGCAGGCAGTTTATCATCGTTCATGCTACAAAACTTACACAAGTAAACATATTTCTTCCCTCTTTTAGAGCGAGGAAGCTTCTAGTCTAATATTTAATGACGACATACAATTACCTGACTGTTGTCCCTCAGTTTCGGGTATTTGTAAACGTTCTAGAATGCAGTCGTTAAACTGGAGCGCTTGTATATTTTGTTGCAACAAAACATTTTAGAAAGAGAAAAAAATACTCAAGTTTGAATTAAAAATGTTTTATCCGTGTCAGATAAAGATAAAGTTAAAGTTGAAATAGTTTCTCGTCCATCTTTTAAACTTCAATCACTCTGTCATTTTGGTTGCATTACAAATTATTTGCTAAAAACGTTAAAAAAATAAATTCATACCCGTGGAAGCAGATATCTCAAAACACGATACTGCTTTTAGTAATTTTATTTTGGCTACTGACAATGATTTAATGGTCATTCCTCATGTTACCGTTACTCGATAAATATAGATCATTTCTTCCGGCTGATTCTAATTTAAAATATTCTACATGTAAAATGCAGTCTAAACTAATTTATTTCTATAGAAATTCAGTTGTCAAACAACTTCAACAAGTTCAAGGCAAATATAACATAATATTTAGTAGCAAAATAACTATTTAAGATGCCATATAAGCTTCTAGTCAATTGAAAACTGACCTCAAAATCTCAATGTCAACTGTAATAGACACAAATAACGGACAGATATCATTCCGCTGCAAGTTTACTTAGAAAAGACATCGAAACTCTAAAGAAGACTACCCAACTTTGGATGAATTGTCGCTTCCTTCTTTATTCAGCCAATGCCTTCGTCTATTGCAATTCATTCTATGTTTACTCAATGAAAATGCATACACCAAGACTATTCTCAGGAAATGGAAGAGAAATTGTGGAAATGCTAAGCAATTGTTGAGACAATCGTTTTTGTTTTACTCCTTTTCATTTAGGATTGGCTTTACAAATGTACCATGAGTTTGGTTCAAAACACCTTGTTGAAACATTGAATGCCAATGGATTTTATGCTACTTAAAGTAAAGTGCGACGCTATCTAATGTGTTGCCAACCATGAAATTGAGCGAATTCAAGATAGTGTGTACGTCTCGTATAATGTTTCCCCAGCATCTTTGCAGATAAGCATATGGATGTCATCACACCTTCTTAAACCCCCTTTTAGATCTCTTTTAAAATCTTGGATGAATTGATAGGGATGGTTTGAAGCTGGTATTTGTTTTTAGGAACAAATGTCTTCGGACTTCCTACAATACCTTGTCGGTACTTGTAAAGAAAAACTCAAAATAACGTGTTTGCTTTGAGCAGAACCTTTCATGTGCAGACCTGTGGCCATGAGTGAAATGTGTAGAAATATTAAAACATCTCTTGTGACGGTTGATGAAAATGAAGATGATGGAGATAACGGTTGATTTGGTATAAAGCTTGTTGCCCTGGTACACACGGTTCCAGTCCCGAGGTTTGGGGAGTGTTGGCGTGCCCTTAAAAAAGTTAAACCCCGCCAATATCTGTATTTGTCTGTTTCAAGTCACGAGACGGTAATGCAGTGTTTGTCGTTTGTTTCTATATACTATATTTGTTTCTTTCTTATTCATTTTGTACATTAATCAGGTCGTTAGATTTTTTGTTTGTTTTACATTATTCATTTCGGGAATTGAAGACTATCCAGTATGAATTTTACTCATTGTTGAAGCCCGTACGGGACCTATAATTGTTTTATGTCTCATTTGATCTCATTTGGAGAGTTGTCTCATTTGCAATCATATCACATCTTCATTTTTTATATGGAATACTTTTGAAGTTTGGGGTACGTTGCAAGGGATAAAAGGGGGGATATAGTTACAAAACCTATAATGTAATTAATAGATATTAACCAGAGTTAAATACACAGCAAAAGATATTACTATGGTAGCAGTAATAATTGTGAAAAAACCCAAAAGCAACGAGTAGTCTATAAAAAAAAACTGAAGTATCCGCAAATTCAATTTGAGGTCATATTTGACTGTAGTGATCTATGGCTTTTGTTTGATGACTCACCCACTATGATAGTTTAAAAAATAATTTTAAAGTATTGTCCTGCATGACACTTGATTTTTACCTGAAATTGATATCTTTCATAAGGTTAAGGTGCTCTAAACATTTTATATGTTGAAAACTTGATTTTTGAAGTTTTGTTTATAAAACGTCGTTTTAGGATTTGTTTTGATAAAAAAAATCTCAATGATTAAGGGTTATGTATAAAAACAAACATTACTAAAGCCAAAACAGTATCATTTGTATATAGGTAGAGTTTAGAAATAGAAAAAAATGTCAAAATTGAAACCCTCCCAAACTTTCACAGATTTTTACATGTGACCTTTGACCTCAATTTTAAAAAAATGTGACCATATCAAGTCCTGACGACATGCATATTATTATAGTACACGACTTCCTCTTTCCAATGATATATTATGTAGGTGTGTGTTCGGTGGGGAGATTAAATTCCAAAAAATCTGCCTTCAGTCACCGCACTATAAAGGAAGATGTTGATAACATGTCAAAATGCCTTTGGTAGAGTTTTACTAATTTATATCTGTTTAGTGTTTACATGACATAAAATGGAAAAGAAAAGACGAACAACAATGCAGTAACCCCCTGAGAGTTTGTAGAGCAACGCAAGTCCTTTTTTAAAATGAAAGGCCACACGTTTTTGTTATGGTGAAGTACCTTACCCGCCTGTTGTTTGATAACGAACATTAATACCATTTTTGTAATATTTACATGTATCTCAGGTTGAGAAAGTTTTATTTTAGTAGACACCTCTTTTTTTTAATTCCACTTGACCTTTAAGTTACTACAAGATTGAAAAAATAAGCATCCATTCAGTTTAGGAATACGAACGGATGCTTATTTTTTTCATTACAAAAAGCAAACGCCCTACTAAAAACCGGAAAGAGACAAGCTTACGGATGAACACCTAAATTGTTAATAAAATCTAATATAAGTGTATTCCAATGCATTCGGTGACAATATGAGTGTATCTATGTTTAAATCTGAAAGGGGTTTGTTTGCTATTTTTCCTAATTCAAATTCACTATGAACTCATACGATCTGATTGTTTACAAATGACGTTGAATCATAATTCAGCATTAGCTGACAATAGAATAGGTCAAAAATTACTATTTATATAACTTTAATAAACCAAAGGTTAAGTATTTCATTTTAAACACTTGATTTTTATTCATTTTTATAAAGTACCTGCACATTATTTATAACGAGATACATAATCCTTTTTCATTATTTAACATGTACAAAGTTATTGTTTCTGATTCAAATTAACCATGAACTTATTCGATCTGATTGTCTATGAATGACGTTGAATCATATTTCAGCATTAGCCGACAATTGGAAAAGTAAAAAAATTACTATTTATATATTTATAATAAACAAAAGGTTAAGTATTCCATTTTAAACACTTGATTTTTATGCATTCTTATTAAGTACTTGCACATTGTTTATGACAACATAAATGATCTTTTCTCAGTATTTAAAATGTTCAAAGTTCATATTGTCATCAAATATACAACTAATATTTAATATAAGAAATTACTTTAGTCTATATATAATATATTTCTTGATAAAGTAAGGGTGTTATATTTTATGATGACCATATGCATTTTTTCAGTGTACTTTCTCAATGTATTTATCGTTGTTATATAACTCGCATGTTGTCTTCGTTTTTATTGCATTCTAACTTGTATTTTTTGCTAGTGTATGGTTGCATAGATCTAAACGTTCTAATGTGAGCGACACACTGCTTTACCTGGTCACAAAGCGTGAATGTACCAAGTCAATATGATGGGCAATGATGGGCAATGCGTTGTTCGTGTTTGTCTTCTCACTGGCAAGATGCCAATGTTGGCATCGCATTCAACAATTTATTACCTATCATATGTTTTATTGAATAGAATTTAGTATCCATATAGAAAATGAGTGACAGATTCTGTTATTCGAAATCTATAAGTGTTATTGGAAGTATTTCTTATGTTTGCTCTATTTTAAAACTTTTTTTCTCATTCTGTCAAACTCATGCAGACTGGCAGTTAATAATTAGTTATCAAAGGTTATAAGATTGACCAACTTGAAACCGATATATATGATTTGAATATACACTAAGATTGTAACATTGTCATTTCGCTGTAACATGACGAATTACTCTATTCTTAACCCACTTGGAAGATTGATTACGAATGGTTCCAACAACTAAATAGAATACAACATTTTTGTAGATATTTCATTTTAATTCATGGAATAACAGGATTCAGTAGGATAGACAGCCACTGAATAGAAGTATATCGGGATTTTGACACTAAGTACCAGTTTTAAAAACTGTGCGACTGAAAATAATATTACGTGCAAGCACATGGTGATAAATTACAATGTGAGTTGTAATGGCCTGAAAGATCCGTACATCATCCGGAGTTTAGTATGACGTCCATTATCACTGTACTAGTATACATATTTTTAAAGGGGCAGCTGAAGGACGCCTCCGGGTGCGGGAGTTTCTCGCTACATTGAAGACCCATTGGTGGCCTTCGGCTGTTGTCTACTCTATGGTCGGGTTGTTGTCGCTTTGACACATTCCCCATTTCCTTTCTCAATTTTATCATACGGGTTCCTGTATTGTAACTTTTTTATTTTGGCCTTTTTGTAATTCAGATATACATTTCAGACATAAATATAACAATATAAGTCAATCGGTGATTCTTTTAAAAATCAAAGTTAAGAGGGTGTTAGCTGTCAAATTCGTGTTCACCGATTTAATAACTCAAATTCTGATATTTAATTTATAACATATTAAAAGGTAAATCCAAATAACACTCAGTCTGAAATAAACAATTAACAATAAATGGACTCGATAATAGAACTTATCAGCATTTTCGTGTGCATTTTAGTCAAGACACAAACTAAATAACAATGGAGACGACCTTCGCGATGGTCACATATTCCGATATTTTGTTTGTTTGGGTTTTTTTTGGTATGAGAATGGTTATGATTGGATCAAATCAGTCAACTAAATGGTTCACCTTTGTTCGTTTTTAAAGTGAACATTCATTTCCTTTAAATGGCTGAACATGACTTATGCATGTGTAACCATTCTATACCTTAGGGGTTTTGAAGGTCACATGCATACAGATTCAATGCGGTCGAATTATTCACTTGTAAGTGAATAACTCAACAGCGATGTCTCATCTCATAGATTATTTTGACAAAATTGAACTAATTGTGGTGTGCAAAGAGAATATTATTTCACTTTTTCAAAAAAATAAAGAATTATACATAGGTATAGAACGACAAAGATATCAGTTATTTAATTTTTATATGTTTTGTTTTTAAAATATTTAAACGAAATGTACTAAAGAAAAAAAGGACATGGGTATTTGTATTTTTGATTCGAGCGTCAAATCCACAATTTTGTAAATAAGAAATGACTGTACCAAGTCAGTAATATGACAGTTATTATCCAGACGTTTGATGTGTTTGAGATTTGATTTTGCCATTTGATTATGGACTTTCCTTTCTGAATTTCCTCGGAGTTCGGTATGTTTGTGACTTTACTTTTTGTTTGTATACAAAACGCGGGTCTAACGTACATAAGAAAAAGCCTGGTATCTGCAATGATTTTTTTTTATCTATTGTATCATTTGGAGACATTCAATGGTTATCCACAGATGGCCTTGTCATAACATGTTTGATCTGTAAAGAAAAAGTGTAAATTGACGAGTGAAAAAGGTTAGCTGTAAATATGCACTATGTGGGTATAAAACGTATCTATATAAGAATTAAAGATGATTGAAATTATTACACTTGTAAAAACAATTTACTAATATTACGATTTACATGTGTTCATTAAATGTCATAAATGGTAGCGTTTATGTTTAAATTATTCACTCACATTGTGGATACGGATAAATTATGATATAACTTACATGATATAAAAGGTAAAAACACAAAAATACTGAACTCCGAGGAAAATTCAAAAAGGAAAACCAAAAATCAAAAGGCAAAATCAAAAGTCCAAACATATCAAACGAATGGATAACAACTGTCATATTCCTGACTTGGAACAGGCATTTTGTGGATTGAACCTGGTTTTATAGCTAGCTAAACCTCTCACTTGTATGACAGTCGCATCAAATTCCATTACATTGTCAACGATGCATGAACAAAACAAACATACTCGAAGAGCAAAAATGTCAAAAATAGGGGTACAGCAGTCAATATTGTGTTATCATCTTAATATCACTATAAACTTAACCTCAATCTGTTTTTTTCTGTATGATGGAATACAATTTTTCTTCTATTAATAGTCTTGTTTTAGTCATGGTGATTTGTTCTTTTTCAGCGTAATTTTTTGCTTAGCATATACGTTTTATTAATCATTTGAAGGCATAGAGCACCTAATCTATCTTATTACAAAAATAAAGATATCGATGTAACATACTTTTAACAAGGACCTGGCATCCTCCTTGGTTGCACCGATTTCCTTCACAGCATGCTGAACACACTTGTACTGCTGCTCTTTTACCAATTGCAGGATTGTGACTGGCTTTGTATGCTTTAAGGTCAGCATCGCATAACTAAAACGGAATGTAGCATATCATAATTCAGGTTTTTTTAATTTAAGGGAATTCAAATTACTAGCAGTTAACGTTCTAAGACACAAATTCATAAATTTTTTAAAAAATTAAGGGAAGATAGATGACCATTTAAATTATCATACCAAGATAGTACAAGAGCAATAAATATCAACTCAATTGTTTGAAGCTGCAACTACTTGTAGTTTAAAAATGTTATAAAACTAAATTTTGTTTAAAAAATGCCCAGGAACTACATATTCATGTTTACTTAAACTGTACAAAGTCCCTTTAACTTATAGGTTTGTGCTAAACAGTTCTAGTGGGTCATCGAATTTTCATGTTCCAGACCAGACAATTTCTACTGCAGATTGTTATATTATATATTATACATCCATACAACTATGGGCTATTATAGGTCAGTAAAACTTTTCTATCAGTCATAGAAAAACGTTCTGGAATTTTACAGTAATAGTCCTTCTATTCTCTGGACATACAAGGCGTATTTATTTGTATACATGAATAAAAAGAAGTGAGTGGCCATGGAAGAGTAAGATAACGGTGTTATTACAGGAGTTTCTCCTGTTGTGCAAGCAACATCTTGTCGAGCAATTAGTATCAAATCCATGCTGAGACATTTAAACCTGCTGCATATTTATGCACCTGTCCGATGTCAATAGCCTGTTGTATGTACATGTAGCTTGATGTTCGGTGTGAGCCAATGCTCCGTCTTGAAGGCCGTATTTTGACCTATAATTGTTAACTTTTTATACATTGTTACTTTGACGGAGAGTTGTCTCATTGGCACTCATACCACATTGTATTTATATAGAAGAAAATGGAAGAGTAAGACTTGATGGTCAATGACAAACACATTGTATGATTATAATAATTCTGACAAAAACTAATAATTTAATTTAGAATGTAACGCGTCTTCTGATTGGCTGACGTTATTTTGTTATCATCCCATAGACATAATTAAATCATGTGACCGTGACGTTATCAACGTTTTTTCATGGTTTTCTACGGTTTAAACTTGAATTTAGAATTAAATTATAAGAAATGACTGTAATATTTTTTCGGTCTATTCGAAATAACATTAAAAATGTGGTGCACACTGTTAAATAACCCGCTACGCGCGTTATTCAGTGTGCACTAAATGTTTTTATGTTATTTCTTCATAGACAGAAAAAATATTACAGTCATTCCTTAAGTAACTAACACCACCTTAAATACGTCATATAGAACATTTCTTTTCTATGACTGCCGTTTTTACAAAATGTGTGTGTTGCTTACGTTTGGTTTGTTATGTACATGTAAGATATTGAGAATATTTTAGAACTACAATAGAAAATGCGAAATTCTTTAAAATTACAAAATATCTGTTTTTGCGGTATTAGATGATAAGATACCAGAATGGTCGTCTGATCTGTAAATTATATGTGAAGTGGTTGTTCTTTCGTGACGGTTTGACTAAGTCTGGATTTGCCTGCCAGCTGACGCATGCATAAAAGTGCAGAACAAACGCAAACCCTGTCCGTTTAGAAGTGACGCGATTCCCTCAGTTTTTATCTTGGTTTGTATGTAGTTGTAGATTCAAAATTTAACACCTCTTATTTATAGTAACATGATATGTATATATATGAAACCTGAATTGCAGATCTATAGAATACGAACATTTACATATACAATTTTTTTTTATAAACTTACAGATTTCTGTCTACATCGAAGTTGAAAATATACTTGGTTTCGATAGAAAAATTCTTTTAGTTGACACACCTGTAATATATAACCTATTGATTTTGTACAAAAAATTACTTTCAATTATAGACAGTGAATGTTTGGAGTTCTAATCATAGGCTTCCCATGTGTGCAAACGTCATTCTTAAATATTTCTCATATATACATCCGAGCAATTGGTTAGCTTCGGAACTTAAGTCATTAAACAAAGTGCAGAAAAAAAACTAAGAAAAGTTATGAAAAAAATCAAGAATTATAGTATTACGACAATTTTTGATTGAAGCAATAAGACTGATTTTGAAGCACCGATAAAACGACCATATGTGCTTAACTGTTTTCGCAATATATCTACCAATACAACGAAAAACATCCAATCAACTGTCAACCAAACAGTCACAAGAAATTAAAAGTAAATGCCCTTCTCACTGTTAGTTATTTTATGCCCCAGAACAGTGCGAACATCAATGACATTTTGGTTTAATTGCTGTTTACAGTTTTAATTAGGGATATTCTGTTTCAACATTTTAATAGCTGGACAATATATATATATATAAACTGCACGCCTCACAATTAAAACATTAAGCAGAAATTTTAAATAAGATATGACTGCCGCTGAAACAAAAATCCTCAATGTTTGTAGTTTACATACGTTCTTTTGTCGTTTCTTTTGATAACTTAATGATGACTGTTTTATCATCTAGATACGTACTGAGAAGGTATATGAATCAAATTCGCCTTTTAAGAATCTAAAGGACTATTGGTAATCTAATTGTTCGTACACCAAAATGTAAAGAACGTTACGTTATTGGTTGAATTTCCATTGTTTAGAACGTTTTAAACCAATCACACATTTTTGGGGTACCTTTTAGGGAAATATTACCCAGAATGCATTAATATATTAGATTCTGAAACGGCGAGTTGTCCTTACCTCATCTGGTCGACATGCTGAAAAAGTCTGGCAAAGTGTAGGATATTCCACTCTGTCACACTGTCCACACACGTTCTGATCAATTGGCACAGGGTCTGTTTGATATATCATGATTTATTTTGAAATAAGATATTATGATGCTCTAAAGATGCTGCTTCAACATGAAATCATTTGAGTATTGTATTAAATGGTATGAGTAAACTAGAAATGTTGTGCATACCTTTCTTTTACCAATTTATTTTGGTTGGCTAGCTGTCTCTATTAAAGAGATTTTGAGTATTAGCAAAACCTTAATGAAAATCTTGAATGTTACGCATACATATCTAAATACCCATTCAGAAACATTGAAGATTAACCAAAGGCGATATTCAGCGTCACTTATTTGTCAAAGGTAATATTTTTGCATGTTTATTTTCATCATAGCCATCATAAAAGAAAGGGGGTGGTCAATGTAAATGGAGGAAATGAAAAGTCGTATTTTTTAAAATGATCAGGCACACTTTTCCAAGTTCCCTTACTCTTTTTTTGTAGATATATATATTCATATTCATCAAGAGGTGGATATGGAATTTAAATACACGATAGGTTTGTAATACGAAGCTCGTCGCGATATAGCTTTTTGTGCTGATGCGGCGTAAAGCAATAATTAATCAATGAATCAGTGTAATACGTAGCAGTTCCTTAACCCATTCGCCCCACATCCCACCTGGGGTCGTAATTACAACAGCAACTTTATAAAATCCCATATAATGTCTATATTGTTATAGAATTGCCCCAGCTGAACTGTGCTGATTGGAGTTTAGTACTACAATTCATGGTTGTAATGAAAATATGACAAACTTTATGGACTGCTCGGAGATAAAAAAAAATCGGAAAATTGTGAATTTTTCTTGAATTCACGTGGCTCAAACTAAGCGATATAATAGATTGAGCAGGTTGTTAATTATCGTATTAAGAA
This sequence comes from Mytilus edulis, assembly GCF_963676685.1. Taxonomy (NCBI): domain Eukaryota; kingdom Metazoa; phylum Mollusca; class Bivalvia; order Mytilida; family Mytilidae; genus Mytilus; species Mytilus edulis. Next base: position 37,712,082 of record NC_092352.1, on the reverse strand, counting down.
AATCTCTCTAACAGGTATACAGGTTCTTCGTGTTCAATACGACACCAAGGACGTATAACTAACATATACGTCCTTGACGACACTAATACAAATATTTCGATGCAAAGACGTGACAAATCATGTACGACATTGCACAAGGTAAATGGTTTTTTTTACATGCTGCATAATCATGCCTCATTCGAAACGTGTATGTGTGATTTAATCATGAAACGATTTAACCTTTCTAAATGAATTTTGAAATTCTGAAATAAAATAAAATAGACAATTACAATATTGTTTGTATTCAATCAATACAAAAAATGATTAAATTTGAAGATAAACATTTTAAAGTGAAAGGACAATTTTGATGTTTGGTTTATAATACATTCCAAAAAATAATAAGAATACAAAAAAGAATTAAAATCTCACTTTGGTGGCACATGAATCCGTTACACGGTATTTTAGTTGCAGCATTAGGTGCAGCATTACAGCACTGTGCACAAGTTACCAGTGAATCTCTTTTACCGGCTACACCCGATATGAGTTGACATACCTACGAAAATCAAATATTTGAATTCGCAAGTTAACCGAAAAAAAGTACACATCATCAAGAAATGTACTTAGTAACATCTAAACATGTTTTTGGGTTAGAAATAGATAAAAAAAAAAAAAAAAAAAAAGGATAATCGCACAAGAAAGTATAAGCATGTGTGACTAGCCGAAAAGAAAAGCCTACCCTTCTGGATTACTCGGGCTCATCAACGATCGTGTTCCGAAAATTTTGGGTTTCTTGTGAATAATAGGTATGTCATGGATCTTAATTAGTTCTTTTATTGCAAATAGCTGCAAGCGATAGGTATAGATTTTTTGGTGATAAAATAAGCAAATTGGATGCTGAAATGGAATTTATTTGTGATACATGTACCGATCATTTAAAAACGAGGGGATATTTTTTTTATCTCATGGTTACATCTTTTTTTATACAGATGATATTACCTCTCTGAAAAGTCTAAATTCTTCGAAAAACACATACGCTTCTAGAAATTATAAATTCAGTGTTGATTCTGACTTTGATATAGTATACGTTTTAGGTGTAATGTGTTTTCACAATTAAGTTGGTCATAATTTCTGTAAATATTATAAAATTACCTATTGGATGGTTATATTATAGAAGCACCTTCTTTTACATGACAATTACTTAATAGAAATAAAAAGCAAAATTGAATCTAATTGTCATTTTTCTTTTATGTGGCATGATATCATATCCGTAAAACGAAATCACTATTAACATGTTCTTGGATTAATTTGCACTTCTCATAAGTGCAAATTGGAACCACACTTTTTTTTGTCGTAGAATCATCAAATTTGGCAATAATGTACCTCTGGGGATAAATAACACAATACAAAAATAAATTTGATATGGCTCGCCCGGTTCGGCAACTGGAGCGAAAACAGTGACAAAATCCTGTAGGATATTTTTTTCTCCCATAGGATTTTTAAAAATCCTACAGGATTTTGAGAAATCCTATAGGATAAAGTCATAATCCCGTAGGATATTTTAAATATCCTATGGGATATATAAATCCTATCGGATTTATTTATCCTATAGGAAAATTTATCTCCTATGGGATTAAATTAATATCCTATGGGATTTAAAATCCTGTAGGATTTTCAAAAAAAGTGTTAAATCCGATAGGATTTTTTTTATCCTATAGGATTATCATGAAAGACTTTTTGACAGAAACTAATGTCCCTTAGGATATTTTTTTCTCCTAAGGGATTTATTTTGTCCTGTGGGATGTTTTTTCTCCCATGGGATATTTTTTTCTCTTACCGGATTTTTTTCTCTCCCTTAGGATAAATTTTGTCCTGTAAGATATTTTGTTTTCCCTTAGGATTAACTTTGTCCTATAGGATTATTTTTTCTCCCATAGGATTAAATTTTGATACGTTTTGTCATCTAAGATGGATTCGTCAGTTTTGTTGGTATCTTACAAACGTTAACAATTGTTGCTACATAGATATTGATCACTACGTAGCTACTACGATATTGAACTCAACCTTTGTATTTAGCCTAGCTGCTACATAGATATTGATACCAGGGATCAGTTCAATATCGTAGCAGCTACGTAGCGACTATGTAGCTGCTATCAAAATCTAAGTAATAACTAGTCTATAGCTACACGTTCAATAGTCAATATCTACGTAGCACTACGTAGCTGCTACGATATTGAACGCGTCCCAGGGTTGGGTTCAATATCGTAGCAGCTACGTAGCTGCTATCAATATTTATGTAACAACTAGTCTATAGCTACACATTCAATAGTCAAAATCTACGTAGCACTTCGTAGCTGCTACGATATTGAACTCGACCCATCTACGTGACCGCTACGATATTGAACACGACCTTGGGTTGTGTTCAATATCTTATCGGCTATATAGGGCTATGTAGATTTATGACTTTTGAACGGGTGGCTAGCCTAGCTGCTACATAGATATTAATAGCAGCTAAGCTAGCTTCTCGTTCAATAGTCATAAATTTACGTCGCACTACGTAGCTGCTACGATATTGAACGCAACCCTAAAAAGGGTCGTTATAGTTTCAATAATTATCGAAACGGATACATGGAAATATTACTTTATAGGATTGTGCAAATCTTGCCTTCGTATATGGTTTTCATGATATTAATTATTAATGAGTCTGTTTAATAAATGTTGTTTGTTTTACGTCCTGTGGCAAATATTACATGTATGTTCATAACGAGAACACAATAGGTAGGCTTTTCATAGCAAATATAAAAGGTCGACTGAGAGAATGGACATGGAACTTGGAATGGTAATGCAAAATGAGGATATATTGAATAAAAAACAGAGCTGCATCAATTAATTGTGCAAGAGTACCAAATGTGCAGAAGTCTTCCGTGCATAAAATCTATGCTTAAATCGACCATCGTTTTTCAAGTACAGTTTTTAATAATATCAACTGGTTAAATGCATTTTGATGGCTTAAATAAAAGGGAGAGTTCTTTTAGATTGGATTATTTATAGCACTTAAGTTTTTTTGGTATGATACTATATTTCAGATTTCTCTTGGTTATGTTTTTGCCAAATACGTCAACATTTAAAATTGCTGTTCCTCCGCTAAGCAAGTGGAATTAATAATTTAATTACACCTCTCCTCCATTACATGATATATCTGTAAAAAAAGACTGGTATGCTCGAGTGGCTAAATGATGTCCAAATGCGGAGTGTTACCTTGTGAACTAGCACGTTAAAAATCTTTCTCGACACTATCAGTCTAGAACAGGGTTCATATTCAGTATAACATTTGGAACTTGAATTTGTCTCTGGACAGGTCTGGATATAAGGCATATTCAACGTTCATTATATATCTACTAAATCGTTAATAAATACAGAAGTATTTTCCTTGTACTGATTTTTATTTCATGTACTTGGTTTGATTTCCACGAATTGATATTATAAAAATGGTATGGTTAAACTTTTCACAAAATATGTATGTGCCTTTTGTGATATTTTTAATGGCAGGTAATATGAAATTAGCTCCTTACTTTATTTATACATGGAACGTTTTTGTTTGGCTTGATAAGGTGTATAGGGATCTCTCTATAATAAAAAAAAAACCCCGAAAGACTGTAAAAAAAACTTTCAATATCTTGATTGTCTGTGTTGTTGGGTTGTTGTCTCATCAATATTTACTCTTAATCCCTTTTTTCGAACCCAAAGGGTAGACTTGAGCACAGAAATATTTCCACTCTTTACTTCATCAGCTCGACTTTCGACTTAACCTTGCTGAAAAAGAAAAGCCCCCCCCCCCTATTCCTACCAACGTGAAAATTAGTTAACAGACTAAGATGGCCACTACGATGCTTTATGCTGTTGTTTTTTAATCGCTGCCTATTGCAGCTATCATTCCCGGTTTTGGACAGAATAAAAAGTAGATGTGGTTCGATTGTGAATGAGACAACTTCAAACTATTGCTTTCCACCAAGGTCCACATGAAGCTGATGAACGCAAATTTATATAAAAAAAAGAAGATGTGGTATGATTGCCAAAGAGACGAATGACATAGAAATTAACAACTATACATGTAGTTCACCTTACGGCTTCCCACAATGAGCAAAGCTTTTGTATCTAATTTTATTTTATATGATTAATGTATTGCCTTGTGTCGTTTCTTTTGTTTACTAGTATATTAAATGTCTCTGGTGGTATGAATCTTACTTCATGAAATTTAAAATTATACCCTTTTTCAATAATAGGCTACCGCAATAAAGATATAAGCTTAATAAAATAATTATTTGAGATTTTCACTCGTTCAGGAAATGTCATACGGGACAAGAATGAGTTTTAATGGCGAAAAATATTTTTTTAAACAAATGTGCATGTGTAAGCTGTTTTGTGATGTTCTATTCTATCAGGAGTTTCAGAAAAGGGGGAATAAAAACAGTTATGCCAAAAAACAGTTTAACTGCGAAGCTTTCTTTGGTATTCAATGTTACACAGATAGTTATTCTTTTGTAGATTTAGAACTTTGAACACAATTAAAAAAATGTCTATTGAAATTGGTAGATGGCAAAATAGTTAAAGAGAACATTTTATTTATTATATATACTTTATGTAAAATTAGGTGAAATTGAGGACGAGTTTCATTATAAAGTTGAAACAAAACGAAAAGTGTATCTAACGTTTTTTGTAAATAGCTTCTCAAATATTGAATTGATTTTATCAAAACAAAAAGTATAAGATCAAAAATTAAATTTTCTATCAAGATTCTTTATTTCTTATAAAACCAAGTTTAATGGTACAAGGAACGATATTTTTACATATAATAACATACAGATTTTGCGCATGACAAGTTTGCACAAAACGAGCAACAAGAATGAGAGATTTTGGATCAACCTGGAGAACATACGTCTATATTGATATTTCTAATTAATTTACACAAATTTTTCAATACACGAATATTTTTTGAAATAAATAAAGTGCCGAATGCATATCTATACCACATCTTCCTATATCTCACACTCACACCACATCTTCCTATATCTATAACTTGCCTTGGGTATACTTTTTATGTCCCTATTCGTACAGGAAGTCCTGTGTTGTTATTTAGACGTACCGATCCACAATATCTGACACACATTTGCAAAACAGGTCATTTGTAATATAAGCTGGAAAAATTTCATAGTTTTAGAATAAAGCGGAGCATCGCAATTGCGTTAAAAATTAATATTTAATTTCCTACCAAAAGATATTGGTTTTTGTTTTCAATTCTTTCTCAAATTTAGATATAGAGTTGACACTGCAATGTTTTGTATCAGGTTTATTCCACTCAGGAACTATAGAAGGAATAAACGATTCAGGGAAAGCCTGCAAAATGGAACCACAATTCAAAATTTGTGTGTTTACTTTGCCTTTGTTTTATTTTGTTTCTAAGGAAATTGCTATGTAAGCTTCTTTGTTTATTTAAAGAAGCCAATTTTGAGATACAAAGTGAGAAACAAAGCTTTTGCGATTTCATTTCCTTATTTACAACACTAGAGTTTACAGACTATCATTATACCTTGAGAGACATATGAGAGTATGTGGCGTCGGTGGGGTTCTTCAAATTCGATTACAGAAGTAATATAGAAAAACTCCAAGGGGTAAATACTATATTACGTTTTTAAAAGAGAATATAAATCATAACTGTCTTCTATGAACGATAGCTTTAAAACTGATGTCAATGCTTTTTTTTAACAATTCATCTTTATTCAACAATTGAAGATGAATACAATTGTATTGTATAAAGTAATAAGCAGTGATGTAAGAAATATAATTCACAATGTGCATGGGAGAACTAAATAATTTAGTTAACTTAATCATATGACTCTTAAGCCCGTTCTGTCATTATTAAGAGACGCTAAAGAACTGGACAACTGTGGAAATATAAGATTTTAAGATTTGGAAATAAATGAAATTGGTGTCACAAATGGTATGTCTGCTTGTATTTGATTTTTTTTTATAAATATATATGATGCTCTTATACACAATTATTAATGGTTGTTTTACTTCGCTTAGTTAGTTATAGCATTTAACAAATAACTCTTCGTATTCTTATTTTCGGCATCAAATAAAATTTATAATGGAATATTTTTTAAAAGACAAGGAAAATGAAAAAAAAATATCTACAACAAAAATAAGCAAAAGGAGATGTGGTATGGCTGTCAATGAAACACCTATCCACAAACGTTGAAATTGAAGTAGCTGTAAGAAATAAATAAGTCATATTTACAGTCTAAAAATGTGTTTAGCCGGGGCCTGAACATCAAATTACACATATCTATACTTGTAATGCATTTGTAAACAAGTTCGTACCCTAAATATGTTCCTCTCCTAAACATGTCGAGGAAAGTGTTTAACCCTATATGTATTTAACCTGACCACATGTTAAAGATAAACATGTTTGGTACTGCCTCTTATAAATAAGTGAAACATTCTCAGTAAATCACATCAGATCAGACTAAAACCTCACTTAAACTGAATATATTTGTTTTTGTAGAACAGGAGTTTAGTATCCCATAAAACATAAATCATTATATAGAGACCTAGGCAGCAAAGATAGTCATTAGAATCTTTTTGCATTTGCCTGTGTTCTATTCTTTTAAAAACCTTGCGGTGAGGCATGGTTTCTGACATCAGAAAAAAAGTGAAGTATAGGCCACTGGACGTTAAGCAACCAAGTATTAAACCTCACCTTTCCGTGAAGTGTTTACAATTATTTGTATTTTTAAAATAAAAATAAAAAAGGATAAACATTTCCAAAAACTGAAAATATTTGAGAAGACGCTATTACCTTAGAAGTAAAAAATTTACCAGACAGAATAAACACGGCAGAAACAAACAAACGAAAAAAACCAAGAGAACAATTTGAAATACCATATACATGTTAAAATCGGTATATACAAGCGGATTATAAACGGGACAGGGTTGAACGAACTTGAATTACTACTGATTACACTAAAGGTGGCAATCAACCGATTGAAGCACGTGTCGAGAAAATATTAGATAACTTTCTAATTAAAAATGACATCATTATAAAATTTGATTTTATGATTTTTTACAAAGTCTTATTCTAGATGCCATATCCGTTGTGATAGTATCTTTCCATCAGGTCATTAGTGTACAATTTTGTTCTTAGTGCACTAAGAATGTCCTTTGTAGTATTTCTACGAATCCCATGATTTACATGTATGCTGAGGGAAAAGTCGCACATGTTTTTATAAGTAGGACGAAAGTCACAAAAATGTAATCAAAGTGTACACGTTGGGAAAAAGTCTGTGAGAAAGGTTTAAATAATTTTATTTAACATCTTCATATTTTTTTCTGCGAAATCATAACTTTGCTAGCCATTAAGACGGAACGATATTCCATACCGCAGATACCATTTAATGATAGACTTTGTAAATTTTGTAGTTCGAACTGTGTGGAAAACGAAATACATGTTTTAATGGTCTGTCTTTTATATACAGACTTCCGATATGAACTTTTTAAAACATCACGTGAACATATTAACTTTGACAGAATGAACACAGAGAAAAGATGTATTGCTCATATGAACTGTAAATACAAACAAAAGTTTTTAGCTCGTACAATAAATAGTTTTTTTATTAGAAGAAAAAAGTTTTTATGAAATTATGATTTACAAACAATATATCTTCAGTATTATTTTTGTCTTTCTTTGTGCATATTTGTTTCTTACATAAAGGTTACTGTGATGTGTTTCAAATAAAATCCCAAGTTTATCTACCTTTATTTTCTTTTGCAAAGATAATTTCAATTGACAATTTTATTATAATATCCATCATCAGAATATTAGCATTTTAATAAAGATTTTATTCGTTTATTTTGTTACTTATATCAGGGACATATAATACATATGTATTATATGTCTCTGCTTATATCAAATGTGGATATTATTTTAATTTCATCAAAGATTTACTAAACAAATCATTGATAAAGATGTGTGTGTAACGAATGTAGGACAGAAAGTCACAGGACAAAAAGTCACAGACAAAAAGTCACGGACAAAAAGTCACAGGACAAAAAGTCACAATTCATTTTTTCTGATTATTTTCTTTGAAAAAAATATGCTTATTTTTACAAAAACTTTTTTGTATTTTTCTTGAAGTATTGTATATTAACCAACTTTGTAAGCAAAATTTATCAAAAAAATATCAAAGATGATCAAATAATTGTAAAGAAAACAAAATGTCAAAGTAGATTTGCACTTAAATGGCTTCATAGTGCCAAGAAGTATGTCCTTTGCATGATTAAAATTAAATAAATCTTCATTTTTCAAGTAAAATGATAAATTTCATTAACTTTAATATGAATATATGTATTAAAAAGTAAATATTTAAAGATAATTCTCTTATATATTCAAACAATTGTCAAAAAATTGTTTGTGACTTTTTGTCCTGTGACTTTTTGTCCTATCAAATTTGTGACTTTATGTCCTGTGACTTTTTGTCCTGTGACTTTCTGTCCGTTTACCGTGTGGAACTATACAAATCCTTGTTGTAACTAATTCATAATTGTATATATTTTAATTAATTTTATTTTAAATTTAGTGTCTCGTATTTTTATGAAGGCTGGCTATCGATCTTTGTTTTAACTGTAAGACCAATGTGCGACACTATAATGAAATAATCATTACATTCATCTTTTATATTTAATCTCAATTACCAGATTAAAATTTCACACCTAATTGAACATTGCAGATGTACGCTGACCACTATGTGTATATACCAAGAAACTGCTAGGTGTGAAAATAAGATGTGTCAATTGTATGAGGACCTGTACGGGGGTCCTTAATTCTATAATTGTTCAGTCTTTTTCTGTGTTCTTTATATATATAAGCACTTCGTCATTCTCTATTCCTTATCTTTTTCTCTATGTTTCTGTAGTCATTATTTATTTTCCTTTATTCGGCACTTTTAACCCATTATTCACTATTCATCAACCCCATCCTGACCCTCTTTTTTAATGAACCGTTAGCAAATACGTCTCGAAGGTGGCAGCATACATCACAGTCCACGACATTATAAACTAGTAAGGCACACATACTGCTGGTGATCAACCTTTGATTTATAAACTAGAATAAATATACTAAAAAAATTTAAAGATAATATATATTTTTTACAATTTCGTTCGTCCGTTTTTTATCGACAAATGGTTCATTTTTTTTTTCGCAGTTTTAAGTAACGTTATAATATATATATTTTATATCTAATAGCTTAAAAGCAGATACATATCTTTATTTCGTGTCAAACCATTTCTTGGAACTTGTGAAGCTTTTTATGATAAATGGAATATTTTTTTTTCCCGATTGACCTATTGATATCCATAATTTGTTTTATAAACCAATTGAAATACCAAACACATGACGAAAAAACAGTCGCCGAAAAAACATATTCATATAGTACTGCAACCAGAGTTCATTTTTTAAAACTTTAATGGTCCGGAAGAACACACACCTAAATTATATATCGATGGAAAGAGGAAAACGTGTATAATAAGAAAAGTTGGGTCGTAAAAATCCAGAGTGGTCACAATTTTATGAAATTGAGGTCAAAGGTCAGACCTAAAAATATCAACATTTCAACCACAAGGACAAAAAGGAGAAATATTCTGATATTTATTCAATAGAATGCTACAAAAACGTTTCAATCATAAGCATATGGTATAAACGATGTTAAAACGACAAATTTGACTACTTATATGAAAAGCTGCCATTAAAAAATGGCATTGATTTGGAAACTTCTGATTTTTTTCCATTTAAGACATAGCAAAAGAAGAAGTGGCCTTGACCTTTTCACATCCATAAATTTTTATATTGTGTATAGTATTTACCTATAGTGAATTACAGAATTATTTTCTAAAGTATAAAACACCAGTTTATCAAATTATTTCAATATTTTTTCTATCTTTGAAAAAAACAAAATTCAAGCGCTGAAACAGAGTTTTTAATTTTGCATCTTAAAGGTTGTGTATTTTGTGAAAATTAGTATCTAGTTATAGATAAACACATATTGTGTATTTGCAAAGTATAGACAGGGCAGTTATAACACAAAATATACTATAGTCACACGAGACGAATGCGAGGTTTAAAAAAAAAATGAGTGTAAAACAAAGTCAGTTTGGTGCATGAACATTTTTTTAGTGGGATAATCCTGGTAAAAAAGTTAACTCATTAATTTTTTAAGGGAAGGATGAAAAATTATGCAATGCAATGCCAATTTTCTAATGTTGTAATTCGAAATCAGTCATGGTCCTTATATAACTTTTAAAAGTGACACACAATAGCTCAAGTATTCATAAAATAGGGACATGAATCAATCTCTTAGTCATCATATGCGGATTCAGTACGCGTATTAGCATTACAAGACACTTCCCCTTTTTATAAGAACAAGTTCGGCGTAGGACAGAGTTTGTTCAAAGCAAACACAGTTTTTGAGTACAAATGCTATCTGGAGCGTAAATACCGTCATGATTCGGTCAAACTCGTCAGATATAGTCTTACCTTTGCATAGGAAACACAAAAGAAATGTGAGTACAAAGTTTCGATCAATGTTAGTGACCCATATTCCCATATGCATATGCATGATGTATCTGCACTGCCAATCCAAAATGTAATGGGGCGAATGTTGCTACAGAAACGATTGATTTTGTAATAGCCATCCATTTACGAATTTTTGTTATCTTTAGGGACAATATACGGTTCAGAAGCGCCTATGTGTTATTTTTATCAATTAACTAACAAATGAACTTTTGAGCCTATGCTCCGTGTCGAAGACCGGACCGTGACCTATAATGGTTTACTTTTATAAATTGTGACTTGGATGGTGTGTTGTATCATTGGCACTCATATCACATCTTCCGATATCTATTAACAAGCTATGCATTTCCATAGAAATACCAAAACGAGGACATAGCTCATGAGAGCACTGGTGTCAGGGTGAAGTAATTGTTCTTCTTTTAATGTATCCTTAATATTTTCAGACACACCTTGGTGTAATTCTGAAAGTCTTTACATAGACTTCAATTTTCCTGCAGCAGATATGGCATCCCCGAAATTGAGTTCAGAGCTAAACTCTTTATTCCATATCCCTTGGCCCCACTGTGTCTGAATTGTAAGGTGTCACAATATCTAGTTACATGTAGTTCTGGAGTTTGGCAGTTTGGTAAGCATCAGAGACAATATTGGGTAAAATTGATCGGTATATATGGAGGATGGGCTACATGAGAAAGGCTTTTTTTTTATGGAAGAACAAATGACATCACTAACAATCGTTATTAATGAACTGACAGCAAGTTCAAATTCTAATTTTTCAGTAACTGTTTTACTTAATTGCACAGGTGTTGACTTCAATAAGTACTTGGTTATGCATGGATAAATGATTACTCACATTAATAGCACAACTTAAAAGACTGTGAACACGTTTAAAGCACTCAGTTTTGCGTAGTTTTCTTGGTTTTTTTTTTAAAGGTTTGTCTTTTACACAAAAACCCTGTTTTCATATCCAAACTACAAGGAAGAAACTGAGCGCGAGATCGTATAAAAGTGTCAGGTTGTGAGGATACATGTCGATCAGTTTGATCACATGTATGGATTTCTGTTGTTTCTAATTTAAAGTTCCCCAAGGGTGACTGGGGAAACGAAATGTGGTCACTTGGTCTTCTCCCGACCGGCAGTAAAACGAAGTGGGGCGTCCGTTTGGCTGTGCGGGATGTTTCAAGTTTGCAGTCACGTCCGGTCAGAATGGGGACGTTAAGTCCGATGCCTCGTGTAAAGGGGATGTCACGTTCTTTGCATGTTAAAACCCTTGCATCCACTCTGAGGAGTCCGAAGGTGGCCTGTTGCAATGGAAAATTTCTGTCCCAATCCAATATACCATCATTTTCCAGTGGCAGTATAAATTTTCCCTATCATCATCCCGAATGGCCTCTTTTATGACAAAACCTACTTATTGTTTTTATTGTTAACTTGTTCTCGTCCTGAACATTCATGAAATATTGTCATTGGACGTTAAGCAACCAACAATCAATCAATCAATCTAATTTAAAGACGCACCAATTTTGCCTTCTGGTGCAAGTCTCATAACATCACTGATGATTCGCCCACGGAAAGCAGAATATTAAGAGAAGTTGGTTTTAGCATTACCTTGTCACACACAAAATCTCTGCGAATCTTCAATAGTACTTTTCCCCCGACCACTTGCATGCATATTAATTGCTCTGAGGTTAAACATTGACATACAATGTATTTTCACACAATGTCAACTAGTCATTATCCGGAAAAACCTCTTATCCGAAGGATTTGGTTAACTTTTATATAAAGTCAAAATTTTATTAACAAAAATATAACTTATTTACAGAAAATACACGAAAGAACTACTATATATATTCAAATCACTCAAAAATAAATTAACTTCTCCTACAAAATCTACATAATCACATCGAAACTATCAAATTGATGGTGAAGGAAAAAATAAATGGTGGAGCTGATTGACGGATAGGAAATTTCCGTGATTAAAAAAGGTACAAATGATGTTTTTATTTTTGAGTTTTTGACAAAATTGTTTGGAATTTGCCCAACAAAATTTGCATGCAGTATCGCAATAATATGTTTTGTCCTCTCAAATGTCAAATACTATTTTTGAATCATATGTTTTCTCGTTTTCAAAGAAAAACGCGTTAAATTTCTACCTAAAAAACAGCTAACTTTAAGTTTGAAAGTTTTACTTGGAGATGGTATTATACTTATGTCTTCATCATTCCGATGATCCTTGATGATATGTGCATAGAAAATATTTACGAAAATAGCGGGAAATTTAACCAAAAAATATATTTTTGGATTTTAAGGTAGCTACCCAAAACCGTAAATTGTGGGGTATCCCCATTAAAGGGATAAAATATAAAAATGTGACCATAGAAACTTTTTACGACCCGACGGAAATTAGAATATAGATATTATTCTATCATTTAAAACAATTTGCAGCCGTGTGTTATTCCGGACCATTAAACTCGTTAACTAAGCGTCTTTTTCGATGTCAGTTGCAGTACTAATAGTCAAACTGTTTGTACACACGTGCGTGATTAGCGGTCCATGGTTGAATGATCATGAATTTCAATCGATTACACAGATTGCAATCAATATTGAACGTGGCATGTGTCGATAAAACATTAAATTTTGTAATTCTTAAAGATGTTATTAATATAAAATACTGAATTATTTATTTTGAAAAAGTTTACTTCTATAATTCATTCCCTAGTGCCAATTATATCATATCGTCTGGTCCCTTGTACTTGCATCACTTTTTATTAAAATTGTCATAAGAATCTTTCGACAATTTCGATCACACAGATGAAGCTTTAAAAAGTTGAAAAATATTTTCACGAGTACAACAGTTGACGTGCTTTCTTTATCATGTTTAAGCATGCGAAAATGTATTTTTTAAAAATCTAAGAGACACAGAAAACGTAATACTACTAGTATACGAAATCATTCAATTTTGCATAAAGATGATAACTCTAACTTAAAAAAAAAACGTTCAGAAATATGAAAAGGAAAAGATGGACTTCTTTCTTGACCAAAATACAAAACTAGTAAACGGTGAATGTATATGTACTACTGTAGACTTTGTTATGATGACCTTTAACTTAATAAATATTTATTTTTTTATTATTTCAATCAACAGGTATACCTTAATTAATTTTTTTCCGGAATAGTAATTTCTTTTTCTGGAAAAGTAATACCAATTTGCGGAAGCGTAAAAACGCCGCTACTGATTTCGGAAAAGTAATGCACGAAAATGCGGAAACGTGAAATTGGACTTTTGGAAAAAAAAATAACTACTAAAGGACATGTTAGCGCCGACATGAGTTGTAAGAAAAGATTTCCAAAACAAACATATCATTAAGAAGGAATGTTTACATGCTATACTCTCGTACTAGTATTACAGGGTTTCTTGTGGCGTTCACCTTAGACACACATCTTTTTAACGATGTTTAACAAGAAAATCCCTATTTAGCGGACAAGCAATTTTTTTCTTTCTGTTATTGAATATCGAGAAAGAAAATAAATCACGAAATTAATTTGGAACTTTGATACTCAATAGTTTCCCATCAAAATATTCACAATTAGTGTTCGTTCAGTGGCATACATAACAATCTTATTTCTATATGCAATCAACAATGAGCAAAACCCTAACCTTGTAGTCATTTATAAAAGACCCGAAATGATAAATGTAAAAACAATTCAAACGAGAAAACTAACGGCCTGATTTATGTACAAAATGTGAAAATTCCTTGATAACCTGAATTTTCTTAATTATTTGCCTACAATATATAAGTCACTGTTTAAGAAAAATAAAAAATAAAATTCTGGGACTATTATATTAACGTTAGTATAATAGTCCAAGAATTAAAGTGTTGATAAAATAAGAGCCTCACATTTGAAAGTTTTAAAACATTTCGAAGATAAAAAAAAAAAGTAAAAAAATATACAAAACAGACTTTTTCGTTCATTTTGTAACATGAATGAGGCAGTTAGTTTTCTCGACTGAATTGTTTTACATTGTCATTTCGGGGCCTTGTAAAACAGACTATGCGGTATGGACTTTGCTCATTGTTGAAGGCCGTACAGTGACCTATAGTTGTTTATTTTTGTGACAATTTGGTCTCTTGTGAAATGTGGTCTCATTGGCAATCATACCACATCTTTTTTATATATTTAAATCATTTTACAAGACATCAAATTGTTATTTTGTGTTACTGTTGCAGACAATTCTTTTCAAATATTAAAAATTATTTTAATTAAATGGAATTTTGCATTTGCACCCGCTTGAAAAAAATAAAAACATATAAAGAAGCAACATCGAAATTCTCTATACTTTAAGCGGCATTTTCACATGAGTAAAATATAAGGTCAACGTTTGAAACTTTTTCAGTCTTGTTCCGTCTTGTTCCATAACTTTCAGTCTTGTTCCGTCTTGTTCCGTATTTTTCAGTCTTGTTCCGTAACTTTCTACCCAGTCGTATAAACGAATCGTCGACAAGTGCGTACATTTTTTGGAACAACGTAAAAATCGTTGTTTTATTAGGAACGTCGTGTAACGCTAAGTGGCACCAATACCGTGCGTAACGTCAATATAAATCTGTGATTTTACTATGTCCACAACTTCGATGAACCAAAGCAAGTTAAACATCGACCTGTATCTAAATCAAATTGGTTCTCTTCTTCTTCGTCTTCTTCTTTTGGTATACAATAGTCTATCGACATTCGATGATTACATACTGTTGGCATACGTGGACTAGTCTATTTACAAAACTTTTACCCCAAATTTATTCAAAATATATGTTTTTTTCTTATGTTTAATGTATACATGTATATATTTTAAATTGCGCTATAGTTCCGTAACTTTCTACCCAGTCGTATAGACGAATCATCGACAAGTGCGTACATTTTTTAAAATCAATATTTCTGGTATGTTCCAATCTGTCCTTCACTATTGACATCGACTATATATTACATTTTCCCAAAGTCAACCTTGGAAAAAATATTTAAATAGATTGTAATTTCATCAAATCTTATTTTTTGGGTATTATTTATATTTTTATTTTACACCAGAAATGTTATTTATAAACAAGCGTATGAGTTTAGTTATGACAAGTAAGACAGAGTTGTATATTATACATCTGATAGTTCAAAATGGAAAGTTATAAGTTATCGGCCGTGTACACTGAATATTACCTGTAGAAGTGAAACGATGCATGAACTTGCAAGTCCGACAGGAAATCGCTTGAATACCTGGAAGTGTCACCTCACACCCCTTACAATACCTTTGGAAGTAATACCTTAAGCCATGCTGGTGATCAGATGAGGGAAGATTATTTGAAAAAAGTTTATTACTTTAAAGAATTATGAACAAATTATATTTTCGAAAACAATTTTCACGGAACACTTATTCATGATTTCAACTTTGACTCTTTACTTAATTCCAATATTAACAGTTTAAAAACAACAGACCATGGTAATTTAAAAAAAATGCAAAATTTTTCCGTATAAAGTTAGTTAGTCGAATAAAACAACAGTACGATTGACAAGACATCGACACGCAATTACGACTACATCCTTATTCTTTCAAAAAGAGATTCCCAGGCAACCTCAGAATATAAAGTTTCAGGTTTTGTAAATATTAGTAGACCTGTTACTATTCTTGCGGCCTCTAATTGCAAATTTTCTAATTTCCAAGGATCCGTGTTGAAGGCTGTTCTTTGACCTATTCAATTTTTAAATAAAATATGTTTAAACTAAACGCAGCCTTGGCTATAAAAAGCCTCAAATGTTGAAGGCTATTCTTTGACCTATTAAATTTTTAATAGTCTTCAAATTTCAACAAAATTCCGCGTAAGGGACCACAACTTGGAAATGGAGATAGGTTTTTATAAAAAAAAAATCAAAGAGAACACAGAGTGTGTATAAAGTTTTAAAATTTTTGATGGATACGAACATTTTTCTCCATTGCCAAATCAACTGTAATATTAGCACTCATACCACTAATTATATTTATATCTATTTTCAGCATAGAATATCTCAGTTTGTTATTGTCGACATTTCTATTACCTTTTCTTGATAAAACTTTTTAATACATGTACATGTATAAACATTTTAACAAGCTCACCATATTCTAATTTAAGAGTTGGCGCCCATCAAAGCCATGCACACGAAAATATTTATAGGAAGAGAAATAAAACAAAAGCAAAATGATTTGTCCTTTTAATCTCTGAAATTTTCAGCAATAATGATTTCTTTTTTTAAGTTTTAGTTACGAATGATATTCTGGGTGTGTCTAAACACTGCTAAGGAGTCCTTAGTGCACTAAGGACTGATAACATGCCACTAAGAACTAGATGGAGAGCTGTTACATGCAATTTCTTTTCATATTACGGTAGAAATTGATATTTAATGCATAAATTTCAAATTTTATAGAAAAATAAATAAAATTAAGGAGATGTTCAACATTATTTAGACACGTGCCTGTTTTTCTTTGATATGCCGAAAATCCATGAACCGTTTGACACGTGTCAAATTACATATTAACCCTTTAGCGTTCCTACCGGTCAATTTGACCGATAAGCAAAATTTGTGGCGGAGTAGTTTGCATGAAGTTTTGTATCGTTGACAATTTTTAACGTACATATGTGGTTGTGGGCTCAAATTGAAGATCAGTATACCACCAACTTGATTTTTGGTGTCTGAAACCAACAAAATGCAATGCATCATGTCAATTTGCCCTATATTGACAAGATTTTTTGGGGGGAAAACTGTTTTATTTCTATTTTTAAATAGAATATTTTCACAAAATGTCACAAGACAAATTGTTGCTGTTTTTTGTTTTAAAATGACAATTTTGATAACTGTGCCGTGATCATTTACAAGAATACTATCAAAACTGTAAGTAAAACTCATACACATACAAAAAATCTGATTCATAGAGTATCAACACTGAAACAAACTCAAATTACAAGGAATTTTCATGTTTTGTTTTGTCAGTTTTTATAGCAAAAGAGATGAGAACATCCAAAATGTGTTAAAAATTGTTAGCCAAGTCGAAATAGCAATAACAAATCTTTGTTTCTTTAGTGTCTGGTTATGAGGGTGTTGGATATCGTATCGCTAAGGCATAGAAATAGTGACATATAGACGAAAAAACGAACATTTCTGAATAACTTTCTTACAAATTTGCTTCAAAAAATAATAATTTTCAAAAAATAGCTTCTTAAGAAAACGAAGTTTGATTATGTTCTCCCAACATTAATTTCTAGTCTTACAGAGAAGGTGACTTATATGCTTAAATTTCATAAGTTTTCCAATGGTTTCTGTGGCTCAGTGGAAAGATGCACAGTCTAACACCCGGATGATCGCGGGTTCAAACCTCACTGCCGGAGGATGAAAAAATTAATTCCTATATTAAATGTAACTTAAATTAAAGATGCACAGTCTAACACCCGGATGATCGCGGGTTCAAACCTCACTGCCGGAGGATGAAAAAATTAATTCCTATATTAAATGTAACTTAACTTAACTTAATTCCTATATTAAATGTAACTTAACTTAACTTAACTTAAGTTAAGTTTACTTTCAATTTCAATTAAGACAACTGAAATACATGATTTACATCAAAAAGAAAAATCGCCCCCCCCCTTTTTCTCCCCTCTCTCTGTTTTTGTTACATTCTTTCAATTAAGACAACTGAAATACATGATTTACATCAAAAAGAAACCCCCCCCCCCCTTTTTCTCCCCTCTCTCTGTTTTTGTTACATTCTTTCAATTAAGACAACTGAAATACATGATTTACATCAAAAAGAAAAATCCCCCCCTTTTTCTCCCCTCTCTCTGTTTTTGTTACATTCTTAGCCTGGGCACTCAAAAATACCAGATTTTCATTCAATATTTACTCAAAATTCTATCCTAAAGGCTTATTCTGTAAGCAGTTATGAATAGAACATCTTTAACATAAACTTGGGCCATTTATTTGACTATGACAAAAATTCTCAAAAAAATCCACTATTTTTCGGTGTTTCGAGTCTTGATATTTCTACCAATCAGACAAGTTTTGCATCTTTCTGTATAAAGTTTTCACCGATAACGTTTCCGAAAGTCTTCTTGCATTAATTTAACACTAAAACTATGTTCTATTTTTGTCACTAAATGTCTGTAAAACCGCTTTTCCGCTTGAATTGTACATTTTTGTCACTTTAATTCAGCATGTCACGTGACTTTTGAGGGATATCACGTGACCAACGTAAGAAATTATTTTCCTTAAATCAAGTTTTCCTGAAACCTTGGTCAATTATCTATCAGATGAGTCTAACTTGTCCTTTGAGTGAGCTTTTTATCGAAATGTGCAATTGATTGAAAACAGATATCCTTTATTCGGGAAGAAAAGGTAAAAAATCCTTGAATGTTAAAGGGTTAATTGATTACACGGGAATCCTTTTGGTAAAGTTGCATACTAATAAATGAATTGTTGTTTAAATTTTATTAACAAAATAATCTGAATGAAGAAGTATTTTCTCAAGTGTATATTTCTTGTAAATAATAAATTTGTCACCAGAGAAATATATCTAATGTCGGATTTTTATTTGATGTTCATATTAATAAGTGACTGAAATTCAAATTTTTATAGATATTTATTTCACATTTATATATATTTTTTTTAAAGTACGTGTTGAAGTTTGGATAATCGGCAGATGCTTGTTGCGTTTTCATTAAATTCATCTTGTTATTGGGCTGTGATAAGCCCGGTAGTACCGAAAAATTAATCTAATATTTCGTAGCGTTCTTTGTCTCTTGAACCAATTTTATTTTTCACGTGGTCGGACACATTATCTATAATGTGTTTTGTACCCGTATCTCTATTCTGTTTATTTTTTCTTGCAAGCGTGCTTTAATGTGGTGACAGGCGACGACGGACATGCGTTTGAACAATAGACTGGTTTGGAGCTGGAACGCTTTAGTTTGTTTCTTATGGTGCACTGTTCAAAATTTATTTTCATATATGAAGACATTTTAAGAAATGTATAACTGGACAAAACGAAACCAATAAGATAATGCATTTTTACTACATGCAACACACTAAGTTCATATATGACCCGTTTGAGTAATATATTTCGGGCCTTCAACAGTGAGTAAAGCGCATAGCACATAGTCATTATTTCATAAATTATTTCGTACGATATGTTAAGCAGACAATTTGTTAAAAACAATACAAATCGGATTTCCTTCTGACATACTTGCCACAGGCATTTGTCTCAGAAAAAAAATTCCTATATATCTTTTCTGAGACAAGTGCCTGTGATACTTGTTCTTCTTTAAGAAAAGTAGATTTAAAGAAATTATAGTTGAAAATATTTCTGTCGGCTTTTTCTTTTTTTCGCGTGATATATTTAGGTTTAAATATTCTGATTATATTGCATTACAAAAAATAATTATTTACACATCATGTGGTAAAGGCATATTTTCAAGGCATTCATACGAAGCATTCTCTTTCTCTGTCAGAATTATATCTTTAGCTCTAAATTTACACATACTGAAAAAAAAATCGTGAATACTGTACTAAAAACTGTGGAACATTTTAAAAACATTTGTCTCTTTTATATATTTGAAAATGAAACTTAATCTGACTTAAAATCGGGAAATGATTTTTTTAACTTCTTTTACTTTTAGAAGAATAATAAAATGTCGAAATATACAAACAAATAAGTACCGTATGAAGCCTTTGTAAACAAATATCAAGCTGGTTGAAAACTAGTGGTTTGGATAAACCCCAAGAACGACACATAATTTTCTCTCTCTCAATTCCATCGTATTGTTTTAGTAAAACCATTTGTATATATACACGCATCTTTGTCGAAATTAAAATAAAAACAAAACACTTATCAATATATATATTTATTTTGTCTTCATATCTCTTACATAACAAGCTGACCACACTGTAACTTATTAGTCATTTAGTAGGCGCACATCAAAGTCGTGCACCTGTGGCAAATAACTTTGTCGGGAAAGAAGTAAAACAAAAACAAAATTATTTGTTCTGTAATCATTTTTCATAAGAACAACACATTTAATTATAAATATTAAGCATACATTTTTTTAGATACAATTGTTTATTACCTAAAATAAAAAGATTATGATTGTTTAATGAATTGTTTTGTCATTTGGCACGTGACATACGGTTCATTGATTTTCGGCATATCAAAGAAAAACGAGCACGTGCCTAAATAATGTTGAATATCTTGTTTATTTATGATTATTTTTCTATAAAATTTGAAATTTATGCATTAAATATCAATTTCTACCGTAATATGAAAAGAAATTGCATGTAACAGCTCTCCATCTAGTTCTTAGTGGCATGTTATCAGTCCTTAGTGCACTAAGGAGTCCTTAGCAGTGTTTAGACGTACCGTGATATTCTAGCCTAACGTGTTGATGTGTCTGTTGTCAGAGATGCACATAGACCTAGGTGAACAATACTGTCTTTAGTTACATCTAGTGTTTAGTTCCATAAAATTTCAGTTATTATCAAATTTTGTTGAAGAATTTATTGGTGAAAGTTAATGTAAATGTTCAGTTGCAAATACTACATGCATATTGAGGACACAATAGAAGAAGTATGGTTACAGGCAAATCTATCCAGGCATCTCCACAATAAAAATATCTTCACGGAAAGCAAGCTATACTAAATAAAAAAATAAAAAACACTTATGTACGATTTTCAAAGTTGTTTAAGTAATTGTAGTGTATTGGATATACCCGTTGGACGCATGTTTCTGTCTTGTCATTACTTTCAATGAAAAGCTGGTGGTATTCTTAGCCCCAACACCATGTGTTGTTTTAAAATTGCTTCTGATTTTATTCACAGTTTTTGTTCAGATGGTGTCACAGTCATGTCTCAGTACCCAACAAGTCGGTTGAGTACAGGAACCCTGATGAGTTCAAAATGATGAGTCCTCTATGCAGAAAGAAAATTCCGCACATAGAGGCGGGCCTCTTTTGGTCACTAAACAATAATGAATAATAGTTCAGAGAAATGGTTGCTACACTAAACACTAAAATGCACTTTTGAACTTAAATTGAAAAACAGCACATGAGATTACCAAAGGATAAATGTTTCTGCTTTGAGACAGGCGATGGATGTATACTCATGACTTTTGATATCTCAACCGGCCCCTATTCCTTTAGCAAATGAGGAATAAACAACCACAATGCATTAAACAAGAGAAAACTCGATTTAAAAGAAGCCAGAGTCAAATGTAGAAATAGGTAACAGAAGAAACTACGCAAATGGCAATAATAAACATAAAATAACAAACGGACCAGTAGCAGTAACTCAATGCAAGCTCCATGTTTGAAGTACACTTATCGGTAATTTGTGTCATTGGTAGAAAAATTAACAATTCTTAAACAATAATATCTGGGAATATTTGGTGTGCTCCAATAAAATAATATCCTTACCTACTACAAAAACATATAAAACTATTCTCTGTTCTTTGGTTGAGTTCACAAATAGATTTTTCTCTAAGATATTTCATTCTCCCATAGGATATTTGTTTCTCCTATAGGATATTTATTTCTCCTATAGGATATTTCTTTCTCCCATAGGATTTTTTTCTCTCTTATGAGTTGCATTGATCTCCCTTAGGATTTTTAATCTCCCTTAGGATTTATTTATTACCCTTAGGATTTATTTATTACCCTTAGGATTCTTTTTTATCCCACAGGATTTTTTTTCTGTTATGAAATCCCTTTGGATATTTATTAATCCTATCGGATATTTTTAATCCCATGGGATTATTTTATTAGACTAATATCCTGTAGGATAAAAAATATCCTATAGGAAATGCTTTTATTTTTCCTAAGGGATTTTTTTAATCCTAAGGGCGAAACTATATCCTATAGGATATTTTTATTCTCCTAAGGGATTATAAATCCCTTAGGATTTAAATATCCTGTAGGATATAAAAAATATCCTATGGGATTATGACTTTATCCTATAGGATTTCTCAAAATCCTGTAGGATTTTTAAAAATCCTATGGGAGAAAAAAATATCCTACAGGATTTTGTCACTATTTTCACTCCAGTTGCCGAACCGGGCGAGCCACACCAATTTTTTTTTTGTATTGTGTTATTTATCCCCGGAGGTACATTATTGCCAAATTTGATGATTCTACGACAAAAAAAAGTGTGGTTCCAATTTGCACTTATGAGAAGTGCAAATTAATCCAAGAACATGTTTATTGTTTTTTGTTTTTGATTTTCTCTATAACGAAAAACCAAAAGACGCCTAGAATTTACAACATGAAATGTGTAATTGCAATAAGGCATCAAAGTAAATAAAAATGTAAAACAAATGATGAATACTCAAATTAAAAGTGTGAGCGGCTCTTGTATAGCAACTTTCGGGACCTGCATTTGGAGAACATTTCTTCCAGCAAATGTTTCCTATCATGATTTTTCTTGATGAAGGGTTGCTTACGGGGTATCTATTTAACCAAGCGGCCCGAATAATTAAGTTTAATGTTTTTATTTAAAAGTTTTACCGACATCATGATTTTGGTGACCATCATGGAACACCTGCATCACAAAATAACACGCACATATGTCATCCGTTGTGTCAAATTGATTCCCGCTTTTCTTGTTTATGACGTTAAAATATGACTCATCATCAAATGATTGCTTGCTGCGCACACAACCGACGTGTGCGACTAGTGTAACAGGAGCAAAGTACCATTCCGGCCGAGCACCAGATTTCAACTATAGTTTTAATAGACTCGTCTTGCTTTCCTTTAGTGTTAGATCTGTTTTTTTTTTATTTATTTAGATGTGAACTATTAGTGTTGCAAGATGTTTATTTATAAAAACAAAAATACATAACCAAGAAAGAGGTTACTAGGATAAATGTTTAGACTCGGAAAAAGCACGAGGGGTACACAATATTTAGAATTTCAAAATGTGTGCAGCGAAATTTAATAAGTTTTAAAAAACGTTATAACGAAGCGAAATTGTGCATTGGATGGCAAATATGTGCAAGATAAGAGTAACCTCAATTGACCACTTTGTGAAATCTACCTGTCTAGATCTACATCCAGCTGTAAAAACGGCCGTTAAATCTTCCTTCACATGTCTGTCAAGGTAGCACTCCTAAAATGAGAAAGAAAAAATGTTTATACCAACAGCACAATCTACTTCAGTTTTTTGCGTTCATGTTGTATAAAAAAAAGCATGTAAATTTAGATATAAAACTCGGTTTGTCTGTTTAATAAAAACAGGGTATATTTATATGCATGTAATATTTGCAACTAGACCGTAAGCCACCTATCAGTCATACCAGTTCCCGTTTCTTTTACCAAAACTGAAAGCAAATTTCTTTTATAATTATTTGTGTTTTCCCTTACATTGTTATACAGCGTTCATGGATGTTAAGATTTTAAAATATCTTCCAAATAGTTTTTTTTTTTCAATATTTTGTTTGTAGCATCAATTATGTACATAATCAAATGAATAGATATATATTATATCATTTTTCTATTTTAATATTATGTTACTGTTTTTCTAATAAATACCTCTAAAGAATCATCGCATACTGCTGTTGTGCCTAAACATTCCGTTATATTTACAGCGTTATTACAAAACAAACAAGTGACACCTATAAAATTAGACAAATACTTTGTAATGATGTTACTTAATTTCAGTATCTGTGTACAGTATGTGCTATGTAGTTAACTTTTATTTCAATCATTAAGAAGGGTCTCAAACATATCTTAAAGGTATGGCCGTCCAATCCACCCCGTATTTGTTTCACTTATTGTATCAACATTGGTTGTCGTTGAAAAATATGGAAATTTGTATATCTCAGACTCTAATGATATTCTTTTGAACAACTGTATGTGTATCCATAGACAAGTTAGTAAGAATGAGATTGTTTTTGTTCTTACTAATCGTTCTAGGATAATAGTTACTTCTAAAATCGATCTACAGTGAAGTTTTTAGCTCTAAAATTCTTCAGGCATTTATAATTTATGATTTGGTCTTCTTGTTCTTAAATATGCAAATGTCGTGGAAACTTTAAAGAACACTTACATGTATCAGCTGTGATTATGTCAACTTAAAGATCGTAAGACTTTTTGAACATACAAATTAAGTGAGATTAATTCAAGAGAATTCGACGGACTCTATCTCTTGATTGTCCGTCATGATGGATAGTTAATTAAGACGACA
Organism: Mytilus edulis; assembly: GCF_963676685.1. Taxonomy (NCBI): domain Eukaryota; kingdom Metazoa; phylum Mollusca; class Bivalvia; order Mytilida; family Mytilidae; genus Mytilus; species Mytilus edulis. The sequence goes on along the minus strand of NC_092352.1, from coordinate 37,687,253 downwards.
TTGACAGTAGTATTTCGTGTTAGTAACCAAAGAACTCTCTTTTGGAGCAGTTTTTGTGTCATTAGCACACCCATGCTAATGAATATAAAAATAAGAAGATGTGGTTTGATTGCCAATGAGACAACTCTCCACACGACACCAAATGACACAGAAATTAACATATATATAGGTCTCTTCGCGGACTTTAACAATGAGTAAAACCCATACCGCTTAATCAGCTATAAAAGCCCCGAAATGACATATGTTAAACAATTCAAACGAGAAAACTAACGTCCTGACTTATGTACAAAATAATGAACGAAAAACAAATATGATATACAGCAACACACGACTACCACTGAATTACAGGCTCCTGACTTGGGATAGGAACACACAGAATGTGGCGGGTTCAAACTACACTGGTGCAACAGTACAATATGAGAAAAAACTATAAAAATCAGTTGAAAAGGGTTTAACTCATCAGATCGATATAAAGAAGAAATACATCTAACAATAACAAAGAGAGGACGTGGCAGGGTACTTTTACATCTACACAATAAGATATCAGAGTACTGACTTGTGTATAGTGTCAACGTGCACGGAGTCACTATTGACAGAGTATGTGCAGTCGCCATACGATAGAACAGAGAGTATGTTTCTGCTGAAAAATAGGAAGATGACAATTACAAAGTTGAAATCATCCCATTATAAATGAAAACTTACCGAATGTAGTATCACAAAGGGCTATGAACATCCATATACCTAGCAGAATATAAATATATAAATTGACTTATTTACGTGTGAAACATTGTACATTGATTTGGGTATATGTATTTTCATTCACTTGGCATTTTTAAAAGGTCTTGTACGAACTATAGTAAATAAATAGGAGCACACAAAATAACAAATATGATTTGTTTATAGTTAATGTTGCTGTCTATATTAATTTTACCTTGCAACTCTTTTTATTAATCATATCTGATAGCAATAAATTTATACCGTTCCCTTTGTTTTCCAACAATTACGTAGTCCAATTTCAATATAACTCATAAATTTATATGAACATCAATATATTTGCATACGTATATTTTTCATAGTTGTTTTAAAACCATATATTGCTTATTATAATAACCACTTTACTCTGTGCATGTACGAAATCCTGCGGTGCTCGTTGTTGTTGTTGTTTTTGTGTTGTTGTTGTTGTTGTTGTTGTTGTTGTTGTTGTTGTTGTTGTTGTTGTTGTTGTTGTTGTTGTTGATAGTACGTAAACAGTACAAAACCTGTATACACTAGTAAATTTACAGTAATATAATGGTCTTTGTCGTGAATGCACATGTTTGTATGTGTGTGTGTAGGGGTGAAATAGTTGTTGAACATATAAAGATATTGTCTGTAACGGACAATTATGTTTTGTAATTTCAAACATATGCGTACATATAACATAGGGTGTAATATTTAACAATTATCAATTATTTTAAAGCAAATATATATTTAAGGAATGACTGTAATATTTTTTCTGTCTATGAAGAAATAACATAGGAAATTTGGTGCACACTGAATAACGCGCGTAGCGGGTTATTTAACAGTGTACACCACATCTTTTATGTTATTTCGAATAGACAGAAAAATATTACAGTCATTTCTTATAATTTAATTCTAAATTCCAATTTAAACCGTAAAAAACCATGAAAAAACGTTGATGACGTCACGTTCACATGACTAAGTTATGTCTATGGGCTGATAACAAAATAACGTCTGCCAATCAGAATACGTGTTACATCCAAAATTAAATTATTCGTAAATTAATCTAGATATTCCTGTCATAAGATTCACTATTTTGTCATCATAAGTTTTTCAGTTAGTTTACTAGAATTATTCCTTCCTCACCTTCATTGTCGCTTTTCCTTTTTCTGCAAGAGCCTGTTTTTGAAATTTATAATGTTTACCGTTACTAGGTTAATGAAACCGAGAAACATCACCCGTTGAGATGCTGAGTTATATCCGGAAAGCTAGTTTTAAATTAGTTACACAATACACAAAATAAATTTCGTTTCCTTCATTCAGCAATGAACATATGTTAAATAAAATGTACATGTCTATTGTACAGCTCATCCAAATAGACCCAGAATCTACTAAAGTACACAACAACTGTTCATTTAGATGCAAAGAGATATATTAACACAAAGTTGTATGACGAGCAATTCGAGTTACGTAAAGCATTTGATCCAGTAAATACATGCGGATAAGTGGATTTAGAGCTCTGGTTATTTAGTATGCGGGCTGCGGATAAGTGGATTTAGAGCTCTGGTTATTTAGTATGCGGCCCGCATACTAAATAATCAGAACCAGAGCTCTAAATCTACTTATCCGCATGTATTTACTGGATCAAATGCGGCCGCATACTAAATAACCAGAGCTCTAAATCCACTTATCCGCATGTATTTACTGGATCAAATGCTTTACGTAACCCGAATTCCTCGTCATACAACTTTGTGTTAATATATCTCTTTGCATCTAAATGAACAGTTGTTGTGTACTTTAGTAGATTCTGGGTCTATTTGGATGAGCTGTACAATAGACATGTACATTTTATTTAACATATGATCATTGCTGAATGAAGGAAACGAAGTTATTTTGTCCGGGATATTATTGACATGTCCTTTGAAATAATTTCTGCTGTTTATCGTGCAGGTTGAAGAGCTATTTATACAATAGTGATGGTAAATGTTTTAAGACTTTCTTTCATAATAAAGTCGCAACTCAGTAATCAGTTTGATAGTTTTCTTCCAGAAATAAGAACTATTATTAAATTCAATGCATGATAGAGTTGTTTATGTTAACCTGTCAAGATTTGGTTGGAGATTGTGAGTACAGAAGTGAAAAGATATTAAAATCGATGTAGTACATCTGTCATTTGTTGGAAACAATATTTTTTCTTAACACATAAAGACAACGTTTATTTGGGGCATTCGACCTATTTTAACTCAGATTTTGGAATTTTTTAATCGAAATTATAGAAAAATGGAATGTTGTTAGTACATATAAAATAGAAAAAGATGAATACTATTAGCTAAAGCAAGTTTTGATTGGGTTCTGTGTATTTACATTGTTTGTACAACTCTCCTTACTGATGCCATATTTTGGAGTTTCCGTGACCTAAATGGTTCGCGAAAATTAATATTTTTATATATAGTATAGTAACTAATTGCAAAAAGTAAAAACCTGACGGGTTAAAATGCAAACATAATACCAATGTACACAGGAAGTACACAATGCCTGAACAAAAGTTTAAGTAAGTCAAGTTAATATTGATAATATACATTATCATTATATATAGAATAACCATACATTGTCTCGAAATATCAATGTTATTTGTACAAGGCTTAGAAACAGGTAGAAAGCGAGGCTCGATTTCATAGAGTTCAGTTTTTTTGTTATTTTACTTTTCACTGAAAATGATTTGACCAGCAATGCTGATTCAATTTGAACAGATTTTAACGAAATAATTAGGTCTTAATATTATATCAATTTGACCATTTCCATTACAATGAACTGTCAGACAGTATTTTTGTGGTACATGTATTTTGGTATATACTGCAGCTGCGTTATTTCAGCAGTCAAATTGCATTGACTGTATATTCATATGTGATATACAGTCACTGACCGTATATCACCTTGTTTATGACGTTAACAATGGGTTTCCGTAGAGTTTTATTCATGACGTCAATAAAACATACAGGTTCGCGGAAATCTAACGTCATCCGCTTCAAATTAAAAATCGATGGTTTTTACCCTTAAGAGTTCATTTAGAACAGTTTTAAAAGTTGCAGTAAACAAAGAATAACCATACATTGTCTCGAAATATCAATGTTATTTGTACTCGGCTCGAAACAGGTCCCCACGGTGATCCAAATTGTTCTAATCTTATATTCAGTTACCACAATCTGTGGTAGTCATTTATATATATATTTGATAGCGATATGCCGGTAACATCATATTTTCAGATATACAAGTGACAGTTAAATTGCTAGCGCATACATACATTTATATTGAGATTACTTATATACAATATGTATAAATTTAAATAATGTTAAAGGCTGTGGCCAAATACTGCCAATTTGTTGTTGGTTTTTAACGAGCATCTGGGATAATAAATCTCATATACTGTTTCGTAGGTTCGACATCAACCATTCGATATGAAGGTTTTATTAGTGCATGCTCCTAGATGTAATCTTTTATGTTTTCTATATCTGGACATTATAGCTATGCAGTTAATTCAAAAGTAATTTTTCTCGTTATCAAACTTTTTTGGAGTGCTTTTGATACTTTATTTTTGTTTGGTTGGATTTTTGTTTTGTTTATCAGGTTTGTTTTTTATTTATTTCTTTCTTTCTTTATACTTGTATTTTTGTTTGTTTTCATGCTTTTTTTTTATATCATGACTTACATAATAATAACATCTTAAACTTCCTTCGTCTTGAAGTCCAACTGCAAATATGAAGAAATTATTATGATACTATTACATGTGGAACATATATCCGTGATAACACATTTAAATTTCGTTACGGTCAAACAACTCCTGGTTTCGTCCGTAAAACCTTTGAAAGGATTGCTTCAACTATAATACCAAGTCTTGGAATTCCTTGTTTCAATGGCTAAATTTGTAAGCAGCAACCCTCTATGAAGGATATAATTTTAAGGAACACTGTGCAAGTAAAGGATTTTAAAAACTGCATTTAAAAATATTTAAATTGATTAAGTAACACTTTTTTCAGGTGATATTATACACGTTATGATACATATAATTATACAACAAAAGTCAGCACACCTAACGATAAGACTTTTGACAATTGATCTTCATTCACACGACTAGATTCTGTCAATTTCATTAAAAAAATTGTCATATGACTGGGTTTGTCAAATACTCAAATTAACAAATTTCCAAATTACTTATTAACTTTTTTTTACCAGCAATCAATAGTGTATTTTTTTTGTTTAGTGTTGATACACATATGGATGTTGCGTTATTTGATGGTGTACTATGCAGTATTTACTTTGTATATCATATTGTCCTTCTTATGTATTATTCGAAAAATGTTTCAATGATTTAAAATAAATAAGAAAACATGATATGATTGTAATAGTTCACTCTAGAACAGTTGACTTTGTCATGTATTGACACAATCTTACCTTTGCTTGCGAATTTTAAAACTAATCAGGACGGATCTTATCTCTATTATAACTGTACATTTAATCTATCTTTAAAATTCAGAACTACAGGAGTTTATAAACGTACACATGACCAAATGAACTGATAACAAAGATAAATTTATAGTAAAAATCTAAATCAATGATATATAATGCTGATCGCAAGGCTACAAATTATATAAAGCAACGGTATAAACATTAGATGTGCTTTGATTGCTGATGACACACCAGATCGAAAATGAAAAGTTATCATCAGCTTAATAGTCAGTATGATGGCATGTCTAAAAGTAAAGTGTTATAACAAATCATTCTTAGGTTTCCTGTATTAATATTTTCTCACGATTCGAAAGAAGAAAAGTGGGAAAATTATAGACATTATGGGTAATATGCGTATGGTCCAATCAAAGGGGTTAACTTAAATCTGGTTATATTTGCGTTTCGTTTTCCACTTTCTATCCGAGTTTGTACGGGCATTATATAAAACTAAAACCAGATCAATTTATGTATAAACTCTTAAAAGTTCAAAAAAAAACTTTTGATTTTTTGTCATTTCGTTCGTTATAGTAGTTAAGTTTGAATACCTTCTTCATGAGATTTACTTGTGCATTGTTGTCGGATACAGATTTCCACTAAAACAATTTGTTTTTTTCTGGACGGCCTTGACTATCACAAGGAAGTTGTTTAACCAATAGCGCCAAGTTGTGAAGTTGAAATCATCCCATAACACAAGTTAGTTGACCAATATTGAATATCTATTTCACAGATGACAACGAATATGTTCCAATTGTGTCGTAACTAAGCATTGAAGTTATATTAAAATGCAATCCATGAAGATTCTACAGTGCTCCTATTTTGATGCAAATTTAACCGTTATTTCCACATTCTTTGCTTTTCAAATTTTCAAAATACAATAAATGAAGAGTTGAAATATTCATAACTTTTAACAAATGCCTAAGGACGAAACTAACCCTCTCAATCGAATGAAATTCTACCTATTTCACTATGTTTAAATATTAGAAACATTACGGGTTTCTATCAGAAGACAAAGACAATGTAAGACGTATTTTGCACAACATTTCGGAATTTGTGGTTTCTAATACTCTACAACTTCGTCTTTGAATTAGTCCTTAAAGTGATTGGAGAACGGAAACATGGTCACTTTGGTTTCCTTTTGATTTGCAGCTAACCCCTTGCAATAGTGGAAAATAAACTCACTAAAATACCGACCTTTGAGCGTTCATTTCCCTTTGCGGGATGGACCTATGTACATTGAGAACCCTTGTTACGCGTAGTAAAACTTCATATCAGACGACCTCTTTTACCGGACATACATCTACCTATTGTATATATAGTAAATTTTTTTTGTTCATGAGAATGCATTAAATATTCACCACTGGACGCTACGCAACCAAAAATCGACCATCGTTTATGTTTTCGCCAATCAAGTGTATTGATTCGAGCGCTACCGATGTATCTTATTAAGCTAGAACTCGCATGTTAGGCTAACCAAATTTAATGTGTTTTTCAACAGACTGTCGGCGTTCCAATGAGAACAATTTGTGCCCCTCTACTTGCCGACTTGTTTCTTTTTTATTATGAGGCTGACTTCATGCCGAAACTTCTTAGGAAGAATTATAAGAAGTTAGCGATATCCTTTAACTCTACTTTCCGCTATATGGATGATGTTCTTTCACTAAATAATTTTAAAAAATGGTGACTATGTGGAACGCATCTATCCCATCTAACTAGAGATAAAGGATACTACAGATACAGTTAAGTCGGCCTCATATCTCAACTTACATCTAGAAATTGACAATGAGGGTCGGTTGAAAACAAAACTTTACGACGAAAGAGATGATTTCAGCTTTCCAATTCTCACAATTGATACGATATTCCCGCGCTTGCATTTCCTATCATGATTTTCTTGATCGAGGGTTGCTGCTCACAAGGAAGATATTAAACCAAGAGTTCCAAATGATGAAGTTGAAATCATCCCTTCGTAAATTTCACGGATTCCATCACGAGTTGGTTGACCGTTATGGAATAACCGTTTCACAAATGATACCAGATATGTTCCTTACGTCGTAAATACAATCCCCTTCCCTTCCATGAATGTGACCTACCGAATTAGAATATTTACCGGATTTGTTATCTTATAAGCAACACGACGGGTGCCACATGTGGAGCAGGATCTGCTTACCCTTCCGGAGCACCTGAGATCACCCCTAGTTTTTGGTGGGGGTTTGTGTTGCTTATTCTTTAGTTTTCTAAGTTGTGTCATGTGTACTATTGTTTGTCTGTTTGTCTTTTTCATTTTTAGCCATGGCGTTGTCAGTTTATTTTCGATTTACGAGTTTGACTGGCCCTTTGGTATCTTTCGTCCCTCTTTTAAGAATGCATATAATGTACAATTATATCAAATGTGACACTCTTAGGTGTGTTGGTGATCATTTATCGATTTTTGTTCATTTCAACGAATTTTAAGTACTCTTACTTTTACTTTAGTTCTGTGTGCAAATTTTTTCTTTATATAGATATAGGAAGATGTGGTTTGAGTGCCAATGAGACAGCCTTCCATCACAGTCACAATTTATATCGGTAAACCATTAAAGGTCAAGGCATGGTCTCCAACAGCGCGATTGAAGGGTTGTGTGCTAGATTGTTCGTGTGATACTCGGATACTGCAGCTGTTTTGTTGCCAAAAATTAAATTTTGAAAATTAGGCATTTATTGATGATGGATTACAATGAACTATTAGTTCTGTAACATGTTAGTTTAATTTCTACAATCATTCGACTGCAATATGTCTAAATGATTAATAAATGCAATATCGGAAAGATTTGTACAGAGATGATAAAACTGTGTAATTAGCTCATAGGAATAATGATTTGGTCTAAATAAAATGAATATGTATGTGATATAAAAGTGTTTATGATATCTGTTAATATTAAGGTAAATACATTATTAGGAAATATATTGATATAAGTAAGTTTTAGATTCGTATATCGAAGCTATGTCTTATCAACGATTAGTCTTTTAATGTTTTACCACACTCATTTATCCTTTCTCCAGAGAAATGATCGTAGGTATCATCTCGAGAGGTTGGCATTCTTTTATGAGCTGCCGAATCATATACATCATCAACAGTGCGGTTATAAACATTTTCTTCAGGGTTCTGTTGATGGATGTCCTGACGTCGGTGAGTATTGCCAGTTTGATAAATACCGCCACTATTTGTTCGATCTCTGTAACTTGGCAAACTTGATTTTGAGGACATATTATCATCTATAGGTTTCGCAAATTCGTAATCAGTCCCATCCTCTTTAAATGGATGAATTAAGCCGTTTTTGTTAACATGTTCCTTCGTCATTTCTCCGGGTTCATGAGTAGGATTTGAACGATTAAATCCTGTAATACTGGGATCGAGTACTGTATAAGTTTCATGTGATTCATTTTTTGTAACGTTTCCAGTCCTGTCAAAGCCTGTTATATTTGGGTCAAGAACTGCATAGGCTTTATCCTTAGTATGAGAGCATGTTGATTCTTTTGTGTGCTTATTGTTCGATTCACACAACGGTTTACCTAATCGATTAGAGCTGTCGGCTCCTGAACAAAGGGTAGTGGATTCATTAGGATCGAGAACTGCATATGCGTCTCCATCTCTTTCAGTATTTGACATAACCATTACTGTATTTAATGTTTTCTCATTTGGGTCTAGAACTGAATAATCTTGAACCAATTCAATACCTGGATCCTTTATAGAGTTTATCTTATCAATTTTACAAATATCTGTTTCTTGTTTGTGTTTATGATGGTCAATATAATCATAGGTTGTCTCGTTTGGTTTTATTCCCACAGATGTTAAATCTCCATATTGATGACTATCACGACGCATGGCCAATTCATTGTATTCAGACAAATCTTCTTGCATAGGTAATGCAATATTCTGACGTCCAGTGTAATCATTTCCATCTTCAGAGTTCTGTATGGTTTGGTGCTTTTTTGCTGAGTTCCTTTCTATAGATCTGAAATTATACGCTTTAACATGACAAACTTATTAAGGTTATGATAGTCTTTTAAATGAATTTACGTGAATTATCATCTGTTTTGTCATATCTATGCAGAATAGTTTATTTTTATAAAATACATTTTAAGTTGTAAATTTTCCGAAAATATTATTTGTTATCAGTGTATATTTCATTTGTATAAGATGCCTTAATTTATTAAAGTGTATCCATATTATACAAAATAAAATTGAGAATGGATTATCTTTTAAAATCCTTTGAAGCTTTCTGGAATATACCAATAGAGGACAATAGAGGACAATAGAGGACAAAGAGTATAAACAGTTAAATGCATGCCTGTAGATAAGCATATACCACAATTCATGCTTTATTATATTTTCAGTGTGATTTAAGGGATTTATTCAGAATGATCAAGTGAAATATAAAATTGTGTCAATTCTGTGTACTGTAAATATTGTTTAAAAAAATACATTTCTAAAAATTCTGTTTTATGAAAATAATAAATACAATTAAAAGGATTCAGTTGATTATATTTGATAAAACAATTAGTTTTACTCAAAACTGTACCTAGAAGGATATTTACCGACCAGCGAATTCCATGCATATGACAACCGTAAGATATGTTTTTCTAGACACATTTCGGCTGTTGTCTAATACCTTTCCATAAATTTTGTTTTACTTCTAGATAAGTTTGTTACAAGAACTTTGATAGAAATCGCATCAAGACCATATTTTCTATGGAAAATGCTTGAACACAGTCGGAAATATAATAGTGTTTTCAGTCATTGTGTTGGTTTATTATGTGAGCATTTGGTGTTGGCAGTTCTTTTTAAAACTCCCCCTTTTTTAATGAACTTAGTGTGGTAATTTTTTATCAATAATTTATAGTTTACTTTTTAGAACTTGAATAATGAACCGATTTAAAAACACGATCACCAACGGACTTTTGATTTAGATTTAAGGAATCAAACAAAAGAAAATAGAAAGTATGCTGTCATTTCACCACCGATCATCCACACGAACTCTCGTTGATACCGGGATTTATATCAATTTCCACAGAATAGAGGATGAGAAAGCATATGCTCGGTTAGCATGCGACACTTTATCTTATAGTCTATTTTTTTAATCAATGTTACGTTAAATTTCGAATGATTTCAAAATCTTTAAAAGTGGATAAAATACATAAATCTGTTTGTTCATTTGTAACGCATGTATCCCCGTCCGCTAGTATGTAAGGATGGTATCGGAATAGGTTGAATATAAATATGAGTTAAAAGTTTGTCTTTCAGGGAAGTCTTTATAAAGGGCACAAATTATAAGGAGATTAATGATTGAAAAATATAAGTTTTACGTATTAAATCAAATATTACAATGTGTAAAAATGATAGGTCAGCAGGTAACATTAGCGCGCGCATCTGTCATTTGGATTAAGTGATCTTGATATTAACGTGGAAAATTGTTGGTTTATACTATGCGGAATCAACTACAGACTTTGGATTGGCATTTGTGCGGTTCAGTCGTGCATGCTTAATTTTGGACAAAGAACGATGACTAGTGTACTTAAACAAAGACAACAGTAGTTAACTGGTGATCAAAAGTCATAAATCCATTGAGATAAAACAAATCTGGGCAACAAACCAAAACCAGTATTAAATGTATTAACCTTAAGTCTCTTGTCTTCATGCAGTCGTGTACATCAATCTCAAATCCGAATGTCAGTTCAGTACCGGGACGTTTTATTCAAACATTACGAATTAACGTAGCTGAAGGTATATAGTTGGAAACCTTTGAGACCATGAACATTAAAATCCAATAACGAACAATATTGAAGTCATTGAAGTACAACACAAAACATATTACAAACATTTACCTTCTTCTTAAAACTAAAAAAAGACAAATCAGTAAAATTACAATAATTGCAGCAGATATAGATGCTCAAACAGTCAAACCTGGAAAGATATAAAGTTACAGTATATAAACATGTTGTAGAACTGAACTTATTTGTGTTTGTACTGGAGATAGTAAATCACCCAAATAATTATTTTTGTGCTGGTATACTTTATCATTTAAGTCAGTTTGCTTACAATGATTTTTTTTATCTTCGTGCATGTTTTTACCTGTTAGCTATCTTTTGTTTTAAGAACTACCGAGAGTTTTTACGTAGATGAAATGCTCGTCTGTCGTACCAATTGTAAGTCTTGTATCTTAAATGATTGTTTATGCATGCATGCATATCAGTATATTCATACCTCGCCAACGCACATGCACCTTTTTGTGGTTCATACGATTTTTTTTATACATATCTTAGTTTTTATTATTTATATCTATGAGATTAAATCGTCGGTAAACTATAATTGCTAAATCTTATACCATAAATACTATTGTATGTATGTTATGTTTGCCAAATAACAAAAGGTGCTGCCTATTTGTAGCTACCTAAAGAGTAGAATCACAAAAAAAATAGTTCTGAGGAAAACTCAAAACGGAAAGACCCTATTCCAATGGCAAAATAAAAGGCTCAAAGATTTAGAATGAACGATAAACAAAATAACACGTTGCAATTTTAGTATACAGGAACTCTATTTTTTAACGTATAATGCATATTTATTTATTTGTGGCTTACCAATAACTTTTTGGTTGTCTGATATTTGATCAATCGTGTTGTCGTCGATTAACATACTGCCAGCTAAAAGTAAAATCAATCATTGAATACAAAGGCATGACTGATCTGTTTTGTAGACTATGTGAATTAAGTTATATGCATGTGCGTACATATTATGTTTTATTTAAATCATTTTATGGAAAAACAAATGTGCAAGTACAAACGTATCAACAATTACTGAAATGATAACTGGAATTACTAAAAAAAAATCATCTCCACAGACGTTATAGATGATGTCATATCCCAAAATAAATGCTGAATTAAAGTATATAACTATGCGTATGCCTTATTTTAGTATTGGTATTGTCATCTGATAAAGTCATGCTGCACAGTTTTCTCTGCTTTCAAAATCTTTCTGTTTGAACCTGTCGACCTCGAACCTATCAATTACTGGCCGTTGGTAATATTAATAATTTGGAAAACAAAAGGGCCTGGAATGGAGTATTTTTTACTCAACAGTATACAGCAAAATTCTAAATACACCATTTGGTGGTGCGCCTGTCAGATGCGGAACGTACAGATAAGGTAATAGGTAACAGGTGAATATACTATTGGTATCGGTAGTATACAGCAAAATTCTAAAAACACCGTTTGGTGGTGCGCCTGTCAGATGCGGAACGTACAGATAAGGTAATAGGTAACAGGTGAATATACTATTGGTATCGGTGTCGGATTCGATCCGGAACTTCTTAATTATTGGCAATATTAATTACGTGGAAAACAAAGGGGCCTGGAGTGGTGTAATTTTTAATCATTGTACTATATTAGTTATATATAAAGTTGAATTCTTTGATTCATCGTTTTTACGTGATGACGGCTGACAAATTGGACCTCGTTATTTTAGTATTATAGATAAGCAATCACTTGTGGAAGAAGAACTATTTACCATTCCGGAGCACCTAAGTCAACCTTGATTAAGGCTACATGCGTTATTCGAAAACGTCAAAGTATTTTCAGCGCAGTAGTGGCTTGTTCAGTACTGTCATTTTTTATAAGCTGCATTTCAAAAATTTTCCTTTTATAAATTAAGAAATACAGCAAAATAACTCAAGCAGTAAAATTAACCTTAGAAAAACTCGGCTTAATTTTTAAAGTCGCTTTTGGTAATATGACACGTAATAATTATACATATTTATACATCTAATATGTTATCCAGATTTTTTATGAAGATCAAAACAAACAGAACAAACATGGATTTCGAAAATCAAATTCACGATGTACTATAATCATTTTATAAAGTCAAAAAAAATGAATGTGTGCATGCGAGTCTTTATTTTGACGAATTAGTTTGGATAAGAATCACCAAAAATATAAAAGAAGCATGTTTTATTTTGTAATTGGCATGATGTATAATAACATTAACGGAACCAATTTTTTCTGAACCAGATGCGCATTTCGACAAAACATGTCTCTTCAGTGATGCTCGTGGCCAAAATATTTGAAATCCAAAGTTTATATAAAAGATGAAGAGCTATAATCCAAAAGGTCCAAAAAGTTTAGCCAAATCCGTGAAAAAAATCAGAGCTTTGCATGAGGGAGATACATTCCTTAATTTATAATAATTTCTAACAATTTGTAACAGCAAATTTTAATAACACAAACAATCCGTATTTTCATGCCAGTACCGAAGTACTGGCTACTGGGCTGGTGATACCCTCGGGGACTAACAGTCCACAAGCAGAGGCATCGACCCAGTGGTAGTAATAACATAAACGGAACCAATTTTTCTGCACCAGATGCGCATTTCGACAAAACATGTTTTCAGTGATGCTCGTGGCCAAAATATTTGAAATCCAAAGTTCATATAAAAGATGAAGAGCTATTATAATCCAAAAGTTCCAAAAAGTAAAGCCACATCCGTGAAAGGAATCAGAGCTTTGCATGAGGGAGATACATTCCTTAGTTTATAATAATTTCTAACAATTTGTAAAGTTTTGAATCGAATTGCGAAAGTTACATTAATCTCCAATAACGATTACGTTAAAAATGTCAAAAACAAATGGAACTTGACTTGGTATACCCAAAAAATATGTAACAAATTCATAATAAAAGTAAAAAAAACTTAACTGATCACAAAAACTGGTAACGATTGAACGGACGGGTGAGCCCGTCATGGACAGTCGTATGTAATGGAAAGTATATGGCACACACATCCACACCCAAAACAGATGATGTTTCATTCTCAAACGGTAATCTTTATAAAATTGAAATATACCATGATGACAATATATCTATTTCTTAAGCGAAAAAACAATAATTTTAGAAGCGAGTGCTTTGTTCGAGAGAAAATGGTAGGTTTAATTTGTTTTTACGACGACGACGAGACGCTTAACCAATCAAAACACACGGCATATGGTCTCGCTCTTTCTTCAATGCTATCAATTTTCTCCAGTTACATCCCGTAGTTTATCAAATTTATGTCTCAAACAATGTTACCTGTAGATGAATCAGATACATGTTCACTGTGTATTGGTGTTAAAGGCCTAGTTGTTTGTAATAATCTTGTTGATGACGACTGTTCTTCAACTGAAAATAACAGATTTATAATTTTTAGACACTTGAAATATACCGCGATGACAATGCATCTATTTTTAGACCTATAAAATAACCAGAATAATTTCATATTCAAAACAGCAACCCTCAAATAATTTAAACAGCATAAAACTATAATAACACGAGACAATCTGAGAGGCAATAGGATCTCAAAACAATTGTTTTAAAAATGAAATTTACAATCTTGCATTTCTTGCATTTCATAATTTATATGAAAATTGACCTGCAGATTTGTAAAACAAAAATATTATGTACAAAATTTATAAAACACAAATATCAGTTATCATTTGACATGAATGGAATTGTCTAATACCTATTGCAAGTTCAACGGGAAACGGAATGGGATATACATTTCCCAACTTATTCGGTACTCAAGAGCATGTAGCAATTACTCCGGCTTTGTAAAACGTCACCAGCGTCTGAGAAGAAAGTTGTTGTAGCTGAAGTATGTCAAAGAACGTCTCGTCCTTTTTCTAAAAAAGTTCATCGAAATGTACTAAGACCTCATCTTGATAACGTGTTATATTATTCTTTTATTTGTCTTTATGAATATTACTTTTACTGTTTAGTTTGCTTTTGATTGTATCCATTTAACGTAACTCTGTTCTTATACATCCAATTATTGAGTTATGATAACTTTAGTATACTTCTCTTTCATGTTTGCTAATATACTTTGTCTATATGCCTTTTGTGTTTCTTTCTTACATATGACGTGGCTCTGTACTTATACATCCCGTAGTTGCGTTATTTTGCCATGGTTAGTGTTTGTTAATATGTTTGTGAGTTTCTAGAGTGATTAAGATGATAACACAATGTTGACTGCTATACCCCTTTTATTGACATTTTTATCTTTTGTGTCTCTTTGATTTATTCACAACTTCACACATCGTTGTCAATAGAATGGAATTTTATGCGAATGACATACAAGTGAGAGGTTTAGTTACCTATAAAATCAGGTTTAAATCACCATTTTCTACATAAGCAAATGCCTATACCTAGTCAGAAATATGACAGTTGTTGTCCATTCGTTTGATGTGTTTGATTTTGAGTTTGCTATTTGATTATAGACTTTCCTTTTTAAATTTTCCTTGGAGTTCAGTATTTTTGTGATTTTACTTTTCATCGCTTCAAAAAATGAGTCATTTTTTATAAAACTTGAATAATTGCGATGCAGTTAGCATGTATGGATCTTTTTTCATTGACTTATATTTAATTGCTTTTTAATTATCGCAACAAAGATACTGCAATTTCCTCACGTTTTTACTTATTCAAACTTATAGTATATATACTAATATTACCTGTTGTATACGATGCACTATCACTAAGTGTTTTAAAACCCCTGCAGTTATTTAAAAGGTTCCAAAAATAAAGTCATTGAAATATAATGTTAAAACTAATTAAAGTTTCAAACTTTACCTCTAATATCATGCCATATTATCAGATACCTTGATGCATGAAAGCAAGTATCTGCAGCAGGTACCAAATAACCAGTAATTTGACATATTTTGGTAATGTCACGTTTATATCTCCTTATTTTACAACTTTTACAATCTTTGTCGCTTGTTGTGTGACAAGCTGCTATCTATAGGTTGCATTTCTGTTAATATTGACAATGCAATTTCCCATAGGAACTCCTCTTACAACTAAAACTGTACCACTTTTACTATGAAGTTTTGAAAAAAATCTTATCCTAGAATTGAAAGTTCATATGCACTACAATTTTTTTCAATGGTCAAAATATAGGGCTGTGCGGCATATTTTCAATGTTTATATGCCCTGAACTTTTCAGAGTTTAAACTAACACTTATTTTCTTAACTACCCCTACCTCGAATAAAGGGTTACCACAGATTTCAATGTAAACAATATGCACATGTATATTTACTGGTAACATTCCCAAGTTATGTCTCTATGAGATGGAACACAGAGAGCATAACTGGGAACCAGTATGTAAACAAAATTAATTTTCTATGAATATTCTAAATCTCCCCAAAAGAGGCGTGGTTTGAGAATCAGCTGTATTTACAAAGTGCAACCTAAAGTCTATCGTGAAGATCGGTGCATTTTTCTGAAAAGGGTGCATGATTTCAAAAGATGTCAATACTATTTTTTTTAACGATAAAATGTATGTAAAAAAGATAGTTCCAGTAAAATAAATGTTTCGTATATTGCACATTTTTAGTGTAATAACTATAACTTTACATTGTGTGTTTTCCGCATCGAACAGATTCGAAAGTCTCGGCCACTTTTTCAAATCTACTTGTTCCTCAACATTTTACAAACACATTTTATATTCTTAGACAAAAAAAAATTCTTTATCATTAACATCCCTCATAATTTGACGAATACAAAAATCAACAGTGAACTAAACTTGTCAATAAAACTCATTTGTCAGTTCCTCTTTCTGGGAAACACACAAGGCATCAAAGAGGAAATGTATTTCCTTCCTTCGAAGGACACAAGTAACATCTGACCCAGACCAGAACGAAACTGGAAACACCAGTCCACAATACACAATACTGAAAACACGAAACCAACAACAAACGATATTAAACTAAATTCCTTCGCACAGCAGTATTTCCTAGTCCTCTAGTGACAGAAGCCTTTTTTTAGTATACTTAAGTGTGTTAAATTCTGATATAAGTCAATCACAAAAGCGAATTTGAAAATGTCCGATTTTTGACCTTCAGACATAAAAAAAAATATAAACTTCGAAACTTTTAAATTGTATGAACTAGACCGCTGAAACTTATTGTGTTGCTGAAGTGAAAATACGACAATAAGAAACAATTGATAGTCTAAAAATCGAGGTACGAGAAAAAAGTAAATTACAAAAATACTGGCAATATAGAAATGGAAAGTCTCTAATCGAATAGTAAAATTAAAAACATAAATACATCAAACGAATAGAAAACAACTGTCATATTCCGTGGTTGAAATCTGGTTGTATAGCTAACTAAACCTCTCACTTGTTTGACAGTCGCATAAAATTCCATTATATTGACAATTGTGTGAAAAAAACAGAATTAATATAGGTAAAAATGTAAAACAAATAGACAAATTTCGAGTATATTTTCGGCACTTAATTGTACTTAAGTCATGTGACAACGGGGCATGTTCATTTCCGATTAAGCAAAAATATCCTCCGTCAAATCTCAAAATGCAACCGACTTGGAAGGTTTTCTTCAATAAAAAAAGGCGTAATTTCTATTTTTATTGAAACGGACATATTGATAAACTTAGTGGCCTAGCATTGGAACCGAAATTGCCTACATTAAACGAGGAAAATGTCGTTGAACCAGACTTCTGATTTCTGATCACCATTTCTGGTCCGAGATTACACTAACGTGTAGTTTGGTTATGGAGACGATTTTTATTTTTATCTCTCTATATTTACAAGTTTCATCGACCTGCCACTTTTTAGTTTCTCATTTTTGGTCATTTTTCACAGGTCAGTAGGCTCTTGAACATCAATATTTTTGACGGGCAAAATTAATATTCACCTTTTGATATGGGTTGATTCTAACTTCCCCAGTTTGTCTGGTAAAACAACCATTGGAAGTCAGAGTTATTTCGGACCACACTATGTCAAGCTTGACAATACGTACAATGGTCATAATTGGGGGGGGGGGGTAAAAACTTCTTAGGTTTCTGATATCTGATATTCTGTGGTCTCAAGATCAGAGATAAATTGCTCCTATTAAAAAAAGTGACATATTGGTTTACATGTTCTATTATTGTAGTTGGCCAGGGTCAGGTGAAAAATATAATTAAAACGTACAATGGGTATCAACTATTCCAAGCAAATCATATTGATAATTTGCAGATTAGTTTGCATATTGATGTTCCAAGAGGTTTTTTTATTGTGTTGTGTAAGTGTATCCTTGTTTTCATGCTTCTTCTTTTGTGTGTTTAGATTTTTATTATTATTCACTAGTTGTCCAGGGTTCAATGTGAGTTCTTATTTTCCACTAAATTTTTCTGTGTTTTTTTCTCTCAGTTATTTCCATAAATTGGATGGATACAGGCTACCTGGAATACTGTTATTTTATTATTAAAATTTGTGATGTTTTTGATAGTAAATTATCTTACTCTTCTTTATTTTATAAATTTAATGCATATAACATGTGCATAAGGTTTCACATTAGTAATTGTTGGGGCCCTTTATACATGTAGCTTGCTGTTCGCTGTGAGCCTAAGCTCCGTGTTGAAGACTGTACCTTGACCTATAATGGTTTACTATTATAAATTATGACTTAGATGGAGAGTTGTCTCATTGGCACTCATACCACATCTTCCTATATCTATAAACCATTCAATGGATTGATTGCTTTTACATGTACATGTACACTTCTGTACACATAAAAGTAATTCTGTAGCTGATTTATTACACAAAGTTTTGAAGTGAAAGACTTTTAATCCCTTTAAATAGCTTAATTTTCAAAAGCTATTAGACATTTATTTGTCCAATTTCAATATAACCAATCATGACAATTGAAATTTAAATCAATTTGGAAGTGGCTATCTGAATCTTAACTTTTGTGGTACATGTAGTTTATAGAAACACTCAAGCGCACTTAATTCTTAAAACAGTCATTTTATTAGCTTCTTATATAAGTAGTCAGAGACAAAAAAAGTAACTCGTCCTTTTCTTTTAGCCATTTTCCATTAATCATTATTAGAGTATCAGTCATAATGTCTCTTGATTGTTCCCTTTATTGAAAAATCCACATGCTTAAACCCTGGTAAATTGTTCTGATATCAGTACATGTATGTGTGCTGTCCTCTAGATGTCATTTTGGAAATAAATGTACTTATGTTGATACCTTACTTGACTTGCACCCTAATCTCCTTTTATTCAGATCAAATAGATTTCAATTCTTTATTACTTTAAACATTACATTTTATCTGACAGTTTATAAGATAAAAACATATAAATAAATATGTATTGGGCCCTTTTAGATTTAGACACTTGTTTAGCTATTTTAATCTTGTGAAAGTAAACACGCATATTTTTTAATGATTCCACAAAGGATCATCTGTGATAAGTGTTTTTAAATCAAAAAAATATTTTTTTTACAAAAAAACTAAGGATGAAATTTGAAAAAAAGGCAGGACAGGAGTTTTTGATAAAAAAAAGGCAGGAGGAGCAACTTGGCAAAAAAAAAACAACAACAGGATGACAATTTATGTAAAAAAAAAAAGTCAGGATAAACTAAGAAAAAAAAAAGGCAGGACCGAAAAGAATGAAAAATAGAAAGGCAGGACAGAGATTACAACTAAAAATATCAAGATAAAATTTTTCATCCTAACCTTACATGCACAAAAAAATTGTCACAATACCATAGTACACCTAGCATTCAAATTGCAATTTTAGAAATGATTTATATTCAAATCTAAATAATACAGTTTAAATATATTCTTTGTAAGAAAAAAGTAATAAGTCAAGAATTTGAAGGTTTCATGAAGAGAAACAACTTAAATTTTGAGTACATCTAGTTTTTTTTTAGCTATTTACTAATTAAGGATTGATTTACTTGTACTATATTTGGCTTTGTACAGTTACTTTTAAGTTGGAACATGGCAAAAGAAGTGTGAAAGTTGCCTTCCTCATCAACCTAAAATGAAAAAGCAATACACATTTATGTAAACTGATGAATTTTGTCTGTCAGATATACATTTAAAACCATACACACATGTAATGCATTTCTTCTTCCAAGAAGGAAAACTTTCCAGTTGTAAAGTCATATTCAAAAGGGTACATTTTAAAATATA
This sequence comes from Mytilus edulis, assembly GCF_963676685.1. NCBI lineage: Eukaryota > Metazoa > Mollusca > Bivalvia > Mytilida > Mytilidae > Mytilus > Mytilus edulis. The sequence goes on along the minus strand of NC_092352.1, from coordinate 37,667,053 downwards.
TATATATTCAATTTTAAAATTATCCATCAAATGATTATATCGAAAATTGAAACTATAGATAAAATGTCTTTAAACTTCCTTTTAAATAAAATGATTAAGGCAGGTATGAAAGAAATTCCAACAAAAACAAGACATTGTACAAAATATCTATATAAGCTGATGTGGTATACTTCCCAATAAGACTTATTTCCTTCAACAATAACAAAACCCATACCACAAAGCAAGCTATCAAGGATCATTGCTTAATTATGATAATGAAATGTTAAACATACCAAATAGAGAAATTCATAGCCTTTAAACAACTATAAAAACAAATGTGATATACAGCAACAAACAAACACTGAAGAAAAATAAGTTTAAGGTCATAGTTACCAGGTATAATCTTGATGTTACTTGTTTATTTCAATCCTCTTCAATCTCATTTTCACTGCTGCAGTGCTGGATAAACTGTCATACACGGTAGTTTTCCCATTTCAACTTTCAAGATAGATGATTTTTTTCCTGTTTGTCATTGACTTCCCGGTTATTGTTTTAGGCGAGAAGCTCTGGGTAAGGGTGCGGCTCAGTTTGCTACCCAGTAAGAAAGGACGTTAGAACATGCCAGGAACAAAGTTATATAAATAAATCTTTTATCAAGTCAATTGGATCCCTCTACTTTTATGGTTGGTAGTAGTCCTATAATATAAGACGAGTTGCGGTTCAATATTGATAGTAAAAAATTAATATCCGATAAAAAAACGTTGAATGTAAATGATATGAACCTGCAGCGTCTTATATTATAGGACTAGGTTGGTAGATGAAGGAAATGAGAAAAAAATGTATGAATACCATGCATGTGTACCATCCGCGTATCCTGGCATCGACATTGCAGCCTTGTATTGCACAGCAAGCTTTTGAAATATCATAAAATTCCAATTTTCCAATGTCAACACTACAAACCAGAAATAGACATGCCCCTTCATTCAATGAGATCACGTGACCCAGGTACTTCTTTCTTCTTCTTCTTTAGGTTTCTAGCGATCCTTCAATTATTGAAGATTATTCGCCGGGCGTCGACTATAAAATTTATAATTTACACTTAAGCAACAAAAATCAAAAATAACAAAATCAAAAAATCAACATAACGTATTTACATTTGAAAAAATGAATTGTGATAAAACTATATACATTTGATAACAGGATAGTCAGGGATAGAATATGGGGATGAGAGCAGATTCTGAGATCATACTCTTGAATCCCTGTACTGTACTGCATGATACTATTTGTTGTGGCAGATGATTCCAATTTATAACAGTTCGTGGATAAAATGAATATTTATAACTGTCTTTGGATGTTTGTATTTGCCTAAATGAGTGTGGATTGCTATGTCTGGTTCTATTGTCTAGTGGGATCAAAAGGTTATGTGTAGGGACTGCAACAATTTCATGTATAATTTCGTAAACGCCTAATTTCGAGTGGGTACCAATTTAGGTCTGTCATCATTTCAGTAACTGAGCTGGTGTTATGGAAGCGGTTGCATGAGAAGCGTGCTGCTCTTCTTTGAACTTTTTCGATTTGTGAAATTTGCTGTTTTTGATGTGGGTCCCAAATTGTTGAGCAGTACTCTAATTTTGGTCGGACAAGAGCTTTATATGCGTGAGCTTTAACTTTCGGTGATGCTATTTTTAGGTTTCTACGAATAAATCCAAGGGACTGGTTTGCTTTTGATGTCATGTTATCGATATGTTTGTCCCATTTTAAATTTGATTGAAGAGTTATAGGGCCTAAATATTTTGTAGAGTCGACTTTTTCTAGAGAGTGATTGTGTAATTTATAAGTGAAGTCTAAAGGTTTCCGTTTTTGAGTTACACTGAGAATGTTGCACTTATCAGGGTGAAAATGCATGAGCCAGTCCTGCTCCCACCTGCCGGCCGCTTCTAAGTCAGACTGTAATTTAATTTCCCTATAAATAATGCTATCATCTGCAAACAATCTTGATGTACTATGTTCAATATATTCTGCCAAATCATTAATAAAGATTAAAAATAAAATTGGACCAAGCACTGTGCCTTGAGGTACCCCAGATGTAACAGGAATTTTATTTGATGTTTCACCTTCAAGGACTACTGTTTGTGTTCTGTTTGTTAAGAAATCTTGAATCTAATGATATGCATTACAATTTATACCGTAGAAACCAATTTTATACATGAGGTGGTGGTGTGAAACTTTATCGAATGCTTTTGCAAAATCCATTATTATTATGTCTATTTGGATGTTTTTATTATTTGAATTTGCAAGATCTTGAATAAATGATATTAGCTGAGTTTCACAGGAGCGGGAGGATCGAAAACCGTGTTGTAAGTCATATAGAATTTTATTTTTTTCAAGATGTTTCATTATGCTACTAGCTACAACATGTTCTAATAGTTTGCAGCAGATGCAAGTCAATGATATTGGGCGATAGTTTATGGGATCGTGTTTGTCGCCTTTTTTGAAAGCTGGAAATACACTTGCGTGACGCCAGTCATCTGGGATCTTTCCAGAGTTCAGTGATGCTTGAAATATGATTGATAAGATGGGAGAGATAGATTATTTACACTCTTTTAAAAATTTTCCATGGATGAGATCAGGCCCAGCGGCTTTGTTGATATTGATATTATTTAATAGTTTTTCTATGCCCTGTTGTTGTATCTTAATATCGGGCATCTGTGGATGTTTACTGACGCCCTTATCTGGTATTGGGTCATCTGTTACAGGTGTAAATGCTTTTTTGAACTGTTCATTTAAAATGTTTGCTTTTGAGTCAGATGTTAGTGAGCCCTCTTTTCGGAGTGGTGGTATGTTAGAGCTTTCAGACTTTTGTGTTTTTATGTAACTGAACAGATTTTTTGGGAAGCTCTTTGATATATTAGTAGGGTTGTCATCAACTGGTATACCACATATCATGTTTTCAATATAATGCCAATAAGATGTTCTTTGTTGTTTTTGTATATTATGTTTTAGTTTTATAAGTTGGTCTAGTTTCCCTTTGCCTTTCAATTTGTAATTTTGATATTTTTTCTTGTACTTTTTCATTTGCCGTACAAAAGAATCAAAGAAACCTCGACGGAACGGATTAACTCGAAAGTTGTCTATTGGGTAGTACTATAATATAAGACGCTGCAGGTTGATATCATTTACATTCAACGTTTTTTATCTGATGTTAATTTTTTAATTTCAATATTGAACCGCAACATCTTATAACAACCATCCATTTTCTCGTAGCGGATTCCCAACGAATCTTTGTGGGAACTTTGAACGACAATTTTACAAGGTTTTCGACAGTTTTAAGTTTACTTATGTCATTATCCTTACAAATGAACATCTAAAATAATAAATGAAATGTCTTACCTTATCATATGATGGATTTATATCCTTTTTTTAACCACTTTTCACACTGTCCCCCCTCATTTCAAGTTGTTAAGCGGGTCAAGTACGAGAAGTTCCGCAGGTCTTTCCGAATGTTAATCAGTTGTACATATTTCAGAATATTCCTTGGAAAACAAAATTTGTTTTGACTTTCAGATGATAATAAATGATGAAATGATGTAAATTAATTCTAATTTCCTCATCAATAGAAAAGGAAGCTTATCATCAAATGTTTCTTAACCCTTATGAGGCGACCATTTAGTATTCCTAAAAAGGTAAAGGATGATTGTATAAATGAATATTATGTCCCAATAATAACCAGTGTATATAAAGTGCGAATCCAGCTAGTTCATTTTGACTGTCATATGCGGGTATGTCTATTGTAAAATAAAGGATCATGGGAAAACTGTATTTGTTTACGTTTTGAAAATACCAAATTAATTGATTTGAAGGAAAGTTTTTACATATTTTCATTGTGATATGTCTTCACTGTGTCTAAACCACACCGGCAAAATTTGTTCGGACTCGATGGTATCTAACATCCGGCACAATGACGGAACATTAATAGACAGAAGAAAGCTAGGTTTCTCCTTATTTTCTTATTTTTTTTATGATATTGAAGAATATAAATACACATACAACTATTTTCTATTGTGATATGCAATATTTTCTACAACCGTTCTATATTAATGGAGAAATAAGTAAAAATGCACGTCAAAATGACGAATTGAGTGAACCTTGCCTCAAAATTGTTTAATTTCTCGTTAAATTGTTCACATTGTACGGAAAGAAAGGTACGGGAAGATAGATATTGACACGGAGATTGCAAATTTAGTTATTATGAGCATCTCAATAATTGTAACTCTGTGTATGGAACGAAAGAAATGGGTCATGTCAAAATGGAACTGGCCGGTTTCGTCAATGTATACAACCCGGTTTCGTCATAGATTTCAAAATGCATAACCCGGTTTGGTCAAATAAAAAAAATCATAATCGCATTACATTATAATTGATTATTTAACTTCAGCGTTCAAAAGGAGTTTTGTGGGTCGTTCGAAAACAAGTTCGTTCACCGGACAGCGGCTTATTATTTATATGAGTCTCAGATTCAAATAAATAATAAGCAAATTCCTTCTCTTATAGAACACAAATATTTTAATTTTACTTTGCATTCCGAACTTTTTTAACAGCATATTGAAATTAAAGCTCTCTAAATATGCATTTTCTATATGAGTTATGGGAAAATATGTTGAACATGTTTAAACTTGAAATTAAAGTTTACGGTCTTAAAAATCGAAACACACAATTGATATGTGATTTTCTCGCACAAAAGAATGGACACCTTTATAAGTAATCTAATCATTCCATGTATGTAATCTTTTCTACCATCGTTAAAAATAAATCTTCTTAAGGATAAACGTTGATAATAAGACAAATGTATATGCATGCATGCATAATCGACATAGAAAATAAATTTAGGATTACAACTACCATGCATTAAAATAAAATTTATTTATCACTAATTGTAACTATACTGCTATGTACAAATTAGTATAATAGTCTCAGGTCATCGATAAAATTCAATAATAATTATTTTGTTAACATTATTAAACTAGAGGCTCTCAAGAGCCTGTATCGCTCACCTGATTCTACTTTGGGTTTTTGAAATCATATAAAAAAATATAAAATTTGACTAAAAGTGACAACACAACCTCATTTATAAGGAAAGGAACATGTTTAATTTCATTCAAATGTCCCCCACTGGCGGCCATCTTGGATGACGGATCAGCTACAAAGTAACAACACTTGGTCAGCACCTCATAAGGAACATTCATGCCATGTTTGGTTTTATTCCATTCAGTGGTTCTCTAAAAGAAGTCATTTGTATGCATTTCCCGTAGGGTCCTATGTTAAACTAAGTCCCCTGCTGGCGGCCATCTTGGATGATGGATCGGCTACAAAGTAACAACACTTGGTCAGCACCTCATAAGGAACATTCATGCCATGTTTGGTTTCATTCCATGCCGTGGTTCTCTAAAAGAAGTCATTTGTATGCATTTCCCATAGCATCCTATGTTAAACTAAGTCCCCCGCTGGCGGCCATCTTGGATGATGGAGCGGCCATCTTGGATGATGGATCGGCTACAAAGTAACAACACTTGGTCAGCACCTCATAAGGAACATTCATGCCATGTTTGGTTCCATTCCATTCAGTGGTTCTCTAGAAGAAGTTCAAAATGTAAATTGTTAACGACGACGACGACGGACGACGCCGGACGACGACGACGACGGACGACGGACGCCAAGTGGTGAGCTAAAAAAACCGAGTCTGTACTGTCGCCATTGTGTTATGATGACCGTACACTGACGTTGGTCAATATATTTTGACAATATATACGGACAGACGGATTCAGTTTATTTCAAAGTGGGCGTATTTCGAACAACTTTTACATACCGCCGAGCGTAGCGAGTCGAACAATATTTTGATTATTTTTTGCTTTACAAAATCGTTAAATACAGGAATCAATATAGTTTTGGCAACCGAAGGTGGGTCGGGGCGTGCAACCTATACGTCATCTAGATTCGCCACTTATCTTATAAAGTGTATACAGAATTAAAATATTGTAAGAAATGAGAAAACAGGGACACCCGGGAAATCGGATTATCATATGGTGAGTTGGATTATGTTTATTATAATAAATGCCGAATATCAAGTTCTTTTTATCGATTTCTATACATTTTTCTCAAATATATATAAAAGTTATATAGGAAAATGTTAAGGCAGACAAATATACAAATAAATCGACTTGGCCGATATCATAATAAAACTTATTGACCTTTAATTACGATTTTTTTTTCATTTCTTTGCGTTTTTACACGCCCGTCCCAATTTTGACAGGACGTATTATTGTATACACCCGTCTGTCCGTCCGTCCTTCCATCCGTCCTTTCCTCCATCTATCAGTCATTCGGTCCGTCCGTCTAGCTATCCGTCTATCTTTCTGTCCAGCGTAAACATGTCGCACCGTAACTTGAGAACAGCTTATCTAGTTTTCATGAAACTTAACAAAGTTATTTCTTGAAATGGTCAAACGATTTGTAAACCTTTTAGTGAAAATCAAATTAAATCTTTTTGAGTTACAGAACTTTGTAAGTAAAACAGGAGTGTGTTTTTTTTTAACATGTCGCGCCATATCTCAAAATGATGTATCATTATTGCATCAAACTTTACACACTTCTTAGTAATATAAATCTTAACTTCTGCATACTTTAAGGTGATGTTTTAAATTTTGTTTTTTAAGCGTTAATTAGGTTTTCTTTGTAAAACAAAAAAAAGGGGGGTCACATACTGCGATGTATCTCAAAACCTATATAAAAAAATATCATAATGTTAATGTTAAAAAAATAATTAGATATCAGTGTTTGCTATTGAGTATTTATATTCTATTTAAAATTAGTTTGAAGATCAGTGAAATAACGGATACGACTTTCATAAGGAAAATGTGTAGTACTATAATTACCTATGTAAATAAATGTAAACACGCCAAGTTTACTTTATAATACATATATATTTAAATTCTTTCGAAAGACAATGTTCAGATCCGTGTTAACGTTGCTTTTCATAAATTGTTGGTTTTAAAAAAATATAAAAAACCGGGTGATATATATAGACGAAACCGGGTGTTGTGTAGTAAACAACAATGACGAAACCGGTGTATTTTTATTTGACATGACCCATTTCTTTCGTTCCATACACATAAATACAAGTATTGAGATGCTCATAATGACTAGTTATGCAATCTCTGTGTCAGTATCTATCTTCCCGTACCTTTCTTTCCGTACAATGTGAACAATTTAAAGAGAAATTAAACAATTTTGAGGCAAGGTTCACTCAATTCGTCATTTTGACATGCATTTTGACTTATTTCTCCGTTAATATAGAACGGTTGTAGAAAATATTGCATCTCACAATAGAAAATAGTTGTATATGTATATATATTCTTCGATATCATTAAAAAAAATAAGAAAATAAGGAGAAACCTATCTTTCTTCTGTATATTGATGTTCCGTCATTGTGCCGGATGTTAGATACCATCGAGTCCGCTCAAATTCTGCCGGTGTGGTTTAGACACAGTGGTCTTTATTATGTACAAACATAGCATTAAAGTTCAAATAAGTGTTATAAAAGCAACATAATATAGCATATCGATTTTTGAAAGCGATCCATTTTAACTATAGATGCGATGAATTATCACTGTTTGTGCAGTCATTTCTGATGTGGAATTTTCGAAGATGCGAGGAATTTTTATTGTAGAATTATGTGATAAATGCACTTGAAACAAATGAAAAAACTTAGTTGATGACTTTAGAATTTATGATAAATGTATTTTCAAATTGAAATACAAACTCCTCAGTCATTCATTCTTTATCAAATATATAGCTTTTCAAACTTGTAACAAAAACGCTTCTCAAAATGTCATATTGTATTCTACAAATTACGTTTTTCCTTGATTTAAAAAAAAAATTAAAAGATATTTCTGTATTTTTTTTTAAGTCAAAGATTGATATTGCGGAGTTTAAGTGCAGTCTGTGTAAAATAGAGACGAGTACATTTGAGGACGTTATCTTCCACGCAATAAATACACTTGCGAACAGAGAAATATGCATCTTGAAACGCAATGGTGACAGAAAAGCTTATAAAAGATTAACTTTCCCCAGTTGTACCCTCAACTGCTTCAATTTCCATATTCTTAACAAGACAGTTTTGGTAGAACAAATGTTCTTGACTCGATTGTTGCTTGCATGATTTTAACTGTATAAGGTGAAACGGTATGTGACATAAATTATCCACAGTCATTAAAACATGAAATGTAAGGTGTGGGCGAACTTTTTTGTTTGCATTGGTACGTGAAGTAGAGCACCCTTGAGACAAAAAAAAATTATCCGTAATGAACAGCTCGATACCAGAGGAGGATTTAGGGGGACAGGGGGTTGCCCCCTTTTTGGGAAAACATTTGGTTACTTTTATATGGAATCACTGGAGTGGGCCCCCTCTTAGGTAGTCATTGGACCCCTACTTATAAAAATTTCTAGATCCGCGAGTGGATACTACCACAGAGGTCAAACAATGCACATTTGGGTAATTGTACACAACATGTATGCTACAATTAATGTTTGATGATCTTAGACCCTTTGGACCTCTATGTGGGCTATTTCGGTAACTTGGTAAAAATCCCCAAACTGGATACAAGGTTAGATTCAGCATGTCAAAGAACCCCAAATATCCATAAGGTCTTTTGTCTATAAAAATGCATGCATGGGATACATTTGTTATTGAAGGCATGACTGTAACAATAGGATGAAGATAAAAAAATATCTTATTCTGGGGTCTCATTGGGAGTGGGGGGGGGGGGGGGTCTGATCCCTGATCCCGCTTACTGCTTTATCAGATTCCCGTATCCCGCTTATACTATGCAGTTCTCATTTTTTTTAATTTTCCGTGTCCCGTTATACTTTATTTCTCGTTTTCACGACACAATCATTTGACTATCACGTGTCACGCTTACAAAAAAATCGGCAATTCCGCGTCACGCTTATACCCCAACGCGACCCACTATTCTACTCTTTCACCATTTTCTACATTTGAAAATGCCTGTACCAAGTCAGGAATATGACAGTTTTTGTCCATTCGTTTTTGATGCGTTTTGTTATTTGATTTTGCCATGTGATTATGGACTTTCCCAATTGACTTCCTCTAAGTTCAGTATTTTTGTGATTTTACTTTTTTCTGACTCATATTAAGCCCATTATAAATATATTAAAAAAAGTGTGTTTTTTATCCCTTTTATCCCGTCTCGTTTCGGGTTGAGCCACAGATAGATAAGATGTCATATGTGACAATGAGACAACTCTCAAAACGAGTCACAATTTATAAAAGTATACCTTTATACGTCAAAATACGGTCTTCAACATGGAGTCTTGGCTCACATCGAACAGCAAGTTATAAAGGGCCCCAGTGTAAAACCTTTTAAACGGGAAAACCAACGATTCAATCTTTATCAAGATGTACGTAATTAGTGGTGAAGTGTCATGGAAATGGATAAAAAAAACAAGGATATGGAAATGGATAAAAAAAAAACAAGGATAAAGATCCCTATACGATTCATAAGAAATTTAAAAAATGGAATACATTTGAAATAAATGTTATTTCTATTGAATTTATTTAGAGTGTTTTAAAACCAAACTTTTCTCCGTAAGTTAAATTTTATCAAATCCGTCTCTTACTTTATCTATTGTTTGAGCAAGTCAGCTAAATTAAGGCTTAACAACTAATTTCCTAATGCATGTAAAGCTAAACTTTGGTTGACTTGATTGCTTAGTTTGTATAATTGTTTATACAAACTTTGTAAATAAGATTGACATCTTTAAACAATATGTATCGGCATAGTTTAACCTGTATTTAAATAATTATTATATTTGAATTAAATTGGGTGTTATCATAATGATTGTACAAAAAAAAAAAAAAGCAAGCACGCTAACTAAAGTCTTGCTTTACATGCTTAAAACAAGAATGTGTCCCCAGTACACGAATGCCCCACTCGCACTATCATTTTCTATGTTCAGTGGACCGTGAAATTGGGGTAAACCCTCTAATTTGGCATTAAAATTTAAAAGATCATATCATAGGGAACATGTATACTAAGTTTGAAGTCGATTTGACTTCAACTTCATCAAAAACTACCTCGACCAAAAACTTTAACCTGAAGCGGGACAAACGGACGAACGAACGGACGAACGAACAGACGGACGAACGGACGCACAGACCAGAAAACATAATGCCCCTCTACTATCGTAGGTGGGGGCATAAAAATACGCCGTAATAGATAAAAAAAAATAAATATATCATACAGTGAAAATGCGCCGCATATACAATACTAATGAATCGCTCTACAGTGAAAATGAATTAAAGAATAGTATCATTATTCGACAGTAAACATAACTCGTATAAAGAAAGCATCATAGTGGAATTCAGTTCAATATGAGAAAACTGAATGACAAAACCTATTCTACGTTATACAACTTTAATAATTGTGTTGAAATGAATATTTTTTCTGCAACAACATCTTACCTGTTAGTTATAAAACACCTGCACGATCTGTTCGTGAAATGTCCTAAATATTCACCTATTTTGGTATATATTTCACAGCTATTTGGATTTAGGCGCGAAAAAAACCCGTTCGCATCTCTTACTTTGTTTTATTAGTATTATGTGTTTCTTAACATAATACTTTTTAACTAATTTTCTTCATTTTCTTTAAAAATAAAAAAAAGTCGTCTGTTTATTTATCATTCTACATCAAAAATTTCTGGCATATACAGTGAAAATGATATTTTAGGATCCGCACTTTACATACACTGATAACAGGAATTATACACGATGATAATTTCTCCAAAGAGTTATGGAAAATAACTTTGCTGTGTCATGAAAATAATGGTCAAAGCTGGAAATGGTGACAATCATTAGATACATGAACAAGGTAGTTGGTTTTCTCGATTTACTTGCTTTACAGATTTTTTTTTTCATGTTGGGGCTTTGCCATTACAGCGGGGTTTTTCATGATGGCCACAACGGCGTTTTTTTTCCTCTCGCAGAAGGCCATGTGGTATAAACTGCTTACATCAACTTCATTTAAACTCTTGTTAATGTAACATTATTTTGTCTCGTTCGCTTCCATACCACATCGCCTTACAATTTTGATTAGGGCTAATTTCATAATGCTTGTAGAGTAAAGCTTTGGTCGGCTCGCTTGCTTTGTTTGTATAAACTTCTACCCAAGCTTTGTAAAAAAGATTATCTTAATACAATATATATCTATATATAGTTATACAGTTAATGCATAGCTCACCGGTCATATGCAGAGTCTGTGGTTAAATGTAAATCAATAAACGATAAAATGTGATTCTATAAGTATTTTGTAATTAAAAAGTGATTCAAATGTTATGAATATTACACGAATTACGGAAACCAATATAAATTGCATTTATGCATTACAATATATTTCATGTTTCTTGTGCTGTTAAGCTGGCGGCCACTTTTTCCTTTCTTTTTCTTATTTTAAACGACTTCATGTACTATTTTCTAAAAACTTATTTTCTTCCTGTCATATTTAAATAATATTAATATTTTAAGCCCTTCAATGAGACATCGCATAACACACAACAAAACAATGGTAAAATTGCGAGAACAGCATAGGCACGAAAAGTATAATAATTAAAAGTCTAAAATCAGTGTCGTCTTATTGGCAAGAAGCTGACAGATCGTTAGGGATGGCAGAGATGGATTCAATTTTATCTTATTATGATAGCTTTACTTTGTCGCTCAAAACCACCGGCAAATGTATACGCGATATCATAAAAAGCACCAGCACTTGTATAAGACGTCAAATTGTAAATTCATTGACCGTAGACACTTCAAAGAAGATACATCAGATACAAAGAGATGCGAAGAGATGCGAATTGCAGCACTGTCGGTGTCTTTCCTGTAAATGTTGTGCAGAGTGTTAAAGAAAGGAGCAAAAGTGTTGAAGAGTTTCTACAAAAACCGAGAGATTAAAATTGCATTCTTTCTTGAACTGTCTTCTCTAACAACTTGCTATTTATTATTCTTTGTAACAACTCGATTTTTGCAATACAAATATTGCCTCGCCAGGTATTATTTATATTTATCTATACATACATATGAGAAAACGTTTGGTGAATGAGAATTGGCTCGCTCACCCCTGTTGTATGAACTCGTATTTTGAAAGATATGTATCTACTCATCCGCTCTCACAACTAGAACTTCATTACTGCTGATGCTTAACAATTTGGACAAGAGAAATTTTGGTGAATGAGAATTGGCTCGCTCACTGTTGTATAAACTTGTATTTTGAATGATCATCGCCTCGCCCGCTCTCACAACTCGCAATTGATTTATGTTCCTTCTTAAAAGCTTGGACAAGATAACTGGCTTGCTCACTCCGTTGTATGAACTCGTATTTTGAAGGACATGTATCGCCCGCTCACAACTGGAAATTAATATCTTGTTATGCTTAACAACTTACAAAAGAACATTTGGTGAATGAGAATAACTCACCTCTGTTTTATAAACCTGTACTTGGAAAATCAAGTATTGCCACGCTCGCTCTCACATTGATGCACTCTCATGGAACATTACAACTTCATTACCCTTTCATGAATGTGACTTACCGAAATGGACTATTTACCGGATTTGTTATAACATAAGCAACACGACGGGTGCCACATGTGGAGCAGGATCTGCTTACCATTCTGGGGCACCTGAGATCACCCCTAGTTTCTAGTGGGGTTCGTTTTGCTTATTCTTTAGTTTTCTATGTTGTGTTATGTGTTCTATTGTTTGTCTGTTTGTCTTCTTTCATTTTTATCCAGGCGTTGTCAGTTTATTTTCGATTTATGAGTTTGACTGTTCCTCTGGTATCTTTCGTCCCTCTTTCATACCGTTAGCAGCTAGCAGATTTCATGAACGTTCGAACTCGTATTTCGAAAGACATTCATCGCATCGCCCGTTCTATTGACTAGAGAACATTCAATTGGTGAATTTGGCTCGCACGCCCTCGTTACATGAACTCATATTTCCAAAGACATTTATAACCTCGCCTGCTCTTAGAACTCGCCCACGATTTCTGTTGATGCTCAATTAACAAATTGCATTGGAGTAGAGAACTTTTTGTGAAGAATAATTAGTTTGTCCTCCCGCCCGTTATGTGAACTCGCGAAATCGCATTTGAAAATCAGAATTTGACAGTACTGTTATGGAAACGTAACGACATGCTAGATGAATCACCGAAGATCGATTGACTAGCCCACAAGAATTATTGGGTAGGAACTGACTCGCTTAATGAATAAGTTATACCTATAATTTATGTTTAAACATATTTTTTAATAATGTGTTGATACATTATAACCGTATTTTGACATTGTTCTTTTCAAATGTAAACAATATACTTATACCGTTTTTTCTTGGGGGTAGGGGGGGGGAGCATATCATCAAATTAAAAAAAAAAAAAACCCATATTTTTCTATTCTTTATGTTTTTTGCCGATTGTTCGCTACGAGAAAATAGGGTCCAATGTTAATCTAAGTCCCCCTCTGGCGGACATCTTGGATGATGGATCGGCTACAAAGTAACACTTGGTCAGCACCTCATAAGGAACATTCATGCTATGTTTGGTTTCATTCCATTCAGTGGTTCTCTAGAAGAAGACATTTGTATGTATTTCCAGTTTTTAATATCGTAAACAATCAGCAGGCAATGTCTCATGATATACCCTGTCTGAGGAGACCTGTATAACATGTAATCCTTTACTCCATTGTAGATCCTTTTAATTGAAATAATATACAATAGTTAAATAATTTTAAAAGTAAAAGTATATATAGATATAAGGAATGTGGTATAAGTGCCAATGGGACAACTATTCACCCAAGTCACATGTAGTAGAATGTTAACCGTTCTAGGTCAAAATACGGCCTTAAGCACGGAGCCCTTGCTCACACCGAACAGCAAGTCATAAAGGGCCTCAAATGGCGAGTGTAAATCCATTCAAATAGAGAAACCAACTGTCTTTGGATATAAGAAGATGTGTTATGAGTGCCAATGAGACAACTCTCCATCCAAGTCACAATTTGTTAAAGTTAACCATTATGGGTCAAAGTACGGCCTTCAACAAATTAAAGAGTCTAGGCTAACACCGAACAGCAAACTTTACAGGACCCAAAAATTACCTGTGTAAAACCATTCAAACTGAAATTCCAACGGTTTTATCTAGAAAAAAAACGAGAAACGAGAAAGATTTGTGAACCACACCAACAAACGATAACCACTGAACAACAGGTTCCGGACTTAGGAAAGGTGCAAATACATGCAGTGGGATTCACTTTTCGGTATATTTCAGAATTTTTTTGCAACACAAAAGGAAATTCATAACACTAGGTTTATAAAACTTTATTAAGTATTAAAGTATATGAAAAAGTAAAATCACAAAAATACTGAACTCAGAGGAAAATCCAATCGGAAAGTCCATAATCACATGGCAAAGTCAAATGACAAAACACATCAAAAACGAATGGCCAAGAACGGTCATATTCCTGACTTGGTACAGGCATTTTCAAATGTAGAAATGGTGGATTAAATCTGGTTTTAAAGCGCTAAACCTCACACTTTGATGACAGTCTCATCAAATTCCGTTATATTTACAATGATGCGTGTGTGATAGGGGAAAATGCACCATCACTTTTCTTATAGATCTTTATTAATTGCTGGTCAATGTTCAAGTGCATACATGATAAACAATACATAATAAGTTCATACATATATGCGTTTGAATCATGTATAAGTGTTTGTTTTAAAGTCAGAACGAGAAATGAAAATAAAGCGCATTTCTCTCCTTGTTTCCATATGCATTTTATTGTCCAGATTCCATTGTTGTTTATAATAATAACGTTTTTATATTCTTGTGTTTAAGTAATAATGTTCTGCTTACGCATCATTAATTTAACCTTGTTTTAAAGTGAATAATTTGGTTACCATAGCAACACTTTATTAAAATTCAAAAAGAGGCCCTTGTCTCACTCATGTTGACATTATTGGCATCAGCACAATTAATTTAATTGAGCTAGTTAGCTCCCCCATTTTATCTTTATTGTTTTATAATGCGAATATATATTTTCCATCGTTATATTATTCTGCATTCAATTTAAATGACTATTGTTTATTTCAATTATATATGTATGAACTTATTATGTATTGTTTATCATGTATGCACTTGAACATTGACCAGCAATTAATAAAGATCTATTATTTTACAAAGAATTGGCTTTTCATTCCAGCAATTATAGCCAATTACCAACAAACCAACAAAAACGAACTATTCCACGTTCACAAATTGGTAGAGGACTGACTCTTTCCTGTTACCTAGCTCTACTGTCTACATGCCATACAGAAACACAGCTGGTGCCAAGTCAACGACAGGGGCAACACCGTCCAATTACAATACAAGGGCCAAAGCACAAGCCGCCGAGGACATATACTCCGCAAATCTAGAGGAGATTCTGCTAAACATAACAGAACATCTACAAGACGGCGATCAAACAGAGGATGCATATATTGACAGCATAACTGAACAAGAACCAGCAGCAAATAACCAGATAGATTTGCAAAACACTGTACAATGGATTACAAATTGAAACAAAGATTAAATAGGTGGTGTCCACCTGATCTTCGGAAGGACTATAATATGAACAATCAGCCATGTTTCGTAGAAAACGGTAATTATCCAATACGCTCGGATTTTCATCGTGTCACCAACTCAAATATCGATAAAACAGTGAGATGTTTCCGCTGTGGACAAACAGGACATTTTTATAAACAATGTGCAGAAATTAGAATAAGATCAAAGAAAAAGCTAAACAGAGATTTTGAAAGACTTTCCTTATTTATTCAACGTAAAAGGTGTGAAAATTTTCCTTTCTTCAACTTGGACGATGCAGAATTTCGTAAAGCAACACGGGCAAATTCGATTCTATATTTCCAGATTAATTTACTTCAAACGAGTCAAACCAAAATTTTGAAAGAAAAAGTGAAACTTGAATCAGTCGTTGATTTGGTAAAAGAACAATTGAAAGAAAACAGGAAATCGCTCAGACAGGAAATCGAGTTTCTTAAGCAAGAGAACAAGATATTAAAAACCAAACTTCAGAAATCCGTTTCTAACAACAAAAATTCGCAGGAAGAAGTTGATTTTTTGCACGATGAAAATAATGTATTATCTGTCATAGTTCGGGATCTTAAAGATCAATTAGCAGATTTGGAAGAAAAAGAAATTCTAAACAAGACGTCAATAGGAGGTTTGGCTGCTCGTTGCTTAAAATTAGAAACGGAAAATAACGCTTTAAGACATAAGTCTTGTGACTGCAAAATTTCAAATCCATCGATGTCAAGGCCGATACAAAACAAAGGACAAAATGTAAACAACGATCCATCCCGTGGAAGAAACCCATCCCGTGGAAGAAGAAGACAGTATTTTATTAGACTCTGGGACAGAGTCTTATTTCAGTTGGAGGGAATTTGTGACAGCGATATTTTCCGCTTTGTTTATTTCGTGGACATTCAAACTTTATCTAAAAGCAAGATACTATTGTTCTCAAAATTGTCAGCTTACATGTTAAGAAGTTAATCCATTTTAATCCTAGCATTGTCTATTTCTTGTTATCGTATATATGTTTTTAATTGTATTATTCGTTTATAGCTTGTGTGACATATAACATTAATATTTGACTTGTATGCTTGTATGCTGAAAAAGGGCACAATATCCTATTATTTCATGTGACTTGTTGCAAATATGTATTTCAGAAGTGAATGTTGACTTGATCCCAGAGGGAAATTTTTAGAATTTTGATACTTTTTACTTTATTTCTTATGTTCTTTGAGGACAAAGAATCTCTAATGACGGGGATATTTGTGATAGGGGAAAATGCACCATCACTTTTCTTATAGATCTTTTACATATTTTTACTATAGTTTTAATAGAAATGAGTTTTGATTTATTTTATAAATAAAAGAATTTCACTGTCGTCATGTCACCCAACTTTTATAAGTTAATTTTAAAAGAGATTATATAAAATACCAGAATTTGACAAAGAATTAAAATAGCTATTATTTGACATTCTTCTACAAAAGATTTACAAAAGCTATAAATTAGAGTCTAATATATTATCTATTAGCGATAGCAAATATTATGTAACCTTTAACAATATGTTGGATTAGCATGTCCGGATTAAGACCACGCTATCGTAGATTTGAGCTCTTAGGTGACATGGGGCCAGTGACAGGGTTTATGAGATATTTTACTTTGTGTACATAGTTATTTTACCTTAATTGGGCCTCACCTGGGAATGAAACAAAACTTGTATTTTATGAAATTGTGGTCACTTGAACATTGACCAGCAATTAATAAAGATCTATTATTTTACAAAGAATTGGCTTTTCATTCCAGGTGAGTGTCAATTTATGTTTTATAAGTTGATATTTTTAAATGAATATTTTCATGTTTTATGCATTGATATTTTAAATGAATATTTTCTACATGTTGAGATATTAGAAACTAAAAAGGGTATAGTTGCATTCGTAACAGCTTAATTGAAGTTAAAAGTATTTTTACATTTACAGAATTTTCTAATGTAAATAGTTATTTTTAGAGACAAAGTCTAAAAGTTTTCTATTATTGAATTTAGCATTTTTATCATTCTTTTTAATAACTATCTAATTGTAATGTTTAAATAAAGCGACTTTGTACATAAGTATTTGAAAGACAAGACTTACTTATATTAGTCATTTGCTTTATCGTGTAAATATTATTTAGCGTTGGTATTTTTATTTAGTTATTTAGTATATATATTGAATATGATCAATTAAGCGCAAGTAGTTATAGTACGTTTCATTCCATTATTTATTTTAATTAACATAGCGGTATTAGCTATATCTTAAAGAGTTATCTCCCATTTTTAAGAATAAAATAAACAGCGTCAAATGCAAAATTATTGAGAATGTGTATTTTAATATTAACTATGAAGGCTAAAAGGTAACAACCAGAGTTGTGTATATTGTTTTAGTAATTTAGACAGTTTAAGTATGCGTTTGAATCATGTATAAGTGTTTGTTTTAAAGTCAGAACGAGAAATGAAAATAAAGCGCATTTCTCTCCTTGTTTCCATATGCATTTTATTGTCCAGATTCCATTGTTGTTTATAATAATAACGTTTTTATATTCTTGTGTTTAAGTAATAATGTTCTGCTTACGCATCATTAATTTAACCTTGTTTTAAAGTGAATAATTTGGTTACCATAGCAACACTTTATTAAAATTCAAAAAGAGGCCCTTGTCTCACTCATGTTGACATTATTGGCATCAGCACATTAATTTAATTGAGCTAGTTAGCTCCCCCATTTTATCTTTATTGTTTTATAATGCGAATATATATTTTCCATCGTTATATTATTCTGCATTCAATTTAAATGACTATTGTTTATTTCAATTATATATGTATGAACTTATTATGTATTGTTTATCATGTATGCACTTGAACATTGACCAGCAATTAATAAAGATCTATTATTTTACAAAGAATTGGCTTTTCATTCCAGCAATTATAGCCAATTACCAACAAACCAACAAAAACGAACTATTCCACGTTCACAAAGTGAACTAAACAGACATAATAAATAAAATAGTCAAAATATGGGTACAGCAGTCGGTACTACGAGTGACTGGTGGAAAATAATGTTTATCAAATTCTTGAACATAAGTTTTATAACAAAGACTAATCAATTAGTTAATAAAAACAAATGCATCTTTTTTTTAAATTTTAAGTTTCATATGACTTTAAGAAAAACGATTGCTTTATCTTTGCAACTTTATACACATTAGATGTATCTTCTAATGCAACATACAACCTCAAACTAATTGCAAAAGAAAATGTTTTAGTTCTAATCTATGGCAGTAAGCCCCAAATATACACAGAACAAAGTCCCATAAAATCCAACTTGAGGAAAACTCAAAATCAGCATTTTCAATTTCTTATGGAAATAAACATTTTAAAGGGAGATAACTCTGCAAAAATAATCTTTTTTTGACAGTTTTTGGTTGATTTTCTTAAAATTTATGTAAAATATGACACTTTAATGGGGTTTTATGTTCGTATTTGACTGTATTATATATTCTTTGGCTCTTGAAATATACAAAACCAAAGTGTTATGGGTATTTCTATTTTTTTTTGGACATTTTTCATGTAAGTAATTGCAAATTTATGGCTTTGTGACCATTTTGAATAAATAATGTGAATATTTGGTATTGTTTAGATCTGTAAATTATATTTGTTCATCTACCTTGTTTAAAGAAACGTTAAACCAGAAAAAAAGTAGAATATAAGCTTAATAAGTTTTATTCAATTTGAGATTCTTTACCTTGACATGCTGACAAATCTAATAAATGGTCAACTAATGAATTATGAAACCTAGGTTGTAGCTTGATAAAAGACATGAAAACACCTTTGTCGTTGTTTGTTATACTTTAACGACGGCTAAAATATCAAGAATCAATACATTCTGTTGAATAGAAGCAGTTAATTGTACATATTGTAATTTGTAACAAAAAGTGCTTGTACAGATTATAATTTGTATAAAATTTGACTAAATTTCACCTGTTACTTGTACAATAATTTATTGAATCTATTTTGTTATAAAAAGCATTGACACACTCTATGAACTTTGTTTTTTAAATACAAAAATATCCAGACGGAGACAGAAAATACAATTGACACATGTATGCCAGTCAATTCTGATAGTTTCCAGCGGAAATTCTGATAGATTAATAAAAATTGGCAATTCTGAATATCATTGAAATTGGCAGATCCTCAGCTTCAGCTTCCGCTTCTTGAAGCAGTTACAAGCCTTTAAATCTGATAGTAAGGGATTTCTTTCATGAAAATACAAAGGGGCTGGCTGTAGCACTTATAAATATAAACGAAAATTAAAAGATGTTGTGTAATTCCCGATGCCACAATTCACTCACATGTTCAAACAGATGATACAGAACTATCTTTGTATTATGTAAATACTTAAAGGTTTATTTTTTGGTCATTGAATTAAAATTATATATTATAGTGTACCAAACCTTTTTTTATCACAATGATCATACTAAAAATTATTTTATCACACATTGTGTAATAATACAGTGGAGATCACTTCTAACCTCTCATTAGAACTGTCAGAATATTCTGTCATAGAACTGTTCTAACCTGTCCTAGAACAGTTCTACCTAGAACAGTTCTACCCTAGAACTGTTCTAAGTAGAACTGTCAGAATCAGTTCTAGGTAGAACTGACTAAATCAGTTATAGGTAGAACTGTCAGGATCAGTTCTAGGGTAGAACTGTCTAAATCAGTTCTAGGTAGAACTGTCCAAATCACTTCTAACCGTAGAACTGTCAGCAGAACTGACTAAATCAGTCAGGACTGTAGAACAGTTCTAAATGACGTCACTGCAGTAAGGGCACTTTAGAATTTGAAGAAATAAATCACTTCCAATGTACTTTGCTATATATTACATAGCAGATTTTCTATATGTTTTACTGATCAAACGACTTTTATAACGTTACATGTACAAATATCGAAGTGAATAGAAGGTTACCCAACTCATCGGAGAAATATTTTGATAAGATTGCATACGGAAACATCATTGTTTACGTTTCTTCGTTCCCCCTTTTTAACAGTCTCTTCCTAAATAAAACTCTGCATTTAATTCATGGAATTTTAATCGTAATTTACCTTGTTTGCTTTGGATTTATATTCATTTAAGATTCTGTTTTGACAAATGTTCAAATGAAAAGTGTACAGTGGATGAATAATGGGATATTAATGAAAAAAGTGTTGTACAACGTAAACAAACTATATATATTTGCACCATCTCGTCAATTTAGCCAGACTTATCCATAACGATTATAAATAATATCTGGGAGACTGCAACTCAGAAAAATATACTGGATCTGAACATGAATGAAACATTTGCCCCTGGACGTTCGGTTACAAACAAAATCATGCATTTTTCTTTGCCTTCTTCAAATTATATTAACAGTATACTATTCCTAGAAGAGAACTTCCCATACATGTACTTTTTATTTTATTTTTAAAATAAAGTATTTGAATCAGTCATGTGAGTGTTGGATGATGCCATTAAATAGTTTTGTTTAAAAAAAAACATCACAAAGTACTGACTTAAACATGTTAAAAAGTCACTTTAGCATGTTTAATGACGGTTCATTATTATGGATACAGAGAGGAAATAACGGGGCGCTAAATTCTTAGATATGGTATAAATACACCTTGTCGCTATTTGTCTGCCATTACTGGATATCACACAGGTTCCCTTAAAATTTTGACGTCATAAAACAAAATATCTGACGCCACAATGGAAAAGTCATTGTGATATGCTTCAAAAGTTGAAGAGGCCGGGTCAGACAGGATTAGGGATAAGGTGTATTGTGTCTCAAAGTTGGTGTCATTTTTATCATACGATCCGTCCTCACATAGAAATAATATTGGTTTACCATGTTTACAATGAGGCCATATACATGTATATTTACATGATAAAGTGTAAATAAGTTCAGTTTTGGTTGATGCGGTCAAATAATTTTGTTAAAACAACTCTCACTCAGTCTGATATATCGAAACCACTGAAATTTGTTTACAATCCAATATTTTGAATAAAAAGAGGACTTGCTGATATTCTAAATTGATGTGGAATTTTTTTTTGTAGCCAATGTGTTCCAATATTTATTGATATTGCTGTCATTTGAATTATACAATCCATCGTAATATGTATTACTATAAGTGATGCAGTATGCGGCTATATATATATATATTAAGATTTACATAACAAAGTGTAATTATGGTCAGTTTTGGTTGATGATGTCACATATGGTCAGTTTTGGTTGATGCTGTCAAATATGGTCAGTTTTGGTTGATGCTGACAAATAATTTTGTTATATTCATGAGTTAGTCTGAGATATCAAAACTACTGAAGTTATATAGTTTACGATTCAAAATTTTGATGAAAACGAGGACTTGCTGGCACTATAAACTGATGTGAGCATAATTTTATTTTCCAATATTGCTTTCATTTATATTAAACAATCCATCCTGATATAAAAATATACGGGATTTACTTTGCGGCTGTTAAGATTGACATCATGTACATAATAAAGTGCAAATATGGTCAGTTTTGGTTGATGCGGACAAATTATTTTGTTATACCAGTCAGTCTGGGGTATGAAAACTACTGATATTTGTTTCTGATGCATATTTTGAATAAAAATAGGAAATGCTGGCACTCTCAATTGATGCGAGAAAAAAAAAATGTGGTCATTGATTTCCAATATTGTAGTTATTTATATCACTGGTATTAAAGAGATAATAGTAACTGCAATTACGATTATCCCAATATGGCGACGGTAGATATAGGTAAAATCTTTACACTCGTTTTTCTTAAATGTAGCATGTTTTTGTCAATAGTTACTCAGCTGCAAGGTTTCTCTATACCATTACATCATATTTGAATCGTAACGGTGCACTGGAATTGTCTAAGAGCTGTGAAAATAGCCGTTGAAAAATTCGGGATGATAATCGTAACTCTATGGTATTTTTCTTCTTTGATAATCGTAATTTTCTTTATATGATAATAGTAACTGAAACATAATAAATGTGTCTTTCAGCATTTCAATGGTATTTTGTGTGTTAAAAATGTAAATGCCCAGTTAAACGATGACATTAACGCATATAAAAATAAATGAAGAAACTTACAGGTTAATATCTAGGATAAATTTACCTATATATCTCTAATTGATGAGAAAAAGGATGGATTAGCTATATCCCATATTCCAAAAGTGCAATCCTTTCAATTCATTGCTCAAAATGAAAGTCACGTATACCACATTTTCATATGTCAAAAAAGATATATGCCTGTTTCATTGATTTCAGGAAGGCATTTGATACTATTAATAGAGATGCCCTCTTTTACAAATTATCTTATTACAACATAGATGGTCCCTTTTTTAGTATAATGAAAGATATGTATAAAGAGGTTTTGTACTTGGTAAAGATCTCGGAAGGTATCACTGATTTTTTTAATTCCTCAGTTGGGGTAAAACAAGGGTGTATTTTAAGCCCTACATTATTTTCTTTATATATTAATGATTTACCATCTATTTTTGACTCAACATGTGAACCACCCAAGTTAAATGATAATGATATATCATATCTGTTATACGCTGATGATTTAGTTCTTATCAATAAATTCAGCCGTCCATATTTTTCCTTTGTATTCACTTTTTTCTATTTTATACTGATATATGATTTTAAAAATTAAATTCAAATGTTTTGATCAAATTCCCATGTATTTTAGGACGTTTCTTTAAACAGTGTGGATGGTAAAGGATCTAGAATAGTTACCAGTTTATTGTTACTATTGTTTATTGTCACTTTTGTTTTTTGTTACTTTTGTTTATTGTTACTTTTGTTTATTGTTACTTTTATTTTTTGTTTTTATTAGCCTTACCTATAGTCTTACGAAGCATTTGACAGACGAAAAAAAAACACAAATATGTATATTGATAAATTACTTCAAAGGGCCAAACATGTAGATTATCACAGTCGGAACTGGTTTAAAAACAAAGATTTTTATATATTTTAAAACAAATATTTTGTGCTTCAGAAAAATGCATGAAAATTAGGAAAGGCTAATTTGTGTTTTCATTTAATAGAAAAGTACTAATTATATGGCAAGTATGCAAATACAAAAATGTTCCTTGTTTAGTACCTTCAATATTTTTCTCTACAATATCTTCCATGCATATGTATGCAGCATACTTTTCATATACCGAGTATTTATGAATTTTTAATAAGTTTGTTTCTAATTTTGCGGAATATGCGTTATTTTATTCTCATCTTTGCAGTCATTCTTTGAATAAGTATTTCTTGTAAGAAAATTTAAAGCTACATCAATTTTATTTTTTGATTTTCGGGCTTTTGGCCAAACTACAAAAGAACACAAATCCATGTTTGTCAATGAACTCTACGTTACTTAATTTCATAATACACAAAGTATCCCATTTAGGGCCAAACATTCTCTAGTCTTATATAGCATTAAATGTTTTAAGGATGTCATATTATCATAATTCAAAATTGAATTTCTGTTGTTTATAGTTTATATCTGAGATACTGAAATTTCAGTGTCAGTCATGAAGTAGCTAATATGAATAAAAAGATGTGGTATGTTTGCCAATGAGACAACTTTCCACAAGAGACCAACATGACTCAGAAATTAACAAATATAGGTCACCGTACGGTCTTCAACAATGAACAAAGCCCATACCGCATAGTCAGCTATAAAAGAAATGACACTGTAAAACACTTTTCAAAGTTATCCCTTGTTCATCATAACTTTTAAGTTGTGATATCATCCATGAAAAATGATCGAAGTGACATGAAAACTGTAGCCACTAATTTCTCGTCAAACGGTTTTTGACGAATACTAAATGTCTTTCCTACTTCGTTATGGCATAATAGGGTATGTTCTAGAATTAAATCAGCAGTGGCTTCCCGGGGGCAGAAATAGCACATATAACCACCTACAATAAAATAATTTAAACAATATTAACAATATTTACTATTTACTTCAGGATAAATTATTTTTTGTTTACTGTCTTAATCAGAAATCTGATGTAAGGTGACACATGCGTGTCGCCTGACAATTATTGTCATGTATCATAATTTCCATCGCTCATTCACATATTTTGTGGCATACCTAGTTTAATAAATTTCTGTATATTAACAAAGTTCGTGTTTTCCCATTTCCAAATTTCATGAAGCTTGTTCACCCTTCCAATTTTATAATATACTAGTATGTAGCTGTTTTCATAAGAACAATTAATTATATATGCATAAAAAGAAATGTCATAAGATGTTGGGACGTTTCGTAAATAATTCATCGCCATAATTTCATAATATGCTATCAGATATACGTTTTTAGTGTCAATATCAATAAAACAGTTTCCAGTTACGATTATCTTTTTTATTTTTAAATACCATAATTACGATTATCTTTTTTCCGAGTTACGATTATCATCCCGAATTTTTCAACGGCTATTTTCAAAGCGCTTAGACAATTCCAGTGCACCGTTACGATTCAAATACGATGAAATGGTATAGATAAACCTTGCGGCTGAGTAACTATTGACAAAAACATGCTACAATTAAGAAAAATTAGTGTAAAGATTTTACCTATATCTACCGTCGCCATATTGGGATAATCGTAATTGCAGTTACGATTATCTCTTTAATACCAGTGTATATACTACAGTCCCTCTTGACCTAAAATTATAACTTAACTACTGTGCAGCTATTTAGATTTACATAAAAAAAAAGGAAATATGGTAAGTTTTGGTTGATGCGGTCAAAAGATTTTATTATACGACTCAGTCTGAAGTATGAAAACTACTGATATTTGCAATAATTTATTGTTTATGATTCAATATTTTGAATAAAAAGAGGACATGCTCATTGGCAGATCAAGGGGGGGGGGGGGTGGTGTTCAGGAGTTGGAACCCCCTTTTTTTGACGATCAATGCATTTGAATGGAAACATATAGTTGGACCCCCCCCTTTTTAAAATGGCTGAATCTGCCCATGCATGCTGGCACTTTAAATTGATGCGAACAAAATTATTTTCCAATATTGCTGTAACTTGCATAGTACAGTTCCTCTTGACCTAAAATTAAAACTAAGTACTGTGCAGCTATATAGATTTGCAGAAAGAAAGAGCAAATGATGTCAGTTTAGATTGATGTGGTCAAAAGATTTTTGTTAAACAGGTCCGTCCGAGGTATGAAAACTACTCGTAATCAGATATTACATTTGGTTAATGAGGTCAGATAATTTTGTTATGTGATAACGAGCCATCCTGACTCCCAGAATAACAAATGTAAAACAATTCAAATAATACACATGTTCTCTTGCCGATTATAAATCTGAAATAAAACCGGCAAAATAGCAAAACTCTATATAATATTAATCGCTATTTTGCTGAAGCCTTTATATTAAGACAAATATTTCTTAAAACTTATAAATCAATTCTAGCCGTAGAATTTATAAATCAATTTTAGCCGTAGAATTTATAAATTAATTCTGGCCGTATAATTTATAAATCAATTCTAGCCGTAGAATTTCAAATCAATTCTAACCGTAGAACTGTTCTAGAAGTAGAACTGACCAAAGATTTGGTCAGTTCTAGCTAGAACTGCCTAAAACTGTTCTATGGTAGAACTGTCAGGATCAGTTCTAGCTAGAACTGTCCAAATCAGTTCTAGGTAGAACTGACCAAATCAGTTCTAGCTAGAACAGTTCTAACCTAGAACTGACTAAAAGGTGTCAGGCTGACAGTTCTACATACTGTTCTAGAACCGTTCTCCTGACAGATTCTGACAGAATTTATGAGAGGTTAGAACTGATCTCCACTGTATGTACGTTTTTGAATGGCCAGTAGTAGCCGGCAGTCAAGGTTTGTTATTAGCCCTCGTGGCATATATATCGATATTAGCCCTCGAAATCCATATCGAGCCCCCGAATTTGACTTCCTGTAAAAACATGTCAATCAAAACTATTTGTAAACAAGATGTCATCTGAGCAACTAGCCGACCAGGCCTTGAAGGCATAAAACTTTGCTCAGTGCTTGGAGCACAAAAATCATGCTCGAAACAAGAAATCAAGCAATTTCATTGGTTGATTTTCGAGTATGAGTACAAAAAAACTGACTCGCAAGTTTTATGACCGCAAGGCCAGGAGAGGTTTCTCCGAGTATCAAATGACGTTTCAAGTAAATTCATACAAGAAATGAAAAATGAGAATACAATGAATAAAAACAATGAAATCTGTATAACAAAAGAAAGTTATGGATCAGCAGTAGCAGAAAAAAAATCAAAAATCACCAGTGGAAATAGTTATTTGTCCGCCATTACTGGACATCACAAAAGTTCCCGTAAAGTTTTGACGTCATAATAGAAAATATATGACGCCACAATGGAAAACTGATTGTCGTATGACATCGAAAGTTCAACCAGAACAGATTTCTAAATAGCGATACGTGTATTCTTCCTAAGCACTTATTGAAAATGTAACACTTAATATAATATATAACTATGAAAAAATAAAATGTTTATTGTTAATTATTTGTTAAACTTTTCATAAAACTTTGTTTTCTCACTGTGATACGAATTTTGTTAACTCACTGTGATACATTTTTTCAAACATTTTTCCAAATGTTTTTGATTTTTTGTTAAAAATATTAAACATTATATGTTATTCAGGTCGCAGACAGGGTATATAATGTGACATTCCCGGCTTAGGCTTTATATTTCCTGAGCCGGATACCCTGTCTGCAACCTGAATAATACATATATTACGGATTACCCTTTCATGAATTTTCAAGTAATACTTTAATTTGTTGAATTACGGACATACAATACAAGTTTGTGTACAGTACTCCTCTTCAGTTCATTTTTAGTGTGTATCTCGATGAATAGATTTTTTTAACGCCAAATATAGTGTTGAAAACAGTATTTATTATGCAGATTTACTGTGTGAGAACAAGTAGTTTTTCTTACAGTTATGTACTTTGACCACATGAAATATTTATTAACCCATCCTTATATAGTATTTCCGCTTATGATACGTAAAATATTTTTTTTGGGTTAAAGTATACATTGTACTTGATAATAGTAATAAGATTCGGTCATATATTTGGTATTTGCTTTTCAAATAGCGTTCTTTTAAATAAAAACCACATCATTGTAGAATACCCATCGTTGTATACCCTGTTGGAGCCTCTGACATTCTTTTACTGTGTGACGTGAATTACGTCACGTGACATTGTGCATTGTGTAGTGTATTTGGAGAAAGGGGGAAACTATAATAAATAATTAAATACAGAATTTTAGGAGCTCACAAATTTTATAACATAATGTATATTATCAACAACAAATTGTCAACGTAAATAGAAGCTTTTAAATGAAACGAATTAACAGTTTTAATTATCTATAACATCTGTAAAATCCCTTTAGAACCCAACGTCTGAAAAGTTTTCCGGGCGCAAAAATTTAACTCTTGTTGATGGTAATGTTCAAGTTTGTTATTGTACATCCCTGGATCATTGGAGCTTGTAGGAAAGGTCTAGGGTTGCTGACTGTAGTAAGTGCGTGATATTCACAGAACAAGTCATTGACGTTGACACCTTCAAGATCTTGAATTATAGGGAAAGTTGTTGAAGTTGAAACAAGTTCGCTTGAAGTAGTTGGAACCGGCATGAGTGCTGCAGTGTTTGTAGCTGGCATAACTGAAAGGGAAGACGGTTGTTGGCCACGAACAGAGTTTGTGATAATTTCACCCATTACTTGTTTCTCTCTGTTTGAAACACGTTGGTATACTGCAACAGAGGATGCGGATTTATGGCCTGTCACGGACATTATCTGTGCCATTGAACAATTTCTTCCGAGAATGGTTGCGCCTGTTGCTCTAATAGAGTGATTGGTGTATGTTGTGGACAGGCCTACTTTATTACTAAGTGTCGACAAGAAAGATGATAATGTGTCTTTTCCTATGGGACGTTTTGTGTACCAGCATTCATCACTGGAGTTGAAACTTTCTTTTGGATATTGCCAAAGTCTATCAGAATCTGGATGCAACTTTGAAAGGTAGGTTTCAAAATTTTTGACAGGACAATATTCAGGCATTTCAGGATCTTCAGGCATATGCCCAGACACTTTCTCATGATCGGATTCTCTCTGATTTTTTGTCATTTCATCTACCTTTTTAAGAATATACTTTCGGCCAGTATTTGGGTAAGTTTTGACAACTTTGTCATGGATTCCATATTTTCATTTGCTCTGCGGCAAAAATATAAACGAATGTTCATTTGAACACGGTTTGCTAGCCCAAATGGTGTACTTGGGTCCAAATAAATGCTATTATATAGCTTGGTAAGATCCTCAGATTCTATTTCAGGGTAGTGAACAATGTCCCCTTTCCCAACTGATTTTATTTCTGCTTTGGCTGTTTTGAAACACTCATTTGCATCTGTAAAATCCGTGTTTTTGATTAAATCAAATTTTTTCAAGAAGGGTGGACTTTTCAGATATCGATTTAATGCATGCCTTGTATTAATCAAAGTGGTAGATTTGTACATTTCCCCTTCTTTTGTGCGGGCATCCATATAAAAATGAGAAAGTGTTTCCGCAAGTCTGTGAATTTCAAAGCTTTCAAAGTTTGTGTCCATGTTTTTTTCCCGTAAATATGAGCGAAGTAAATTTGCTGCACCCTTATTTGCCTTGGTTGTGTTTACAGGAACCAAATTCTGTTTTTTTGCAATAACATCTTCTTCAGAATGAGAAGCAAACCGCTTCATGTTGCCTTGTTTGATCTTGTTTTGTCGTCTGTGTTTGTTTTGTTTTGCAGACGATATTATGAGTGCGCATAAACGGAAATTATTAGTTTTGTTATTTTTTTTACAAATAATTTTAATATAATTTTTTTTTTCTGAAGTAGCTGATGCATAAATATAACTAAAATTTATATTTATTACAATGTAATTGACATGTTTATCGCTGAACCGTAAAATAATCAGCCATCTTTTTTATTTTTCTATTGAAAATTTTTGGGGTGTCAATTGGGGCAAAACACGTCATATATACCCTGGCAGTTTCCTGAATATATACTGACATCTCCTAGCTGTTATCCAATCACAAAACTCGACACATTTGTAATCCGTAATATACTTTGATATATGCTTTCTTCTTTCTCCAGTGAAAATATGTGGTAAATAGATTATTAAAAGTCATTTCCATATTGGCCTTGATATCAGCCCCATATCAAGCACTCGGGCTAAAGCCCTCTGTCTTGATATGGGAGTATAGGGCTGATACTATGGCCAATATAGAATATGCCATGTAATAATCTAAAAGTACAAGTTATAAGTGAATTTTAGTCAAATTTTGTACACATTATAATTTGTGCATGCATTTTTTGTTCCAATGATTTAGACATGTTAGAGAGAGAAAACGGTCCAGTTTTGCCCTCAGTGTTAAAGGGTTTTTTTTAATCCCAGAGAGGTTCAAAAGACATGTATAATATTTTGAATGGTAAAAAGTCAAATCATAAACATAAATGTGAACAAAAATGGTAATTAATTCTCAATACAAACTTCAACTTGAAAAATATCCATGTACTGCCCTTTTATATTACACAGATTCAAAATTGCAGTGGTTGTAATACAGAATAATACATCAAATTTAAGGCACGAATGAACTTCTCTTTAGATAAAAATTAAAGATATAATAAGGTGTAGTATTCAGTTCGGACGGGTCGAAACAATAGAACATATATTCTGGACTTGTCCATATATATCAAAGTTATGAGAAGACCTTAACTCCTGGATATTTGAGAAGACAGAAATAGAACTAACTTTAAATATTGATTTGATTTTATTTGGTTTTCTTATAAGAAACATATACTTCTGTTAACAAAATTCTACATTTATAGAATCAAATTATCAACTGAACAAGCCAATATGATAGCACTAAAAAATTACTTGAAAAAAAAGTACTAATAAAAAAAAATACATTTTATTAAAAAAAAATACTCAGTAGGGTAGAGAACTGTTGGAACACCTGGACTCCTTTTCTGTCATAAAAAAAACAAAAAAAAAACTACAACAATAGACATATATTGTATATATCATACCCAAACAGCCTTTGTCTTACAGTCATATTCTGTAATGTACCAAACTATAACACCTGTGTCTATCAAATATATTATATAACTTCTGTTTATTGTATATAATTATTGTGCATAAAAGTGTGTATTATAACATAATATGTAAATGTGCAAATAAAAAAGAAATTCATTATAAAAAAAACTCTCAAGACCAATCAAAACAATTGTAATTCAACGATTACTTCAAGTTTTGTAAGCGTAGGATACATACTACTGAAAGATTTATCTCACAGAATGGGCCAATAATACTATCACAGTATAACAGAGGCTTCAGAAGGCCAGCATATATGTCATTTTTAGCTCACCTGGCCTAAAAGGCCATGTGAGCTTTTCTCATCACTTGGCGTCCGTCGTCGTCGTCGTCGTCGACGTCGTCGTCGTCGTCGTTAACAATTTTTCAAACATCTTCTCCTCTGAAACTACTGAATGGATTTGAATGAAACTTAAAATGATTGTTCCTTAGATTATCCTGCACAAAGTGTGTGCTTCGATTTTTGATCCGTCAAAAAACATGGCCGCCGTTACTTAAAATAGAACATAGGGGTCAAATGCAGTTTTTGGCTTATATCTCAAAAACGGAAGCATTTAGAGCAAATCTGACAGGGGTAAAAATGTTCATTAGGTCAAGATCTATCAGATGAATCAAACAAACCATTGTTGGGTTGCTGCCACTTAATTGGTAATTTTAAGGAAATTTTGCAGTTTTTGGTCATTATCTTGAATATTATTATAGATGAAGATAAACTGTAAACAGCAAAAATGATCAGCAAAGTAAGATCTACAAATAGGTTAATATGACCAAAATTGTCAATTGACCCCTTAAGGGGTAAATGTCCTTTAATGACAATTTTTCACAATTTGTTCATCATATTTGCTAACTTTAAAAAATCTTCTCCTCTGAAACTACTGAATGAATTTGGATGAAACTTAGCATGATAGTTCCTTAGATTATCCTGCACAAAGTGTGTGCTTCGATTTTTGATCCGTCAAAAAACATGGCCGCCCTTACTTTAAATAGAACATAGGGGTCAAATGCAGTTTTTGGCTTATATCTCAAAAACGAAAGCATTTAGAGCAAATCTGACATATGCAATAGGTCTACTACAATTGGTGTATAGAATGATTGTAAGGTGTACATGTCTAGCTGACAGGTGTCATCTAACCTTGACCTCATTTTCATAATTCAGTTGTCAAAGTTAACTTTTTTAGTTTTGGTCTATTTTTTTAATACTTTATGCATTAGGTCAACTATATTTGGTGTATGAAAATATTTTATGATCTATATGTCGGTTACGCAGGTTTTATTTGAACTTGACCTCATTTTCACAGTGCATTGCTAAGTTTTAAGTGTTTGTGTTTTGGTCTCATTTTCTTTATTTATAAACAGTAAGTCATATATATTTGTAATATTGAAGAATTGTTAGCTGTACATGTTTGCCTGGCATGGTTCAATATGTTCAATAAGGCATTGTTTACCAGGTGAGCGATTCAGGCTCTTGAGAGCCTCTTGTTTAAGTGGATATCGAAACAAATACGAAGTTATGGTATTTCATATAGTAAATATTCATGAACGATTGCAGTTTTACAGTATGTAAGTTGTCCTTGTTTTGCATTTTTCGTTCTCATTACAGCAGCAGTTGCGTTTTTTATGACAATGTTGAAAAAATAATTATTGACAAAACAAGCTTTAATAATTATAAACCATTGAGTAGTCACCATGTTCTTCTATTTAACTGCGTTGAACTCCATTAATACAAAATGATGGCATGTCTTTGGTTAGAAATTTTCATATCAACCGAATTATGATAATCAGCGTTTTTCTAAATCTATCGCCAGATTTGTTAAAGATCCCATGGTTCTTCGTATGATGTGAAATTAAATCTGCTTTTTCTGTTTGTGTTTTGTATGGACCCTACCCCGTCAGTAGTCCAGTTCATACCTTCAAATCTAGTAGTTTGAAAAACATATTTCAAACGATTCCTGAATAAAGCAAAAAAACAAAATTGTAGAAATAAATTTATATTCTTATCAGTCAGTGTTCATTTGTTGTTAAACTTTCATTCGTGATCCAATATAAAAACCGCATTCAGAGAGTAAGTTGATATTGTGTGAAACAAACCATTCTTTCTGTCAAACAAACGATATAAAAATCAATAGTTAAACAAAATATTAGAAGTATCATGATATCATAATGGTTGAACATATAAATATAAAAGAAAAGGTTACCATTTTCTTATAATCGTGATAATCAGGATCACAATTATCAAGAGTCCAATAATTGACAATGTGACGCCAACATAGATATCTGCAAAATGAATAAAAACAGTATTATAATGAAGAATAATATAAATTAACAACGACAACTTCTATTTCGACTTCATTCATCTACCTTGTCCGCATTTCCGAAATATTGTCATCTTATACATCTTATTGCATGTATGATACTACATGCAAATTATTTCGGGGGTTGATACTTAGCTTTGAATTAAAGATAAGGACAAATGGTATGATTTACAATGAGACAACTATTCACTTTAGATGAAATAAAGTTTATTTACTCTTAAGTTGATGTCTTACTTTGTCATTTGTCATTTTTCCTTTTGATCTTTTTCTTGAACAATATCGTTGTCAGGCTTGACTTGATAAATTGTATTTCATTATTTATTTTTTTATAACTTTTAAAGTTCTAACCCTTGCATGAAACAAAGATTTCGTTCATTACTCCAGTGAATATCAATGTCAATCCAAAGTTTAAAAAAAAAATTAAAATACTAACATAGCTTTTTGCAAAAAGTCCAAATAATTACATGTAATAATAAAACCAGAAATATACAATGCCAAGGATAAATTAACACGAAAAGTGTACTCCATGAATTAAAAACAACGACGACGGAACGACACACAGAAGTGCTCGTGATTGGTTGTCTTCGTTTATATCTTATAGCATCGATCCTTTCAATTTGTGGTTGATGACAGAGATTTGGTGGTAGTTGTTAAAGTTAATCTTTACATTACTGTACTTGGTTGATTAGAGCTTGAAGTAAAGATAGTTGTCTTATGATAAAGGAACATATTAACCTTTTAATGCGATGCCTTTTATAAATTTGTGCCATAATGATTGATTTTTTGACGTTTACCCAAAATGAACTTCAACTCGTATCATGAAACACATCATAGAAAACAATAGATCGACTGGAATTCCACTTAACGTCGGGTCAACGCCAGGTGCTTCTGATCGGGGACAGTCCTTTTTATCACAAACTATTGTTTCTTCCTGACACGAAAAGTCCGATAAGTCACAATACAAAAACGAGAGGACTGTTTCGCAATTACTATAAATTCAACATATATATTGTTATCTGTAACCCGAAATAAAGACTGCTAAAGTAAAGGTGATTCCAGTATTGTCATGAAGTTTTGCCATTACACAGATGCAGTTTTTTGCACAGGAGTCTTCAGAAATGTTTCCCCGTACCTACTTCTTTCGTCATTTTGACAAGAAATGAGGTTTTGATACAGTCATGATGTTATAGAACTCTTTGAGAACTCTTCTGAAGAGCTGAAGACCGACTTGTTTCCATTTTGATATCTATTGATAGCGTTCTCATTTTTTATGATATATTTAGGTATTTTTAAGTGTGTATCGACAGTTTCATCAAGTAGGGGTAAGTTATTCGTGCAATGATTATGATCTTTTCTATAACGAAAGTAAAAAATAAATAAATAAGATTTATATTTTTATGTACATGTATGTGTTTACATAGTATTAAGTGTTTAAAATAAAGATCATTCACACGTATACTTTGTTGGACGTTTATTTGTTCAAAGCTAAAGCCTCGGTCACACCTTACCGGATAGCACGAACGGATGCCTAACGCATAACTTTTTTCCAATTCGTTCATGTCCGTTAGACGTCCGATCTTATCCGTTAAATGTTAGTTCATATCCGTTGCATGTGCGTTTAGCGTACGTTTTATCCGTCGACGTCCGTTCTGTCCGGTGGAAAATTTTGAGCATGTTCAAAACTTTGAACGGACGCCCAACGGAGGAATTGTCCGTTGAACGTCCGGTAGGCGTCCGTTTTGTACGGTACTCGTCCGTTTCGTTTCCGTTTTGTATCCGTTACGTGTCCGTTTTACATCCGTTGGAGGTCTGGCAGATGAATTCACCAACAGTTACGGACTCCTAACGGACGTTTAACGGATAAAACGGATGTTGAACGAATGTGAAACGGACTTTTACTGGACAAAACGGATGATGAACGGATGATAAATGACAATTGAAAATTTCGCGTCAGAAATGCCAATTATTAGTATGTCAGATTTCTTAAGGTTCATGAATTCTTATTATTCATAATTGATTTTAAGAGTAAGGGTACGTCTTTACAATCAATCAGCTCTGGTTCAGGACAGACACTGACCTTTGGCGGCATTTTGAAGAACAAACTAAAACTAGTTACACAGAAACAATTTGAATATTTATGCGATTTACATGTATTATTATTGTCGCCTTTAATTTTTCCGAATATCTTGTTTATCCGTTTTATCCGTACGCTTCCATTAGGTGTCCGTTTTATGCGGTAGTACTCGTCCCTTGGATGTACGTTCGACATCCGTTGTGTCCGGTACGTTTCCGTTACTCGTACGTTGCATATCCGGTGAGTGTCCGTTATGCATTCGTTACGCGTCCGTTTTACATCAACGGACTCCCAATGGATAACAATTTAAAAAAAGGACAACTTTCATTTTCATCCGTTAGACGTCCGTTCGTGCTATTCGGTAAGGTGTGACCGAGGCTTAAGAAACATTTAAACATCCATGAGTCACCGGAGTAGTATCTATTATGTGTGTTGCCAAGTTCCGATAAACAGTCGAGACGCTTCTTGTCTAATAAGACAGCTCATTATCATGAAAAGTCAAAATTTAAGATCGAAATTTGTATAACATTCATTTTTCTATGTTGTTTACATTTCTTCAGTTTAAAATTCGTTGATGTTTTTTTTTTCGAAATACAAATGTTTTGTATAGTATTTCTATCGTTCACGTCTTTAATAACATTAACGGTACCAATTAATTTCCCTGCACCAGATTCGCATTTCGACAATACATATCTCTTCAGTGGTGCTCGTGGCCAAAATATTTGAAATCCAAAGCTTATATAAAAGATGAAGAGCTATAATCCAAAAGGTCCAAAAAGCTATAATTTAAAAGAGGGACAAAAGATACCAGAGGGACAGTCAAATTCATAAATCGCAAATAAACTGACCACGTCATGGCTAAAAATGAAAAAGACAAACAGACAAAATATACTACACATGACACAACACAGAAAACTAAAGAATAAGATACACGAACCCCACTAAAAACTAGCGGTGATCTCAGGTGCTACGAGAGGGTAAGCAGATCCTGCTCCACCTTTGGCACCCATCGTGTTGCTCATATTATAACAAATCCAGTAAATAGTCTAATTCTGCAGGTCACATACATGAATGGGAAGGGGATTGTAGTTACGACACAAGGAACATATCCGATATCATTTGAGAACGGTAATTCCATAACGGTCAACCAACTCGTGATGGCGTCCGTAAAATTTACGAAGGGATGATTTCAACTTCACCATTTGGAACTCTTGGTTTAATAGCTTCCTTGTGAGCAAAAAACCCTCTATCAAGAAAATCATGATAGGAAATGCAAGCAAGGGAATATCGTATCAATTTGGAGATATATACCCCGTATGCAGGTGCTGATGTAATGTTGCTACTTAGAAATGAATAGTTCACAATTGGAAAGCTGACATCATCTCTTTTGTCGTAAAGTTTTGTTTTCAACCGACCCTCATTGTCAATTTCTAGATGTAAGTCAAGATATGAGGCCGACTAAATTGTATCTGTTGTATCCTTTATCTCTAGTTCGATGGGATAGATGCGTTCAACATAGTCACCAAGTTTTGAATTATTTAGTGAAAGAACAACATCTATTTAGCGGAAAGTAGAGTTAAAGGATATTACTAACTTCTTATCTTTCTTCCTAAGAAGTTTAAATGTTTCATATCGACGTTTTAAGAGAAACAGAAGGTTGAAGACATGTGTTTGATGGACAATCTATTTGCCTTATTGGTAAAATCTTTCAAGCAGTTTAACAGAAAAAAAAACGTTTATGTTTAGTAAATGAGTTATTTTTATCAAATAGGAATTTAGTGTTTTCATTGTTGCTGCTTTTTCTGTGGAAGAAAAAAATGTTTTGAAATTTGAAATGTTGTCTTTCTTAGTAATATAAACAATATAAAAAAAATATGGTCTATAATGTGTTGAGCCAGTTTGCATCAAACAATTTAAATACTCCTTTTACTCGCGGCCAACTCGATTAATTGACCATATAGTAAAATTAAGAATTTCGTTTAGGATTTTTGTTTTTAAAGAATTTACATATGTTTTTAAACGTTGAATACTAGATTAAACTTAAACAGAAACTTTAAATTGAAAAATATAAAATATATTGTATGATTGAAGTGAAAAGGGTATGACAAAAATATCGAACTCCAAGGCATATTAAAAAGGGGAGTCTTTAAAAACTGACAAAATCAAACGCTACTATCAAAACACAAAGAAGCCGCATTCTCGCGTTTGACTTAAAAAATGAAAGTTATACAGCAATTAGCTATTTCTACAACCGATGTTTAATATATAGCAGATATGTAACATGTTCAGACACATATTATTAGAAAAAATCAAGAAATCCACATAAAGAAAGCGTTTTGAATGGCAAATTCTCTTATGGTTGGGGCCTGTTATCTAACTCACACGTGAATAGATATTTTTCGTATCACACCGTACAGAGTGTGATATGAAAAAGTGATATCAAAAATACGTAAATTTTATTGGCTTATCTCGTAAATTTCCAATATTTTCATTGGCCGTTGATCAGGTCATTATTCACTGGAAAAGGTCATGACCGGACAACTTTTTTTCTTGACAACTGATTGTTTACCTCCGGTTTTTGCGATTTTCGTCTGCTTTATCGTCTGCATTATCTAATATAAATCTTATCATGGACGAAGAAATAAAGAAAGGAACCCGTGTACGGTTATGTAACGGAGCAAAGAGCATTATAACTGGCACAACTTCCAATTTCAATTTCCCTCTGTATGCGACAGTAAAACTACCGATGGACGTCCGCAAAGCTTCAAATACAATACAGTTATCTCTATTCTAATGCAAAACAAGTTCATAATTAAACTTCAATCACAATTTCAGTGTAAAATCTTCATTAAAGAAAATTCCGCGAAAAGATGTTATCTTCTTTGGTCCCTACACTACGTGACGTCATAGGTATGCTTCCGGTGTCATACATAAACACCGGGCATTGGCTTCTGTGCCGCTTCAGAATGTAATAAAACTTGATAAAAAGAAGATTTTAAGGCGCAACAAGTGAGTTATTTGTTAATTATTGTAGAAATAACGTGTCAATACACTTGTTACAAATTAGATAACAGGCCCCAACCATAAGAGAAAGATCAGTACGCGTTGCAAAGAAAAACGGCCGTAGCAACACAACTCGCAACAAATAGGCCACGCACATACAACTTTTTGCCATAAGAGAAATAGGTTTAACAACTTGTGAGAATTAGATATCGCTTGATATCAACACTCGCTATAGGCTCGTTTATTATTATTGAAATTAAATAAGTCGAGTTGATATCAATCGATATCTAATTTTCACTCGTTATGAAACCTATACATCTTAAGCATATGTTGAGTGAAGAATTGAGCACAAATAAATGCCTAAATGAATATGGGTCTCGAGGCTTGCAGTTAAGTTTTGTCAAAACCAATAATCCTTGAATAAACAAACAATACATGGGTACATATGATTTTACATATAAAGCTTAAGACTGTTTTTTTAAACAGGATACCAGAATAAAAAAAGTACTGGATAACGGAACGTTTTGCACTAGCATGTTTGAAATACAATATAATGATAATTGAGTAGTTCAACTCATACTCAATTTTATTTATATTGTCCATCTGTATTCAGTTTAGTCAAAGTTTGTCTAAATAAGTAAAACAACTTCTCGGATACATTATTGACGTGATAGAACATAATTAGACCTAATTAAGATCAAAATGCATGCAACTTTTTTGGTCAACCAAGTTGGAGGTTATAGCATCATTTGCTCAGCATGTTCATGTATTAGAGTAAAACCAAGCTCCAACAAGAAAACAGGTCTATGGTTGTTGACCAGTATAAATAATATACTTATATAGATTATAGGAACCAGTCGATTTTGCACGTGTACATATTGTTTTTTTTTTTTTTCTTTTTTTATATATTTGATATTTATTTAAGAAACACAATCGCAATCGTACTATTGCACGCGCTATTTATTTTTTATGTTTTTATATTTATATCAGGTCACGTGCCTGTCCACAATCGCCGAAGTCCATAACGATGGTTAAATAGATCCAATTCAATGTTCATACTTTGATAGATTTCATACGTTGTTCTAGACTTCTGTTTGACTTTTTTTTTTTTATATAAAAATACATTTTAGTATGTCATAAATCAAATTTAAAAGAGGGGCGGAAGATACCAGAGGAACAGTCAAACTCAATTTATACATTTTTTGCTGAAATATATGTCATACAGAATGTTTTAATTAACTAAACATATGTGTTCAGTTACTAGTATATATTACATCAACCAAAGGACAAACACAATAAATGAAATTAAAAATAAATATCAATGGTTAAACATACGATACTCAACAACTGATTCTGGTTGTCCTGAAATATAGATAGATAAAAATATATAAAATAATAAATATTAACACTAGCAAAAAAAAATTACACAATAAAAAGTACTGTCTGTTTTAGGGGAAAAAATGACTAACAAATATGCGTTACTCTACCACACTCTGCATGGACCTCTCCGAATGAAAAGTATCTTACTCAGTTGCTGTCGTTTGTTGTTGTATATAATATTGTTTTATATTGTTTTGTTCATAATTCAGCCCGTTCGCATTCTAAATTGAATTGTTTTACATTTGTCATTGCTAGGCCTTTTATAACTAGGTTCTAGACCGATACGCTGAACCAGAAGTTTAACGTTTTTGTTCACAAGAAAACCGTCTACAAGATATGTAAAACAAATCGAAGACTTATGACTACGAGTCGACCAATTGTTGATCTTACTGTCGTATGATAAGCGAACATCATCAAATATCAAGTCTTCCCCAAGCAAAGCTCTGATTCCTTGCCCGGCTTTGGCTATACTTTTTATTATCTTTTTGGGGAAAAAAACTCTTCATCTTTTGAATAAGCTTTGGATTTTCAAATAGTTTGACCTCGAGCATCACTGAAATGACCTTCATTGTCGAAATGCGCATTTAATGCAGACAAGTTGGTACCATTATTGTTATTACTATTGCTGGGTCGATGCGTCTGCTGGTGGATTGTTAGTCCGCCAGGGCTTCACCAGCCCAGTAACCAGAACTTTGGTACTGGCATGCAAATACGTTTTTTTTCTTTATGAAATTAGATGTTATAAAATTTAAGAAGATGTTCAAATTTAAGAAATATATCTCCCGCATGCAAAGCTCTGATTCCTAGCCTCGCTTTGTGTATACTTTTTGTCTTTTTTTAATTATAACTTATCCTCTTTTTCATATAGCATCACTAAAACATTTGTTGTTGAAATACGCCAAAAAAAATTAAATATTTTTAAAGTATTTTGTTTTTGAACAGGCTGTGGTTTAAACACAAGACCTGTAGCATTTCAAAATGAACATGCTACCAGGCGGAGAGATAACAGAGACGATACAGTGATTTCTAAAAGCGTTAAACAGAACCTAGGTTGCATCATTTCTGCATTTTATCCCATTCAATCAGTCCTCATTGAGAAAACTTTGTCAATATCATCCAAGTGAATTTTCAAAATTTTTCCTTTGTTAATAAAGAGGACTGTTCTTTAAATTTACCAATCAGAACAGAGAACTGCCCCTGGCAAGAATTTTTAACAATATTATGAAAATTAAATTGATATAAGGTTTTTGTTTGGGGAGAGCACAAAACAGACTAGGTGTGTTATATTTAAAATGGAAATGGGGAATATGTCACGGAGAAACAATCCAACCAAGGAGCACCATAGCGAAAAAAATCCCGCACCCGTCGGGCTATTGTTTGTACATACATAGCCCAAATCCCTAATGTAATTATTTTAAAAAAAAGTGGTAAAAACCAATCAGAGCTGATTAGTAATCTGAGCGAGAACCGCCGAGAAGAAGAAAATAGTAGGATTCCTGCTCAGTGTGTCAATATAAAAAAGATGTGGTATGATTGCCAATGAGACAACTATCTAAAGAGACTAAACGACACATAAATTAACATCTATAGATCACCATACGACCTTCAACAATGAACAAAGCCCATATCGCATAGTTAGCCATAAAAGCCTTCGAAAGCAGCAGAAAGCAGGGTTTATATTCATATCTCATTAACATGTTCTTGTTTCTCTTATATTCATGATATTTGTTCAATGCTCTTCAAGTTTGTACTTGTTTGGCTTTATAAATATTTTGATATGAGCGTCACTGATGAGTCTTATGTATTCTTAAAAAGTCTAAACTAATTATGAACTGCTATATAGTCTTTAGCACATCTATACCTTCGTAGAGATTTACTTACGATAAACACTGAGGGTAGCTTCAGCATAAATTCTCCCTAGGCTATTTGAAGCATTACATGAGAATAAAGCTGAGTCACTAGGCTCTGTTGTAATGATCAGTAACTCGTTGGTTGTTGTACTAATCTGGTACCTGCCACCAGTTGTTACTTCTGATTCTATGTTGTTCAGTTCTATGTTGAAAATGAAAGAAACCTGTTCATTGCTAAAGTCATTTTACATCGATATAACAATACATTTAACAGATTAAACAGAATATATACTAATATCCCATTTATGCACTAATTAAATCAAATTCTCAACATTTTGTGCGCAAAATTAAAAATAATAAAAGAAACAACAGATAAGTTAGATAAGTTATATCACTTGTTTTGTGGATATTGTAGATAAATAAATACACATTCAAAGAAATAAAACATTTATTTTGACATGAGCAGAAAAGTTCAAATAAAATTAGGATGTGCCTTTATTTTTTGTTCTCAAATAGTTCACCACTAATTGAATAAGAATATACAACAATGTTCATACTTTTCTTCCATATTATAACAGGTTTAGGTTCTCCAGACACTTCACATGGAAATCTAGCGTCTGATCCTTCTACTAATGTCAGATTTAATGGTGAGGAGATGAAAACTGGTGGAAATTCTGTAAATGAAATGTAACATTCATTTTTAAATTCAAAATTTAATTAACTCATCTAAGCTGAATTATGTTTTAATTAAAAGAGAAACCTTGCATTAATGTTTGTCAAATCCAGTCAAGCATTAA
Organism: Mytilus edulis; assembly: GCF_963676685.1. NCBI lineage: Eukaryota > Metazoa > Mollusca > Bivalvia > Mytilida > Mytilidae > Mytilus > Mytilus edulis. Next base: position 37,624,770 of record NC_092352.1, on the reverse strand, counting down.
ATCAAATTCAATTCTACAACAAGATGCTCTCTAGAGCCTGAATCTCTCACCTGTAATTTTTTGCTCAAATCTTTCATCAATGATTAATTTTGCTTTTCAATATATATTAATGAGTGGTTTAAAAATGCCATTTAAATGTTCTTTGTTTCTGACATATTTCCTTCAAAAGCAAAACAATGCATTTTACCCCTATGTTCCGTTGCTATGTTTCTCAATCAGTCTCCTGAGCGACCTATAAAGCCTCCAGGCGACCTTAATTTCATTGTTGTTTTCTATTTGGCGACTGGTATTATTTCGAACTGGTAATGGCTGTTAGATTCATCCGAAAATTTCAGTGCCAATATTTTTTGACCTAATGAACAGTTTTACCCCTTGTCAGATTTGCTCTAAATGCTTTAGTTTTTGAGATATTAGCCAAAAACCGCATTTTACTCCTATGTTTTATGTCTAGCCATGACGCCCATGTTTTTTGACGAAACAAAAACAAAAACGCAAATTTTATTCTAGATACCCTAAAGATCATTCAGCTTAAGTTTGGTTGAAATTGGTTCAGTTGTTTCAAAGGTGAAAATGTTTGAAATAGTTTACCCCGGATGGACGACGACGACGACGGACGCCAATTGATGGCAAAAGCTCACATTTCCTTCGGAAAGGTGAGCTAAAAATGTAACTGAACAAATTTGTATTTTGTACATCATCATGGATTTCAGAGAAATAAACTGTATCGAAATTAATGTACATTCATGATAAACAATAGACTTTAAATTGATATTTAGTTATTCCCTGTTAAACTGAGAAATACATTAGCAAGGCAACGTGTTTAACTGTTTCCTAGCAAGTTGAATAATTGAGTCATTATGTTGGTTTTTACAAGCCTAAGCATTTAAAAATCAGACAATAATAATGTCAATAGTAAATCTATATAATAATGCAATATACTTGTTTTGCATAAAAGCTAAAATGTTACATTTTGCTAAATCCTCAAACTTACTGTCTACTTTAATCCATGTTGATATTTTAGTTTCTCCTGCAGCATTGGAAGCAAAGCACTGGTACACTCCTGAATCACTCAGATCTAAGTTATTTATCATTAAAGATCCACCCTGAGTTACACTCATTCTTAAAAATATGTAGTTAAAAATCATAGGTATCTACTTATGTATCAACTACTAATTATAGGTTAGACAATACTTGGTCATGTTTTATGAAGATTTAAGCCCAAGGCGAAGCCGAGGGCTTAAATCTTCATAAAACATGATCAAGTATTGTCTGACCAATTTAGAACATATTCACACTTTCGAGTGACCTTAAAAAACTTCCCTTTCCCATTGTTATATTTAAACCTAAATAAGAGTTCACTTTTTATAATGAACTAATGTATAAAATATAAAACATAGGTAATGATCATTTCAATGAATGAAATAAAATAGCACGGACATAGTTGGTGAAGGATAAATTGTGTTTCTTCTGCTTCAGGTGAATTTTAATACTCATATATCTTTACATTTTTTTTTACAGTAAAAAGCAACACAATGTTATATAAATCCCCTTTTTGGAATTTGATTTTTTTTATAGATATAAAACTCTCTGTATGAATATTTGAATTCAGACCATTCAACATTAAATGCTTACTTTTTATTGATAAATTTAAATGTATTGCGTTTCTCCGACAACAACCCTTTGCTTTATATATCAGCAGTCTGGCATTGTGTTTTTTTGAAGGAAAGAAAAATAATTCCCTCAAATGTAAGGTATATAAATTAAAGAAATATCATTTTATTTATCCTTACCATACTTTTTTGGTGTATTCTATTATGTGTACCATTAGAAAATGCATGAAATTTTGCAAAATTCAAAATGTTTTTATTTTAATCTTTTCTCTTTCATCTGTAATCAGTAGGCTATTTTCCCAAGGAAAATGCCTTAGGGGATTATACACTTCCTTAGTGCAGCTATTAAGAGTTCACTTTCATAATTAATTAACTGACAATGAAAAGTCATTCATGTATAGCATTTCAGTGTGCATTGAAAACCATGTACTATGAAAATTAGAGGGCAAAAAACTGACTTTTCATTGGACGAGAAGGGGTGAGTATGTTCTAATCTATATATATTATATTATGATTTAAAAAAAACTACAGAATAATCATCTCACTCATAAATTTTTATTTCTAAGTATTAAGAACTGTTTGTGAACATGAGAAATGTTCATTATATGGCAAGTATCATCACAATTAAATAAGAAATAAGAAACTATGGTGCCCACCCTCTCAGTCAAGTTGATCATATATGAATTTGGATATTATTCTTAGGTCCTTTTTTTGTCCCCTAAAATTTCTACATGTTTACAAATTCCTGACCCACAATGTTTATGTTTCAGCTTTCCTGATAAAGTTAAATTTAGACATCACTTTGAATGAACACGCTTTATAAAGAGTTATTTACATAATAAAATGGTCATTTTCTTATTTTATCAGTTATAGAATGAATGCCAATGATAACGTATATTGTTTTATACAATACGTTTACCTTCTGTTACCAACAGAAGATACTGGCTGTGCATTGAAGTACCAGGTGATTGTAGGAGATGGATTCCCTGTTGCCTGACAGTCAACTTGTATTGATTGTCTAAAGTCTCTAAGATACTGGCTCTGTATCTGTGATGTAATCAAAGGAGCCTCTAAAAAAATAGACAAACGCTATCCTTATTAATTTGTTGAACCATATGAAACATTAAGTTCCTTGCTTTATGAAGGATTAGCAAGGAAACTGGCAATCTTGTCAAATAGAAAAGGAATTGATTGCACAATCTAGGAAAGCAATATTTACAAATTTTCTCCAAATCCAATGATCCAATAAATATATCGTTTATTAATGGCTATCTTTTTCAGTAGCATTTCAATAATACTGACCAGTATTCTGATCTCTGTCAGATCAGAAAAAAATGTCTGCATCCTGTCCATATTCAAATTGTTAAATTGTAAGAGTTTAAAATTTTGAAGTGTAAGCGATAATATATTTTAATGTCATTAAATTCTTAAAATATTTTCATATCAAGAAAAGCCTATTAACTAGAAAATGTTCTAGAAGTACATTTTGTGAATCCACATATCACGAATGGTTAGGTATTCATGTCTTTGTATCAGATTGGTATGCTCATAAAAATATAATTTAAAAAGATTTACAAACAAGGAAGTAATTTAGTGATTCAACATACCATGAACAGTTAGGTAAGCATCTGATGTCCTGGTATTTGATTGTCCATTAATAACAAACACTGCCTCACATTCATACTGGCCTGCATCACTAAGATCTGGATCTTTTATTGTCAATACACGTTTATACACTGTGTTAAATATATACTTATTATTGGCGACAATTTCTGTTCTTTGAGATCCTTTTTTGTACCATTTTGTTTCTAAGCCTGATAGAGGCCTAGAAAAAACCCAAAAAAAACATCAATTAATTTTCTGTAATTAGTATGTTCTTTACTAGGTTAATAAAATGATGTTCTAACTTTATAACAAGACACATTTTCTGACATTTAGTAAAAAAGATGTCAACAATTTACTCATATTCTCAATCATATGGGTTATTCTATGTAAGTAAAGGCAATAGTAGTATACCGCTGTTCAAAACTCATAAATCCATGGACAAAAAACAAAATCGGGGTAACAAACTAAAACCGAGGGAAACAACCACACAACACTAAAATGTAACACACACAGAAACGGACCAAGCATCAGACAAAATCCCACGAGAATAACAAACATAACATCAAAACCAAATACATGAATTTGGGATAGACAAGTACCGTGACACATCTTATCGCAATATGAAATTACACTCAAAAATAAGAGAAAACAAACGACGCAACGTTAAAATGTAACACACACAGAAACGAACAATAATATAACAATGACCATGTAAGCATTTTTAAAGAATTCTTTGCAATTGTACAAAATAAGACTTTTTAATGTATTGAAGACAATGAAAATACTATATGGGTCATTTAAAAAAAATGTAGAATTTTGAAATTGAAAAATTTATTAAAAGTTACTCATTCAAACAATCCTCTACATAAGCAAATCAAACCAAACAGTACTTTAAGAACAACATGTTAAAAGATGCAATCTTAATGATGTCATACAAGAATGCCTTGAAACATATTTTGTTGGTACAATATTTTGTCTATCCTGTTACCTTTTTCAAAAGAAATTTTGGGTTATTAAGAAAAGGTTTAGATAAAATAATAAGCTTGCTTTACGTTACCAATTAGATGGTTTTCAAGAGAATAAACTTCTTTAATACTTTACCACGCATATACGCTTTTTACGCTTACCCCCTTACACCGCGTATACGCTTTTTATGCTTATCCCCTTCCCCCGCAACTACGCTTTCCTACGCTTTTCATATATCTTGTCTTCAAAACGTTAATGTAAAAATTTAACGTACAAATAAATGTTGTGCCATTTAAAAATCAATAAATGAGACAAGTGCCGGTGCTTATCGTAGGAAATGGGCGGTCATTATACACTTAATCGATGAATATTCATGAAATTCTCACATGTACACAAAACAGACGACAATAACAAATATGGCGGCCTCCGGCAGGCCGATAAACTGGACCCCTGTTGTGTTCACTTATCGCTACACTGACCCCTTCGGTGCAAAGCTATAGATAGAACGGCGGACCAGTTTAGCAGGCCGAGTGTATGGGAGGTTTAGGAACAAATTGTGTCTGGACCAGCCCTTCAAAATATATCAGACGACGAAAGTATTGAAGGTGAGGATAACGGAAATGTATCTGATATAGATGAACCGTTGGTTAGCGAGGAGGAAGATGATATTGATGATGAAATCGTGTAGGATCAGGAGGATGGAAATGATCCCGATACTGACATGCTGACATGAATGAGATAATATGGAGCGAGGCCAATCAAGATATAAATGTTCGACAGTTTAACGAACGTACCGGACCTCAAGTATTATTGAATGCTGATGTTAGTGAACTGGCACAGACATGGTTAGTAAACATGCCCAAGAGACCAACCTAAATGCAACGCAAACAGCCGGACGAAATGACACAAACTGGACGGAGACAGATTTTGCTGAAATGGCTGCATATTTAGGTAAGTGAAAACAATATCTGTACAAACTAACAATGGTTATACGTGTACGATTTATTGTAAGCTTGGTTGATAGTAAGAAAATTAAATTGAAATGCATAGTAAATTCCCTTTATTAAACTGATATATACATTTGTATATACATGTACATGTGATGTATGCATTTTTATGCACTGTTTATG